>NW_028142900.1:0-1212854 GCF_977018435.1 Lepisma saccharinum | reverse complement strand
ATGAAAGTTTCCATCTTAACTAAACATGAATATTACACATGGAATATTTTTTTTATGTTGAGCCAATAGAGAGCTTCGACCTGATTACATTGAGTGTAAAATCACTCCTGTATCTTCAATAGTAACTTAGATATGCGAGTTTGAAATCTTATATAATGTTTTTGTAAAACGTGAGGCCAAGGATGTATTACATTGTTTCAACAATGAAAGTGGTTATTTCAAATCTCCACGACGACGACTACAATAATGCACAAATAGATTGTTTACTTTATTGTTATGAAAGTTTCCATGGTAACTAAGCATGAATATTACACATGCAATAATTTTTTTATGTTGAGCCAATAGAGAGCTTCGACCTGATTACATTGAGTGTAAAATCACTTCTGTATCTTCAATAGTAACTTACATATGCGAGTTTGAAATCTTATATAATGTTTTTGTAAAACGTGAGGCCAAGGATGTATTACATTGTTTCAACAATCAAAGTGGTTATTTCATATCTCCAGGACGATGACTACAATCATGCACAGATAGATTGTTTACTTTATTGTTATGAGAGTTTCCATGGTAACTAAGCATGTATATTACACATGGAATAAATTTTTCCAGATGAGCCAATAGAGAGCTTCGACCTGATTACATTGAGTGTAAAATCACTCCTGTATCTTCAATAGTAACTTAGATATGCGAGTTTGAAATCTTATATAATGTTTTTGTAAAACGTGAGGCAAAGGATGTATTACATTGTTTCAACAATCAAAGTGGTTATTTCATATCTCCAGGACGATGACTACAATCATGCACAGATAGATTGTTTACTTTATTGTTATGAGAGTTTCCATGGTATCTAAGTATACATATTACACATGGATTAAATTTTTCCAGATGAGCCAATAGAGAGCTTAGACCTGATTACATTGAGTGTAAAATCACTTCTGTATCTTCAATAGTAACTTTGATATGCGTGTTTGAAATCTTATATAATGTTTTTGTAAAACGTGAGACCAAGGATGTATTACATTGTTTCAACAATGAAAGTGGTTATTTCAAATCTCCACGACGACGACTACAATCATGCACAAATAGACTGTTTACTTTATTGTTATGAGAGTTTCCATGGTAACTAAGCATGTATATTACACACGGATTAAATTTTTCCAGATGAGCCAATAGAGAGCTTCGACCTGATTACATTGAGTGTAAAATCACTTCTGTATCTTCAATAGTAACTTAGATATGCGAGTTTGAAATCTTATATAATGTTTTTGTAAAACGTGAGGCAAAGGATGTATTACATTGTTTCAACAATCAAAGTGGTTATTTCAAATCTCCAGGACGATGACTACAATCATGCACAGATAGATTGTTTACTTTATTGTTATGAGAGTTTCCATGGTAACTAAGTATACATATTACACATGGATTAAATTTTTTATGTTGAGCCATTAGAGAGCTTCGACCTGATTACATTGAGTGTAAAATCACTTCTGTATCTTCAATAGTAACTTAGATATGCGAGTTTGAAATCTTATATAATGTTTTTGTAAAACGTGAGGCCAAGGATGTATTACATTGTTTCAACAATCAAAGTGGTTATTTCATATCTCCAGGACGATGACTACAATCATGCACAGATAGATTGTTTACGTTATTGTAATGAGAGTTTCCATGGTAACTAAGTATACATATTACACATGGATTAAATTTTTCCAGATGAGCCGATAGAGAGCTTCGACCTGATTACATTGAGTGTAAAATCACTTCTGTATCTTCAATAGTAACTTAGATATGCGAGTTTGAAATCTTATATAATGTTTTTGTAAAACGTGAGGCAAAGGATGTATTACATTGTTTCAACAATCAAAGTGGTTATTTCATATCTCCAGGACGATGACTACAATCATGCACAGATAGATTGTTTACTTTATTGTTATGAGAGTTTCCATGGTAACTAAGTATACATATTACACATGGATTAAATTTTTCCAGATGAGCCAATAGAGAGCTTCGACCTGATTACATTGAGTGTAAAATCACTTCTGTATTTTCTATAGTAACGGAGATATGCGAGTTTGAAGCTTTATATAATGTTTTTGAAAACGTGAAGACTTAGGATGTATTACATTGTTTCAACAATCAAAGTGGTTATTTCAAATCTTCACGACGACGACTACAATCATGCACAGATAGATTGTTTACTTCATTGTTATGAAAGTTTCCATGGTAACTAAACATGAATATTACACATGGAATATTTTTTTTATGTTGAGCCAATAGAGAGCTTCGACCTGATTACATTGAGTGTAAAATCACTCCTGTATCTTCAATAGTAACTTAGATATGCGAGTTTGAAATCTTATATAATGTTTTTGTAAAACGTGAGGCAAAGGATGTATTACATTGTTTCAACAATCAAAGTGGTTATTTCATATCTCCAGGACGATGACTACAATCATGCACAGATAGATTGTTTACTTTATTGTTATGAGAGTTTCCATGGTAACTAAGTATACATATTACACATGGATTAAATTTTTCCAGATGAGCCAATAGAGAGCTTCGACCTGATTACATTGAGTGTAAAATCACTCCTGTATCTTCAATAGTAACTTAGATATGCGAGTTTGAAATCTTATATAATGTTTTTGTAAAACGTGAGGCCAAGGATGTATTACATTGTTTCAACAATCAAAGTGGTTATTTCATATCTCCAGGACGATGACTACAATCATGCACAGATAGATTGTTTACTTTATTGTTATGAGAGTTTCCATGGTATCTAAGTATACATATTACACATGGATTAAATTTTTCCAGATGAGCCAATAGAGAGCTTAGACCTGATTACATTGAGTGTAAAATCACTTCTGTATCTTCAATAGTAACTTTGATATGCGTGTTTGAAATCTTATATAATGTTTTTGTAAAACGTGAGACCAAGGATGTATTACATTGTTTCAACAATGAAAGTGGTTATTTCAAATCTCCACGACGACGACTACAATCATGCACAGATAGATTGCTTACTTTATTGTTATGAGAGTTTTCTAGGTAACTAAGTATACATAATACACATGGATTAAATTTTTCCAGATGAGCCAATAGAGAGCTTCGACCTGATTACATTGAGTGTAAAATCACTTCTGCATCTTCAATAGTAACTTTGATATGCGAGTTTGAAATCTTATATAATGTTTTTGTAAAACGTGAGGCAAAGGATGTATTACATTGTTTCAACAATCAAAGTGGTTATTTCATATCTCCAGGACGATGACTACAATCATGCACAGATAGATTGTTTACTTTATTGTTATGAGAGTTTCCATGGTAACTAAGTATACATATTACACATGGATTAAATTTTTTATGTTGAGCCATTAGAGAGCTTCGACCTGATTACATTGAGTGTAAAATCACTTCTGTATCTTCAATAGTAACTTAGATATGCGAGTTTGAAATCTTATATAATGTTTTTGTAAAACGTGAGGCAAAGGATGTATTACATTGTTTCAACAATCAAAGTGGTTATTTCATATCTCCAGGACGATGACTACAATCATGCACAGATAGATTGTTTACTTTATTGTTATGAGAGTTTCCATGGTAACTAAGTATACATATTACACATGGATTAAATTTTTCCAGATGAGCCAATAGAGAGCTTTGACCTGATTACATTGAGTGTAAAATCACTTCTGTATCTTCAATAGTAACGGAGATATGCGAGTTTGAAGCTTTATATAATGTTTTTGAAAACGTGAGGCCTTAGGATGTATTACATTGTTTCAACAATGAAAGTGGTTATTTCAAATCTCCACGACGACGACTACAATAATGCACAAATAGATTGTTTACTTTATTGTTATGAAAGTTTCCATGGTAACTAAGCATGAATATTACACATGCAATAATTTTTTTATGTTGAGCCAATAGAGAGCTTCGACCTGATTACATTGAGTGTAAAATCACTTCTGTATCTTCAATAGTAACTTACATATGCGAGTTTGAAATCTTATATAATGTTTTTGTAAAACGTGAGGCCAAGGATGTATTACATTGTTTCAACAATCAAAGTGGTTATTTCATATCTCCAGGACGATGACTACAATCATGCACAGATAGATTGTTTACTTTATTGTTATGAGAGTTTCCATGGTAACTAAGCATGTATATTACACATGGAATAAATTTTTCCAGATGAGCCAATAGAGAGCTTCGACCTGATTACATTGAGTGTAAAATCACTCCTGTATCTTCAATAGTAACTTAGATATGCGAGTTTGAAATCTTATATAATGTTTTTGTAAAACGTGAGGCAAAGGATGTATTACATTGTTTCAACAATCAAAGTGGTTATTTCATATCTCCAGGACGATGACTACAATCATGCACAGATAGATTGTTTACTTTATTGTTATGAGAGTTTCCATGGTATCTAAGTATACATAATACACATGGATTAAATTTTTCCAGATGAGCCAATAGAGAGCTTCGACCTGATTACATTGAGTGTAAAATCACTTCTGCATCTTCAATAGTAACTTTGATATGCGAGTTTGAAATCTTATATAATGTTTTTGTAAAACGTGAGGCAAAGGATGTATTACATTGTTTCAACAATCAAAGTGGTTATTTCATATCTCCAGGACGATGACTACAATCATGCACAGATAGATTGTTTACTTTATTGTTATGAGAGTTTCCATGGTAACTAAGTATACATATTACACATGGATTAAATTTTTTATGTTGAGCCATTAGAGAGCTTCGACCTGATTACATTGAGTGTAAAATCACTTCTGTATCTTCAATAGTAACTTAGATATGCGAGTTTGAAATCTTATATAATGTTTTTGTAAAACGTGAGGCAAAGGATGTATTACATTGTTTCAACAATCAAAGTGGTTATTTCATATCTCCAGGACGATGACTACAATCATGCACAGATAGATTGTTTACTTTATTGTTATGAGAGTTTCCATGGTAACTAAGTATACATATTACACATGGATTAAATTTTTCCAGATGAGCCAATAGAGAGCTTCGACCTGATTACATTGAGTGTAAAATCACTTCTGTATCTTCTATAGTAACGGAGATATGCGAGTTTGAAGCTTTATATAATGTTTTTGAAAACGTGAAGACTTAGGATGTATTACATTGTTTCAACAATCAAAGTGGTTATTTCAAATCTTCACGACGACGACTACAATCATGCACAGATAGATTGTTTACTTCATTGTTATGAAAGTTTCCATCTTAACTAAACATGAATATTACACATGGAATATTTTTTTTATGTTGAGCCAATAGAGAGCTTCGACCTGATTACATTGAGTGTAAAATCACTCCTGTATCTTCAATAGTAACTTAGATATGCGAGTTTGAAATCTTATATAATGTTTTTGTAAAACGTGAGGCCAAGGATGTATTACATTGTTTCAACAATGAAAGTGGTTATTTCAAATCTCCACGACGACGACTACAATAATGCACAAATAGATTGTTTACTTTATTGTTATGAAAGTTTCCATGGTAACTAAGCATGAATATTACACATGCAATAATTTTTTTATGTTGAGCCAATAGAGAGCTTCGACCTGATTACATTGAGTGTAAAATCACTTCTGTATCTTCAATAGTAACTTACATATGCGAGTTTGAAATCTTATATAATGTTTTTGTAAAACGTGAGGCCAAGGATGTATTACATTGTTTCAACAATCAAAGTGGTTATTTCATATCTCCAGGACGATGACTACAATCATGCACAGATAGATTGTTTACTTTATTGTTATGAGAGTTTCCATGGTAACTAAGCATGTATATTACACATGGAATAAATTTTTCCAGATGAGCCAATAGAGAGCTTCGACCTGATTACATTGAGTGTAAAATCACTCCTGTATCTTCAATAGTAACTTAGATATGCGAGTTTGAAATCTTATATAATGTTTTTGTAAAACGTGAGGCAAAGGATGTATTACATTGTTTCAACAATCAAAGTGGTTATTTCATATCTCCAGGACGATGACTACAATCATGCACAGATAGATTGTTTACTTTATTGTTATGAGAGTTTCCATGGTATCTAAGTATACATATTACACATGGATTAAATTTTTCCAGATGAGCCAATAGAGAGCTTAGACCTGATTACATTGAGTGTAAAATCACTTCTGTATCTTCAATAGTAACTTTGATATGCGTGTTTGAAATCTTATATAATGTTTTTGTAAAACGTGAGACCAAGGATGTATTACATTGTTTCAACAATGAAAGTGGTTATTTCAAATCTCCACGACGACGACTACAATCATGCACAAATAGACTGTTTACTTTATTGTTATGAGAGTTTCCATGGTAACTAAGCATGTATATTACACACGGATTAAATTTTTCCAGATGAGCCAATAGAGAGCTTCGACCTGATTACATTGAGTGTAAAATCACTTCTGTATCTTCTATAGTAACGGAGATATGCGAGTTTGAAGCTTTATATAATGTTTTTGAAAACGTGAGGCCTTAGGATATATTACATTGTTTCAACAATCAAAGTGGTTATTTCAAATCTCCACGACGACGACTACAATCATGCACAAATAGATTGTTTACTTTATTGTTATGAAAGTTTCCATGGTAACTAAGCATGAATATTACACATGCAATAAATTTTTCCAGATGAGCCAATAGAGAGCTTCGACCTGATTACATTGAGTGTAAAATCACTCCTGTATCTTCAATAGTAACTTAGATATGCGAGTTTGAAATCTTATATAATGTTTTTGTAAAACGTGAAGCCTTAGGATGTTTTACATTGTTTCAACAATCAAAGTGGTTATTTCAAATCTTCACGACGACGACTACAATCATGCACAGATAGATTGCTTACTTTATTGTTATGAGAGTTTCCTAGGTAACTAAGCATGTATATTACACATGGAATAAATTTTTCCAGATGAGCCAATAGAGAGCTTCGACCTGATTACATTGAGTGTAAAATCACTTCTGTATCTTCTATAGTAACGGAGATATGCGAGCTTGAAGCTTTATATAATGTTTTTGAAAACGTGAAGCCTTAGGATGTATTACATTGTTTCAACAATCAAAGTGGTTATTTCAAATCTTCACGACGACGACTACAATCATGCACAGATAGATTGCTTACTTTAATGTTATGAGAGTTTCCTAGGTAACTAAGTATACATAATACACATGGATTAAATTTTTCCAGATGAGCCAATAGAGAGCTTCGACCTGATTACATTGAGTGTAAAATCACTTCTGCATCTTCAATAGTAACTTTGATATGCGAGTTTGAAATCTTATATAATGTTTTTGTAAAACGTGAGGCAAAGGATGTATTACATTGTTTCAACAATCAAAGTGGTTATTTCATATCTCCAGGACGATGACTACAATCATGCACAGATAGATTGTTTACTTTATTGTTATGAGAGTTTCCATGGTAACTAAGTATACATATTACACATGGATTAAATTTTTTATGTTGAGCCATTAGAGAGCTTCGACCTGATTACATTGAGTGTAAAATCACTTCTGTATCTTCAATAGTAACTTAGATATGCGAGTTTGAAATCTTATATAATGTTTTTGTAAAACGTGAGGCCAAGGATGTATTACATTGTTTCAACAATCAAAGTGGTTATTTCATATCTCCAGGACGATGACTACAATCATGCACAGATAGATTGTTTACGTTATTGTAATGAGAGTTTCCATGGTAACTAAGTATACATATTACACATGGATTAAATTTTTCCAGATGAGCCGATAGAGAGCTTCGACCTGATTACATTGAGTGTAAAATCACTTCTGTATCTTCAATAGTAACTTAGATATGCGAGTTTGAAATCTTATATAATGTTTTTGTAAAACGTGAGGCAAAGGATGTATTACATTGTTTCAACAATCAAAGTGGTTATTTCATATCTCCAGGACGATGACTACAATCATGCACAGATAGATTGTTTACTTTATTGTTATGAGAGTTTCCATGGTAACTAAGTATACATATTACACATGGATTAAATTTTTCCAGATGAGCCAATAGAGAGCTTCGACCTGATTACATTGAGTGTAAAATCACTTCTGTATCTTCTATAGTAACGGAGATATGCGAGTTTGAAGCTTTATATAATGTTTTTGAAAACGTGAAGACTTAGGATGTATTACATTGTTTCAACAATCAAAGTGGTTATTTCAAATCTTCACGACGACGACTACAATCATGCACAGATAGATTGTTTACTTCATTGTTATGAAAGTTTCCATCTTAACTAAACATGAATATTACACATGGAATATTTTTTTTATGTTGAGCCAATAGAGAGCTTCGACCTGATTACATTGAGTGTAAAATCACTCCTGTATCTTCAATAGTAACTTAGATATGCGAGTTTGAAATCTTATATAATGTTTTTGTAAAACGTGAGGCCAAGGATGTATTACATTGTTTCAACAATCAAAGTGGTTATTTCATATCTCCAGGACGATGACTACAATCATGCACAGATAGATTGTTTACTTTATTGTTATGAGAGTTTCCATGGTATCTAAGTATACATATTACACATGGATTAAATTCTTCCAGATGAGCCAATAGAGAGCTTAGACCTGATTACATTGAGTGTAAAATCACTTCTGTATCTTCAATAGTAACTTTGATATGCGTGTTTGAAATCTTATATAATGTTTTTGTAAAACGTGAGACCAAGGATGTATTACATTGTTTCAACAATGAAAGTGGTTATTTCAAATCTCCACGACGACGACTACAATCATGCACAAATAGACTGTTTACTTTATTGTTATGAGAGTTTCCATGGTAACTAAGCATGTATATTACACACGGATTAAATTTTTCCAGATGAGCCAATAGAGAGCTTCGACCTGATTACATTGAGTGTAAAATCACTTCTGTATCTTCTATAGTAACGGAGATATGCGAGCTTGAAGCTTTATATAATGTTTTTGAAAACGTGAAGCCTTAGGATGTATTACATTGTTTCAACAATCAAAGTGGTTATTTCAAATCTTCACGACGACGACTACAATCATGCACAGATAGATTGCTTACTTTATTGTTATGAGAGTTTCCTAGGTAACTAAGTATACATAATACACATGGATTAAATTTTTCCAGATGAGCCAATAGAGAGCTTCGACCTGATTACATTGAGTGTAAAATCACTTCTGCATCTTCAATAGTAACTTTGATATGCGAGTTTGAAATCTTATATAATGTTTTTGTAAAACGTGAGGCAAAGGATGTATTACATTGTTTCAACAATCAAAGTGGTTATTTCATATCTCCAGGACGATGACTACAATCATGCACAGATAGATTGTTTACTTTATTGTTATGAGAGTTTCCATGGTAACTAAGTATACATATTACACATGGATTAAATTTTTCCAGATGAGCCAATAGAGAGCTTTGACCTGATTACATTGAGTGTAAAATCACTTCTGTATCTTCAATAGTAACGGAGATATGCGAGTTTGAAGCTTTATATAATGTTTTTGAAAACGTGAGGCCTTAGGATGTATTACATTGTTTCAACAATGAAAGTGGTTATTTCAAATCTCCACGACGACGACTACAATAATGCACAAATAGATTGTTTACTTTATTGTTATGAAAGTTTCCATGGTAACTAAGCATGAATATTACACATGCAATAATTTTTTTATGTTGAGCCAATAGAGAGCTTCGACCTGATTACATTGAGTGTAAAATCACTTCTGTATCTTCAATAGTAACTTACATATGCGAGTTTGAAATCTTATATAATGTTTTTGTAAAACGTGAGGCCAAGGATGTATTACATTGTTTCAACAATCAAAGTGGTTATTTCATATCTCCAGGACGATGACTACAATCATGCACAGATAGATTGTTTACTTTATTGTTATGAGAGTTTCCATGGTAACTAAGCATGTATATTACACATGGAATAAATTTTTCCAGATGAGCCAATAGAGAGCTTCGACCTGATTACATTGAGTGTAAAATCACTCCTGTATCTTCAATAGTAACTTAGATATGCGAGTTTGAAATCTTATATAATGTTTTTGTAAAACGTGAGGCAAAGGATGTATTACATTGTTTCAACAATCAAAGTGGTTATTTCATATCTCCAGGACGATGACTACAATCATGCACAGATAGATTGTTTACTTTATTGTTATGAGAGTTTCCATGGTATCTAAGTATACATATTACACATGGATTAAATTTTTCCAGATGAGCCAATAGAGAGCTTAGACCTGATTACATTGAGTGTAAAATCACTTCTGTATCTTCAATAGTAACTTTGATATGCGTGTTTGAAATCTTATATAATGTTTTTGTAAAACGTGAGACCAAGGATGTATTACATTGTTTCAACAATGAAAGTGGTTATTTCAAATCTCCACGACGACGACTACAATCATGCACAAATAGACTGTTTACTTTATTGTTATGAGAGTTTCCATGGTAACTAAGTATACATATTACACATGGATTAAATTTTTTATGTTGAGCCAATAGAGAGCTTCGACCTGATTACATTGAGTGTAAAATCACTTCTGTATCTTCTATAGTAACGGAGATATGCGAGTTTGAAGCTTTATATAATGTTTTTGAAAACGTGAAGACTTAGGATGTATTACATTGTTTCAACAATCAAAGTGGTTATTTCAAATCTTCACGACGACGACTACAATCATGCACAGATAGATTGTTTACTTCATTGTTATGAAAGTTTCCATCTTAACTAAACATGAATATTACACATGGAATATTTTTTTTATGTTGAGCCAATAGAGAGCTTCGACCTGATTACATTGAGTGTAAAATCACTCCTGTATCTTCAATAGTAACTTAGATATGCGAGTTTGAAATCTTATATAATGTTTTTGTAAAACGTGAGGCCAAGGATGTATTACATTGTTTCAACAATCAAAGTGGTTATTTCATATCTCCAGGACGATGACTACAATCATGCACAGATAGATTGTTTACGTTATTGTAATGAGAGTTTCCATGGTAACTAAGTATACATATTACACATGGATTAAATTTTTCCAGATGAGCCGATAGAGAGCTTCGACCTGATTACATTGAGTGTAAAATCACTTCTGTATCTTCAATAGTAACTTAGATATGCGAGTTTGAAATCTTATATAATGTTTTTGTAAAACGTGAGGCAAAGGATGTATTACATTGTTTCAACAATCAAAGTGGTTATTTCATATCTCCAGGACGATGACTACAATCATGCACAGATAGATTGTTTACTTTATTGTTATGAGAGTTTCCATGGTAACTAAGTATACATATTACACATGGATTAAATTTTTCCAGATGAGCCAATAGAGAGCTTCGACCTGATTACATTGAGTGTAAAATCACTTCTGTATCTTCTATAGTAACGGAGATATGCGAGTTTGAAGCTTTATATAATGTTTTTGAAAACGTGAAGACTTAGGATGTATTACATTGTTTCAACAATCAAAGTGGTTATTTCAAATCTTCACGACGACGACTACAATCATGCACAGATAGATTGTTTACTTCATTGTTATGAAAGTTTCCATCTTAACTAAACATGAATATTACACATGGAATATTTTTTTTATGTTGAGCCAATAGAGAGCTTCGACCTGATTACATTGAGTGTAAAATCACTCCTGTATCTTCAATAGTAACTTAGATATGCGAGTTTGAAATCTTATATAATGTTTTTGTAAAACGTGAGGCCAAGGATGTATTACATTGTTTCAACAATCAAAGTGGTTATTTCATATCTCCAGGACGATGACTACAATCATGCACAGATAGATTGTTTACTTTATTGTTATGAGAGTTTCCATGGTATCTAAGTATACATATTACACATGGATTAAATTCTTCCAGATGAGCCAATAGAGAGCTTAGACCTGATTACATTGAGTGTAAAATCACTTCTGTATCTTCAATAGTAACTTTGATATGCGTGTTTGAAATCTTATATAATGTTTTTGTAAAACGTGAGACCAAGGATGTATTACATTGTTTCAACAATGAAAGTGGTTATTTCAAATCTCCACGACGACGACTACAATCATGCACAAATAGACTGTTTACTTTATTGTTATGAGAGTTTCCATGGTAACTAAGCATGTATATTACACACGGATTAAATTTTTCCAGATGAGCCAATAGAGAGCTTCGACCTGATTACATTGAGTGTAAAATCACTTCTGTATCTTCTATAGTAACGGAGATATGCGAGCTTGAAGCTTTATATAATGTTTTTGAAAACGTGAAGCCTTAGGATGTATTACATTGTTTCAACAATCAAAGTGGTTATTTCAAATCTTCACGACGACGACTACAATCATGCACAGATAGATTGCTTACTTTATTGTTATGAGAGTTTCCTAGGTAACTAAGTATACATAATACACATGGATTAAATTTTTCCAGATGAGCCAATAGAGAGCTTCGACCTGATTACATTGAGTGTAAAATCACTTCTGCATCTTCAATAGTAACTTTGATATGCGAGTTTGAAATCTTATATAATGTTTTTGTAAAACGTGAGGCAAAGGATGTATTACATTGTTTCAACAATCAAAGTGGTTATTTCATATCTCCAGGACGATGACTACAATCATGCACAGATAGATTGTTTACTTTATTGTTATGAGAGTTTCCATGGTAACTAAGTATACATATTACACATGGATTAAATTTTTCCAGATGAGCCAATAGAGAGCTTTGACCTGATTACATTGAGTGTAAAATCACTTCTGTATCTTCAATAGTAACGGAGATATGCGAGTTTGAAGCTTTATATAATGTTTTTGAAAACGTGAGGCCTTAGGATGTATTACATTGTTTCAACAATGAAAGTGGTTATTTCAAATCTCCACGACGACGACTACAATAATGCACAAATAGATTGTTTACTTTATTGTTATGAAAGTTTCCATGGTAACTAAGCATGAATATTACACATGCAATAATTTTTTTATGTTGAGCCAATAGAGAGCTTCGACCTGATTACATTGAGTGTAAAATCACTTCTGTATCTTCAATAGTAACTTACATATGCGAGTTTGAAATCTTATATAATGTTTTTGTAAAACGTGAGGCCAAGGATGTATTACATTGTTTCAACAATCAAAGTGGTTATTTCATATCTCCAGGACGATGACTACAATCATGCACAGATAGATTGTTTACTTTATTGTTATGAGAGTTTCCATGGTAACTAAGCATGTATATTACACATGGAATAAATTTTTCCAGATGAGCCAATAGAGAGCTTCGACCTGATTACATTGAGTGTAAAATCACTCCTGTATCTTCAATAGTAACTTAGATATGCGAGTTTGAAATCTTATATAATGTTTTTGTAAAACGTGAGGCAAAGGATGTATTACATTGTTTCAACAATCAAAGTGGTTATTTCATATCTCCAGGACGATGACTACAATCATGCACAGATAGATTGTTTACTTTATTGTTATGAGAGTTTCCATGGTATCTAAGTATACATATTACACATGGATTAAATTTTTCCAGATGAGCCAATAGAGAGCTTAGACCTGATTACATTGAGTGTAAAATCACTTCTGTATCTTCAATAGTAACTTTGATATGCGTGTTTGAAATCTTATATAATGTTTTTGTAAAACGTGAGACCAAGGATGTATTACATTGTTTCAACAATGAAAGTGGTTATTTCAAATCTCCACGACGACGACTACAATCATGCACAAATAGACTGTTTACTTTATTGTTATGAGAGTTTCCATGGTAACTAAGTATACATATTACACATGGATTAAATTTTTTATGTTGAGCCAATAGAGAGCTTCGACCTGATTACATTGAGTGTAAAATCACTTCTGTATCTTCTATAGTAACGGAGATATGCGAGTTTGAAGCTTTATATAATGTTTTTGAAAACGTGAAGACTTAGGATGTATTACATTGTTTCAACAATCAAAGTGGTTATTTCAAATCTTCACGACGACGACTACAATCATGCACAGATAGATTGTTTACTTCATTGTTATGAAAGTTTCCATCTTAACTAAACATGAATATTACACATGGAATATTTTTTTTATGTTGAGCCAATAGAGAGCTTCGACCTGATTACATTGAGTGTAAAATCACTCCTGTATCTTCAATAGTAACTTAGATATGCGAGTTTGAAATCTTATATAATGTTTTTGTAAAACGTGAGGCCAAGGATGTATTACATTGTTTCAACAATCAAAGTGGTTATTTCATATCTCCAGGACGATGACTACAATCATGCACAGATAGATTGTTTACGTTATTGTAATGAGAGTTTCCATGGTAACTAAGTATACATATTACACATGGATTAAATTTTTCCAGATGAGCCAATAGAGAGCTTTGACCTGATTACATTGAGTGTAAAATCACTTCTGTATCTTCAATAGTAACGGAGATATGCGAGTTTGAAGCTTTATATAATGTTTTTGAAAACGTGAGGCCTTAGGATGTATTACATTGTTTCAACAATGAAAGTGGTTATTTCAAATCTCCACGACGACGACTACAATAATGCACAAATAGATTGTTTACTTTATTGTTATGAAAGTTTCCATGGTAACTAAGCATGAATATTACACATGCAATAATTTTTTTATGTTGAGCCAATAGAGAGCTTCGACCTGATTACATTGAGTGTAAAATCACTTCTGTATCTTCAATAGTAACTTACATATGCGAGTTTGAAATCTTATATAATGTTTTTGTAAAACGTGAGGCCAAGGATGTATTACATTGTTTCAACAATCAAAGTGGTTATTTCATATCTCCAGGACGATGACTACAATCATGCACAGATAGATTGTTTACGTTATTGTAATGAGAGTTTCCATGGTAACTAAGTATACATATTACACATGGATTAAATTTTTCCAGATGAGCCAATAGAGAGCTTCGACCTGATTACATTGAGTGTAAAATCACTTCTGTATCTTCAATAGTAACTTACATATGCGAGTTTGAAATCTTATATAATGTTTTTGTAAAACGTGAGGCCAAGGATGTATTACATTGTTTCAACAATCAAAGTGGTTATTTCATATCTCCAGGACGATGACTACAATCATGCACAGATAGATTGTTTACTTTATTGTTATGAGAGTTTCCATGGTAACTAAGCATGTATATTACACATGGAATAAATTTTTCCAGATGAGCCAATAGAGAGCTTCGACCTGATTACATTGAGTGTAAAATCACTCCTGTATCTTCAATAGTAACTTAGATATGCGAGTTTGAAATCTTATATAATGTTTTTGTAAAACGTGAAGCCTTAGGATGTATTACATTGTTTCAACAATCAAAGTGGTTATTTCAAATCTTCACGACGACGACTACAATCATGCACAGATAGATTGCTTACTTTATTGTTATGAGAGTTTCCTAGGTAACTAAGTATACATAATACACATGGATTAAATTTTTCCAGATGAGCCAATAGAGAGCTTCGACCTGATTACATTGAGTGTAAAATCACTTCTGCATCTTCAATAGTAACTTTGATATGCGAGTTTGAAATCTTATATAATGTTTTTGTAAAACGTGAGGCAAAGGATGTATTACATTGTTTCAACAATCAAAGTGGTTATTTCATATCTCCAGGACGATGACTACAATCATGCACAGATAGATTGTTTACTTTATTGTTATGAGAGTTTCCATGGTAACTAAGTATACATATTACACATGGATTAAATTTTTTATGTTGAGCCATTAGAGAGCTTCGACCTGATTACATTGAGTGTAAAATCACTTCTGTATCTTCAATAGTAACTTAGATATGCGAGTTTGAAATCTTATATAATGTTTTTGTAAACCGTGAGGCCAAGGATGTATTACATTGTTTCAACAATCAAAGTGGTTATTTCATATCTCCAGGACGATGACTACAATCATGCACAGATAGATTGTTTACGTTATTGTAATGAGAGTTTCCATGGTAACTAAGTATACATATTACACATGGATTAAATTTTTCCAGATGAGCCGATAGAGAGCTTCGACCTGATTACATTGAGTGTAAAATCACTTCTGTATCTTCAATAGTAACTTAGATATGCGAGTTTGAAATCTTATATAATGTTTTTGTAAAACGTGAGGCAAAGGATGTATTACATTGTTTCAACAATCAAAGTGGTTATTTCATATCTCCAGGACGATGACTACAATCATGCACAGATAGATTGTTTACTTTATTGTTATGAGAGTTTCCATGGTAACTAAGTATACATATTACACATGGATTAAATTTTTCCAGATGAGCCAATAGAGAGCTTCGACCTGATTACATTGAGTGTAAAATCACTTCTGTATCTTCTATAGTAACGGAGATATGCGAGTTTGAAGCTTTATATAATGTTTTTGAAAACGTGAAGACTTAGGATGTATTACATTGTTTCAACAATCAAAGTGGTTATTTCAAATCTTCACGACGACGACTACAATCATGCACAGATAGATTGTTTACTTCATTGTTATGAAAGTTTCCATCTTAACTAAACATGAATATTACACATGGAATATTTTTTTTATGTTGAGCCAATAGAGAGCTTCGACCTGATTACATTGAGTGTAAAATCACTCCTGTATCTTCAATAGTAACTTAGATATGCGAGTTTGAAATCTTATATAATGTTTTTGTAAAACGTGAGGCCAAGGATGTATTACATTGTTTCAACAATCAAAGTGGTTATTTCATATCTCCAGGACGATGACTACAATCATGCACAGATAGATTGTTTACGTTATTGTAATGAGAGTTTCCATGGTAACTAAGTATACATATTACACATGGATTAAATTTTTCCAGATGAGCCAATAGAGAGCTTCGACCTGATTACATTGAGTGTAAAATCACTTCTGTATCTTCAATAGTAACGGAGATATGCGAGTTTGAAGCTTTATATAATGTTTTTGAAAACGTGAGGCCTTAGGATGTATTACATTGTTTCAACAATGAAAGTGGTTATTTCAAATCTCCACGACGACGACTACAATAATGCACAAATAGATTGTTTACTTTATTGTTATGAAAGTTTCCATGGTAACTAAGCATGAATATTACACATGCAATAAATTTTTTATGTTGAGCCAATAGAGAGCTTCGACCTGATTACATTGAGTGTAAAATAACTTCTGTATCTTCAATAGTAACTTACATATGCGAGTTTGAAATCTTATATAATGTTTTTGTAAAACGTGAGGCCAAGGATGTATTACATTGTTTCAACAATCAATGTGGTTATTTCATATCTCCAGGACGATGACTACAATCATGCACAGATAGATTGTTTACTTTATTGTTATGAGAGTTTCCATGGTAACTAAGCATGTATATTACACATGGAATAAATTTTTCCAGATGAGCCAATAGAGAGCTTCGACCTGATTACATTGAGTGTAAAATCACTCCTGTATCTTCAATAGTAACTTAGATATGCGAGTTTGAAATCTTATATAATGTTTTTGTAAAACGTGAGGCAAAGGATGTATTACATTGTTTCAACAATCAAAGTGGTTATTTCATATCTCCAGGACGATGACTACAATCATGCACAGATAGATTGTTTACTTTATTGTTATGAGAGTTTCCATGGTAACTAAGCATGTATATTACACATGGAATAAATTTTTCCAGATGAGCCAATAGAGAGCTTCGACCTGATTACATTGAGTGTAAAATCACTCCTGTATCTTCAATAGTAACTTAGATATGCGAGTTTGAAATCTTATATAATGTTTTTGTAAAACGTGAGGCAAAGGATGTATTACATTGTTTCAACAATCAAAGTGGTTATTTCATATCTCCAGGACGATGACTACAATCATGCACAGATAGATTGTTTACTTTATTGTTATGAGAGTTTCCATGGTAACTAAGTATACATATTACACATGGATTAAATTTTTCCAGATGAGCCAATAGAGAGCTTCGACCTGATTACATTGAGTGTAAAATCACTCCTGTATCTTCAATAGTAACTTAGATATGCGAGTTTGAAATCTTATATAATGTTTTTGTAAAACGTGAGGCCAAGGATGTATTACATTGTTTCAACAATCAAAGTGGTTATTTCATATCTCCAGGACGATGACTACAATCATGCACAGATAGATTGTTTACTTTATTGTTATGAGAGTTTCCATGGTATCTAAGTATACATATTACACATGGATTAAATTTTTCCAGATGAGCCAATAGAGAGCTTCGACCTGATTACATTGAGTGTAAAATCACTTCTGTATCTTCTATAGTAACGGAGATATGCGAGCTTGAAGCTTTATATAATGTTTTTGAAAACGTGAAGCCTTAGGATGTATTACATTGTTTCAACAATCAAAGTGGTTATTTCAAATCTTCACGACGACGACTACAATCATGCACAGATAGATTGCTTACTTTATTGTTATGAGAGTTTCCTAGGTAACTAAGTATACATAATACACATGGATTAAATTTTTCCAGATGAGCCAATAGAGAGCTTCGACCTGATTACATTGAGTGTAAAATCACTTCTGCATCTTCAATAGTAACTTTGATATGCGAGTTTGAAATCTTATATAATGTTTTTGTAAAACGTGAGGCAAAGGATGTATTACATTGTTTCAACAATCAAAGTGGTTATTTCATATCTCCAGGACGATGACTACAATCATGCACAGATAGATTGTTTACTTTATTGTTATGAGAGTTTCCATGGTAACTAAGTATACATATTACACATGGATTAAATTTTTCCAGATGAGCCAATAGAGAGCTTCGACCTGATTACATTGAGTGTAAAATCACTTCTGTATCTTCTATAGTAACGGAGATATGCGAGTTTGAAGCTTTATATAATGTTTTTGAAAACGTGAGGCCTTAGGATGTATTACATTGTTTCAACAATGAAAGTGGTTATTTCAAATCTCCACGACGACGACTACAATAATGCACAAATAGATTGTTTACTTTATTGTTATGAAAGTTTCCATGGTAACTAAGCATGAATATTACACATGCAATAATTTTTTTATGTTGAGCCAATAGAGAGCTTCGACCTGATTACATTGAGTGTAAAATCACTCCTGTATCTTCAATAGTAACTTAGATATGCGAGTTTGAAATCTTATATAATGTTTTTGTAAAACGTGAGGCAAAGGATGTATTACATTGTTTCAACAATCAAAGTGGTTATTTCATATCTCCAGGACGATGACTACAATCATGCACAGATAGATTGTTTACTTTATTGTTATGAGAGTTTCCATGGTATCTAAGTATACATATTACACATGGATTAAATTTTTCCAGATGAGCCAATAGAGAGCTTAGACCTGATTACATTGAGTGTAAAATCACTTCTGTATCTTCAATAGTAACTTTGATATGCGTGTTTGAAATCTTATATAATGTTTTTGTAAAACGTGAGACCAAGGATGTATTACATTGTTTCAACAATGAAAGTGGTTATTTCAAATCTCCACGACGACGACTACAATCATGCACAAATAGACTGTTTACTTTATTGTTATGAGAGTTTCCATGGTAACTAAGCATGTATATTACACACAGATTAAATTTTTCCAGATGAGCCAATAGAGAGCTTCGACCTGATTACATTGAGTGTAAAATCACTTCTGTATCTTCTATAGTAACGGAGATATGCGAGTTTGAAGCTTTATATAATGTTTTTGAAAACGTGAGGCCTTAGGATATATTACATTGTTTCAACAATCAAAGTGGTTATTTCATATCTCCAGGACGATGACTACAATCATGCACAGATAGATTGTTTACTTTATTGTTATGAGAGTTTCCATGGTATCTAAGTATACATATTACACATGGATTAAATTTTTCCAGATGAGCCAATAGAGAGCTTAGACCTGATTACATTGAGTGTAAAATCACTTCTGTATCTTCAATAGTAACTTTGATATGCGTGTTTGAAATCTTATATAATGTTTTTGTAAAACGTGAGGCCAAGGATGTATTACATTGTTTCAACAATCAAAGTGGTTATTTCATATCTCCAGGACGATGACTACAATCATGCACAGATAGATTGTTTACTTTATTGTTATGAGAGTTTCCATGGTATCTAAGTATACATATTACACATGGATTAAATTTTTCCAGATGAGCCAATAGAGAGCTTCGACCTGATTACATTGAGTGTAAAATCACTTCTGTATCTTCTATAGTAACGGAGATATGCGAGCTTGAAGCTTTATATAATGTTTTTGAAAACGTGAAGCCTTAGGATGTATTACATTGTTTCAACAATCAAAGTGGTTATTTCAAATCTTCACGACGACGACTACAATCATGCACAGATAGATTGCTTACTTTATTGTTATGAGAGTTTCCTAGGTAACTAAGTATACATAATACACATGGATTAAATTTTTCCAGATGAGCCAATAGAGAGCTTCGACCTGATTACATTGAGTGTAAAATCACTTCTGCATCTTCAATAGTAACTTTGATATGCGAGTTTGAAATCTTATATAATGTTTTTGTAAAACGTGAGGCAAAGGATGTATTACATTGTTTCAACAATCAAAGTGGTTATTTCATATCTCCAGGACGATGACTACAATCATGCACAGATAGATTGTTTACTTTATTGTTATGAGAGTTTCCATGGTAACTAAGTATACATATTACACATGGATTAAATTTTTCCAGATGAGCCAATAGAGAGCTTCGACCTGATTACATTGAGTGTAAAATCACTTCTGTATCTTCTATAGTAACGGAGATATGCGAGTTTGAAGCTTTATATAATGTTTTTGAAAACGTGAGGCCTTAGGATGTATTACATTGTTTCAACAATGAAAGTGGTTATTTCAAATCTCCACGACGACGACTACAATAATGCACAAATAGATTGTTTACTTTATTGTTATGAAAGTTTCCATGGTAACTAAGCATGAATATTACACATGCAATAATTTTTTTATGTTGAGCCAATAGAGAGCTTCGACCTGATTTCATTGAGTGTAAAATCACTTCTGTATCTTCAATAGTAACTTACATATGCGAGTTTGAAATCTTATATAATGTTTTTGTAAAACGTGAGGCCAAGGATGTATTACATTGTTTCAACAATCAAAGTGGTTATTTCATATCTCCAGGACGATGACTACAATCATGCACAGATAGATTGTTTACTTTATTGTTATGAGAGTTTCCATGGTAACTAAGCATGTATATTACACATGGAATAAATTTTTCCAGATGAGCCAATAGAGAGCTTCGACCTGATTACATTGAGTGTAAAATCACTCCTGTATCTTCAATAGTAACTTAGATATGCGAGTTTGAAATCTTATATAATGTTTTTGTAAAACGTGAGGCAAAGGATGTATTACATTGTTTCAACAATCAAAGTGGTTATTTCATATCTCCAGGACGATGACTACAATCATGCACAGATAGATTGTTTACTTTATTGTTATGAGAGTTTCCATGGTATCTAAGTATACATATTACACATGGATTAAATTTTTCCAGATGAGCCAATAGAGAGCTTAGACCTGATTACATTGAGTGTAAAATCACTTCTGTATCTTCAATAGTAACTTTGATATGCGTGTTTGAAATCTTATATAATGTTTTTGTAAAACGTGAGACCAAGGATGTATTACATTGTTTCAACAATGAAAGTGGTTATTTCAAATCTTCACGACGACGACTACAATCATGCACAAATAGACTGTTTACTTTATTGTTATGAGAGTTTCCATGGTAACTAAGCATGTATATTACACACAGATTAAATTTTTCCAGATGAGCCAATAGAGAGCTTCGACCTGATTACATTGAGTGTAAAATCACTTCTGTATCTTCTATAGTAACGGAGATATGCGAGTTTGAAGCTTTATATAATGTTTTTGAAAACGTGAGGCCTTAGGATATATTACATTGTTTCAACAATCAAAGTGGTTATTTCAAATCTCCACGACGACGACTACAATCATGCACAAATAGATTGTTTACTTTATTGTTATGAAAGTTTCCATGGTAACTAAGCATGAATATTACACATGCAATAAATTTTTCCAGATGAGCCAATAGAGAGCTTCGACCTGATTACATTGAGTGTAAAATCACTCCTGTATCTTCAATAGTAACTTAGATATGCGAGTTTGAAATCTTATATAATGTTTTTGTAAAACGTGAAGCCTTAGGATGTATTACATTGTTTCAACAATCAAAGTGGTTATTTCAAATCTTCACGACGACGACTACAATCATGCACAGATAGATTGCTTACTTTATTGTTATGAGAGTTTCCTAGGTAACTAAGCATGTATATTACACATGGAATAAATTTTTCCAGATGAGCCAATAGAGAGCTTCGACCTGATTACATTGAGTGTAAAATCACTTCTGCATCTTCAATAGTAACTTTGATATGCGAGTTTGAAATCTTATATAATGTTTTTGTAAAACGTGAGGCAAAGGATGTATTACATTGTTTCAACAATCAAAGTGGTTATTTCATATGTCCAGGACGATGACTACAATCATGCACAGATAGATTGTTTACTTTATTGTTATGAGAGTTTCCATGGTAACTAAGTATACATATTACACATGGATTAAATTTTTTATGTTGAGCCATTAGAGAGCTTCGACCTGATTACATTGAGTGTAAAATCACTTCTGTATCTTCAATAGTAACTTAGATATGCGAGTTTGAAATCTTATATAATGTTTTTGTAAAACGTGAGGCCAAGGATGTATTACATTGTTTCAACAATCAAAGTGGTTATTTCATATCTCCAGGACGATGACTACAATCATGCACAGATAGATTGTTTACGTTATTGTAATGAGAGTTTCCATGGTAACTAAGTATACATATTACACATGGATTAAATTTTTCCAGATGAGCCGATAGAGAGCTTCGACCTGATTACATTGAGTGTAAAATCACTTCTGTATCTTCAATAGTAACTTAGATATGCGAGTTTGAAATCTTATATAATGTTTTTGTAAAACGTGAGGCAAAGGATGTATTACATTGTTTCAACAATCAAAGTGGTTATTTCATATCTCCAGGACGATGACTACAATCATGCACAGATAGATTGTTTACTTTATTGTTATGAGAGTTTCCATGGTAACTAAGTATACATATTACACATGGATTAAATTTTTCCAGATGAGCCAATAGAGAGCTTCGACCTGATTACATTGAGTGTAAAATCACTTCTGTATCTTCTATAGTAACGGAGATATGCGAGTTTGAAGCTTTATATAATGTTTTTGAAAACGTGAAGACTTAGGATGTATTACATTGTTTCAACAATCAAAGTGGTTATTTCAAATCTTCACGACGACGACTACAATCATGCACAGATAGATTGTTTACTTCATTGTTATGAAAGTTTCCATCTTAACTAAACATGAATATTACACATGGAATATTTTTTTTATGTTGAGCCAATAGAGAGCTTCGACCTGATTACATTGAGTGTAAAATCACTCCTGTATCTTCAATAGTAACTTAGATATGCGAGTTTGAAATCTTATATAATGTTTTTGTAAAACGTGAGGCAAAGGATGTATTACATTGTTTCAACAATCAAAGTGGTTATTTCATATCTCCAGGACGATGACTACAATCATGCACTGATAGATTGTTTACTTTATTGTTATGAGAGTTTCCATGGTAACTAAGTATACATATTACACATGGATTAAATTTTTCCAGATGAGCCAATAGAGAGCTTCGACCTGATTACATTGAGTGTAAAATCACTCCTGTATCTTCAATAGTAACTTAGATATGCGAGTTTGAAATCATATATAATGTTTTTGTAAAACGTGAGGCCAAGGATGTATTACATTGTTTCAACAATCAAAGTGGTTATTTCATATCTCCAGGACGATGACTACAATCATGCACAGATAGATTGTTTACTTTATTGTTATGAGAGTTTCCATGGTATCTAAGTATACATATTACACATGGATTAAATTTTTCCAGATGAGCCAATAGAGAGCTTCGACCTGATTACATTGAGTGTAAAATCACTTCTGTATCTTCTATAGTAACGGAGATATGCGAGCTTGAAGCTTTATATAATGTTTTTGAAAACGTGAAGCCTTAGGATGTATTACATTGTTTCAACAATCAAAGTGGTTATTTCAAATCTTCACGACGACGACTACAATCATGCACAGATAGATTGCTTACTTTATTGTTATGAGAGTTTCCTAGGTAACTAAGTATACATAATACACATGGATTAAATTTTTCCAGATGAGCCAATAGAGAGCTTCGACCTGATTACATTGAGTGTAAAATCACTTCTGCATCTTCAATAGTAACTTTGATATGCGAGTTTGAAATCTTATATAATGTTTTTGTAAAACGTGAGGCAAAGGATGTATTACATTGTTTCAACAATCAAAGTGGTTATTTCATATCTCCAGGACGATGACTACAATCATGCACAGATAGATTGTTTACTTTATTGTTATGAGAGTTTCCATGGTAACTAAGTATACATATTACACATGGATTAAATTTTTTATGTTGAGCCATTAGAGAGCTTCGACCTGATTACATTGAGTGTAAAATCACTTCTGTATCTTCAATAGTAACTTAGATATGCGAGTTTGAAATCTTATATAATGTTTTTGTAAAACGTGAGGCCAAGGATGTATTACATTGTTTCAACAATCAAAGTGGTTATTTCATATCTCCAGGACGATGACTACAATCATGCACAGATAGATTGTTTACTTTATTGTTATGAGAGTTTCCATGGTAACTAAGTATACATATTACACATGGATTAAATTTTTCCAGATGAGCCAATAGAGAGCTTCGACCTGATTACATTGAGTGTAAAATCACTTCTGTATCTTCTATAGTAACGGAGATATGCGAGTTTGAAGCTTTATATAATGTTTTTGAAAACGTGAAGACTTAGGATGTATTACATTGTTTCAACAATCAAAGTGGTTATTTCAAATCTTCACGACGACGACTACAATCATGCACAGATAGATTGTTTACTTCATTGTTATGAAAGTTTCCATCTTAACTAAACATGAATATTACACATGGAATATTTTTTTTATGTTGAGCCAATAGAGAGCTTCGACCTGATTACATTGAGTGTAAAATCACTCCTGTATCTTCAATAGTAACTTAGATATGCGAGTTTGAAATCTTATATAATGTTTTTGTAAAACGTGAGGCCAAGGATGTATTACATTGTTTCAACAATCAAAGTGGTTATTTCATATCTCCAGGACGATGACTACAATCATGCACAGATAGATTGTTTACGTTATTGTAATGAGAGTTTCCATGGTAACTAAGTATACATATTACACATGGATTAAATTTTTCCAGATGAGCCAATAGAGAGCTTTGACCTGATTACATTGAGTGTAAAATCACTTCTGTATCTTCAATAGTAACGGAGATATGCGAGTTTGAAGCTTTATATAATGTTTTTGAAAACGTGAGGCCTTAGGATGTATTACATTGTTTCAACAATGAAAGTGGTTATTTCAAATCTCCACGACGACGACTACAATAATGCACAAATAGATTGTTTACTTTATTGTTATGAAAGTTTCCATGGTAACTAAGCATGAATATTACACATGCAATAATTTTTTTATGTTGAGCCAATAGAGAGCTTCGACCTGATTACATTGAGTGTAAAATCACTTCTGTATCTTCAATAGTAACTTACATATGCGAGTTTGAAATCTTATATAATGTTTTTGTAAAACGTGAGGCCAAGGATGTATTACATTGTTTCAACAATCAAAGTGGTTATTTCATATCTCCAGGACGATGACTACAATCATGCACAGATAGATTGTTTACTTTATTGTTATGAGAGTTTCCATGGTAACTAAGCATGTATATTACACATGGAATAAATTTTTCCAGATGAGCCAATAGAGAGCTTCGACCTGATTACATTGAGTGTAAAATCACTCCTGTATCTTCAATAGTAACTTAGATATGCGAGTTTGAAATCTTATATAATGTTTTTGTAAAACGTGAGGCAAAGGATGTATTACATTGTTTCAACAATCAAAGTGGTTATTTCATATCTCCAGGACGATGACTACAATCATGCACAGATAGATTGTTTACTTTATTGTTATGAGAGTTTCCATGGTATCTAAGTATACATATTACACATGGATTAAATTTTTCCAGATGAGCCAATAGAGAGCTTAGACCTGATTACATTGAGTGTAAAATCACTTCTGTATCTTCAATAGTAACTTTGATATGCGTGTTTGAAATCTTATATAATGTTTTTGTAAAACGTGAGACCAAGGATGTATTACATTGTTTCAACAATGAAAGTGGTTATTTCAAATCTCCACGACGACGACTACAATCATGCACAAATAGACTGTTTACTTTATTGTTATGAGAGTTTCCATGGTAACTAAGCATGTATATTACACACAGATTAAATTTTTCCAGATGAGCCAATAGAGAGCTTCGACCTGATTACATTGAGTGTAAAATCACTTCTGTATCTTCTATAGTAACGGAGATATGCGAGTTTGAAGCTTTATATAATGTTTTTGAAAACGTGAGGCCTTAGGATATATTACATTGTTTCAACAATCAAAGTGGTTATTTCAAATCTCCACGACGACGACTACAATCATGCACAAATAGATTGTTTACTTTATTGTTATGAAAGTTTCCATGGTAACTAAGCATGAATATTACACATGCAATAAATTTTTCCAGATGAGCCAATAGAGAGCTTCGACCTGATTACATTGAGTGTAAAATCACTCCTGTATCTTCAATAGTAACTTAGATATGCGAGTTTGAAATCTTATATAATGTTTTTGTAAAACGTGAAGCCTTAGGATGTATTACATTGTTTCAACAATCAAAGTGGTTATTTCAAATCTTCACGACGACGACTACAATCATGCACAGATAGATTGCTTACTTTATTGTTATGAGAGTTTCCTAGGTAACTAAGCATGTATATTACACATGGAATAAATTTTTCCAGATGAGCCAATAGAGAGCTTCGACCTGATTACATTGAGTGTAAAATCACTTCTGCATCTTCAATAGTAACTTTGATATGCGAGTTTGAAATCTTATATAATGTTTTTGTAAAACGTGAGGCAAAGGATGTATTACATTGTTTCAACAATCAAAGTGGTTATTTCATATGTCCAGGACGATGACTACAATCATGCACAGATAGATTGTTTACTTTATTGTTATGAGAGTTTCCATGGTAACTAAGTATACATATTACACATGGATTAAATTTTTTATGTTGAGCCATTAGAGAGCTTCGACCTGATTACATTGAGTGTAAAATCACTTCTGTATCTTCAATAGTAACTTAGATATGCGAGTTTGAAATCTTATATAATGTTTTTGTAAAACGTGAGGCCAAGGATGTATTACATTGTTTCAACAATCAAAGTGGTTATTTCATATCTCCAGGACGATGACTACAATCATGCACAGATAGATTGTTTACGTTATTGTAATGAGAGTTTCCATGGTAACTAAGTATACATATTACACATGGATTAAATTTTTCCAGATGAGCCGATAGAGAGCTTCGACCTGATTACATTGAGTGTAAAATCACTTCTGTATCTTCAATAGTAACTTAGATATGCGAGTTTGAAATCTTATATAATGTTTTTGTAAAACGTGAGGCAAAGGATGTATTACATTGTTTCAACAATCAAAGTGGTTATTTCATATCTCCAGGACGATGACTACAATCATGCACAGATAGATTGTTTACTTTATTGTTATGAGAGTTTCCATGGTAACTAAGTATACATATTACACATGGATTAAATTTTTCCAGATGAGCCAATAGAGAGCTTCGACCTGATTACATTGAGTGTAAAATCACTTCTGTATCTTCTATAGTAACGGAGATATGCGAGTTTGAAGCTTTATATAATGTTTTTGAAAACGTGAAGACTTAGGATGTATTACATTGTTTCAACAATCAAAGTGGTTATTTCAAATCTTCACGACGACGACTACAATCATGCACAGATAGATTGTTTACTTCATTGTTATGAAAGTTTCCATCTTAACTAAACATGAATATTACACATGGAATATTTTTTTTATGTTGAGCCAATAGAGAGCTTCGACCTGATTACATTGAGTGTAAAATCACTCCTGTATCTTCAATAGTAACTTAGATATGCGAGTTTGAAATCTTATATAATGTTTTTGTAAAACGTGAGGCAAAGGATGTATTACATTGTTTCAACAATCAAAGTGGTTATTTCATATCTCCAGGACGATGACTACAATCATGCACAGATAGATTGTTTACTTTATTGTTATGAGAGTTTCCATGGTAACTAAGTATACATATTACACATGGATTAAATTTTTCCAGATGAGCCAATAGAGAGCTTCGACCTGATTACATTGAGTGTAAAATCACTCCTGTATCTTCAATAGTAACTTAGATATGCGAGTTTGAAATCTTATATAATGTTTTTGTAAAACGTGAGGCCAAGGATGTATTACATTGTTTCAACAATCAAAGTGGTTATTTCATATCTCCAGGACGATGACTACAATCATGCACAGATAGATTGTTTACTTTATTGTTATGAGAGTTTCCATGGTATCTAAGTATACATATTACACATGGATTAAATTTTTCCAGATGAGCCAATAGAGAGCTTCGACCTGATTACATTGAGTGTAAAATCACTTCTGTATCTTCTATAGTAACGGAGATATGCGAGCTTGAAGCTTTATATAATGTTTTTGAAAACGTGAAGCCTTAGGATGTATTACATTGTTTCAACAATCAAAGTGGTTATTTCAAATCTTCACGACGACGACTACAATCATGCACAGATAGATTGCTTACTTTATTGTTATGAGAGTTTCCTAGGTAACTAAGTATACATAATACACATGGATTAAATTTTTCCAGATGAGCCAATAGAGAGCTTCGACCTGATTACATTGAGTGTAAAATCACTTCTGCATCTTCAATAGTAACTTTGATATGCGAGTTTGAAATCTTATATAATGTTTTTGTAAAACGTGAGGCAAAGGATGTATTACATTGTTTCAACAATCAAAGTGGTTATTTCATATCTCCAGGACGATGACTACAATCATGCACAGATAGATTGTTTACTTTATTGTTATGAGAGTTTCCATGGTAACTAAGTATACATATTACACATGGATTAAATTTTTTATGTTGAGCCATTAGAGAGCTTCGACCTGATTACATTGAGTGTAAAATCACTTCTGTATCTTCAATAGTAACTTAGATATGCGAGTTTGAAATCTTATATAATGTTTTTGTAAAACGTGAGGCCAAGGATGTATTACATTGTTTCAACAATCAAAGTGGTTATTTCATATCTCCAGGACGATGACTACAATCATGCACAGATAGATTGTTTACTTTATTGTTATGAGAGTTTCCATGGTAACTAAGTATACATATTACACATGGATTAAATTTTTCCAGATGAGCCAATAGAGAGCTTCGACCTGATTACATTGAGTGTAAAATCACTTCTGTATCTTCTATAGTAACGGAGATATGCGAGTTTGAAGCTTTATATAATGTTTTTGAAAACGTGAAGACTTAGGATGTATTACATTGTTTCAACAATCAAAGTGGTTATTTCAAATCTTCACGACGACGACTACAATCATGCACAGATAGATTGTTTACTTCATTGTTATGAAAGTTTCCATCTTAACTAAACATGAATATTACACATGGAATATTTTTTTTATGTTGAGCCCATAGAGAGCTTCGACCTGATTACATTGAGTGTAAAATCACTCCTGTATCTTCAATAGTAACTTAGATATGCGAGTTTGAAATCTTATATAATGTTTTTGTAAAACGTGAGGCCAAGGATGTATTACATTGTTTCAACAATCAAAGTGGTTATTTCATATCTCCAGGACGATGACTACAATCATGCACAGATAGATTGTTTACGTTATTGTAATGAGAGTTTCCATGGTAACTAAGTATACATATTACACATGGATTAAATTTTTCCAGATGAGCCAATAGAGAGCTTTGACCTGATTACATTGAGTGTAAAATCACTTCTGTATCTTCAATAGTAACGGAGATATGCGAGTTTGAAGCTTTATATAATGTTTTTGAAAACGTGAGGCCTTAGGATGTATTACATTGTTTCAACAATGAAAGTGGTTATTTCAAATCTCCACGACGACGACTACAATAATGCACAAATAGATTGTTTACTTTATTGTTATGAAAGTTTCCATGGTAACTAAGCATGAATATTACACATGCAATAATTTTTTTATGTTGAGCCAATAGAGAGCTTCGACCTGATTACATTGAGTGTAAAATCACTTCTGTATCTTCAATAGTAACTTACATATGCGAGTTTGAAATCTTATATAATGTTTTTGTAAAACGTGAGGCCAAGGATGTATTACATTGTTTCAACAATCAAAGTGGTTATTTCATATCTCCAGGACGATGACTACAATCATGCACAGATAGATTGTTTACTTTATTGTTATGAGAGTTTCCATGGTAACTAAGCATGTATATTACACATGGAATAAATTTTTCCAGATGAGCCAATAGAGAGCTTCGACCTGATTACATTGAGTGTAAAATCACTCCTGTATCTTCAATAGTAACTTAGATATGCGAGTTTGAAATCTTATATAATGTTTTTGTAAAACGTGAGGCAAAGGATGTATTACATTGTTTCAACAATCAAAGTGGTTATTTCATATCTCCAGGACGATGACTACAATCATGCACAGATAGATTGTTTACTTTATTGTTATGAGAGTTTCCATGGTATCTAAGTATACATATTACACATGGATTAAATTTTTCCAGATGAGCCAATAGAGAGCTTAGACCTGATTACATTGAGTGTAAAATCACTTCTGTATCTTCAATAGTAACTTTGATATGCGTGTTTGAAATCTTATATAATGTTTTTGTAAAACGTGAGACCAAGGATGTATTACATTGTTTCAACAATGAAAGTGGTTATTTCAAATCTCCACGACGACGACTACAATCATGCACAAATAGACTGTTTACTTTATTGTTATGAGAGTTTCCATGGTAACTAAGCATGTATATTACACACAGATTAAATTTTTCCAGATGAGCCAATAGAGAGCTTCGACCTGATTACATTGAGTGTAAAATCACTTCTGTATCTTCTATAGTAACGGAGATATGCGAGTTTGAAGCTTTATATAATGTTTTTGAAAACGTGAGGCCTTAGGATATATTACATTGTTTCAACAATCAAAGTGGTTATTTCAAATCTCCACGACGACGACTACAATCATGCACAAATAGATTGTTTACTTTATTGTTATGAAAGTTTCCATGGTAACTAAGCATGAATATTACACATGCAATAAATTTTTCCAGATGAGCCAATAGAGAGCTTCGACCTGATTACATTGAGTGTAAAATCACTCCTGTATCTTCAATAGTAACTTAGATATGCGAGTTTGAAATCTTATATAATGTTTTTGTAAAACGTGAAGCCTTAGGATGTATTACATTGTTTCAACAATCAAAGTGGTTATTTCAAATCTTCACGACGACGACTACAATCATGCACAGATAGATTGCTTACTTTATTGTTATGAGAGTTTCCTAGGTAACTAAGCATGTATATTACACATGGAATAAATTTTTCCAGATGAGCCAATAGAGAGCTTCGACCTGATTACATTGAGTGTAAAATCACTTCTGCATCTTCAATAGTAACTTTGATATGCGAGTTTGAAATCTTATATAATGTTTTTGTAAAACGTGAGGCAAAGGATGTATTACATTGTTTCAACAATCAAAGTGGTTATTTCATATGTCCAGGACGATGACTACAATCATGCACAGATAGATTGTTTACTTTATTGTTATGAGAGTTTCCATGGTAACTAAGTATACATATTACACATGGATTAAATTTTTTATGTTGAGCCATTAGAGAGCTTCGACCTGATTACATTGAGTGTAAAATCACTTCTGTATCTTCAATAGTAACTTAGATATGCGAGTTTGAAATCTTATATAATGTTTTTGTAAAACGTGAGGCCAAGGATGTATTACATTGTTTCAACAATCAAAGTGGTTATTTCATATCTCCAGGACGATGACTACAATCATGCACAGATAGATTGTTTACGTTATTGTAATGAGAGTTTCCATGGTAACTAAGTATACATATTACACATGGATTAAATTTTTCCAGATGAGCCGATAGAGAGCTTCGACCTGATTACATTGAGTGTAAAATCACTTCTGTATCTTCAATAGTAACTTAGATATGCGAGTTTGAAATCTTATATAATGTTTTTGTAAAACGTGAGGCAAAGGATGTATTACATTGTTTCAACAATCAAAGTGGTTATTTCATATCTCCAGGACGATGACTACAATCATGCACAGATAGATTGTTTACTTTATTGTTATGAGAGTTTCCATGGTAACTAAGTATACATATTACACATGGATTAAATTTTTCCAGATGAGCCAATAGAGAGCTTCGACCTGATTACATTGAGTGTAAAATCACTTCTGTATCTTCTATAGTAACGGAGATATGCGAGTTTGAAGCTTTATATAATGTTTTTGAAAACGTGAAGACTTAGGATGTATTACATTGTTTCAACAATCAAAGTGGTTATTTCAAATCTTCACGACGACGACTACAATCATGCACAGATAGATTGTTTACTTCATTGTTATGAAAGTTTCCATCTTAACTAAACATGAATATTACACATGGAATATTTTTTTTATGTTGAGCCAATAGAGAGCTTCGACCTGATTACATTGAGTGTAAAATCACTCCTGTATCTTCAATAGTAACTTAGATATGCGAGTTTGAAATCTTATATAATGTTTTTGTAAAACGTGAGGCCAAGGATGTATTACATTGTTTCAACAATCAAAGTGGTTATTTCAAATCTCCACGACGACGACTACAATCATGCACAAATAGACTGTTTACTTTATTGTTATGAGAGTTTCCATGGTAACTAAGCATGTATATTACACACAGATTAAATTTTTCCAGATGAGCCAATAGAGAGCTTCGACCTGATTACATTGAGTGTAAAATCACTTCTGTATCTTCTATAGTAACGGAGATATGCGAGTTTGAAGCTTTATATAATGTTTTTGAAAACGTGAGGCCTTAGGATATATTACATTGTTTCAACAATCAAAGTGGTTATTTCAAATCTCCACGACGACGACTACAATCATGCACAAATAGATTGTTTACTTTATTGTTATGAAAGTTTCCATGGTAACTAAGCATGAATATTACACATGCAATAAATTTTTCCAGATGAGCCAATAGAGAGCTTCGACCTGATTACATTGAGTGTAAAATCACTCCTGTATCTTCAATAGTAACTTAGATATGCGAGTTTGAAATCTTATATAATGTTTTTGTAAAACGTGAAGCCTTAGGATGTATTACATTGTTTCAACAATCAAAGTGGTTATTTCAAATCTTCACGACGACGACTACAATCATGCACAGATAGATTGCTTACTTTATTGTTATGAGAGTTTCCTAGGTAACTAAGCATGTATATTACACATGGAATAAATTTTTCCAGATGAGCCAATAGAGAGCTTCGACCTGATTACATTGAGTGTAAAATCACTTCTGCATCTTCAATAGTAACTTTGATATGCGAGTTTGAAATCTTATATAATGTTTTTGTAAAACGTGAGGCAAAGGATGTATTACATTGTTTCAACAATCAAAGTGGTTATTTCATATGTCCAGGACGATGACTACAATCATGCACAGATAGATTGTTTACTTTATTGTTATGAGAGTTTCCATGGTAACTAAGTATACATATTACACATGGATTAAATTTTTTATGTTGAGCCATTAGAGAGCTTCGACCTGATTACATTGAGTGTAAAATCACTTCTGTATCTTCAATAGTAACTTAGATATGCGAGTTTGAAATCTTATATAATGTTTTTGTAAAACGTGAGGCCAAGGATGTATTACATTGTTTCAACAATCAAAGTGGTTATTTCATATCTCCAGGACGATGACTACAATCATGCACAGATAGATTGTTTACGTTATTGTAATGAGAGTTTCCATGGTAACTAAGTATACATATTACACATGGATTAAATTTTTCCAGATGAGCCGATAGAGAGCTTCGACCTGATTACATTGAGTGTAAAATCACTTCTGTATCTTCAATAGTAACTTAGATATGCGAGTTTGAAATCTTATATAATGTTTTTGTAAAACGTGAGGCAAAGGATGTATTACATTGTTTCAACAATCAAAGTGGTTATTTCATATCTCCAGGACGATGACTACAATCATGCACAGATAGATTGTTTACTTTATTGTTATGAGAGTTTCCATGGTAACTAAGTATACATATTACACATGGATTAAATTTTTCCAGATGAGCCAATAGAGAGCTTCGACCTGATTACATTGAGTGTAAAATCACTTCTGTATCTTCTATAGTAACGGAGATATGCGAGTTTGAAGCTTTATATAATGTTTTTGAAAACGTGAAGACTTAGGATGTATTACATTGTTTCAACAATCAAAGTGGTTATTTCAAATCTTCACGACGACGACTACAATCATGCACAGATAGATTGTTTACTTCATTGTTATGAAAGTTTCCATCTTAACTAAACATGAATATTACACATGGAATATTTTTTTTATGTTGAGCCAATAGAGAGCTTCGACCTGATTACATTGAGTGTAAAATCACTCCTGTATCTTCAATAGTAACTTAGATATGCGAGTTTGAAATCTTATATAATGTTTTTGTAAAACGTGAGGCCAAGGATGTATTACATTGTTTCAACAATCAAAGTGGTTATTTCATATCTCCAGGACGATGACTACAATCATGCACAGATAGATTGTTTACGTTATTGTAATGAGAGTTTCCATGGTAACTAAGTATACATATTACACATGGATTAAATTTTTCCAGATGAGCCAATAGAGAGCTTCGACCTGATTACATTGAGTGTAAAATCACTTCTGTATCTTCAATAGTAACGGAGATATGCGAGTTTGAAGCTTTATATAATGTTTTTGAAAACGTGAGGCCTTAGGATGTATTACATTGTTTCAACAATGAAAGTGGTTATTTCAAATCTCCACGACGACGACTACAATAATGCACAAATAGATTGTTTACTTTATTGTTATGAAAGTTTCCATGGTAACTAAGCATGAATATTACACATGCAATAAATTTTTTATGTTGAGCCAATAGAGAGCTTCGACCTGATTACATTGAGTGTAAAATCACTTCTGTATCTTCAATAGTAACTTACATATGCGAGTTTGAAATCTTATATAATGTTTTTGTAAAACGTGAGGCCAAGGATGTATTACATTGTTTCAACAATCAAAGTGGTTATTTCATATCTCCAGGACGATGACTACAATCATGCACAGATAGATTGTTTACTTTATTGTTATGAGAGTTTCCATGGTAACTAAGCATGTATATTACACATGGAATAAATTTTTCCAGATGAGCCAATAGAGAGCTTCGACCTGATTACATTGAGTGTAAAATCACTCCTGTATCTTCAATAGTAACTTACATATGCGAGTTTGAAATCTTATATAATGTTTTTGTAAAACGTGAGGCAAAGGATGTATTACATTGTTTCAACAATCAAAGTGGTTATTTCATATCTCCAGGACGATGACTACAATCATGCACAGATAGATTGTTTACTTTATTGTTATGAGAGTTTCCATGGTAACTAAGTATACATATTACACATGGATTAAATTTTTCCAGATGAGCCAATAGAGAGCTTCGACCTGATTACATTGAGTGTAAAATCACTCCTGTATCTTCAATAGTAACTTACATATGCGAGTTTGAAATCTTATATAATGTTTTTGTAAAACGTGAGGCAAAGGATGTATTACATTGTTTCAACAATCAAAGTGGTTATTTCATATCTCCAGGACGATGACTACAATCATGCACAGATAGATTGTTTACTTTATTGTTATGAGAGTTTCCATGGTATCTAAGTATACATATTACACATGGATTAAATTTTTCCAGATGAGCCAATAGAGAGCTTAGACCTGATTACATTGAGTGTAAAATCACTTCTGTATCTTCTATAGTAACGGAGATATGCGAGTTTGAAGCTTTATATAATGTTTTTGAAAACGTGAGGCCTTAGGATGTATTACATTGTTTCAACAATCAAAGTGGTTATTTCAAATCTCCACGACGACGACTACAATCATGCACAAATAGATTGTTTACTTTATTGTTATGAAAGTTTCCATGGTAACTAAGCATGAATATTACACATGCAATAAATTTTTTATGTTGAGCCAATAGAGAGCTTCGACCTGATTACATTGAGTGTAAAATCACTCCTGTATCTTCAATAGTAACTTAGATATGCGAGTTTGAAATCTTATATAATGTTTTTGTAAAACGTGAGGCCAAGGATGTATTACATTGTTTCAACAATCAAAGTGGTTATTTCATATCTCCAGGACGATGACTACAATCATGCACAGATAGATTGTTTACTTTATTGTTATGAGTTTCCATGGTAACAAAGTATACGTATTACACATGGATTAAATTTTTCCAGATGAGCCAATAGAGAGCTTCGACCTGATTACATTGAGTGTAAAATCACTTCTGTATCTTCAATAGTAACTTAGATATGCGAGTTTGAAATCTTATATAATGTTTTTGTAAAACGTGAGGCCAAGGATGTATTACATTGTTTCAACAATCAAAGTGGTTATTTCATATCTCCAGGACGATGACTACAATCATGCACAGATAGATTGTTTACGTTATTGTAATGAGAGTTTCCATGGTAACTAAGTATACATATTACACATGGATTAAATTTTTCCAGATGAGCCGATAGAGAGCTTCGACCTGATTACATTGAGTGTAAAATCACTTCTGTATCTTCAATAGTAACTTAGATATGCGAGTTTGAAATCTTATATAATGTTTTTGTAAAACGTGAGGCCAAGGATGTATTACATTGTTTCAACAATCAAAGTGGTTATTTCATATCTCCAGGACGATGACTACAATCATGCACAGATAGATTGTTTACTTTATTGTTATGAGAGTTTCCATGGTAACTAAGCATGTATATTACACATGGAATAAATTTTTCCAGATGAGCCAATAGAGAGCTTCGACCTGATTACATTGAGTGTAAAATCACTCCTGTATCTTCAATAGTAACTTAGATATGCGAGTTTGAAATCTTATATAATGTTTTTGTAAAACGTGAGGCAAAGGATGTATTACATTGTTTCAACAATCAAAGTGGTTATTTCATATCTCCAGGACGATGACTACAATCATGCACAGATAGATTGTTTACTTTATTGTTATGAGAGTTTCCATGGTATCTAAGTATACATATTACACATGGATTAAATTTTTCCAGATGAGCCAATAGAGAGCTTAGACTTGATTACATTGAGTGTAAAATCACTTCTGTATCTTCAATAGTAACTTTGATATGCGTGTTTGAAATCTTATATAATGTTTTTGTAAAACGTGAGACCAAGGATGTATTACATTGTTTCAACAATGAAAGTGGTTATTTCAAATCTCCACGACGACGACTACAATCATGCACAAATAGACTGTTTACTTTATTGTTATGAGAGTTTCCATGGTAACTAAGCATGTATATTACACACAGATTAAATTTTTCCAGATGAGCCAATAGAGAGCTTCGACCTGATTACATTGAGTGTAAAATCACTTCTGTATCTTCTATAGTAACGGAGATATGCGAGTTTGAAGCTTTATATAATGTTTTTGAAAACGTGAGGCCTTAGGATATATTACATTGTTTCAACAATCAAAGTGGTTATTTCAAATCTCCACGACGACGACTACAATCATGCACAAATAGATTGTTTACTTTATTGTTATGAAAGTTTCCATGGTAACTAAGCATGAATATTACACATGCAATAAATTTTTTATGTTGAGCCAATAGAGAGCTTCGACCTGATTACATTGAGTGTAAAATCACTCCTGTATCTTCAATAGTAACTTAGATATGCGAGTTTGAAATCTTATATAATGTTTTTGTAAAACGTGAAGCCTTAGGATGTATTACATTGTTTCAACAATCAAAGTGGTTATTTCAAATCTTCACGACGACGACTACAATCATGCACAGATAGATTGCTTACTTTATTGTTATGAGAGTTTCCTAGGTAACTAAGCATGTATATTACACATGGAATAAATTTTTCCAGATGAGCCAATAGAGAGCTTCGACCTGATTACATTGAGTGTAAAATCACTTCTGCATCTTCAATAGTAACTTTGATATGCGAGTTTGAAATCTTATATAATGTTTTTGTAAAACGTGAGGCAAAGGATGTATTACATTGTTTCAACAATCAAAGTGGTTATTTCATATGTCCAGGACGATGACTACAATCATGCACAGATAGATTGTTTACTTTATTGTTATGAGAGTTTCCATGGTAACTAAGTATACATATTACACATGGATTAAATTTTTTATGTTGAGCCATTAGAGAGCTTCGACCTGATTACATTGAGTGTAAAATCACTTCTGTATCTTCAATAGTAACTTAGATATGCGAGTTTGAAATCTTATATAATGTTTTTGTAAAACGTGAGGCCAAGGATGTATTACATTGTTTCAACAATCAAAGTGGTTATTTCATATCTCCAGGACGATGACTACAATCATGCACAGATAGATTGTTTACGTTATTGTAATGAGAGTTTCCATGGTAACTAAGTATACATATTACACATGGATTAAATTTTTCCAGATGAGCCGATAGAGAGCTTCGACCTGATTACATTGAGTGTAAAATCACTTCTGTATCTTCAATAGTAACTTAGATATGCGAGTTTGAAATCTTATATAATGTTTTTGTAAAACGTGAGGCAAAGGATGTATTACATTGTTTCAACAATCAAAGTGGTTATTTCATATCTCCAGGACGATGACTACAATCATGCACAGATAGATTGTTTACTTTATTGTTATGAGAGTTTCCATGGTAACTAAGTATACATATTACACATGGATTAAATTTTTCCAGATGAGCCAATAGAGAGCTTCGACCTGATTACATTGAGTGTAAAATCACTTCTGTATCTTCTATAGTAACGGAGATATGCGAGTTTGAAGCTTTATATAATGTTTTTGAAAACGTGAAGACTTAGGATGTATTACATTGTTTCAACAATCAAAGTGGTTATTTCAAATCTTCACGACGACGACTACAATCATGCACAGATAGATTGTTTACTTCATTGTTATGAAAGTTTCCATCTTAACTAAACATGAATATTACACATGGAATATTTTTTTTATGTTGAGCCAATAGAGAGCTTCGACCTGATTACATTGAGTGTAAAATCACTCCTGTATCTTCAATAGTAACTTAGATATGCGAGTTTGAAATCTTATATAATGTTTTTGTAAAACGTGAGGCCAAGGATGTATTACATTGTTTCAACAATCAAAGTGGTTATTTCATATCTCCAGGACGATGACTACAATCATGCACAGATAGATTGTTTACGTTATTGTAATGAGAGTTTCCATGGTAACTAAGTATACATATTACACATGGATTAAATTTTTCCAGATGAGCCAATAGAGAGCTTCGACCTGATTACATTGAGTGTAAAATCACTTCTGTATCTTCAATAGTAACGGAGATATGCGAGTTTGAAGCTTTATATAATGTTTTTGAAAACGTGAGGCCTTAGGATGTATTACATTGTTTCAACAATGAAAGTGGTTATTTCAAATCTCCACGACGACGACTACAATAATGCACAAATAGATTGTTTACTTTATTGTTATGAAAGTTTCCATGGTAACTAAGCATGAATATTACACATGCAATAAATTTTTTATGTTGAGCCAATAGAGAGCTTCGACCTGATTACATTGAGTGTAAAATCACTTCTGTATCTTCAATAGTAACTTACATATGCGAGTTTGAAATCTTATATAATGTTTTTGTAAAACGTGAGGCCAAGGATGTATTACATTGTTTCAACAATCAAAGTGGTTATTTCATATCTCCAGGACGATGACTACAATCATGCACAGATAGATTGTTTACTTTATTGTTATGAGAGTTTCCATGGTAACTAAGCATGTATATTACACATGGAATAAATTTTTCCAGATGAGCCAATAGAGAGCTTCGACCTGATTACATTGAGTGTAAAATCACTCCTGTATCTTCAATAGTAACTTACATATGCGAGTTTGAAATCTTATATAATGTTTTTGTAAAACGTGAGGCAAAGGATGTATTACATTGTTTCAACAATCAAAGTGGTTATTTCATATCTCCAGGACGATGACTACAATCATGCACAGATAGATTGTTTACTTTATTGTTATGAGAGTTTCCATGGTATCTAAGTATACATATTACACATGGATTAAATTTTTCCAGATGAGCCAATAGAGAGCTTCGACCTGATTACATTGAGTGTAAAATCACTTCTGTATCTTCTATAGTAACGGAGATATGCGAGTTTGAAGCTTTATATAATGTTTTTGAAAACGTGAGGCCTTAGGATGTATTACATTGTTTCAACAATCAAAGTGGTTATTTCAAATCTCCACGACGACGACTACAATCATGCACAAATAGATTGTTTACTTTATTGTTATGAAAGTTTCCATGGTAACTAAGCATGAATATTACACATGCAATAAATTTTTTATGTTGAGCCAATAGAGAGCTTCGACCTGATTACATTGAGTGTAAAATCACTCCTGTATCTTCAATAGTAACTTAGATATGCGAGTTTGAAATCTTATATAATGTTTTTGTAAAACGTGAGGCCAAGGATGTATTACATTGTTTCAACAATCAAAGTGGTTATTTCATATCTCCAGGACGATGACTACAATCATGCACAGATAGATTGTTTACTTTATTGTTATGAGTTTCCATGGTAACTAAGTATACGTATTACACATGGATTAAATTTTTCCAGATGAGCCAATAGAGAGCTTCGACCTGATTACATTGAGTGTAAAATCACTTCTGTATCTTCAATAGTAACTTAGATATGCGAGTTTGAAATCTTATATAATGTTTTTGTAAAACGTGAGGCCAAGGATGTATTACATTGTTTCAACAATCAAAGTGGTTATTTCATATCTCCAGGACGATGACTACAATCATGCACAGATAGATTGTTTACGTTATTGTAATGAGAGTTTCCATGGTAACTAAGTATACATATTACACATGGATTAAATTTTTCCAGATGAGCCGATAGAGAGCTTCGACCTGATTACATTGAGTGTAAAATCACTTCTGTATCTTCAATAGTAACTTAGATATGCGAGTTTGAAATCTTATATAATGTTTTTGTAAAACGTGAGGCAAAGGATGTATTACATTGTTTCAACAATCAAAGTGGTTATTTCATATCTCCAGGACGATGACTACAATCATGCACAGATAGATTGTTTACTTTATTGTTATGAGAGTTTCCATGGTAACTAAGTATACATATTACACATGGATTAAATTTTTCCAGATGAGCCAATAGAGAGCTTCGACCTGATTACATTGAGTGTAAAATCACTTCTGTATCTTCTATAGTAACGGAGATATGCGAGTTTGAAGCTTTATATAATGTTTTTGAAAACGTGAAGACTTAGGATGTATTACATTGTTTCAACAATCAAAGTGGTTATTTCAAATCTTCACGACGACGACTACAATCATGCACAGATAGATTGTTTACTTCATTGTTATGAAAGTTTCCATCTTAACTAAACATGAATATTACACATGGAATATTTTTTTTATGTTGAGCCAATAGAGAGCTTCGACCTGATTACATTGAGTGTAAAATCACTCCTGTATCTTCAATAGTAACTTAGATATGCGAGTTTGAAATCTTATATAATGTTTTTGTAAAACGTGAGGCCAAGGATGTATTACATTGTTTCAACAATCAAAGTGGTTATTTCATATCTCCAGGACGATGACTACAATCATGCACAGATAGATTGTTTACGTTATTGTAATGAGAGTTTCCATGGTAACTAAGTATACATATTACACATGGATTAAATTTTTCCAGATGAGCCGATAGAGAGCTTCGACCTGATTACATTGAGTGTAAAATCACTTCTGTATCTTCAATAGTAACTTAGATATGCGAGTTTGAAATCTTATATAATGTTTTTGTAAAACGTGAGGCAAAGGATGTATTACATTGTTTCAACAATCAAAGTGGTTATTTCATATCTCCAGGACGATGACTACAATCATGCACAGATAGATTGTTTACTTTATTGTTATGAGAGTTTCCATGGTATCTAAGTATACATATTACACATGGATTAAATTTTTCCAGATGAGCCAATAGAGAGCTTCGACCTGATTACATTGAGTGTAAAATCACTTCTGTATCTTCTATAGTAACGGAGATATGCGAGTTTGAAGCTTTATATAATGTTTTTGAAAACGTGAGGCCTTAGGATGTATTACATTGTTTCAACAATCAAAGTGGTTATTTCAAATCTCCACGACGACGACTACAATCATGCACAAATAGATTGTTTACTTTATTGTTATGAAAGTTTCCATGGTAACTAAGCATGAATATTACACATGCAATAAATTTTTTATGTTGAGCCAATAGAGAGCTTCGACCTGATTACATTGAGTGTAAAATCACTCCTGTATCTTCAATAGTAACTTAGATATGCGAGTTTGAAATCTTATATAATGTTTTTGTAAAACGTGAGGCCAAGGATGTATTACATTGTTTCAACAATCAAAGTGGTTATTTCATATCTCCAGGACGATGACTACAATCATGCACAGATAGATTGTTTACTTTATTGTTATGAGTTTCCATGGTAACTAAGTATACGTATTACACATGGATTAAATTTTTCCAGATGAGCCAATAGAGAGCTTCGACCTGATTACATTGAGTGTAAAATCACTTCTGTATCTTCAATAGTAACTTAGATATGCGAGTTTGAAATCTTATATAATGTTTTTGTAAAACGTGAGGCCAAGGATGTATTACATTGTTTCAACAATCAAAGTGGTTATTTCATATCTCCAGGACGATGACTACAATCATGCACAGATAGATTGTTTACGTTATTGTAATGAGAGTTTCCATGGTAACTAAGTATACATATTACACATGGATTAAATTTTTCCAGATGAGCCGATAGAGAGCTTCGACCTGATTACATTGAGTGTAAAATCACTTCTGTATCTTCAATAGTAACTTAGATATGCGAGTTTGAAATCTTATATAATGTTTTTGTAAAACGTGAGGCAAAGGATGTATTACATTGTTTCAACAATCAAAGTGGTTATTTCATATCTCCAGGACGATGACTACAATCATGCACAGATAGATTGTTTACTTTATTGTTATGAGAGTTTCCATGGTAACTAAGTATACATATTACACATGGATTAAATTTTTCCAGATGAGCCAATAGAGAGCTTCGACCTGATTACATTGAGTGTAAAATCACTTCTGTATCTTCTATAGTAACGGAGATATGCGAGTTTGAAGCTTTATATAATGTTTTTGAAAACGTGAGGCCTTAGGATGTATTACATTGTTTCAACAATGAAAGTGGTTATTTCAAATCTCCACGACGACGACTACAATAATGCACAAATAGATTGTTTACTTTATTGTTATGAAAGTTTCCATGGTAACTAAGCATGAATATTACACATGCAATAAATTTTTTATGTTGAGCCAATAGAGAGCTTCGACCTGATTACATTGAGTGTAAAATCACTTCTGTATCTTCAATAGTAACTTACATATGCGAGTTTGAAATCTTATATAATGTTTTTGTAAAACGTGAGGCCAAGGATGTATTACATTGTTTCAACAATCAAAGTGGTTATTTCATATCTCCAGGACGATGACTACAATCATGCACAGATAGATTGTTTACTTTATTGTTATGAGAGTTTCCATGGTAACTAAGCATGTATATTACACATGGAATAAATTTTTCCAGATGAGCCAATAGAGAGCTTCGACCTGATTACATTGAGTGTAAAATCACTCCTGTATCTTCAATAGTAACTTACATATGCGAGTTTGAAATCTTATATAATGTTTTTGTAAAACGTGAGGCAAAGGATGTATTACATTGTTTCAACAATCAAAGTGGTTATTTCATATCTCCAGGACGATGACTACAATCATGCACAGATAGATTGTTTACTTTATTGTTATGAGAGTTTCCATGGTAACTAAGTATACATATTACACATGGATTAAATTTTTCCAGATGAGCCAATAGAGAGCTTCGACCTGATTACATTGAGTGTAAAATCACTCCTGTATCTTCAATAGTAACTTAGATATGCGAGTTTGAAATCTTATATAATGTTTTTGTAAAACGTGAGGCCAAGGATGTATTACATTGTTTCAACAATCAAAGTGGTTATTTCATATCTCCAGGACGATGACTACAATCATGCACAAATAGATTGTTTACTTTATTGTTATGAGAGTTTCCATGGTAACTAAGCATGTATATTACTCACGGATTAAATTTTTCCAGATGAGCCAATAGAGAGCTTCGACCTGATTACATTGAGTGTAAAATCACTTCTGTATCTTCTATAGTAACGGAGATATGCGAGTTTGAAGCTTTATATAATGTTTTTGAAAACGTGAAGACTTAGGATGTATTACATTGTTTCAACAATCAAAGTGGTTATTTCAAATCTTCACGACGACGACTACAATCATGCACAGATAGATTGTTTACTTCATTGTTATGAAAGTTTCCATGGTAACTAAACATGAATATTACACATGGAATATTTTTTTTATGTTGAGCCAATAGAGAGCTTCGACCTGATTACATTGAGTGTAAAATCACTCCTGTATCTTCAATAGTAACTTAGATATGCGAGTTTGAAATCTTATATAATGTTTTTGTAAAACGTGAGGCCAAGGATGTATTACATTGTTTCAACAATCAAAGTGGTTATTTCATATCTCCAGGACGATGACTACAATCATGCACAGATAGATTGTTTACTTTATTGTTATGAGAGTTTCCATGGTATCTAAGTATACATATTACACATGGATTAAATTTTTCCAGATGAGCCAATAGAGAGCTTAGACCTGATTACATTGAGTGTAAAATCACTTCTGTATCTTCAATAGTAACTTTGATATGCGTGTTTGAAATCTTATATAATGTTTTTGTAAACGTGAGACCAAGGATGTATTACATTGTTTCAACAATGAAAGTGGTTATTTCAAATCTCCACGACGACGACTACAATCATGCACAAATAGATTGTTTACTTTATTGTTATGAAAGTTTCCATGGTAACTAAGCATGTATATTACTCACGGATTAAATTTTTCCAGATGAGCCAATAGAGAGCTTCGACCTGATTACATTGAGTGTAAAATCACTTCTGTATCTTCTATAGTAACGGAGATATGCGAGTTTGAAGCTTTATATAATGTTTTTGAAAACGTGAGGCCTTAGGATGTATTACATTGTTTCAACAATCAAAGTGGTTATTTCAAATCTCCACGACGACGACTACAATCATGCACAAATAGATTGTTTACTTTATTGTTATGAAAGTTTCCATGGTAACTAAGCATGAATATTACACATGCAATAAATTTTTTATGTTGAGCCAATAGAGAGCTTCGACCTGATTACATTGAGTGTAAAATCACTCCTGTATCTTCAATAGTAACTTAGATATGCGAGTTTGAAATCTTATATAATGTTTTTGTAAAACGTGAGGCCAAGGATGTATTACATTGTTTCAACAATCAAAGTGGTTATTTCATATCTCCAGGACGATGACTACAATCATGCACAGATAGATTGTTTACTTTATTGTTATGAGTTTCCATGGTAACTAAGTATACGTATTACACATGGATTAAATTTTTCCAGATGAGCCAATAGAGAGCTTCGACCTGATTACATTGAGTGTAAAATCACTTCTGTATCTTCAATAGTAACTTAGATATGCGAGTTTGAAATCTTATATAATGTTTTTGTAAAACGTGAGACCAAGGATGTATTACATTGTTTCAACAATGAAAGTGGTTATTTCAAATCTCCACGACGACGACTACAATCATGCACAAATAGATTGTTTACTTTATTGTTATGAGAGTTTCCATGGTAACTAAGCATGTATATTACACATGGAATAAATTTTTCCAGATGAGCCAATAGAGAGCTTCAACCTGATTACATTGAGTGTAAAATCACTTCTGTATCTTCTATAGTAACGGAGATATGCGAGCTTGAAGCTTTATATAATGTTTTTGAAAACGTGAAGCCTTAGTATGTATTACATTGTTTCAACAATCAAAGTGGTTATTTCAAATCTTCACGACGACGACTACAATCATGCACAGATAGATTGCTTACTTTATTGTTATGAGAGTTTTCAGGCACCTTTTATCCTCATAAAGATATACATAAAGCAACATGGAGAACTCCAGATGGGGGATCAAGTAACCAGATAGACCATGTAATTTTAGATAGTAAACACAAATCAAGCATTTTAGATGTACGTAGTTTTAGGGGAGCAAATGTAGACACGGATCACTACTTGGTGATTGCTAAGATCAAGAACAGAATATCATGTATACATAAAAGGCAAGAAAGTAAAATTACAAAATATGATATATATAAATTGAAGGAAAAAGACAGAAAGAAAACATATCAGCAAAAGATTACTGACAGACTGAAAAACCTGGAAGATGGCGTGAATAACACCAATCCCAATGAAGAGTGGTGCAAAATACGAGATGTAATAATAAAAGTAGCAGATGAGGAAATAGGGGAAATGAAGAAACAAAACCGCAATGAATGGTTTGACGAGGAGTGCAAGGAGATAACCAAGCAGAAAAACGAAGCATACAGAAATATGATACAAAGTTATTTTACAAGAGCAAAGCTAGAAGTATATAGAGAACTGAGAAGGAAGGAAAAGAAAATACATAAGAGAAAGAAAAAAGAGAGTGTGGAAAGTAAAATGAGACAAGTGGAATCATTTAATGGAAAACGAGAGAGTAGAAGATTCTATAGAACTGTCAATGAAATGAGAGGATTCCAAACTGGAGCATATATATGTAAGGATAAAGACGGACGACTGTTAAGTAATGACCAGGATATTTTAATTAGATGGCAGGAACATTTTAATGAACTTTTGAATGAACAAAACCAGAATGGAAGTGGAATGGAGCAAGAACAGAATCAGTATACGGAAGAAGATCAGAATGTAACAAATCCCCAGCTTAATGAACAGGAAAAGCAGGGACCTAGCCTTGAAGAAGTTAAGAGTGCCATTGAGAAGCTGAAAAACAATAGAGCGCCAGGATCTGACAAAATAACAGCAGAGATGATGAAACTTCACGGAAGGGACTTCTTGAGAAGCATTCAAAATATGCTAGATAAAATATGGAAGGATGAAGAAATCCCATCACAATGGGAAGAAGGTATAATATACCCCATATATAAGAAGGGGGATCGCCTACAAACAGAAAACTATAGAGGCATCAGCAAACTTAACACCGGATACAAAATTTTCTCTAATATACTTTTCCGAAGGCTTTCCCCGTATGTAAATAAAATAATAGGTGACTACCAATGTGGCTTCAGAGAGGGAAAATCGACCTCAGACCACATACATACAATTAGACAGATATGCGCAAAGACAAAAGAATTTGGAATAAATACATATCACCTTTATATAGATTTTAAATCTGCATATGATACCATACGAAGGAACGAACTGATTGAAGTCATGAGGGAATTTAACATCCCACAGAAATTAGTAAATCTAGTAGAAGAGACTCTAAAAAAAGTGCGTTGTAGAGTACAAATAAGAAATCAGCTATCTCAAGAATTCGAAACAAAACAAGGATTGCGTCAAGGAGATGCCCTGTCATGTATGCTATTCAATGTTGCACTAGAAAAGGCTGTCAGAGAATCAGGCATAGATACTAGAGGAACTATAATAAACAAGTCAGTGCAAATGATGGCATATGCAGATGATGTGGTTATAATAGCTAGGACAACAAGAGCATTGCGTGAAGCTGTAGCTAATCTCCTTATAGCAGCACAAAAAATGGGGCTTGCAGTAAATGCTGCTAAAACAAAATATATGGAAATAACCAAGGTGCATACTAGTACTACACATTTTGAAGTTAACGGGCTCTCCTTTGAGAGAGTACAGGAATTTAAATATCTTGGAGTGTATATAACAGAAAAAGGAGATTCCCTGACAGAGATTCAACACAGAATAAGTATGGCAAATAGAAGTTACTTTGGACTTGGAAAACATATGAAGTCCAGGTATATCAGAAGGAAAACAAAAGTTAAGCTATATAAAACGTTAATAAGACCGATTTTAATGTATGGATGTGAATCATGGATTATAACTAAGAATGCTGAGATAATGATCGGAAGTTTTGAAAGGAAGATCCTGCGCAGGATTTATGGTCCTATATGTGAAAACGGATTTTGGAGAAGAAGATACAATAATGAACTATATCAACTCTACCAAGATATAGATATTGTGAAGGAAATTAAATTAATACGGTTAAGGTGGCTAGGACATATATACCGAATGCCAGATAACTCGATGTGCAAAAAGATAACGTTTATGCATATGGAGGGCAGGAGAAAAGTAGGAAGACCACCTTTAAGGTGGGCTGATTCGGTAGAAGAGGACCTAAGTATGCTGGGAGTTAGGAGTTGGAGAAGGAAGGCGCTGGATAGAGATGGATGGCGGAAGATTCTGAAGGAGGCCAAGGCCTGTGATGGGCTGTAGTGCTAGAAAAGAAGAAGAAGTTTTCTAGGTAACTAAGTATACATATTACACATGGATTAAATTTTTCCAGATGAGCCAATAGAGAGCTTCGACCTGATTACATTGAGTGTAAAATCACTTCTGTATCTTCAATGGTAACTTTGATATGTGAGTTTGAAATCTTATATAATGTTTTTGTAAAACGTGAGGCAAAGGATGTATTACATTGTTTCAACAATCAAAGTGGTTATTTCATATCTCCAGGACGATGACTACAATCATGCACAGATAGATTGTTTACTTTATTGTTATGAGAGTTTCCATGGTAACTAAGTATACATATTACACATGGATTAAATTTTTCCAGATGAGCCATTAGAGAGCTTCGACCTGATTACATTGAGTGTAAGATCACTTCTGTATCTTCAATAGTAACTTAGATATGCGAGTTTGAAATCTTATATAATGTTTTTGTAAAATGTGAGGCCAAGGATGTATTACATTGTTTCAACAATCAAAGTGGTTATTTCATATCTCCAGGACGATGACTACAATCATGCACAAATAGATTGTTTACTTTATTGTTATGAGAGTTTCCATGGTAACTAAGCATGTATATTACTCACGGATTAAATTTTTCCAGATGAGCCAATAGAGAGCTTCGACCTGATTACATTGAGTGTAAAATCACTTCTGTATCTTCTATAGTAACGGAGATATGCGAGTTTGAAGCTTTATATAATGTTTTTGAAAACGTGAAGACTTAGGATGTATTACATTGTTTCAACAATCAAAGTGGTTATTTCAAATCTTCACGACGACGACTACAATCATGCACAGATAGATTGTTTACTTCATTGTTATGAAAGTTTCCATGGTAACTAAACATGAATATTACACATGGAATATTTTTTTTATGTTGAGCCAATAGAGAGCTTCGACCTGATTACATTGAGTGTAAAATCACTCCTGTATCTTCAATAGTAACTTAGATATGCGAGTTTGAAATCTTATATAATGTTTTTGTAAAACGTGAGGCCAAGGATGTATTACATTGTTTCAACAATCAAAGTGGTTATTTCATATCTCCAGGACGATGACTACAATCATGCACAGATAGATTGTTTACTTTATTGTTATGAGAGTTTCCATGGTATCTAAGTATACATATTACACATGGATTAAATTTTTCCAGATGAGCCAATAGAGAGCTTAGACCTGATTACATTGAGTGTAAAATCACTTCTGTATCTTCAATAGTAACTTTGATATGCGTGTTTGAAATCTTATATAATGTTTTTGTAAACGTGAGACCAAGGATGTATTACATTGTTTCAACAATGAAAGTGGTTATTTCAAATCTCCACGACGACGACTACAATCATGCACAAATAGATTGTTTACTTTATTGTTATGAAAGTTTCCATGGTAACTAAGCATGTATATTACTCACGGATTAAATTTTTCCAGATGAGCCAATAGAGAGCTTCGACCTGATTACATTGAGTGTAAAATCACTTCTGTATCTTCTATAGTAACGGAGATATGCGAGTTTGAAGCTTTATATAATGTTTTTGAAAACGTGAGGCCTTAGGATGTATTACATTGTTTCAACAATCAAAGTGGTTATTTCAAATCTCCACGACGACGACTACAATCATGCACAAATAGATTGTTTACTTTATTGTTATGAAAGTTTCCATGGTAACTAAGCATGAATATTACACATGCAATAAATTTTTTATGTTGAGCCAATAGAGAGCTTCGACCTGATTACATTGAGTGTAAAATCACTCCTGTATCTTCAATAGTAACTTAGATATGCGAGTTTGAAATCTTATATAATGTTTTTGTAAAACGTGAGGCAAAGGATGTATTACATTGTTTCAACAATCAAAGTGGTTATTTCATATCTCCAGGACGATGACTACAATCATGCACAGATAGATTGTTTACTTTATTGTTATGAGTTTCCATGGTAACTAAGTATACGTATTACACATGGATTAAATTTTTCCAGATGAGCCAATAGAGAGCTTCGACCTGATTACATTGAGTGTAAAATCACTTCTGTATCTTCAATAGTAACTTAGATATGCGAGTTTGAAATCTTATATAATGTTTTTGTAAAACGTGAGACCAAGGATGTATTACATTGTTTCAACAATGAAAGTGGTTATTTCAAATCTCCACGACGACGACTACAATCATGCACAAATAGATTGTTTACTTTATTGTTATGAGAGTTTCCATGGTAACTAAGCATGTATATTACACATGGAATAAATTTTTCCAGATGAGCCAATAGAGAGCTTCAACCTGATTACATTGAGTGTAAAATCACTTCTGTATCTTCTATAGTAACGGAGATATGCGAGCTTGAAGCTTTATATAATGTTTTTGAAAACGTGAAGCCTTAGTATGTATTACATTGTTTCAACAATCAAAGTGGTTATTTCAAATCTTCACGACGACGACTACAATCATGCACAGATAGATTGCTTACTTTATTGTTATGAGAGTTTTCTAGGTAACTAAGTATACATATTACACATGGATTAAATTTTTCCAGATGAGCCAATAGAGAGCTTCGACCTGATTACATTGAGTGTAAAATCACTTCTGTATCTTCAATGGTAACTTTGATATGTGAGTTTGAAATCTTATATAATGTTTTTGTAAAACGTGAGGCAAAGGATGTATTACATTGTTTCAACAATCAAAGTGGTTATTTCATATCTCCAGGACGATGACTACAATCATGCACAGATAGATTGTTTACTTTATTGTTATGAGAGTTTCCATGGTAACTAAGTATACATATTACACATGGATTAAATTTTTCCAGATGAGCCATTAGAGAGCTTCGACCTGATTACATTGAGTGTAAGATCACTTCTGTATCTTCAATAGTAACTTAGATATGCGAGTTTGAAATCTTATATAATGTTTTTGTAAAATGTGAGGCCAAGGATGTATTACATTGTTTCAACAATCAAAGTGGTTATTTCATATCTCCAGGACGATGACTACAATCATGCACAGATAGATTGTTTACTTTATTGTTATGAGAATTTCCATGGTAACTAAGTATACATATTACACATGGATTAAATTTTTCCAGATGAGCCGATAGAGAGCTTCGACCTGATTACATTGAGTGTAAAATCACTTCTGTATCTTCTATAGTAACGGAGATATGCGAGTTTGAAGCTTTATATAATGTTTTTGAAAACGTGAAGACTTAGGATGTATTACATTGTTTCAACAATCAAAGTGGTTATTTCAAATCTTCACGACGACGACTACAATCATGCACAGATAGATTGTTTACTTCATTGTTATGAAAGTTTCCATGGTAACTAAACATGAATATTACACATGGAATATTTTTTTTATGTTGAGCCAATAGAGAGCTTCGACCTGATTACATTGAGTGTAAAATCACTCCTGTATCTTCAATAGTAACTTAGATATGCGAGTTTGAAATCTTATATAATGTTTTTGTAAAACGTGAGGCCAAGGATGTATTACATTCTTTCAACAATCAAAGTGGTTATTTCATATCTCCAGGACGATGACTACAATCATGCACAGATAGATTGTTTACTTTATTGTTATGAGAGTTTCCATGGTAACTAAGCATGTATATTACACATGGAATAAATTTTTCCAGATGAGCCAATAGAGAGCTTCGACCTGATTACATTGAGTGTAAAATCACTCCTGTATCTTCAATAGTAACTTAGATATGCGAGTTTGAAATCTTATATAATGTTTTTGTAAAACGTGAGGCCAAGGATGTATTACATTGTTTCAACAATCAAAGTGGTTATTTCATATCTCCAGGACGATGACTACAATCATGCACAGATAGATTGTTTACTTTATTGTTATGAGAGTTTCCATGGTAACTAAGTATACATATTACACATGGATTAAATTTTTCCAGATGAGCCAATAGAGAGCTTCGACCTGATTACATTGAGTGTAAAATCACTCCTGTATCTTCAATAGTAACTTAGATATGCGAGTTTGAAATCTTATATAATGTTTTTGTAAAACGTGAGGCCAAGGATGTATTACATTGTTTCAACAATCAAAGTGGATATTTCATATCTCCAGGACGATGACTACAATCATGCACAGATAGATTGTTTACTTTATTGTTATGAGAGTTTCCATGGTATCTAAGTATACATATTACACATGGATTAAATTTTTCCAGATGAGCCAATAGAGAGCTTAGACCTGATTACATTGAGTGTAAAATCACTTCTGTATCTTCAATAGTAACTTTGATATGCGTGTTTGAAATCTTATATAATGTTTTTGTAAAACGTGAGACCAAGGATGTATTACATTGTTTCAACAATGAAAGTGGTTATTTCAAATCTCCACGACGACGACTACAATCATGCACAAATAGACTGTTTACTTTATTGTAATGAGAGTTTCCATGGTACCTAAGCATGTATATTACACACGGATTAAATTTTTCCAGATGAGCCAATAGAGAGCTTCGACCTGATTACATTGAGTGTAAAATCACTTCTGTATCTTCTATAGTAACGGAGATATGCGAGTTTGAAGCTTTATATAATGTTTTTGAAAACGTGAGGCCTTAGGATGTATTACATTGTTTCAACAATCAAAGTGGTTATTTCAAATCTCCACGACGACGACTACAATCATGCACAAATAGATTGTTTACTTTATTGTTATGAAAGTTTCCATGGTAACTAAGCATGAATATTACACATGCAATAAATTTTTTATGTTGAGCCAATAGAGAGCTTCGACCTGATTACATTGAGTGTAAAATCACTCCTGTATCTTCAATAGTAACTTAGATATGCGAGTTTGAAATCTTATATAATGTTTTTGTAAAACGTGAGGCCAAGGATGTATTACATTGTTTCAACAATCAAAGTGGTTATTTCATATCTCCAGGACGATGACTACAATCATGCACAGATAGATTGTTTACTTTGTTGTTATGAGTTTCCATGGTAACTAAGTATACGTATTACACATGGATTAAATTTTTCCAGATGAGCCAATAGAGAGCTTCGACCTGATTACATTGAGTGTAAAATCACTTCTGTATCTTCAATAGTAACTTAGATATGCGAGTTTGAAATCTTATATAATGTTTTTGTAAAACGTGAGACCAAGGATGTATTACATTGTTTCAACAATGAAAGTGGTTATTTCAAATCTCCACGACGACGACTACAATCATGCACAAATAGATTGTTTACTTTATTGTTATGAAAGTTTCCATGGTAACTAAGCATGTATATTACACATGGAATAAATTTTTCCAGATGAGCCAATAGAGAGCTTCGACCTGATTACATTGAGTGTAAAATCACTTCTGTATCTTCTATAGTAACGGAGATATGCGAGCTTGAAGCTTTATATAATGTTTTTGAAAACGTTAAGCCTTAGTATGTATTACATTGTTTCAACAATCAAAGTGGTTATTTCAAATCTTCACGACGACGACTACAATCATGCACAGATAGATTGCTTACTTTATTGTTATGAGAGTTTTCTAGGTAACTAAGTATACATATTACACATGGATTAAATTTTTCCAGATGAGCCAATAGAGAGCTTCGACCTGATTACATTGAGTGTAAAATCACTCCTGTATCTTCAATAGTAACTTAGATATGCGAGTTTGAAATCTTATATAATGTTTTTGTAAAACGTGAGGCCAAGGATGTATTACATTGTTTCAACAATCAAAGTGGTTATTTCATATCTCCAGGACGATGACTACAATCATGCACAGATAGATTGTTTACTTTATTGTTATGAGAGTTTCCATGGTAACTAAGTATACATATTACACATGGATTAAATTTTTCCAGATGAGCCAATAGAGAGCTTCGACCTGATTACATTGAGTGTAAAATCACTCCTGTATCTTCAATAGTAACTTAGATATGCGAGTTTGAAATCTTATATAATGTTTTTGTAAAACGTGAGGCCAAGGATGTATTACATTGTTTCAACAATCAAAGTGGTTATTTCATATCTCCAGGACGATGACTACAATCATGCACAGATAGATTGTTTACTTTATTGTTATGAGAGTTTCCATGGTATCTAAGTATACATATTACACATGGATTAAATTTTTCCAGATGAGCCAATAGAGAGCTTAGACCTGATTACATTGAGTGTAAAATCACTTCTGTATCTTCAATAGTAACTTTGATATGCGTGTTTGAAATCTTATATAATGTTTTTGTAAAACGTGAGACCAAGGATGTATTACATTGTTTCAACAATGAAAGTGGTTATTTCAAATCTCCAGGACGATGACTACAATCATGCACAGATAGATTGTTTACTTTATTGTTATGAGAGTTTCCATGGTAACTAAGCATGTATATTACACATGGAATAAATTTTTCCAGATGAGCCAATAGAGAGCTTCGACCTGATTACATTGAGTGTAAAATCACTCCTGTATCTTCAATAGTAACTTAGATATGCGAGTTTGAAATCTTATATAATGTTTTTGTAAAACGTGAGGCCAAGGATGTATTACATTGTTTCAACAATCAAAGTGGTTATTTCATATCTCCAGGACGATGACTACAATCATGCACAGATAGATTGTTTACTTTATTGTTATGAGAATTTCCATGGTAACTAAGTATACATATTACACATGGATTAAATTTTTCCAGATGAGCCGATAGAGAGCTTCGACCTGATTACATTGAGTGTAAAATCACTTCTGTATCTTCTATAGTAACGGAGATATGCGAGTTTGAAGCTTTATATAATGTTTTTGAAAACGTGAAGACTTAGGATGTATTACATTGTTTCAACAATCAAAGTGGTTATTTCAAATCTTCACGACGACGACTACAATCATGCACAGATAGATTGTTTACTTCATTGTTATGAAAGTTTCCATGGTAACTAAACATGAATATTACACATGGAATATTTTTTTTATGTTGAGCCAATAGAGAGCTTCGACCTGATTACATTGAGTGTAAAATCACTCCTGTATCTTCAATAGTAACTTAGATATGCGAGTTTGAAATCTTATATAATGTTTTTGTAAAACGTGAGGCCAAGGATGTATTACATTCTTTCAACAATCAAAGTGGTTATTTCATATCTCCAGGACGATGACTACAATCATGCACAGATAGATTGTTTACTTTATTGTTATGAGAGTTTCCATGGTAACTAAGCATGTATATTACACATGGAATAAATTTTTCCAGATGAGCCAATAGAGAGCTTCGACCTGATTACATTGAGTGTAAAATCACTCCTGTATCTTCAATAGTAACTTAGATATGCGAGTTTGAAATCTTATATAATGTTTTTGTAAAACGTGAGGCCAAGGATGTATTACATTGTTTCAACAATCAAAGTGGTTATTTCATATCTCCAGGACGATGACTACAATCATGCACAGATAGATTGTTTACTTTATTGTTATGAGAGTTTCCATGGTAACTAAGTATACATATTACACATGGATTAAATTTTTCCAGATGAGCCAATAGAGAGCTTCGACCTGATTACATTGAGTGTAAAATCACTCCTGTATCTTCAATAGTAACTTAGATATGCGAGTTTGAAATCTTATATAATGTTTTTGTAAAACGTGAGGCCAAGGATGTATTACATTGTTTCAACAATCAAAGTGGATATTTCATATCTCCAGGACGATGACTACAATCATGCACAGATAGATTGTTTACTTTATTGTTATGAGAGTTTCCATGGTATCTAAGTATACATATTACACATGGATTAAATTTTTCCAGATGAGCCAATAGAGAGCTTAGACCTGATTACATTGAGTGTAAAATCACTTCTGTATCTTCAATAGTAACTTTGATATGCGTGTTTGAAATCTTATATAATGTTTTTGTAAAACGTGAGACCAAGGATGTATTACATTGTTTCAACAATGAAAGTGGTTATTTCAAATCTCCACGACGACGACTACAATCATGCACAAATAGACTGTTTACTTTATTGTAATGAGAGTTTCCATGGTACCTAAGCATGTATATTACACACGGATTAAATTTTTCCAGATGAGCCAATAGAGAGCTTCGACCTGATTACATTGAGTGTAAAATCACTTCTGTATCTTCTATAGTAACGGAGATATGCGAGTTTGAAGCTTTATATAATGTTTTTGAAAACGTGAGGCCTTAGGATGTATTACATTGTTTCAACAATCAAAGTGGTTATTTCAAATCTCCACGACGACGACTACAATCATGCACAAATAGATTGTTTACTTTATTGTTATGAAAGTTTCCATGGTAACTAAGCATGAATATTACACATGCAATAAATTTTTTATGTTGAGCCAATAGAGAGCTTCGACCTGATTACATTGAGTGTAAAATCACTCCTGTATCTTCAATAGTAACTTAGATATGCGAGTTTGAAATCTTATATAATGTTTTTGTAAAACGTGAGGCCAAGGATGTATTACATTGTTTCAACAATCAAAGTGGTTATTTCATATCTCCAGGACGATGACTACAATCATGCACAGATAGATTGTTTACTTTGTTGTTATGAGTTTCCATGGTAACTAAGTATACGTATTACACATGGATTAAATTTTTCCAGATGAGCCAATAGAGAGCTTCGACCTGATTACATTGAGTGTAAAATCACTTCTGTATCTTCAATAGTAACTTAGATATGCGAGTTTGAAATCTTATATAATGTTTTTGTAAAACGTGAGACCAAGGATGTATTACATTGTTTCAACAATGAAAGTGGTTATTTCAAATCTCCACGACGACGACTACAATCATGCACAAATAGATTGTTTACTTTATTGTTATGAAAGTTTCCATGGTAACTAAGCATGTATATTACACATGGAATAAATTTTTCCAGATGAGCCAATAGAGAGCTTCGACCTGATTACATTGAGTGTAAAATCACTTCTGTATCTTCTATAGTAACGGAGATATGCGAGCTTGAAGCTTTATATAATGTTTTTGAAAACGTTAAGCCTTAGTATGTATTACATTGTTTCAACAATCAAAGTGGTTATTTCAAATCTTCACGACGACGACTACAATCATGCACAGATAGATTGCTTACTTTATTGTTATGAGAGTTTTCTAGGTAACTAAGTATACATATTACACATGGATTAAATTTTTCCAGATGAGCCAATAGAGAGCTTCGACCTGATTACATTGAGTGTAAAATCACTCCTGTATCTTCAATAGTAACTTAGATATGCGAGTTTGAAATCTTATATAATGTTTTTGTAAAACGTGAGGCCAAGGATGTATTACATTGTTTCAACAATCAAAGTGGTTATTTCATATCTCCAGGACGATGACTACAATCATGCACAGATAGATTGTTTACTTTATTGTTATGAGAGTTTCCATGGTAACTAAGTATACATATTACACATGGATTAAATTTTTCCAGATGAGCCAATAGAGAGCTTCGACCTGATTACATTGAGTGTAAAATCACTCCTGTATCTTCAATAGTAACTTAGATATGCGAGTTTGAAATCTTATATAATGTTTTTGTAAAACGTGAGGCCAAGGATGTATTACATTGTTTCAACAATCAAAGTGGTTATTTCATATCTCCAGGACGATGACTACAATCATGCACAGATAGATTGTTTACTTTATTGTTATGAGAGTTTCCATGGTATCTAAGTATACATATTACACATGGATTAAATTTTTCCAGATGAGCCAATAGAGAGCTTAGACCTGATTACATTGAGTGTAAAATCACTTCTGTATCTTCAATAGTAACTTTGATATGCGTGTTTGAAATCTTATATAATGTTTTTGTAAAACGTGAGACCAAGGATGTATTACATTGTTTCAACAATGAAAGTGGTTATTTCAAATCTCCAGGACGATGACTACAATCATGCACAGATAGATTGTTTACTTTATTGTTATGAGAGTTTCCATGGTAACTAAGCATGTATATTACACATGGAATAAATTTTTCCAGATGAGCCAATAGAGAGCTTCGACCTGATTACATTGAGTGTAAAATCACTCCTGTATCTTCAATAGTAACTTAGATATGCGAGTTTGAAATCTTATATAATGTTTTTGTAAAACGTGAGGCCAAGGATGTATTACATTGTTTCAACAATCAAAGTGGTTATTTCATATCTCCAGGACGATGACTACAATCATGCACAGATAGATTGTTTACTTTATTGTTATGAGAGTTTCCATGGTAACTAAGTATACATATTACACATGGATTAAATTTTTCCAGATGAGCCAATAGAGAGCTTCGACCTGATTACATTGAGTGTAAAATCACTCCTGTATCTTCAATAGTAACTTAGATATGCGAGTTTGAAATCTTATATAATGTTTTTGTAAAACGTGAGGCCAAGGATGTATTACATTGTTTCAACAATCAAAGTGGATATTTCATATCTCCAGGACGATGACTACAATCATGCACAGATAGATTGTTTACTTTATTGTTATGAGAGTTTCCATGGTATCTAAGTATACATATTACACATGGATTAAATTTTTCCAGATGAGCCAATAGAGAGCTTAGACCTGATTACATTGAGTGTAAAATCACTTCTGTATCTTCAATAGTAACTTTGATATGCGTGTTTGAAATCTTATATAATGTTTTTGTAAAACGTGAGACCAAGGATGTATTACATTGTTTCAACAATGAAAGTGGTTATTTCAAATCTCCACGACGACGACTACAATCATGCACAAATAGACTGTTTACTTTATTGTAATGAGAGTTTCCATGGTACCTAAGCATGTATATTACACACGGATTAAATTTTTCCAGATGAGCCAATAGAGAGCTTCGACCTGATTACATTGAGTGTAAAATCACTTCTGTATCTTCTATAGTAACGGAGATATGCGAGTTTGAAGCTTTATATAATGTTTTTGAAAACGTGAGGCCTTAGGATGTATTACATTGTTTCAACAATCAAAGTGGTTATTTCAAATCTCCACGACGACGACTACAATCATGCACAAATAGATTGTTTACTTTATTGTTATGAAAGTTTCCATGGTAACTAAGCATGAATATTACACATGCAATAAATTTTTTATGTTGAGCCAATAGAGAGCTTCGACCTGATTACATTGAGTGTAAAATCACTCCTGTATCTTCAATAGTAACTTAGATATGCGAGTTTGAAATCTTATATAATGTTTTTGTAAAACGTGAGGCCAAGGATGTATTACATTGTTTCAACAATCAAAGTGGTTATTTCATATCTCCAGGACGATGACTACAATCATGCACAGATAGATTGTTTACTTTGTTGTTATGAGTTTCCATGGTAACTAAGTATACGTATTACACATGGATTAAATTTTTCCAGATGAGCCAATAGAGAGCTTCGACCTGATTACATTGAGTGTAAAATCACTTCTGTATCTTCAATAGTAACTTAGATATGCGAGTTTGAAATCTTATATAATGTTTTTGTAAAACGTGAGACCAAGGATGTATTACATTGTTTCAACAATGAAAGTGGTTATTTCAAATCTCCACGACGACGACTACAATCATGCACAAATAGATTGTTTACTTTATTGTTATGAAAGTTTCCATGGTAACTAAGCATGTATATTACACATGGAATAAATTTTTCCAGATGAGCCAATAGAGAGCTTCGACCTGATTACATTGAGTGTAAAATCACTTCTGTATCTTCTATAGTAACGGAGATATGCGAGCTTGAAGCTTTATATAATGTTTTTGAAAACGTTAAGCCTTAGTATGTATTACATTGTTTCAACAATCAAAGTGGTTATTTCAAATCTTCACGACGACGACTACAATCATGCACAGATAGATTGCTTACTTTATTGTTATGAGAGTTTTCTAGGTAACTAAGTATACATATTACACATGGATTAAATTTTTCCAGATGAGCCAATAGAGAGCTTCGACCTGATTACATTGAGTGTAAAATCACTCCTGTATCTTCAATAGTAACTTAGATATGCGAGTTTGAAATCTTATATAATGTTTTTGTAAAACGTGAGGCCAAGGATGTATTACATTGTTTCAACAATCAAAGTGGTTATTTCATATCTCCAGGACGATGACTACAATCATGCACAGATAGATTGTTTACTTTATTGTTATGAGAGTTTCCATGGTAACTAAGTATACATATTACACATGGATTAAATTTTTCCAGATGAGCCAATAGAGAGCTTCGACCTGATTACATTGAGTGTAAAATCACTCCTGTATCTTCAATAGTAACTTAGATATGCGAGTTTGAAATCTTATATAATGTTTTTGTAAAACGTGAGGCCAAGGATGTATTACATTGTTTCAACAATCAAAGTGGTTATTTCATATCTCCAGGACGATGACTACAATCATGCACAGATAGATTGTTTACTTTATTGTTATGAGAGTTTCCATGGTATCTAAGTATACATATTACACATGGATTAAATTTTTCCAGATGAGCCAATAGAGAGCTTAGACCTGATTACATTGAGTGTAAAATCACTTCTGTATCTTCAATAGTAACTTTGATATGCGTGTTTGAAATCTTATATAATGTTTTTGTAAAACGTGAGACCAAGGATGTATTACATTGTTTCAACAATGAAAGTGGTTATTTCAAATCTCCACGACGACGACTACAATCATGCACAAATAGACTGTTTACTTTATTGTAATGAGAGTTTCCATGGTACCTAAGCATGTATATTACACACGGATTAAATTTTTCCAGATGAGCCAATAGAGAGCTTCGACCTGATTACATTGAGTGTAAAATCACTTCTGTATCTTCTATAGTAACGGAGATATGCGAGTTTGAAGCTTTATATAATGTTTTTGAAAACGTGAGGCCTTAGGATGTATTACATTGTTTCAACAATCAAAGTGGTTATTTCAAATCTCCACGACGACGACTACAATCATGCACAAATAGATTGTTTACTTTATTGTTATGAAAGTTTCCATGGTAACTAAGCATGAATATTACACATGCAATAAATTTTTTATGTTGAGCCAATAGAGAGCTTCGACCTGATTACATTGAGTGTAAAATCACTCCTGTATCTTCAATAGTAACTTAGATATGCGAGTTTGAAATCTTATATAATGTTTTTGTAAAACGTGAGACCAAGGATGTATTACATTGTTTCAACAATCAAAGTGGTTATTTCAAATCTTCACGACGACGACTACAATCATGCACAGATAGATTGTTTACTTCATTGTTATGAAAGTTTCCATGGTAACTAAACATGAATATTACACATGGAATATTTTTTTTATGTTGAGCCAATAGAGAGCTTCGACCTGATTACATTGAGTGTAAAATCACTCCTGTATCTTCAATAGTAACTTAGATATGCGAGTTTGAAATCTTATATAATGTTTTTGTAAAACGTGAGGCCAAGGATGTATTACATTGTTTCAACAATCAAAGTGGTTATTTCATATCTCCAGGACGATGACTACAATCATGCACAGATAGATTGTTTACTTTATTGTTATGAGAGTTTCCATGGTAACTAAGCATGTATATTACACATGGAATAAATTTTTCCAGATGAGCCAATAGAGAGCTTCGACCTGATTACATTGAGTGTAAAATCACTCCTGTATCTTCAATAGTAACTTAGATATGCGAGTTTGAAATCTTATATAATGTTTTTGTAAAACGTGAGGCCAAGGATGTATTACATTGTTTCAACAATCAAAGTGGTTATTTCATATCTCCAGGACGATGACTACAATCATGCACAGATAGATTGTTTACTTTATTGTTATGAGAGTTTCCATGGTAACTAAGTATACATATTACACATGGATTAAATTTTTCCAGATGAGCCAATAGAGAGCTTCGACCTGATTACATTGAGTGTAAAATCACTCCTGTATCTTCAATAGTAACTTAGATATGCGAGTTTGAAATCTTATATAATGTTTTTGTAAAACGTGAGGCCAAGGATGTATTACATTGTTTCAACAATCAAAGTGGATATTTCATATCTCCAGGACGATGACTACAATCATGCACAGATAGATTGTTTACTTTATTGTTATGAGAGTTTCCATGGTATCTAAGTATACATATTACACATGGATTAAATTTTTCCAGATGAGCCAATAGAGAGCTTAGACCTGATTACATTGAGTGTAAAATCACTTCTGTATCTTCAATAGTAACTTTGATATGCGTGTTTGAAATCTTATATAATGTTTTTGTAAAACGTGAGACCAAGGATGTATTACATTGTTTCAACAATGAAAGTGGTTATTTCAAATCTCCACGACGACGACTACAATCATGCACAAATAGACTGTTTACTTTATTGTAATGAGAGTTTCCATGGTACCTAAGCATGTATATTACACACGGATTAAATTTTTCCAGATGAGCCAATAGAGAGCTTCGACCTGATTACATTGAGTGTAAAATCACTTCTGTATCTTCTATAGTAACGGAGATATGCGAGTTTGAAGCTTTATATAATGTTTTTGAAAACGTGAGGCCTTAGGATGTATTACATTGTTTCAACAATCAAAGTGGTTATTTCAAATCTCCACGACGACGACTACAATCATGCACAAATAGATTGTTTACTTTATTGTTATGAAAGTTTCCATGGTAACTAAGCATGAATATTACACATGCAATAAATTTTTTATGTTGAGCCAATAGAGAGCTTCGACCTGATTACATTGAGTGTAAAATCACTCCTGTATCTTCAATAGTAACTTAGATATGCGAGTTTGAAATCTTATATAATGTTTTTGTAAAACGTGAGGCCAAGGATGTATTACATTGTTTCAACAATCAAAGTGGTTATTTCATATCTCCAGGACGATGACTACAATCATGCACAGATAGATTGTTTACTTTATTGTTATGAGTTTCCATGGTAACTAAGTATACGTATTACACATGGATTAAATTTTTCCAGATGAGCCAATAGAGAGCTTCGACCTGATTACATTGAGTGTAAAATCACTTCTGTATCTTCAATAGTAACTTAGATATGCGAGTTTGAAATCTTATATAATGTTTTTGTAAAACGTGAGACCAAGGATGTATTACATTGTTTCAACAATGAAAGTGGTTATTTCAAATCTCCACGACGACGACTACAATCATGCACAAATAGATTGTTTACTTTATTGTTATGAAAGTTTCCATGGTAACTAAGCATGTATATTACACATGGAATAAATTTTTCCAGATGAGCCAATAGAGAGCTTCGACCTGATTACATTGAGTGTAAAATCACTTCTGTATCTTCTATAGTAACGGAGATATGCGAGCTTGAAGCTTTATATAATGTTTTTGAAAACGTTAAGCCTTAGTATGTATTACATTGTTTCAACAAACAAAGTGGTTATTTCAAATCTTCACGACGACGACTACAATCATGCACAGATAGATTGCTTACTTTATTGTTATGAGAGTTTTCTAGGTAACTAAGTATACATATTACACATGGATTAAATTTTTCCAGATGAGCCAATAGAGAGCTTCGACCTGATTACATTGAGTGTAAAATCACTCCTGTATCTTCAATAGTAACTTAGATATGCGAGTTTGAAATCTTATATAATGTTTTTGTAAAACGTGAGGCCAAGGATGTATTACATTGTTTCAACAATCAAAGTGGTTATTTCATATCTCCAGGACGATGACTACAATCATGCACAGATAGATTGTTTACTTTATTGTTATGAGAGTTTCCATGGTAACTAAGTATACATATTACACATGGATTAAATTTTTCCAGATGAGCCAATAGAGAGCTTCGACCTGATTACATTGAGTGTAAAATCACTCCTGTATCTTCAATAGTAACTTAGATATGCGAGTTTGAAATCTTATATAATGTTTTTGTAAAACGTGAGGCCAAGGATGTATTACATTGTTTCAACAATCAAAGTGGTTATTTCATATCTCCAGGACGATGACTACAATCATGCACAGATAGATTGTTTACTTTATTGTTATGAGAGTTTCCATGGTATCTAAGTATACATATTACACATGGATTAAATTTTTCCAGATGAGCCAATAGAGAGCTTAGACCTGATTACATTGAGTGTAAAATCACTTCTGTATCTTCAATAGTAACTTTGATATGCGTGTTTGAAATCTTATATAATGTTTTTGTAAAACGTGAGACCAAGGATGTATTACATTGTTTCAACAATGAAAGTGGTTATTTCAAATCTCCACGACGACGACTACAATCATGCACAAATAGACTGTTTACTTTATTGTAATGAGAGTTTCCATGGTACCTAAGCATGTATATTACACACGGATTAAATTTTTCCAGATGAGCCAATAGAGAGCTTCGACCTGATTACATTGAGTGTAAAATCACTTCTGTATCTTCTATAGTAACGGAGATATGCGAGTTTGAAGCTTTATATAATGTTTTTGAAAACGTGAGGCCTTAGGATGTATTACATTGTTTCAACAATCAAAGTGGTTATTTCAAATCTCCACGACGACGACTACAATCATGCACAAATAGATTGTTTACTTTATTGTTATGAAAGTTTCCATGGTAACTAAGCATGAATATTACACATGCAATAAATTTTTTATGTTGAGCCAATAGAGAGCTTCGACCTGATTACATTGAGTGTAAAATCACTCCTGTATCTTCAATAGTAACTTAGATATGCGAGTTTGAAATCTTATATAATGTTTTTGTAAAACGTGAGGCCAAGGATGTATTACATTGTTTCAACAATCAAAGTGGTTATTTCATATCTCCAGGACGATGACTACAATCATGCACAGATAGATTGTTTACTTTATTGTTATGAGTTTCCATGGTAACTAAGTATACGTATTACACATGGATTAAATTTTTCCAGATGAGCCAATAGAGAGCTTCGACCTGATTACATTGAGTGTAAAATCACTTCTGTATCTTCAATAGTAACTTAGATATGCGAGTTTGAAATCTTATATAATGTTTTTGTAAAACGTGAGACCAAGGATGTATTACATTGTTTCAACAATGAAAGTGGTTATTTCAAATCTCCACGACGACGACTACAATCATGCACAAATAGATTGTTTACTTTATTGTTATGAAAGTTTCCATGGTAACTAAGCATGTATATTACACATGGAATAAATTTTTCCAGATGAGCCAATAGAGAGCTTCGACCTGATTACATTGAGTGTAAAATCACTTCTGTATCTTCTATAGTAACGGAGATATGCGAGCTTGAAGCTTTATATAATGTTTTTGAAAACGTTAAGCCTTAGTATGTATTACATTGTTTCAACAATCAAAGTGGTTATTTCAAATCTTCACGACGACGACTACAATCATGCACAGATAGATTGCTTACTTTATTGTTATGAGAGTTTTCTAGGTAACTAAGTATACATATTACACATGGATTAAATTTTTCCAGATGAGCCAATAGAGAGCTTCGACCTGATTACATTGAGTGTAAAATCACTTCTGTATCTTCAATGGTAACTTTGATATGCGAGTTTGAAATCTTATATAATGTTTTTGTAAAACGTGAGGCAAAGGATGTATTACATTGTTTCAACAATCAAAGTGGTTATTTCATATCTCCAGGACGATGACTACAATCATGCACAGATAGATTGTTTACTTTATTGTTATGAGAGTTTCCATGGTAACTAAGTATACATATTACACATGGATTAAATTTTTCCAGATGAGCCATTAGAGAGCTTCGACCTGATTACATTGAGTGTAAAATCACTTCTGTATCTTCAATAGTAACTTAGATATGCGAGTTTGAAATCTTATATAATGTTTTTGTAAAACGTGAGGCCAAGGATGTATTACATTGTTTCAACAATCAAAGTGGTTATTTCATATCTCCAGGACGATGACTACAATCATGCACAGATAGATTGTTTACTTTATTGTTATGAGAGTTTCCATGGTAACTAAGTATACATATTACACATGGATTAAATTTTTCCAGATGAGCCGATAGAGAGCTTCGACCTGATTACATTGAGTGTAAAATCACTTCTGTATCTTCTATAGTAACGGAGATATGCGAGTTTGAAGCTTTATATAATGTTTTTGAAAACGTGAAGACTTAGGATGTATTACATTGTTTCAACAATCAAAGTGGTTATTTCAAATCTTCACGACGACGACTACAATCATGCACAGATAGATTGTTTACTTCATTGTTATGAAAGTTTCCATGGTAACTAAACATGAATATTACACATGGAATATTTTTTTTATGTTGAGCCAATAGAGAGCTTCGACCTGATTACATTGAGTGTAAAATCACTCCTGTATCTTCAATAGTAACTTAGATATGCGAGTTTGAAATCTTATATAATGTTTTTGTAAAACGTGAGGCCAAGGATGTATTACATTGTTTCAACAATCAAAGTGGTTATTTCATATCTCCAGGACGATGACTACAATCATGCACAGATAGATTGTTTACTTTATTGTTATGAGAGTTTCCATGGTAACTAAGCATGTATATTACACATGGAATAAATTTTTCCAGATGAGCCAATAGAGAGCTTCGACCTGATTACATTGAGTGTAAAATCACTCCTGTATCTTCAATAGTAACTTAGATATGCGAGTTTGAAATCTTATATAATGTTTTTGTAAAACGTGAGGCCAAGGATGTATTACATTGTTTCAACAATCAAAGTGGTTATTTCATATCTCCAGGACGATGACTACAATCATGCACAGATAGATTGTTTACTTTATTGTTATGAGAGTTTCCATGGTATCTAAGTATACATATTACACATGGATTAAATTTTTCCAGATGAGCCAATAGAGAGCTTAGACCTGATTACATTGAGTGTAAAATCACTTCTGTATCTTCAATAGTAACTTTGATATGCGTGTTTGAAATCTTATATAATGTTTTTGTAAAACGTGAGACCAAGGATGTATTACATTGTTTCAACAATGAAAGTGGTTATTTCAAATCTCCGCGACGACGACTACAATCATGCACAAATAGACTGTTTACTTTATTGTTATGAGAGTTTCCATGGTACCTAAGCATGTATATTACACACGGATTAAATTTTTCCAGATGAGCCAATAGAGAGCTTCGACCTGATTACATTGAGTGTAAAATCACTTCTGTATCTTCTATAGTAACGGAGATATGCGAGTTTGAAGCTTTATATAATGTTTTTGAAAACGTGAGGCCTTAGGATGTATTACATTGTTTCAACAATCAAAGTGGTTATTTCAAATCTCCACGACGACGACTACAATCATGCACAAATAGATTGTTTACTTTATTGTTATGAAAGTTTCCATGGTAACTGAGCATGAATATTACACATGCAATAAATTTTTTATGTTGAGCCAATAGAGAGCTTCGACCTGATTACATTGAGTGTAAAATCACTCCTGTATCTTCAATAGTAACTTAGATATGCGAGTTTGAAATCTTATATAATGTTTTTGTAAAACGTGAGGCCAAGGATGTATTACATTGTTTCAACAATCAAAGTGGTTATTTCATATCTCCAGGACGATGACTACAATCATGCACAGATAGATTGTTTACTTTATTGTTATGAGAGTTTCCATGGTAACTAAGTATACGTATTACACATGGATTAAATTTTTCCAGATGAGCCAATAGAGAGCTTCGACCTGATTACATTGAGTGTAAAATCACTTCTGTATCTTCTATAGTAACGGAGATATGCGAGCTTGAAGCTTTATATAATGTTTTTGAAAACGTGAAGCCTTAGGATGTATTACATTGTTTCAACAATCAAAGTGGTTATTTCAAATCTTCACGACGACGACTACAATCATGCACAGATAGATTGCTTACTTTATTGTTATGAGAGTTTCCTAGGTAACTAAGTATACATAATACACATGGATTAAATTTTTCCAGATGAGCCAATAGAGAGCTTCGACCTGATTACATTGAGTGTAAAATCACTTCTGCATCTTCAATAGTAACTTTGATATGCGAGTTTGAAATCTTATATAATGTTTTTGTAAAACGTGAGGCAAAGGATGTATTACATTGTTTCAACAATCAAAGTGGTTATTTCATATCTCCAGGACGATGACTACAATCATGCACAGATAGATTGTTTACTTTATTGTTATGAGAGTTTCCATGGTAACTAAGTATACATATTACACATGGATTAAATTTTTTATGTTGAGCCATTAGAGAGCTTCGACCTGATTACATTGAGTGTAAAATCACTTCTGTATCTTCAATAGTAACTTAGATATGCGAGTTTGAAATCTTATATAATGTTTTTGTAAAACGTGAGGCCAAGGATGTATTACATTGTTTCAACAATCAAAGTGGTTATTTCATATCTCCAGGACGATGACTACAATCATGCACAGATAGATTGTTTACGTTATTGTAATGAGAGTTTCCATGGTAACTAAGTATACATATTACACATGGATTAAATTTTTCCAGATGAGCCGATAGAGAGCTTCGACCTGATTACATTGAGTGTAAAATCACTTCTGTATCTTCAATAGTAACTTAGATATGCGAGTTTGAAATCTTATATAATGTTTTTGTAAAACGTGAGGCAAAGGATGTATTACATTGTTTCAACAATCAAAGTGGTTATTTCATATCTCCAGGACGATGACTACAATCATGCACAGATAGATTGTTTACTTTATTGTTATGAGAGTTTCCATGGTAACTAAGTATACATATTACACATGGATTAAATTTTTCCAGATGAGCCGATAGAGAGCTTCGACCTGATTACATTGAGTGTAAAATCACTTCTGTATCTTCTATAGTAACGGAGATATGCGAGTTTGAAGCTTTATATAATGTTTTTGAAAACGTGAAGACTTAGGATGTATTACATTGTTTCAACAATCAAAGTGGTTATTTCAAATCTTCACGACGACGACTACAATCATGCACAGATAGATTGTTTACTTCATTGTTATGAAAGTTTCCATGGTAACTAAACATGAATATTACACATGGAATATTTTTTTTATGTTGAGCCAATAGAGAGCTTCGACCTGATTACATTGAGTGTAAAATCACTCCTGTATCTTCAATAGTAACTTAGATATGCGAGTTTGAAATCTTATATAATGTTTTTGTAAAACGTGAGGCCAAGGATGTATTACATTGTTTCAACAATCAAAGTGGTTATTTCATATCTCCAGGACGATGACTACAATCATGCACAGATAGATTGTTTACTTTATTGTTATGAGAGTTTCCATGGTAACTAAGCATGTATATTACACATGGAATAAATTTTTCCAGATGAGCCAATAGAGAGCTTCGACCTGATTACATTGAGTGTAAAATCACTCCTGTATCTTCAATAGTAACTTAGATATGCGAGTTTGAAATCTTATATAATGTTTTTGTAAAACGTGAGGCCAAGGATGTATTACATTGTTTCAACAATCAAAGTGGTTATTTCATATCTCCAGGACGATGACTACAATCATGCACAGATAGATTGTTTACTTTATTGTTATGAGAGTTTCCATGGTATCTAAGTATACATATTACACATGGATTAAATTTTTCCAGATGAGCCAATAGAGAGCTTAGACCTGATTACATTGAGTGTAAAATCACTTCTGTATCTTCAATAGTAACTTTGATATGCGTGTTTGAAATCTTATATAATGTTTTTGTAAAACGTGAGACCAAGGATGTATTACATTGTTTCAACAATGAAAGTGGTTATTTCAAATCTCCGCGACGACGACTACAATCATGCACAAATAGACTGTTTACTTTATTGTTATGAGAGTTTCCATGGTACCTAAGCATGTATATTACACACGGATTAAATTTTTCCAGATGAGCCAATAGAGAGCTTCGACCTGATTACATTGAGTGTAAAATCACTTCTGTATCTTCTATAGTAACGGAGATATGCGAGTTTGAAGCTTTATATAATGTTTTTGAAAACGTGAGGCCTTAGGATGTATTACATTGTTTCAACAATCAAAGTGGTTATTTCAAATCTCCACGACGACGACTACAATCATGCACAAATAGATTGTTTACTTTATTGTTATGAAAGTTTCCATGGTAACTGAGCATGAATATTACACATGCAATAAATTTTTTATGTTGAGCCAATAGAGAGCTTCGACCTGATTACATTGAGTGTAAAATCACTCCTGTATCTTCAATAGTAACTTAGATATGCGAGTTTGAAATCTTATATAATGTTTTTGTAAAACGTGAGGCCAAGGATGTATTACATTGTTTCAACAATCAAAGTGGTTATTTCATATCTCCAGGACGATGACTACAATCATGCACAGATAGATTGTTTACTTTATTGTTATGAGAGTTTCCATGGTAACTAAGTATACGTATTACACATGGATTAAATTTTTCCAGATGAGCCAATAGAGAGCTTCGACCTGATTACATTGAGTGTAAAATCACTTCTGTATCTTCTATAGTAACGGAGATATGCGAGCTTGAAGCTTTATATAATGTTTTTGAAAACGTGAAGCCTTAGGATGTATTACATTGTTTCAACAATCAAAGTGGTTATTTCAAATCTTCACGACGACGACTACAATCATGCACAGATAGATTGCTTACTTTATTGTTATGAGAGTTTCCTAGGTAACTAAGTATACATAATACACATGGATTAAATTTTTCCAGATGAGCCAATAGAGAGCTTCGACCTGATTACATTGAGTGTAAAATCACTTCTGCATCTTCAATAGTAACTTTGATATGCGAGTTTGAAATCTTATATAATGTTTTTGTAAAACGTGAGGCAAAGGATGTATTACATTGTTTCAACAATCAAAGTGGTTATTTCATATCTCCAGGACGATGACTACAATCATGCACAGATAGATTGTTTACTTTATTGTTATGAGAGTTTCCATGGTAACTAAGTATACATATTACACATGGATTAAATTTTTTATGTTGAGCCATTAGAGAGCTTCGACCTGATTACATTGAGTGTAAAATCACTTCTGTATCTTCAATAGTAACTTAGATATGCGAGTTTGAAATCTTATATAATGTTTTTGTAAAACGTGAGGCCAAGGATGTATTACATTGTTTCAACAATCAAAGTGGTTATTTCATATCTCCAGGACGATGACTACAATCATGCACAGATAGATTGTTTACGTTATTGTAATGAGAGTTTCCATGGTAACTAAGTATACATATTACACATGGATTAAATTTTTCCAGATGAGCCGATAGAGAGCTTCGACCTGATTACATTGAGTGTAAAATCACTTCTGTATCTTCAATAGTAACTTAGATATGCGAGTTTGAAATCTTATATAATGTTTTTGTAAAACGTGAGGCAAAGGATGTATTACATTGTTTCAACAATCAAAGTGGTTATTTCATATCTCCAGGACGATGACTACAATCATGCACAGATAGATTGTTTACTTTATTGTTATGAGAGTTTCCATGGTAACTAAGTATACATATTACACATGGATTAAATTTTTCCAGATGAGCCAATAGAGAGCTTCGACCTGATTACATTGAGTGTAAAATCACTTCTGTATCTTCTATAGTAACGGAGATATGCGAGTTTGAAGCTTTATATAATGTTTTTGAAAACGTGAAGACTTAGGATGTATTACATTGTTTCAACAATCAAAGTGGTTATTTCAAATCTTCACGACGACGACTACAATCATGCACAGATAGATTGTTTACTTCATTGTTATGAAAGTTTCCATCTTAACTAAACATGAATATTACACATGGAATAGTTTTTTTTATGTTGAGCCAATAGAGAGCTTCGACCTGATTACATTGAGTGTAAAATCACTCCTGTATCTTCAATAGTAACTTAGATATGCGAGTTTGAAATCTTATATAATGTTTTTGTAAAACGTGAGGCCAAGGATGTATTACATTGTTTCAACAATCAAAGTGGTTATTTCATATCTCCAGGACGATGACTACAATCATGCACAGATAGATTGTTTACGTTATTGTAATGAGAGTTTCCATGGTAACTAAGTATACATATTACACATGGATTAAATTTTTTATGTTGAGCCAATAGAGAGCTTCGACCTGATTACATTGAGTGTAAAATCACTTCTGTATCTTCAATAGTAACTTACATATGCGAGTTTGAAATCTTATATAATGTTTTTGTAAAACGTGAGGCCAAGGATGTATTACATTGTTTCAACAATCAAAGTGGTTATTTCATATCTCCAGGACGATGACTACAATCATGCACAGATAGATTGTTTACTTTATTGTTATGAAAGTTTCCATCTTAACTAAACATGAATATTACACATGGAATAGTTTTTTTTATGTTGAGCCAATAGAGAGCTTCGACCTGATTACATTGAGTGTAAAATCACTTCTGTATCTTCAATAGTAACGGAGATATGCGAGTTTGAAGCTTTATATAATGTTTTTGAAAACGTGAGGCCTTAGGATGTATTACATTGTTTCAACAATGAAAGTGGTTATTTCAAAACTCCACGACGACGACTACAATAATGCACAAATAGATTGTTTACTTTATTGTTATGAAAGTTTCCATGGTAACTAAGCATGAATATTACACATGCAATAAATTTTTTATGTTGAGCCAATAGAGAGCTTCGACCTGATTACATTGAGTGTAAAATCACTTCTGTATCTTCAATAGTAACTTACATATGCGAGTTTGAAATCTTATATAATGTTTTTGTAAAACGTGAGGCCAAGGATGTATTACATTGTTTCAACAATCAAAGTGGTTATTTCATATCTCCAGGACGATGACTACAATCATGCACAGATAGATTGTTTACTTTATTGTTATGAGAGTTTCCATGGTAACTAAGCATGTATATTACACATGGAATAAATTTTTCCAGATGAGCCAATAGAGAGCTTCGACCTGATTACATTGAGTGTAAAATCACTCCTGTATCTTCAATAGTAACTTAGATATGCGAGTTTGAAATCTTATATAATGTTTTTGTAAAACGTGAGGCCAAGGATGTATTACATTGTTTCAACAATCAAAGTGGTTATTTCATATCTCCAGGACGATGACTACAATCATGCACAGATAGATTGTTTACTTTATTGTTATGAGAGTTTCCATGGTATCTAAGTATACATATTACACATGGATTAAATTTTTCCAGATGAGCCAATAGAGAGCTTAGACCTGATTACATTGAGTGTAAAATCACTTCTGTATCTTCAATAGTAACTTTGATATGCGTGTTTGAAATCTTATATAATGTTTTTGTAAAACGTGAGACCAAGGATGTATTACATTGTTTCAACAATGAAAGTGGTTATTTCAAATCTCCGCGACGACGACTACAATCATGCACAAATAGACTGTTTACTTTATTGTTATGAGAGTTTCCATGGTACCTAAGCATGTATATTACACACGGATTAAATTTTTCCAGATGAGCCAATAGAGAGCTTCGACCTGATTACATTGAGTGTAAAATCACTTCTGTATCTTCTATAGTAACGGAGATATGCGAGTTTGAAGCTTTATATAATGTTTTTGAAAACGTGAGGCCTTAGGATGTATTACATTGTTTCAACAATCAAAGTGGTTATTTCAAATCTCCACGACGACGACTACAATCATGCACAAATAGATTGTTTACTTTATTGTTATGAAAGTTTCCATGGTAACTGAGCATGAATATTACACATGCAATAAATTTTTTATGTTGAGCCAATAGAGAGCTTCGACCTGATTACATTGAGTGTAAAATCACTCCTGTATCTTCAATAGTAACTTAGATATGCGAGTTTGAAATCTTATATAATGTTTTTGTAAAACGTGAGGCCAAGGATGTATTACATTGTTTCAACAATCAAAGTGGTTATTTCATATCTCCAGGACGATGACTACAATCATGCACAGATAGATTGTTTACTTTATTGTTATGAGAGTTTCCATGGTAACTAAGTATACGTATTACACATGGATTAAATTTTTCCAGATGAGCCAATAGAGAGCTTCGACCTGATTACATTGAGTGTAAAATCACTTCTGTATCTTCTATAGTAACGGAGATATGCGAGCTTGAAGCTTTATATAATGTTTTTGAAAACGTGAAGCCTTAGGATGTATTACATTGTTTCAACAATCAAAGTGGTTATTTCAAATCTTCACGACGACGACTACAATCATGCACAGATAGATTGCTTACTTTATTGTTATGAGAGTTTCCTAGGTAACTAAGTATACATAATACACATGGATTAAATTTTTCCAGATGAGCCAATAGAGAGCTTCGACCTGATTACATTGAGTGTAAAATCACTTCTGCATCTTCAATAGTAACTTTGATATGCGAGTTTGAAATCTTATATAATGTTTTTGTAAAACGTGAGGCAAAGGATGTATTACATTGTTTCAACAATCAAAGTGGTTATTTCATATCTCCAGGACGATGACTACAATCATGCACAGATAGATTGTTTACTTTATTGTTATGAGAGTTTCCATGGTAACTAAGTATACATATTACACATGGATTAAATTTTTTATGTTGAGCCATTAGAGAGCTTCGACCTGATTACATTGAGTGTAAAATCACTTCTGTATCTTCAATAGTAACTTAGATATGCGAGTTTGAAATCTTATATAATGTTTTTGTAAAACGTGAGGCCAAGGATGTATTACATTGTTTCAACAATCAAAGTGGTTATTTCATATCTCCAGGACGATGACTACAATCATGCACAGATAGATTGTTTACGTTATTGTAATGAGAGTTTCCATGGTAACTAAGTATACATATTACACATGGATTAAATTTTTCCAGATGAGCCGATAGAGAGCTTCGACCTGATTACATTGAGTGTAAAATCACTTCTGTATCTTCAATAGTAACTTAGATATGCGAGTTTGAAATCTTATATAATGTTTTTGTAAAACGTGAGGCAAAGGATGTATTACATTGTTTCAACAATCAAAGTGGTTATTTCATATCTCCAGGACGATGACTACAATCATGCACAGATAGATTGTTTACTTTATTGTTATGAGAGTTTCCATGGTAACTAAGTATACATATTACACATGGATTAAATTTTTCCAGATGAGCCAATAGAGAGCTTCGACCTGATTACATTGAGTGTAAAATCACTTCTGTATCTTCTATAGTAACGGAGATATGCGAGTTTGAAGCTTTATATAATGTTTTTGAAAACGTGAAGACTTAGGATGTATTACATTGTTTCAACAATCAAAGTGGTTATTTCAAATCTTCACGACGACGACTACAATCATGCACAGATAGATTGTTTACTTCATTGTTATGAAAGTTTCCATCTTAACTAAACATGAATATTACACATGGAATAGTTTTTTTTATGTTGAGCCAATAGAGAGCTTCGACCTGATTACATTGAGTGTAAAATCACTCCTGTATCTTCAATAGTAACTTAGATATGCGAGTTTGAAATCTTATATAATGTTTTTGTAAAACGTGAGGCCAAGGATGTATTACATTGTTTCAACAATCAAAGTGGTTATTTCATATCTCCAGGACGATGACTACAATCATGCACAGATAGATTGTTTACGTTATTGTAATGAGAGTTTCCATGGTAACTAAGTATACATATTACACATGGATTAAATTTTTTATGTTGAGCCAATAGAGAGCTTCGACCTGATTACATTGAGTGTAAAATCACTTCTGTATCTTCAATAGTAACTTACATATGCGAGTTTGAAATCTTATATAATGTTTTTGTAAAACGTGAGGCCAAGGATGTATTACATTGTTTCAACAATCAAAGTGGTTATTTCATATCTCCAGGACGATGACTACAATCATGCACAGATAGATTGTTTACTTTATTGTTATGAAAGTTTCCATCTTAACTAAACATGAATATTACACATGGAATAGTTTTTTTTATGTTGAGCCAATAGAGAGCTTCGACCTGATTACATTGAGTGTAAAATCACTTCTGTATCTTCAATAGTAACGGAGATATGCGAGTTTGAAGCTTTATATAATGTTTTTGAAAACGTGAGGCCTTAGGATGTATTACATTGTTTCAACAATGAAAGTGGTTATTTCAAAACTCCACGACGACGACTACAATAATGCACAAATAGATTGTTTACTTTATTGTTATGAAAGTTTCCATGGTAACTAAGCATGAATATTACACATGCAATAAATTTTTTATGTTGAGCCAATAGAGAGCTTCGACCTGATTACATTGAGTGTAAAATCACTTCTGTATCTTCAATAGTAACTTACATATGCGAGTTTGAAATCTTATATAATGTTTTTGTAAAACGTGAGGCCAAGGATGTATTACATTGTTTCAACAATCAAAGTGGTTATTTCATATCTCCAGGACGATGACTACAATCATGCACAGATAGATTGTTTACTTTATTGTTATGAGAGTTTCCATGGTAACTAAGCATGTATATTACACATGGAATAAATTTTTCCAGATGAGCCAATAGAGAGCTTCGACCTGATTACATTGAGTGTAAAATCACTCCTGTATCTTCAATAGTAACTTAGATATGCGAGTTTGAAATCTTATATAATGTTTTTGTAAAACGTGAGGCCAAGGATGTATTACATTGTTTCAACAATCAAAGTGGTTATTTCATATCTCCAGGACGATGACTACAATCATGCACAGATAGATTGTTTACGTTATTGTAATGAGAGTTTCCATGGTAACTAAGTATACATATTACACATGGATTAAATTTTTCCAGATGAGCCAATAGAGAGCTTCGACCTGATTACATTGAGTGTAAAATCACTTCTGTATCTTCAATAGTAACGGAGATATGCGAGTTTGAAGCTTTATATAATGTTTTTGAAAACGTGAGGCCTTAGGATGTATTACATTGTTTCAACAATGAAAGTGGTTATTTCAAAACTCCACGACGACGACTACAATAATGCACAAATAGATTGTTTACTTTATTGTTATGAAAGTTTCCATGGTAACTAAGCATGAATATTACACATGCAATAAATTTTTTATGTTGAGCCAATAGAGAGCTTCGACCTGATTACATTGAGTGTAAAATCACTTCTGTATCTTCAATAGTAACTTACATATGCGAGTTTGAAATCTTATATAATGTTTTTGTAAAACGTGAGGCCAAGGATGTATTACATTGTTTCAACAATCAAAGTGGTTATTTCATATCTCCAGGACGATGACTACAATCATGCACAGATAGATTGTTTACTTTATTGTTATGAGAGTTTCCATGGTAACTAAGTATACATATTACACATGGATTAAATTTTTCCAGATGAGCCAATAGAGAGCTTCGACCTGATTACATTGAGTGTAAAATCACTCCTGTATCTTCAATAGTAACTTAGATATGCGAGTTTGAAATCTTATATAATGTTTTTGTAAAACGTGAGGCAAAGGATGTATTACATTGTTTCAACAATCAAAGTGGTTATTTCATATCTCCAGGTCGATGACTACAATCATGCACAGATAGATTGTTTACTTTATTGTTATGAGAGTTTCCATGGTAACTAAGTATACATATTACACATGGATTAAATTTTTCCAGATGAGCCAATAGAGAGCTTCGACCTGATTACATTGAGTGTAAAATCACTCCTGTATCTTCAATAGTAACTTAGATATGCGAGTTTGAAATCTTATATAATGTTTTTGTAAAACGTGAGGCCAAGGATGTATTACATTGTTTCAACAATCAAAGTGGTTATTTCATATCTCCAGGACGATGACTACAATCATGCACAGATAGATTGTTTACTTTATTGTTATGAGAGTTTCCATGGTATCTAAGTATACATATTACACATGGATTAAATTTTTCCAGATGAGCCAATAGAGAGCTTAGACCTGATTACATTGAGTGTAAAATCACTTCTGTATCTTCAATAGTAACTTTGATATGCGTGTTTGAAATCTTATATAATGTTTTTGTAAAACATGCGACCAAGGATGTATTACATTGTTTCAACAATGAAAGTGGTTATTTCAAATCTCCACGACGACGACTACAATCATGCACAAATATATTGTTTACTTTATTGTTATGAGAGTTTCCATGGTAACTAAGCATGTATATTACACATGGAATAAATTTTTCCAGATGAGCCAATAGAGAGCTTAGACCTGATTACATTGAGTGTAAAATCACTTCTGTATCTTCAATAGTAACTTTGATATGCGTGTTTGAAATCTTATATAATGTTTTTGTAAAACGTGCGACCAAGGATGTATTACATTGTTTCAACAATGAAAGTGGTTATTTCAAATCTCCACGACGACGACTACAATCATGCACAAATATATTGTTTACTTTATTGTTATGAGAGTTTCCATGGTAACTAAGCATGTATATTACACATGGAATAAATTTTTCCAGATGAGCCAATAGAGAGCTTCGACCTGATTACATTGAGTGTAAAATCACTTCTGCATCTTCAATAGTAACTTTGATATGCGAGTTTGAAATCTTATATAATGTTTTTGTAAAACGTGAGACCAAGGATGTATTACATTGTTTCAACAATCAAAGTGGTTATTTCATATCTCCAGGACGATGACTACAATCATGCACAGATAGATTGTTTACTTTATTGTTATGAGAGTTTCCATGGTAACTAAGTATACATATTACACATGGATTAAATTTTTCCAGATGAGCCGATAGAGAGCTTCGACCTGATTACATTGAGTGTAAAATCACTTCTGTATCTTCTATAGTAACGGAGATATGCGAGTTTGAAGCTTTATATAATGTTTTTGAAAACGTGAAGACTTAGGATGTATTACATTGTTTCAACAATCAAAGTGGTTATTTCAAATCTTCACGACGACGACTACAATCATGCACAGATAGATTGTTTACTTCATTGTTATGAAAGTTTCCATGGTAACTAAACATGAATATTACACATGGAATATTTTTTTTATGTTGAGCCAATAGAGAGCTTCGACCTGATTACATTGAGTGTAAAATCACTCCTGTATCTTCAATAGTAACTTAGATATGCGAGTTTGAAATCTTATATAATGTTTTTGTAAAACGTGAGGCCAAGGATGTATTACATTGTTTCAACAATCAAAGTGGTTATTTCATATCTCCAGGACGATGACTACAATCATGCACAGATAGATTGTTTACTTTATTGTTATGAGAGTTTCCATGGTAACTAAGCATGTATATTACACATGGAATAAATTTTTCCAGATGAGCCAATAGAGAGCTTCGACCTGATTACATTGAGTGTAAAATCACTCCTGTATCTTCAATAGTAACTTAGATATGCGAGTTTGAAATCTTATATAATGTTTTTGTAAAACGTGAGGCCAAGGATGTATTACATTGTTTCAACAATCAAAGTGGTTATTTCATATCTCCAGGACGATGACTACAATCATGCACAGATAGATTGTTTACTTTATTGTTATGAGAGTTTCCATGGTATCTAAGTATACATATTACACATGGATTAAATTTTTCCAGATGAGCCAATAGAGAGCTTAGACCTGATTACATTGAGTGTAAAATCACTTCTGTATCTTCAATAGTAACTTTGATATGCGTGTTTGAAATCTTATATAATGTTTTTGTAAAACGTGAGACCAAGGATGTATTACATTGTTTCAACAATGAAAGTGGTTATTTCAAATCTCCGCGACGACGACTACAATCATGCACAAATAGACTGTTTACTTTATTGTTATGAGAGTTTCCATGGTACCTAAGCATGTATATTACACACGGATTAAATTTTTCCAGATGAGCCAATAGAGAGCTTCGACCTGATTACATTGAGTGTAAAATCACTTCTGTATCTTCTATAGTAACGGAGATATGCGAGTTTGAAGCTTTATATAATGTTTTTGAAAACGTGAGGCCTTAGGATGTATTACATTGTTTCAACAATCAAAGTGGTTATTTCAAATCTCCACGACGACGACTACAATCATGCACAAATAGATTGTTTACTTTATTGTTATGAAAGTTTCCATGGTAACTGAGCATGAATATTACACATGCAATAAATTTTTTATGTTGAGCCAATAGAGAGCTTCGACCTGATTACATTGAGTGTAAAATCACTCCTGTATCTTCAATAGTAACTTAGATATGCGAGTTTGAAATCTTATATAATGTTTTTGTAAAACGTGAGGCCAAGGATGTATTACATTGTTTCAACAATCAAAGTGGTTATTTCATATCTCCAGGACGATGACTACAATCATGCACAGATAGATTGTTTACTTTATTGTTATGAGAGTTTCCATGGTAACTAAGTATACGTATTACACATGGATTAAATTTTTCCAGATGAGCCAATAGAGAGCTTCGACCTGATTACATTGAGTGTAAAATCACTTCTGTATCTTCTATAGTAACGGAGATATGCGAGCTTGAAGCTTTATATAATGTTTTTGAAAACGTGAAGCCTTAGGATGTATTACATTGTTTCAACAATCAAAGTGGTTATTTCAAATCTTCACGACGACGACTACAATCATGCACAGATAGATTGCTTACTTTATTGTTATGAGAGTTTCCTAGGTAACTAAGTATACATAATACACATGGATTAAATTTTTCCAGATGAGCCAATAGAGAGCTTCGACCTGATTACATTGAGTGTAAAATCACTTCTGCATCTTCAATAGTAACTTTGATATGCGAGTTTGAAATCTTATATAATGTTTTTGTAAAACGTGAGGCAAAGGATGTATTACATTGTTTCAACAATCAAAGTGGTTATTTCATATCTCCAGGACGATGACTACAATCATGCACAGATAGATTGTTTACTTTATTGTTATGAGAGTTTCCATGGTAACTAAGTATACATATTACACATGGATTAAATTTTTTATGTTGAGCCATTAGAGAGCTTCGACCTGATTACATTGAGTGTAAAATCACTTCTGTATCTTCAATAGTAACTTAGATATGCGAGTTTGAAATCTTATATAATGTTTTTGTAAAACGTGAGGCCAAGGATGTATTACATTGTTTCAACAATCAAAGTGGTTATTTCATATCTCCAGGACGATGACTACAATCATGCACAGATAGATTGTTTACGTTATTGTAATGAGAGTTTCCATGGTAACTAAGTATACATATTACACATGGATTAAATTTTTCCAGATGAGCCGATAGAGAGCTTCGACCTGATTACATTGAGTGTAAAATCACTTCTGTATCTTCAATAGTAACTTAGATATGCGAGTTTGAAATCTTATATAATGTTTTTGTAAAACGTGAGGCAAAGGATGTATTACATTGTTTCAACAATCAAAGTGGTTATTTCATATCTCCAGGACGATGACTACAATCATGCACAGATAGATTGTTTACTTTATTGTTATGAGAGTTTCCATGGTAACTAAGTATACATATTACACATGGATTAAATTTTTCCAGATGAGCCAATAGAGAGCTTCGACCTGATTACATTGAGTGTAAAATCACTTCTGTATCTTCTATAGTAACGGAGATATGCGAGTTTGAAGCTTTATATAATGTTTTTGAAAACGTGAAGACTTAGGATGTATTACATTGTTTCAACAATCAAAGTGGTTATTTCAAATCTTCACGACGACGACTACAATCATGCACAGATAGATTGTTTACTTCATTGTTATGAAAGTTTCCATCTTAACTAAACATGAATATTACACATGGAATAGTTTTTTTTATGTTGAGCCAATAGAGAGCTTCGACCTGATTACATTGAGTGTAAAATCACTCCTGTATCTTCAATAGTAACTTAGATATGCGAGTTTGAAATCTTATATAATGTTTTTGTAAAACGTGAGGCCAAGGATGTATTACATTGTTTCAACAATCAAAGTGGTTATTTCATATCTCCAGGACGATGACTACAATCATGCACAGATAGATTGTTTACGTTATTGTAATGAGAGTTTCCATGGTAACTAAGTATACATATTACACATGGATTAAATTTTTTATGTTGAGCCAATAGAGAGCTTCGACCTGATTACATTGAGTGTAAAATCACTTCTGTATCTTCAATAGTAACTTACATATGCGAGTTTGAAATCTTATATAATGTTTTTGTAAAACGTGAGGCCAAGGATGTATTACATTGTTTCAACAATCAAAGTGGTTATTTCATATCTCCAGGACGATGACTACAATCATGCACAGATAGATTGTTTACTTTATTGTTATGAAAGTTTCCATCTTAACTAAACATGAATATTACACATGGAATAGTTTTTTTTATGTTGAGCCAATAGAGAGCTTCGACCTGATTACATTGAGTGTAAAATCACTTCTGTATCTTCAATAGTAACGGAGATATGCGAGTTTGAAGCTTTATATAATGTTTTTGAAAACGTGAGGCCTTAGGATGTATTACATTGTTTCAACAATGAAAGTGGTTATTTCAAAACTCCACGACGACGACTACAATAATGCACAAATAGATTGTTTACTTTATTGTTATGAAAGTTTCCATGGTAACTAAGCATGAATATTACACATGCAATAAATTTTTTATGTTGAGCCAATAGAGAGCTTCGACCTGATTACATTGAGTGTAAAATCACTTCTGTATCTTCAATAGTAACTTACATATGCGAGTTTGAAATCTTATATAATGTTTTTGTAAAACGTGAGGCCAAGGATGTATTACATTGTTTCAACAATCAAAGTGGTTATTTCATATCTCCAGGACGATGACTACAATCATGCACAGATAGATTGTTTACTTTATTGTTATGAGAGTTTCCATGGTAACTAAGCATGTATATTACACATGGAATAAATTTTTCCAGATGAGCCAATAGAGAGCTTCGACCTGATTACATTGAGTGTAAAATCACTCCTGTATCTTCAATAGTAACTTAGATATGCGAGTTTGAAATCTTATATAATGTTTTTGTAAAACGTGAGGCCAAGGATGTATTACATTGTTTCAACAATCAAAGTGGTTATTTCATATCTCCAGGACGATGACTACAATCATGCACAGATAGATTGTTTACGTTATTGTAATGAGAGTTTCCATGGTAACTAAGTATACATATTACACATGGATTAAATTTTTCCAGATGAGCCAATAGAGAGCTTCGACCTGATTACATTGAGTGTAAAATCACTTCTGTATCTTCAATAGTAACGGAGATATGCGAGTTTGAAGCTTTATATAATGTTTTTGAAAACGTGAGGCCTTAGGATGTATTACATTGTTTCAACAATGAAAGTGGTTATTTCAAAACTCCACGACGACGACTACAATAATGCACAAATAGATTGTTTACTTTATTGTTATGAAAGTTTCCATGGTAACTAAGCATGAATATTACACATGCAATAAATTTTTTATGTTGAGCCAATAGAGAGCTTCGACCTGATTACATTGAGTGTAAAATCACTTCTGTATCTTCAATAGTAACTTACATATGCGAGTTTGAAATCTTATATAATGTTTTTGTAAAACGTGAGGCCAAGGATGTATTACATTGTTTCAACAATCAAAGTGGTTATTTCATATCTCCAGGACGATGACTACAATCATGCACAGATAGATTGTTTACTTTATTGTTATGAGAGTTTCCATGGTAACTAAGTATACATATTACACATGGATTAAATTTTTCCAGATGAGCCAATAGAGAGCTTCGACCTGATTACATTGAGTGTAAAATCACTCCTGTATCTTCAATAGTAACTTAGATATGCGAGTTTGAAATCTTATATAATGTTTTTGTAAAACGTGAGGCAAAGGATGTATTACATTGTTTCAACAATCAAAGTGGTTATTTCATATCTCCAGGTCGATGACTACAATCATGCACAGATAGATTGTTTACTTTATTGTTATGAGAGTTTCCATGGTAACTAAGTATACATATTACACATGGATTAAATTTTTCCAGATGAGCCAATAGAGAGCTTCGACCTGATTACATTGAGTGTAAAATCACTCCTGTATCTTCAATAGTAACTTAGATATGCGAGTTTGAAATCTTATATAATGTTTTTGTAAAACGTGAGGCCAAGGATGTATTACATTGTTTCAACAATCAAAGTGGTTATTTCATATCTCCAGGACGATGACTACAATCATGCACAGATAGATTGTTTACTTTATTGTTATGAGAGTTTCCATGGTATCTAAGTATACATATTACACATGGATTAAATTTTTCCAGATGAGCCAATAGAGAGCTTAGACCTGATTACATTGAGTGTAAAATCACTTCTGTATCTTCAATAGTAACTTTGATATGCGTGTTTGAAATCTTATATAATGTTTTTGTAAAACATGCGACCAAGGATGTATTACATTGTTTCAACAATGAAAGTGGTTATTTCAAATCTCCACGACGACGACTACAATCATGCACAAATATATTGTTTACTTTATTGTTATGAGAGTTTCCATGGTAACTAAGCATGTATATTACACATGGAATAAATTTTTCCAGATGAGCCAATAGAGAGCTTAGACCTGATTACATTGAGTGTAAAATCACTTCTGTATCTTCAATAGTAACTTTGATATGCGTGTTTGAAATCTTATATAATGTTTTTGTAAAACGTGCGACCAAGGATGTATTACATTGTTTCAACAATGAAAGTGGTTATTTCAAATCTCCACGACGACGACTACAATCATGCACAAATATATTGTTTACTTTATTGTTATGAGAGTTTCCATGGTAACTAAGCATGTATATTACACATGGAATAAATTTTTCCAGATGAGCCAATAGAGAGCTTCGACCTGATTACATTGAGTGTAAAATCACTTCTGCATCTTCAATAGTAACTTTGATATGCGAGTTTGAAATCTTATATAATGTTTTTGTAAAACGTGAGACCAAGGATGTATTACATTGTTTCAACAATCAAAGTGGTTATTTCATATCTCCAGGACGATGACTACAATCATGCACAGATAGATTGTTTACTTTATTGTTATGAGAGTTTCCATGGTAACTAAGTATACGTATTACACATGGATTAAATTTTTCCAGATGAGCCAATAGAGAGCTTCGACCTGATTACATTGAGTGTAAAATCACTTCTGTATCTTCTATAGTAACGGAGATATGCGAGCTTGAAGCTTTATATAATGTTTTTGAAAACGTGAAGCCTTAGGATGTATTACATTGTTTCAACAATGAAAGTGGTTATTTCAAATCTTCACGACGACGACTACAATCATGCACAGATAGATTGCTTTCTTTATTGTTATGAGAGTTTCCTAGGTAACTAAGTATACATAATACACATGGATTAAATTTTTCCAGATGAGCCAATAGAGAGCTTCGACCTGATTACATTGAGTGTAAAATCACTTCTGCATCTTCAATAGTAACTTTGATATGCGAGTTTGAAATCTTATATAATGTTTTTGTAAAACGTGAGGCAAAGGATGTATTACATTGTTTCAACAATCAAAGTGGTTATTTCATATCTCCAGGACGATGACTACAATCATGCACAGATAGATTGTTTACTTTATTGTTATGAGAGTTTCCATGGTAACTAAGTATACATATTACACATGGATTAAATTTTTTATGTTGAGCCATTAGAGAGCTTCGACCTGATTACATTGAGTGTAAAATCACTTCTGTATCTTCAATAGTAACTTAGATATGCGAGTTTGAAATCTTATATAATGTTTTTGTAAAACGTGAGGCAAAGGATGTATTACATTGTTTCAACAATCAAAGTGGTTATTTCATATCTCCAGGACGATGACTACAATCATGCACAGATAGATTGTTTACTTTATTGTTATGAGAGTTTCCATGGTAACTAAGTATACATATTACACATGGATTAAATTTTTCCAGATGAGCCAATAGAGAGCTTCGACCTGATTACATTGAGTGTAAAATCACTTCTGTATCTTCTATAGTAACGGAGATATGCGAGTTTGAAGCTTTATATAATGTTTTTGAAAACGTGAAGACTTAGGATGTATTACATTGTTTCAACAATCAAAGTGGTTATTTCAAATCTTCACGACGACGACTACAATCATGCACAGATAGATTGTTTACTTCATTGTTATGAAAGTTTCCATCTTAACTAAACATGAATATTACACATGGAATAGTTTTTTTATGTTGAGCCAATAGAGAGCTTCGACCTGATTACATTGAGTGTAAAATCACTCCTGTATCTTCAATAGTAACTTAGATATGCGAGTTTGAAATCTTATATAATGTTTTTGTAAAACGTGAGGCCAAGGATGTATTACATTGTTTCAACAATCAAAGTGGTTATTTCATATCTCCAGGACGATGACTACAATCATGCACAGATAGATTGTTTACGTTATTGTAATGAGAGTTTCCATGGTAACTAAGTATACATATTACACATGGATTAAATTTTTCCAGATGAGCCAATAGAGAGCTTCGACCTGATTACATTGAGTGTAAAATCACTTCTGTATCTTCAATAGTAACGGAGATATGCGAGTTTGAAGCTTTATATAATGTTTTTGAAAACGTGAGGCCTTAGGATGTATTACATTGTTTCAACAATGAAAGTGGTTATTTCAAATCTCCACGACGACGACTACAATAATGCACAAATAGATTGTTTACTTTATTGTTATGAAAGTTTCCATGGTAACTAAGCATGAATATTACACATGCAATAAATTTTTTATGTTGAGCCAATAGAGAGCTTCGACCTGATTACATTGAGTGTAAAATCACTTCTGTATCTTCAATAGTAACTTACATATGCGAGTTTGAAATCTTATATAATGTTTTTGTAAAACGTGAGGCCAAGGATGTATTACATTGTTTCAACAATCAAAGTGGTTATTTCATATCTCCAGGACGATGACTACAATCATGCACAGATAGATTGTTTACTTTATTGTTATGAGAGTTTCCATGGTATCTAAGTATACATATTACACATGGATTAAATTTTTCCAGATGAGCCAATAGAGAGCTTAGACCTGATTACATTGAGTGTAAAATCACTTCTGTATCTTCAATAGTAACTTTGATATGCGTGTTTGAAATCTTATATAATGTTTTTGTAAAACATGCGACCAAGGATGTATTACATTGTTTCAACAATGAAAGTGGTTATTTCAAATCTCCACGACGACGACTACAATCATGCACAAATATATTGTTTACTTTATTGTTATGAGAGTTTCCATGGTAACTAAGCATGTATATTACACATGGAATAAATTTTTCCAGATGAGCCAATAGAGAGCTTAGACCTGATTACATTGAGTGTAAAATCACTTCTGTATCTTCAATAGTAACTTTGATATGCGTGTTTGAAATCTTATATAATGTTTTTGTAAAACGTGCGACCAAGGATGTATTACATTGTTTCAACAATGAAAGTGGTTATTTCAAATCTCCACGACGACGACTACAATCATGCACAAATATATTGTTTACTTTATTGTTATGAGAGTTTCCATGGTAACTAAGCATGTATATTACACATGGAATAAATTTTTCCAGATGAGCCAATAGAGAGCTTCGACCTGATTACATTGAGTGTAAAATCACTTCTGCATCTTCAATAGTAACTTTGATATGCGAGTTTGAAATCTTATATAATGTTTTTGTAAAACGTGAGACCAAGGATGTATTACATTGTTTCAACAATCAAAGTGGTTATTTCATATCTCCAGGACGATGACTACAATCATGCTCAGATAGATTGTTTACTTTATTGTTATGAGAGTTTCCATGGTAACTAAGTATACGTATTACACATGGATTAAATTTTTCCAGATGAGCCAATAGAGAGCTTCGACCTGATTACATTGAGTGTAAAATCACTTCTGTATCTTCTATAGTAACGGAGATATGCGAGCTTGAAGCTTTATATAATGTTTTTGAAAACGTGAAGCCTTAGGATGTATTACATTGTTTCAACAATGAAAGTGGTTATTTCAAATCTTCACGACGACGACTACAATCATGCACAGATAGATTGCTTTCTTTATTGTTATGAGAGTTTCCTAGGTAACTAAGTATACATAATACACATGGATTAAATTTTTCCAGATGAGCCAATAGAGAGCTTCGACCTGATTACATTGAGTGTAAAATCACTTCTGCATCTTCAATAGTAACTTTGATATGCGAGTTTGAAATCTTATATAATGTTTTTGTAAAACGTGAGGCAAAGGATGTATTACATTGTTTCAACAATCAAAGTGGTTATTTCATATCTCCAGGACGATGACTACAATCATGCACAGATAGATTGTTTACTTTATTGTTATGAGAGTTTCCATGGTAACTAAGTATACATATTACACATGGATTAAATTTTTTATGTTGAGCCATTAGAGAGCTTCGACCTGATTACATTGAGTGTAAAATCACTTCTGTATCTTCAATAGTAACTTAGATATGCGAGTTTGAAATCTTATATAATGTTTTTGTAAAACGTGAGGCAAAGGATGTATTACATTGTTTCAACAATCAAAGTGGTTATTTCATATCTCCAGGACGATGACTACAATCATGCACAGATAGATTGTTTACTTTATTGTTATGAGAGTTTCCATGGTAACTAAGCATGTATATTACACATGGAATAAATTTTTCCAGATGAGCCAATAGAGAGCTTCGACCTGATTACATTGAGTGTAAAATCACTCCTGTATCTTCAATAGTAACTTAGATATGCGAGTTTGAAATCTTATATAATGTTTTTGTAAAACGTGAGGCCAAGGATGTATTACATTGTTTCAACAATCAAAGTGGTTATTTCATATCTCCAGGACGATGACTACAATCATGCACAGATAGATTGTTTACTTTATTGTTATGAGAGTTTCCATGGTATCTAAGTATACATATTACACATGGATTAAATTTTTCCAGATGAGCCAATAGAGAGCTTAGACCTGATTACATTGAGTGTAAAATCACTTCTGTATCTTCAATAGTAACTTTGATATGCGTGTTTGAAATCTTATATAATGTTTTTGTAAAACGTGAGACCAAGGATGTATTACATTGTTTCAACAATGAAAGTGGTTATTTCAAATCTCCACGACGACGACTACAATCATGCACAAATAGACTGTTTACTTTATTGTTATGAGAGTTTCCATGGTACCTAAGCATGTATATTACACACGGATTAAATTTTTCCAGATGAGCCAATAGAGAGCTTCGACCTGATTACATTGAGTGTAAAATCACTTCTGTATCTTCTATAGTAACGGAGATATGCGAGTTTGAAGCTTTATATAATGTTTTTGAAAACGTGAGGCCTTAGGATGTATTACATTGTTTCAACAATCAAAGTGGTTATTTCAAATCTCCACGACGACGACTACAATCATGCACAAATAGATTGTTTACTTTATTGTTATGAAAGTTTCCATGGTAACTGAGCATGAATATTACACATGCAATAAATTTTTTATGTTGAGCCAATAGAGAGCTTCGACCTGATTACATTGAGTGTAAAATCACTCCTGTATCTTCAATAGTAACTTAGATATGCGAGTTTGAAATCTTATATAATGTTTTTGTAAAACGTGAGGCCAAGGATGTATTACATTGTTTCAACAATCAAAGTGGTTATTTCATATCTCCAGGACGATGACTACAATCATGCACAGATAGATTGTTTACTTTATTGTTATGAGAGTTTCCATGGTAACTAAGTATACGTATTACACATGGATTAAATTTTTCCAGATGAGCCAATAGAGAGCTTCGACCTGATTACATTGAGTGTAAAATCACTTCTGTATCTTCTATAGTAACGGAGATATGCGAGCTTGAAGCTTTATATAATGTTTTTGAAAACGTGAAGCCTTAGGATGTATTACATTGTTTCAACAATCAAAGTGGTTATTTCAAATCTTCACGACGACGACTACAATCATGCACAGATAGATTGCTTACTTTATTGTTATGAGAGTTTCCTAGGTAACTAAGTATACATAATACACATGGATTAAATTTTTCCAGATGAGCCAATAGAGAGCTTCGACCTGATTACATTGAGTGTAAAATCACTTCTGCATCTTCAATAGTAACTTTGATATGCGAGTTTGAAATCTTATATAATGTTTTTGTAAAACGTGAGGCAAAGGATGTATTACATTGTTTCAACAATCAAAGTGGTTATTTCATATCTCCAGGACGATGACTACAATCATGCACAGATAGATTGTTTACTTTATTGTTATGAGAGTTTCCATGGTAACTAAGTATACATATTACACATGGATTAAATTTTTTATGTTGAGCCATTAGAGAGCTTCGACCTGATTACATTGAGTGTAAAATCACTTCTGTATCTTCAATAGTAACTTAGATATGCGAGTTTGAAATCTTATATAATGTTTTTGTAAAACGTGAGGCCAAGGATGTATTACATTGTTTCAACAATCAAAGTGGTTATTTCATATCTCCAGGACGATGACTACAATCATGCACAGATAGATTGTTTACGTTATTGTAATGAGAGTTTCCATGGTAACTAAGTATACATATTACACATGGATTAAATTTTTCCAGATGAGCCGATAGAGAGCTTCGACCTGATTACATTGAGTGTAAAATCACTTCTGTATCTTCAATAGTAACTTAGATATGCGAGTTTGAAATCTTATATAATGTTTTTGTAAAACGTGAGGCAAAGGATGTATTACATTGTTTCAACAATCAAAGTGGTTATTTCATATCTCCAGGACGATGACTACAATCATGCACAGATAGATTGTTTACTTTATTGTTATGAGAGTTTCCATGGTAACTAAGTATACATATTACACATGGATTAAATTTTTCCAGATGAGCCAATAGAGAGCTTCGACCTGATTACATTGAGTGTAAAATCACTTCTGTATCTTCTATAGTAACGGAGATATGCGAGTTTGAAGCTTTATATAATGTTTTTGAAAACGTGAAGACTTAGGATGTATTACATTGTTTCAACAATCAAAGTGGTTATTTCAAATCTTCACGACGACGACTACAATCATGCACAGATAGATTGTTTACTTCATTGTTATGAAAGTTTCCATCTTAACTAAACATGAATATTACACATGGAATAGTTTTTTTTATGTTGAGCCAATAGAGAGCTTCGACCTGATTACATTGAGTGTAAAATCACTCCTGTATCTTCAATAGTAACTTAGATATGCGAGTTTGAAATCTTATATAATGTTTTTGTAAAACGTGAGGCCAAGGATGTATTACATTGTTTCAACAATCAAAGTGGTTATTTCATATCTCCAGGACGATGACTACAATCATGCACAGATAGATTGTTTACGTTATTGTAATGAGAGTTTCCATGGTAACTAAGTATACATATTACACATGGATTAAATTTTTTATGTTGAGCCAATAGAGAGCTTCGACCTGATTACATTGAGTGTAAAATCACTTCTGTATCTTCAATAGTAACTTACATATGCGAGTTTGAAATCTTATATAATGTTTTTGTAAAACGTGAGGCCAAGGATGTATTACATTGTTTCAACAATCAAAGTGGTTATTTCATATCTCCAGGACGATGACTACAATCATGCACAGATAGATTGTTTACTTTATTGTTATGAAAGTTTCCATCTTAACTAAACATGAATATTACACATGGAATAGTTTTTTTTATGTTGAGCCAATAGAGAGCTTCGACCTGATTACATTGAGTGTAAAATCACTTCTGTATCTTCAATAGTAACGGAGATATGCGAGTTTGAAGCTTTATATAATGTTTTTGAAAACGTGAGGCCTTAGGATGTATTACATTGTTTCAACAATGAAAGTGGTTATTTCAAAACTCCACGACGACGACTACAATAATGCACAAATAGATTGTTTACTTTATTGTTATGAAAGTTTCCATGGTAACTAAGCATGAATATTACACATGCAATAAATTTTTTATGTTGAGCCAATAGAGAGCTTCGACCTGATTACATTGAGTGTAAAATCACTTCTGTATCTTCAATAGTAACTTACATATGCGAGTTTGAAATCTTATATAATGTTTTTGTAAAACGTGAGGCCAAGGATGTATTACATTGTTTCAACAATCAAAGTGGTTATTTCATATCTCCAGGACGATGACTACAATCATGCACAGATAGATTGTTTACTTTATTGTTATGAGAGTTTCCATGGTAACTAAGCATGTATATTACACATGGAATAAATTTTTCCAGATGAGCCAATAGAGAGCTTCGACCTGATTACATTGAGTGTAAAATCACTCCTGTATCTTCAATAGTAACTTAGATATGCGAGTTTGAAATCTTATATAATGTTTTTGTAAAACGTGAGGCCAAGGATGTATTACATTGTTTCAACAATCAAAGTGGTTATTTCATATCTCCAGGACGATGACTACAATCATGCACAGATAGATTGTTTACGTTATTGTAATGAGAGTTTCCATGGTAACTAAGTATACATATTACACATGGATTAAATTTTTCCAGATGAGCCAATAGAGAGCTTCGACCTGATTACATTGAGTGTAAAATCACTTCTGTATCTTCAATAGTAACGGAGATATGCGAGTTTGAAGCTTTATATAATGTTTTTGAAAACGTGAGGCCTTAGGATGTATTACATTGTTTCAACAATGAAAGTGGTTATTTCAAAACTCCACGACGACGACTACAATAATGCACAAATAGATTGTTTACTTTATTGTTATGAAAGTTTCCATGGTAACTAAGCATGAATATTACACATGCAATAAATTTTTTATGTTGAGCCAATAGAGAGCTTCGACCTGATTACATTGAGTGTAAAATCACTTCTGTATCTTCAATAGTAACTTACATATGCGAGTTTGAAATCTTATATAATGTTTTTGTAAAACGTGAGGCCAAGGATGTATTACATTGTTTCAACAATCAAAGTGGTTATTTCATATCTCCAGGACGATGACTACAATCATGCACAGATAGATTGTTTACTTTATTGTTATGAGAGTTTCCATGGTAACTAAGTATACATATTACACATGGATTAAATTTTTCCAGATGAGCCAATAGAGAGCTTCGACCTGATTACATTGAGTGTAAAATCACTCCTGTATCTTCAATAGTAACTTAGATATGCGAGTTTGAAATCTTATATAATGTTTTTGTAAAACGTGAGGCAAAGGATGTATTACATTGTTTCAACAATCAAAGTGGTTATTTCATATCTCCAGGTCGATGACTACAATCATGCACAGATAGATTGTTTACTTTATTGTTATGAGAGTTTCCATGGTAACTAAGTATACATATTACACATGGATTAAATTTTTCCAGATGAGCCAATAGAGAGCTTCGACCTGATTACATTGAGTGTAAAATCACTCCTGTATCTTCAATAGTAACTTAGATATGCGAGTTTGAAATCTTATATAATGTTTTTGTAAAACGTGAGGCCAAGGATGTATTACATTGTTTCAACAATCAAAGTGGTTATTTCATATCTCCAGGACGATGACTACAATCATGCACAGATAGATTGTTTACTTTATTGTTATGAGAGTTTCCATGGTATCTAAGTATACATATTACACATGGATTAAATTTTTCCAGATGAGCCAATAGAGAGCTTAGACCTGATTACATTGAGTGTAAAATCACTTCTGTATCTTCAATAGTAACTTTGATATGCGTGTTTGAAATCTTATATAATGTTTTTGTAAAACATGCGACCAAGGATGTATTACATTGTTTCAACAATGAAAGTGGTTATTTCAAATCTCCACGACGACGACTACAATCATGCACAAATATATTGTTTACTTTATTGTTATGAGAGTTTCCATGGTAACTAAGCATGTATATTACACATGGAATAAATTTTTCCAGATGAGCCAATAGAGAGCTTAGACCTGATTACATTGAGTGTAAAATCACTTCTGTATCTTCAATAGTAACTTTGATATGCGTGTTTGAAATCTTATATAATGTTTTTGTAAAACGTGCGACCAAGGATGTATTACATTGTTTCAACAATGAAAGTGGTTATTTCAAATCTCCACGACGACGACTACAATCATGCACAAATATATTGTTTACTTTATTGTTATGAGAGTTTCCATGGTAACTAAGCATGTATATTACACATGGAATAAATTTTTCCAGATGAGCCAATAGAGAGCTTCGACCTGATTACATTGAGTGTAAAATCACTTCTGCATCTTCAATAGTAACTTTGATATGCGAGTTTGAAATCTTATATAATGTTTTTGTAAAACGTGAGACCAAGGATGTATTACATTGTTTCAACAATCAAAGTGGTTATTTCATATCTCCAGGACGATGACTACAATCATGCACAGATAGATTGTTTACTTTATTGTTATGAGAGTTTCCATGGTAACTAAGTATACGTATTACACATGGATTAAATTTTTCCAGATGAGCCAATAGAGAGCTTCGACCTGATTACATTGAGTGTAAAATCACTTCTGTATCTTCTACAGTAACGGAGATATGCGAGCTTGAAGCTTTATATAATGTTTTTGAAAACGTGAAGCCTTAGGATGTATTACATTGTTTCAACAATGAAAGTGGTTATTTCAAATCTTCACGACGACGACTACAATCATGCACAGATAGATTGCTTTCTTTATTGTTATGAGAGTTTCCTAGGTAACTAAGTATACATAATACACATGGATTAAATTTTTCCAGATGAGCCAATAGAGAGCTTCGACCTGATTACATTGAGTGTAAAATCACTTCTGCATCTTCAATAGTAACTTTGATATGCGAGTTTGAAATCTTATATAATGTTTTTGTAAAACGTGAGGCAAAGGATGTATTACATTGTTTCAACAATCAAAGTGGTTATTTCATATCTCCAGGACGATGACTACAATCATGCACAGATAGATTGTTTACTTTATTGTTATGAGAGTTTCCATGGTAACTAAGTATACATATTACACATGGATTAAATTTTTTATGTTGAGCCATTAGAGAGCTTCGACCTGATTACATTGAGTGTAAAATCACTTCTGTATCTTCAATAGTAACTTAGATATGCGAGTTTGAAATCTTATATAATGTTTTTGTAAAACGTGAGGCAAAGGATGTATTACATTGTTTCAACAATCAAAGTGGTTATTTCATATCTCCAGGACGATGACTACAATCATGCACAGATAGATTGTTTACTTTATTGTTATGAGAGTTTCCATGGTAACTAAGTATACATATTACACATGGATTAAATTTTTCCAGATGAGCCAATAGAGAGCTTCGACCTGATTACATTGAGTGTAAAATCACTTCTGTATCTTCTATAGTAACGGAGATATGCGAGTTTGAAGCTTTATATAATGTTTTTGAAAACGTGAAGACTTAGGATGTATTACATTGTTTCAACAATCAAAGTGGTTATTTCAAATCTTCACGACGACGACTACAATCATGCACAGATAGATTGTTTACTTCATTGTTATGAAAGTTTCCATCTTAACTAAACATGAATATTACACATGGAATAGTTTTTTTATGTTGAGCCAATAGAGAGCTTCGACCTGATTACATTGAGTGTAAAATCACTCCTGTATCTTCAATAGTAACTTAGATATGCGAGTTTGAAATCTTATATAATGTTTTTGTAAAACGTGAGGCCAAGGATGTATTACATTGTTTCAACAATCAAAGTGGTTATTTCATATCTCCAGGACGATGGCTACAATCATGCACAGATAGATTGTTTACGTTATTGTAATGAGAGTTTCCATGGTAACTAAGTATACATATTACACATGGATTAAATTTTTCCAGATGAGCCAATAGAGAGCTTCGACCTGATTACATTGAGTGTAAAATCACTTCTGTATCTTCAATAGTAACGGAGATATGCGAGTTTGAAGCTTTATATAATGTTTTTGAAAACGTGAGGCCTTAGGATGTATTACATTGTTTCAACAATGAAAGTGGTTATTTCAAATCTCCACGACGACGACTACAATAATGCACAAATAGATTGTTTACTTTATTGTTATGAAAGTTTCCATGGTAACTAAGCATGAATATTACACATGCAATAAATTTTTTATGTTGAGCCAATAGAGAGCTTCGACCTGATTACATTGAGTGTAAAATCACTTCTGTATCTTCAATAGTAACTTACATATGCGAGTTTGAAATCTTATATAATGTTTTTGTAAAACGTGAGGCCAAGGATGTATTACATTGTTTCAACAATCAAAGTGGTTATTTCATATCTCCAGGACGATGACTACAATCATGCACAGATAGATTGTTTACTTTATTGTTATGAGAGTTTCCATGGTATCTAAGTATACATATTACACATGGATTAAATTTTTCCAGATGAGCCAATAGAGAGCTTAGACCTGATTACATTGAGTGTAAAATCACTTCTGTATCTTCAATAGTAACTTTGATATGCGTGTTTGAAATCTTATATAATGTTTTTGTAAAACATGCGACCAAGGATGTATTACATTGTTTCAACAATGAAAGTGGTTATTTCAAATCTCCACGACGACGACTACAATCATGCACAAATATATTGTTTACTTTATTGTTATGAGAGTTTCCATGGTAACTAAGCATGTATATTACACATGGAATAAATTTTTCCAGATGAGCCAATAGAGAGCTTAGACCTGATTACATTGAGTGTAAAATCACTTCTGTATCTTCAATAGTAACTTTGATATGCGTGTTTGAAATCTTATATAATGTTTTTGTAAAACGTGCGACCAAGGATGTATTACATTGTTTCAACAATGAAAGTGGTTATTTCAAATCTCCACGACGACGACTACAATCATGCACAAATATATTGTTTACTTTATTGTTATGAGAGTTTCCATGGTAACTAAGCATGTATATTACACATGGAATAAATTTTTCCAGATGAGCCAATAGAGAGCTTCGACCTGATTACATTGAGTGTAAAATCACTTCTGCATCTTCAATAGTAACTTTGATATGCGAGTTTGAAATCTTATATAATGTTTTTGTAAAACGTGAGACCAAGGATGTATTACATTGTTTCAACAATCAAAGTGGTTATTTCATATCTCCAGGACGATGACTACAATCATGCACAGATAGATTGTTTACTTTATTGTTATGAGAGTTTCCATGGTAACTAAGTATACGTATTACACATGGATTAAATTTTTCCAGATGAGCCAATAGAGAGCTTCGACCTGATTACATTGAGTGTAAAATCACTTCTGTATCTTCTATAGTAACGGAGATATGCGAGCTTGAAGCTTTATATAATGTTTTTGAAAACGTGAAGCCTTAGGATGTATTACATTGTTTCAACAATGAAAGTGGTTATTTCAAATCTTCACGACGACGACTACAATCATGCACAGATAGATTGCTTTCTTTATTGTTATGAGAGTTTCCTAGGTAACTAAGTATACATAATACACATGGATTAAATTTTTCCAGATGAGCCAATAGAGAGCTTCGACCTGATTACATTGAGTGTAAAATCACTTCTGCATCTTCAATAGTAACTTTGATATGCGAGTTTGAAATCTTATATAATGTTTTTGTAAAACGTGAGGCAAAGGATGTATTACATTGTTTCAACAATCAAAGTGGTTATTTCATATCTCCAGGACGATGACTACAATCATGCACAGATAGATTGTTTACTTTATTGTTATGAGAGTTTCCATGGTAACTAAGTATACATATTACACATGGATTAAATTTTTTATGTTGAGCCATTAGAGAGCTTCGACCTGATTACATTGAGTGTAAAATCACTTCTGCATCTTCAATAGTAACTTTGATATGCGAGTTTGAAATCTTATATAATGTTTTTGTAAAACGTGAGGCAAAGGATGTATTACATTGTTTCAACAATCAAAGTGGTTATTTCATATCTCCAGGACGATGACTACAATCATGCACAGATAGATTGTTTACTTTATTGTTATGAGAGTTTCCATGGTAACTAAGTATACATATTACACATGGATTAAATTTTTCCAGATGAGCCAATAGAGAGCTTCGACCTGATTACATTGAGTGTAAAATCACTTCTGCATCTTCAATAGTAACTTTGATATGCGAGTTTGAAATCTTATATAATGTTTTTGAAAACGTGAAGACTTAGGATGTATTACATTGTTTCAACAATCAAAGTGGTTATTTCAAATCTTCACGACGACGACTACAATCATGCACAGATAGATTGTTTACTTCATTGTTATGAAAGTTTCCATCTTAACTAAACATGAATATTACACATGGAATAGTTTTTTTATGTTGAGCCAATAGAGAGCTTCGACCTGATTACATTGAGTGTAAAATCACTCCTGTATCTTCAATAGTAACTTAGATATGCGAGTTTGAAATCTTATATAATGTTTTTGTAAAACGTGAGGCCAAGGATGTATTACATTGTTTCAACAATCAAAGTGGTTATTTCATATCTCCAGGACGATGACTACAATCATGCACAGATAGATTGTTTACGTTATTGTAATGAGAGTTTCCATGGTAACTAAGTATACATATTACACATGGATTAAATTTTTCCAGATGAGCCAATAGAGAGCTTCGACCTGATTACATTGAGTGTAAAATCACTTCTGTATCTTCAATAGTAACGGAGATATGCGAGTTTGAAGCTTTATATAATGTTTTTGAAAACGTGAGGCCTTAGGATGTATTACATTGTTTCAACAATGAAAGTGGTTATTTCAAATCTCCACGACGACGACTACAATAATGCACAAATAGATTGTTTACTTTATTGTTATGAAAGTTTCCATGGTAACTAAGCATGAATATTACACATGCAATAAATTTTTTATGTTGAGCCAATAGAGAGCTTCGACCTGATTACATTGAGTGTAAAATCACTTCTGTATCTTCAATAGTAACTTACATATGCGAGTTTGAAATCTTATATAATGTTTTTGTAAAACGTGAGGCCAAGGATGTATTACATTGTTTCAACAATCAAAGTGGTTATTTCATATCTCCAGGACGATGACTACAATCATGCACAGATAGATTGTTTACTTTATTGTTATGAGAGTTTCCATGGTAACTAAGCATGTATATTACACATGGAATAAATTTTTCCAGATGAGCCAATAGAGAGCTTCGACCTGATTACATTGAGTGTAAAATCACTCCTGTATCTTCAATAGTAACTTAGATATGCGAGTTTGAAATCTTATATAATGTTTTTGTAAAACGTGAGGCAAAGGATGTATTACATTGTTTCAACAATCAAAGTGGTTATTTCATATCTCCAGGTCGATGACTACAATCATGCACAGATAGATTGTTTACTTTATTGTTATGAGAGTTTCCATGGTAACTAAGTATACATATTACACATGGATTAAATTTTTCCAGATGAGCCAATAGAGAGCTTCGACCTGATTACATTGAGTGTAAAATCAATCACTCCTGTATCTTCAATAGTAACTTAGATATGCGAGTTTGAAATCTTATATAATGTTTTTGTAAAACGTGAGGCCAAGGATGTATTACATTGTTTCAACAATCAAAGTGGTTATTTCATATCTCCAGGACGATGACTACAATCATGCACAGATAGATTGTTTACTTTATTGTTATGAGAGTTTCCATGGTATCTAAGTATACATATTACACATGGATTAAATTTTTCCAGATGAGCCAATAGAGAGCTTAGACCTGATTACATTGAGTGTAAAATCACTTCTGTATCTTCTATAGTAACGGAGATATGCGAGTTTGAAGCTTTATATAATGTTTTTGAAAACGTGAGGCCTTAGGATGTATTACATTGTTTCAACAATCAAAGTGGTTATTTCAAATCTCCACGACGACGACTACAATCATGCACAAATAGATTGTTTACTTTATTGTTATGAAAGTTTCCATGGTAACTAAGCACGAATATTACACATGCAATAAATTTTTTATGTTGAGCCAATAGAGAGCTTCGACCTGATTACATTGAGTGTAAAATCACTCCTGTATCTTCAATAGTAACTTAGATATGCGAGTTTGAAATCTTATATAATGTTTTTGTAAAACGTGAGGCCAAGGATGTATTACATTGTTTCAACAATCAAAGTGGTTATTTCATATCTCCAGGACGATGACTACAATCATGCACAGATAGATTGTTTACTTTATTGTTATGAGAGTTTCCATGGTAACTAAGTATACATATTACACATGGATTAAATTTTTCCAGATGAGCCAATAGAGAGCTTCGACCTGATTACATTGAGTGTAAAATCACTTCTGTATCTTCAATAGTAACTTCGATATGCGAGTTTGAAATCTTATATAATGTTTTTGTAAAACGTGAGGCCAAGGATGTATTACATTGTTTCAACAATCAAAGTGGTTATTTCATATCTCCAGGACGATGACTACAATCATGCACAGATAGATGGTTTACTTTATTGTTATGAGAGTTTCCATGGTAACTAAGTATACATATTACACATGGATTACATTTTTTATGTTGAGCCATTAGAGAGCTTCGACCTGATTACATTGAGTGTAAAATCACTTCTGTATCTTCAATAGTAACTTAGATATGCGAGTTTGAAATCTTATATAATGTTTTGTAAAACGTGAGGCCAAGGATGTATTACATTGTTTCAACAATCAAAGTGGTTATTTCATATCTCCAGGACGATGACTACAATCATGCACAAATAGATTGTTTACTTTATTGTTATGAGAGTTTCCATGGTAACTAAGCATGTATATTACACATGGAATAAATTTTTCCAGATGAGCCAATAGAGAGCTTCGACCTGATTACATTGAGTGTAAAATCACTTCTGTATCTTCTATAGTAACGGAGATATGCGAGCTTGAAGCTTTATATAATGTTTTTGAAAACGTGAAGCCTTAGGATGTATTACATTGTTTCAACAATCAAAGTGGTTATTTCAAATCTTCACGACGACGACTACAATCATGCACAGATAGATTGCTTACTTTATTGTTATGAGAGTTTCCTAGGTAACTAAGTATACATATTACACATGGATTAAATTTTTCCAGATGAGCCGATAGAGAGCTTCGACCTGATTACATTGAGTGTAAAATCACTTCTGTATCTTCAATAGTAACTTAGATATGCGAGTTTGAAATCTTATATAATGTTTTTGTAAAACGTGAGGCAAAGGATGTATTACATTGTTTCAACAATCAAAGTGGTTATTTCATATCTCCAGGACGATGACTACAATCATGCACAGATAGATTGTTTACTTTATTGTTATGAAAGTTTCCATCTTAACTAAACATGAATATTACACATGGAATATTTTTTTTATGTTGAGCCAATAGAGAGCTTCGACCTGATTACATTGAGTGTAAAATCACTTCTGTATCTTCAATAGTAACGGAGATATGCGAGTTTGAAGCTTTATATAATGTTTTTGAAAACGTGAGGCCTTAGGATGTATTACATTGTTTCAACAATGAAAGTGGTTATTTCAAATCTCCACGACGACGACTACAATAATGCACAAATAGATTGTTTACTTTATTGTTATGAAAGTTTCCATGGTAACTAAGCATGAATATTACACATGCAATAAATTTTTTATGTTGAGCCAATAGAGAGCTTCGACCTGATTACATTGAGTGTAAAATCACTCCTGTATCTTCAATAGTAACTTAGATATGCGAGTTTGAAATCTTATATAATGTTTTTGTAAAACGTGAGGCCAAGGATGTATTACATTGTTTCAACAATCAAAGTGGTTATTTCATATCTCCAGGACGATGACTACAATCATGCACAGATAGATTGTTTACGTTATTGTAATGAGAGTTTCCATGGTAACTAAGTATACATATTACACATGGATTAAATTTTTCCAGATGAGCCAATAGAGAGCTTCGACCTGATTACATTGAGTGTAAAATCACTTCTGTATCTTCAATAGTAACGGAGATATGCGAGTTTGAAGCTTTATATAATGTTTTTGAAAACGTGAGGCCTTAGGATGTATTACATTGTTTCAACAATGAAAGTGGTTATTTCAAATCTCCACGACGACGACTACAATAATGCACAAATAGATTGTTTACTTTATTGTTATGAAAGTTTCCATGGTAACTAAGCATGAATATTACACATGCAATAAATTTTTTATGTTGAGCCAATAGAGAGCTTCGACCTGATTACATTGAGTGTAAAATCACTTCTGTATCTTCAATAGTAACTTACATATGCGAGTTTGAAATCTTATATAATGTTTTTGTAAAACGTGAGGCCAAGGATGTTTTACATTGTTTCAACAATCAAAGTGGTTATTTCATATCTCCAGGACGATGACTACAATCATGCACAGATAGATTGTTTACTTTATTGTTATGAGAGTTTCCATGGTAACTAAGCATGTATATTACACATGGAATAAATTTTTCCAGATGAGCCAATAGAGAGCTTCGACCTGATTACATTGAGTGTAAAATCACTCCTGTATCTTCAATAGTAACTTAGATATGCGAGTTTGAAATCTTATATAATGTTTTTGTAAAACGTGAGGCAAAGGATGTATTACATTGTTTCAACAATCAAAGTGGTTATTTCATATCTCCAGGTCGATGACTACAATCATGCACAGATAGATTGTTTACTTTATTGTTATGAGAGTTTCCATGGTAACTAAGTATACATATTACACATGGATTAAATTTTTCCAGATGAGCCAATAGAGAGCTTCGACCTGATTACATTGAGTGTAAAATCACTCCTGTATCTTCAATAGTAACTTAGATATGCGAGTTTGAAATCTTATATAATGTTTTTGTAAAACGTGAGGCCAAGGATGTATTACATTGTTTCAACAATCAAAGTGGTTATTTCATATCTCCAGGACGATGACTACAATCATGCACAGATAGATTGTTTACTTTATTGTTATGAGAGTTTCCATGGTATCTAAGTATACATATTACACATGGATTAAATTTTTCCAGATGAGCCAATAGAGAGCTTAGACCTGATTACATTGAGTGTAAAATCACTTCTGTATCTTCAATAGTAACTTTGATATGCGTGTTTGAAATCTTATATAATGTTTTTGTAAAACGTGCGACCAAGGATGTATTACATTGTTTCAACAATGAAAGTGGTTATTTCAAATCTGAACGACGACGACTACAATCATGCACAAATATATTGTTTACTTTATTGTTATGAAAGTTTCCATGGTAACTAAGCATGTATATTACACACGGATTAAATTTTTCCAGATGAGCCAATAGAGAGCTTCGACCTGATTACATTGAGTGTAAAATCACTTCTGTATCTTCTATAGTAACGGAGATATGCGAGTTTGAAGCTTTATATAATGTTTTTGAAAACGTGAGGCCTTAGGATGTATTACATTGTTTCAACAATCAAAGTGGTTATTTCAAATCTCCACGACGACGACTACAATCATGCACAAATAGATTGTTTACTTTATTGTTATGAAAGTTTCCATGGTAACTAAGCACGAATATTACACATGCAATAAATTTTTTATGTTGAGCCAATAGAGAGCTTCGACCTGATTACATTGAGTGTAAAATCACTCCTGTATCTTCAATAGTAACTTAGATATGCGAGTTTGAAATCTTATATAATGTTTTTGTAAAACGTGAGGCCAAGGATGTATTACATTGTTTCAACAATCAAAGTGGTTATTTCATATCTCCAGGACGATGACTACAATCATGCACAGATAGATGGTTTACTTTATTGTTATGAGAGTTTCCATGGTAACTAAGTATACATATTACACATGGATTAAATTTTTTATGTTGAGCCATTAGAGAGCTTCGACCTGATTACATTGAGTGTAAAATCACTTCTGTATCTTCAATAGTAACTTAGATATGCGAGTTTGAAATCTTATATAATGTTTTGTAAAACGTGAGGCCAAGGATGTATTACATTGTTTCAACAATCAAAGTGGTTATTTCATATCTCCAGGACGATGACTACAATCATGCACAAATAGATTGTTTACTTTATTGTTATGAGAGTTTCCATGGTAACTAAGCATGTATATTACACATGGAATAAATTTTTCCAGATGAGCCAATAGAGAGCTTCGACCTGATTACATTGAGTGTAAAATCACTTCTGTATCTTCTATAGTAACGGAGATATGCGAGCTTGAAGCTTTATATAATGTTTTTGAAAACGTGAAGCCTTAGGATGTATTACATTGTTTCAACAATCAAAGTGGTTATTTCAAATCTTCACGACGACGACTACAATCATGCACAGATAGATTGCTTACTTTATTGTTATGAGAGTTTCCTAGGTAACTAAGTATACATATTACACATGGATTAAATTTTTCCAGATGAGCCGATAGAGAGCTTCGACCTGATTACATTGAGTGTAAAATCACTTCTGTATCTTCAATAGTAACTTAGATATGCGAGTTTGAAATCTTATATAATGTTTTTGTAAAACGTGAGGCAAAGGATGTATTACATTGTTTCAACAATCAAAGTGGTTATTTCATATCTCCAGGACGATGACTACAATCATGCACAGATAGATTGTTTACTTTATTCTTATGAAAGTTTCCATCTTAACTAAACATGAATATTACACATGGAATATTTTTTTTATGTTGAGCCAATAGAGAGCTTCGACCTGATTACATTGAGTGTAAAATCACTTCTGTATCTTCAATAGTAACGGAGATATGCGAGTTTGAAGCTTTATATAATGTTTTTGAAAACGTGAGGCCTTAGGATGTATTACATTGTTTCAACAATGAAAGTGGTTATTTCAAATCTCCACGACGACGACTACAATAATGCACAAATAGATTGTTTACTTTATTGTTATGAAAGTTTCCATGGTAACTAAGCATGAATATTACACATGCAATAAATTTTTTATGTTGAGCCAATAGAGAGCTTCGACCTGATTACATTGATTGTAAAATCACTTCTGTATCTTCAATAGTAACTTAGATATGCGAGTTTGAAATCTTATATAATGTTTTTGTAAAACGTGAGGCCAAGGATGTATTACATTGTTTCAACAATCAAAGTGGTTATTTCATATCTCCAGGACGATGACTACAATCATGCACAGATAGATTGTTTACTTTATTGTTATGAGAGTTTCCATGGTAACTAAGCATGTATATTACACATGGAATAAATTTTTCCAGATGAGCCAATAGAGAGCTTCGACCTGATTACATTGAGTGTAAAATCACTCCTGTATCTTCAATAGTAACTTAGATATGCGAGTTTGAAATCTTATATAATGTTTTTGTAAAACGTGAGGCAAAGGATGTATTACATTGTTTCAACAATCAAAGTGGTTATTTCATATCTCCAGGTCGATGACTACAATCATGCACAGATAGATTGTTTACTTTATTGTTATGAGAGTTTCCATGGTAACTAAGTATACATATTACACATGGATTAAATTTTTCCAGATGAGCCAATAGAGAGCTTCGACCTGTTACATTGAGTGTAAAATCACTCCTGTATCTTCAATAGTAACTTAGATATGCGAGTTTGAAATCTTATATAATGTTTTTGTAAAACGTGAGGCCAAGGATGTATTACATTGTTTCAACAATCAAAGTGGTTATTTCATATCTCCAGGACGATGACTACAATCATGCACAGATAGATTGTTTACTTTATTGTTATGAGAGTTTCCATGGTATCTAAGTATACATATTACACATGGATTAAATTTTTCCAGATGAGCCAATAGAGAGCTTCGACCTGATTACATTGAGTGTAAAATCACTTCTGTATCTTCAATAGTAACTTACATATGCGAGTTTGAAATCTTATATAATGTTTTTGTAAAACGTGAGGCCAAGGATGTATTACATTGTTTCAACAATGAAAGTGGTTATTTCAAATCTCCACGACGACGACTACAATAATGCACAAATAGATTGTTTACTTTATTGTTATGAAAGTTTCCATGGTAACTAAGCATGAATATTACACATGCAATAAATTTTTTATATTGAGCCAATAGAGAGCTTCGACCTGATTACATTGAGTGTAAAATCACTTCTGTATCTTCAATAGTAACTTACATATGCGAGTTTGAAATCTTATATAATGTTTTTGTAAAACGTGAGGCCAAGGATGTATTACATTGTTTCAACAATCAAAGTGGTTATTTCAAATCTCCACGACGACGACTACAATCATGCACAAATAGATTGTTTACTTTATTGTTATGAGAGTTTCCATGGTAACTAAGTATACATATTACACATGGATTAAATTTTTTTATGTTGAGCCGTTATAGAGAGCTTCGACCTGATTACATTGAGTGTAAAATCACTTCTGTATCTTCAATAGTAACTTAGATATGCGAGTTTGAAATCTTATATAATGTTTTGTAAAACGTGAGGCCAAGGATGTATTACATTGTTTCAACAATCAAAGTGGTTATTTCATATCTCCAGGACGATGACTACAATCATGCACAAATAGATTGTTTACTTTATTGTTATGAGAGTTTCCATGGTAACTAAGCATGTATATTACACATGGAATAAATTTTTCCAGATGAGCCAATAGAGAGCTTCGACCTGATTACATTGAGTGTAAAATCACTTCTGTATCTTCTATAGTAACGGAGATATGCGAGCTTGAAGCTTTATATAATGTTTTTGAAAACGTGAAGCCTTAGGATGTATTACATTGTTTCAACAATCAAAGTGGTTATTTCAAATCTTCACGACGACGACTACAATCATGCACAGATAGATTGCTTACTTTATTGTTATGAGAGTTTCCTAGGTAACTAAGTATACATATTACACATGGATTAAATTTTTCCAGATGAGCCGATAGAGAGCTTCGACCTGATTACATTGAGTGTAAAATCACTTCTGTATCTTCAATAGTAACTTAGATATGCGAGTTTGAAATCTTATATAATGTTTTTGTAAAACGTGAGGCAAAGGATGTATTACATTGTTTCAACAATCAAAGTGGTTATTTCATATCTCCAGGACGATGACTACAATCATGCACAGATAGATTGTTTACTTTATTGTTATGAAAGTTTCCATCTTAACTAAACATGAATATTACACATGGAATATTTTTTTTATGTTGAGCCAATAGAGAGCTTCGACCTGATTACATTGAGTGTAAAATCACTTCTGTATCTTCAATAGTAACTTAGATATGCGAGTTTGAAATCTTATATAATGTTTTTGTAAAACGTGAGGCAAAGGATGTATTACATTGTTTCAACAATCAAAGTGGTTATTTCATATCTCCAGGTCGATGACTACAATCATGCACAGATAGATTGTTTACTTTATTGTTATGAGAGTTTCCATGGTAACTAAGTATACATATTACACATGGATTAAATTTTTCCAGATGAGCCAATAGAGAGCTTCGACCTGTTACATTGAGTGTAAAATCACTCCTGTATCTTCAATAGTAACTTAGATATGCGAGTTTGAAATCTTATATAATGTTTTTGTAAAACGTGAGGCCAAGGATGTATTACATTGTTTCAACAATCAAAGTGGTTATTTCATATCTCCAGGACGATGACTACAATCATGCACAGATAGATTGTTTACTTTATTGTTATGAGAGTTTCCATGGTATCTAAGTATACATATTACACATGGATTAAATTTTTCCAGATGAGCCAATAGAGAGCTTCGACCTGATTACATTGAGTGTAAAATCACTTCTGTATCTTCAATAGTAACTTACATATGCGAGTTTGAAATCTTATATAATGTTTTTGTAAAACGTGAGGCCAAGGATGTATTACATTGTTTCAACAATGAAAGTGGTTATTTCAAATCTCCACGACGACGACTACAATAATGCACAAATAGATTGTTTACTTTATTGTTATGAAAGTTTCCATGGTAACTAAGCATGAATATTACACATGCAATAAATTTTTTATATTGAGCCAATAGAGAGCTTCGACCTGATTACATTGAGTGTAAAATCACTTCTGTATCTTCAATAGTAACTTACATATGCGAGTTTGAAATCTTATATAATGTTTTTGTAAAACGTGAGGCCAAGGATGTATTACATTGTTTCAACAATCAAAGTGGTTATTTCAAATCTCCACGACGACGACTACAATCATGCACAAATAGATTGTTTACTTTATTGTTATGAGAGTTTCCATGGTAACTAAGTATACATATTACACATGGATTAAAATTTTTTATGTTGAGCCGTTATAGAGAGCTTCGACCTGATTACATTGAGTGTAAAATCACTTCTGTATCTTCAATAGTAACTTAGATATGCGAGTTTGAAATCTTATATAATGTTTTGTAAAACGTGAGGCCAAGGATGTATTACATTGTTTCAACAATCAAAGTGGTTATTTCATATCTCCAGGACGATGACTACAATCATGCACAAATAGATTGTTTACTTTATTGTTATGAGAGTTTCCATGGTAACTAAGCATGTATATTACACATGGAATAAATTTTTCCAGATGAGCCAATAGAGAGCTTCGACCTGATTACATTGAGTGTAAAATCACTTCTGTATCTTCTATAGTAACGGAGATATGCGAGCTTGAAGCTTTATATAATGTTTTTGAAAACGTGAAGCCTTAGGATGTATTACATTGTTTCAACAATCAAAGTGGTTATTTCAAATCTTCACGACGACGACTACAATCATGCACAGATAGATTGCTTACTTTATTGTTATGAGAGTTTCCTAGGTAACTAAGTATACATATTACACATGGATTAAATTTTTCCAGATGAGCCGATAGAGAGCTTCGACCTGATTACATTGAGTGTAAAATCACTTCTGTATCTTCAATAGTAACTTAGATATGCGAGTTTGAAATCTTATATAATGTTTTTGTAAAACGTGAGGCAAAGGATGTATTACATTGTTTCAACAATCAAAGTGGTTATTTCATATCTCCAGGACGATGACTACAATCATGCACAGATAGATTGTTTACTTTATTGTTATGAAAGTTTCCATCTTAACTAAACATGAATATTACACATGGAATATTTTTTTTATGTTGAGCCAATAGAGAGCTTCGACCTGATTACATTGAGTGTAAAATCACTTCTGTATCTTCAATAGTAACGGAGATATGCGAGTTTGAAGCTTTATATAATGTTTTTGAAAACGTGAGGCCTTAGGATGTATTACATTGTTTCAACAATGAAAGTGGTTATTTCAAATCTCCACGACGACGACTACAATAATGCACAAATAGATTGTTTACTTTATTGTTATGAAAGTTTCCATGGTAACTAAGCATGAATATTACACATGCAATAAATTTTTTATGTTGAGCCAATAGAGAGCTTCGACCTGATTACATTGAGTGTAAAATCACTTCTGTATCTTCAATAGTAACTTAGATATGCGAGTTTGAAATCTTATATAATGTTTTTGTAAAACGTGACGCCAAGGATGTATTACATTGTTTCAACAATCAAAGTGGTTATTTCATATCTCCAGGACGATGACTACAATCATGCACAGATAGATTGTTTACTTTATTGTTATGAGAGTTTCCATGGTAACTAAGCATGTATATTACACATGGAATAAATTTTTCCAGATGAGCCAATAGAGAGCTTCGACCTGATTACATTGAGTGTAAAATCACTCCTGTATCTTCAATAGTAACTTAGATATGCGAGTTTGAAATCTTATATAATGTTTTTGTAAAACGTGAGGCAAAGGATGTATTACATTGTTTCAACAATCAAAGTGGTTATTTCATATCTCCAGGTCGATGACTACAATCATGCACAGATAGATTGTTTACTTTATTGTTATGAGAGTTTCCATGGTAACTAAGTATACATATTACACATGGATTAAATTTTTCCAGATGAGCCAATAGAGAGCTTCGACCTGTTACATTGAGTGTAAAATCACTCCTGTATCTTCAATAGTAACTTAGATATGCGAGTTTGAAATCTTATATAATGTTTTTGTAAAACGTGAGGCCAAGGATGTATTACATTGTTTCAACAATCAAAGTGGTTATTTCATATCTCCAGGACGATGACTACAATCATGCACAGATAGATTGTTTACTTTATTGTTATGAGAGTTTCCATGGTATCTAAGTATACATATTACACATGGATTAAATTTTTCCAGATGAGCCAATAGAGAGCTTCGACCTGATTACATTGAGTGTAAAATCACTTCTGTATCTTCAATAGTAACTTACATATGCGAGTTTGAAATCTTATATAATGTTTTTGTAAAACGTGAGGCCAAGGATGTATTACATTGTTTCAACAATGAAAGTGGTTATTTCAAATCTCCACGACGACGACTACAATAATGCACAAATAGATTGTTTACTTTATTGTTATGAAAGTTTCCATGGTAACTAAGCATGAATATTACACATGCAATAAATTTTTTATATTGAGCCAATAGAGAGCTTCGACCTGATTACATTGAGTGTAAAATCACTTCTGTATCTTCAATAGTAACTTACATATGCGAGTTTGAAATCTTATATAATGTTTTTGTAAAACGTGAGGCCAAGGATGTATTACATTGTTTCAACAATCAAAGTGGTTATTTCAAATCTCCACGACGACGACTACAATCATGCACAAATAGATTGTTTACTTTATTGTTATGAGAGTTTCCATGGTAACTAAGTATACATATTACACATGGATTAAATTTTTTTATGTTGAGCCGTTATAGAGAGCTTCGACCTGATTACATTGAGTGTAAAATCACTTCTGTATCTTCAATAGTAACTTAGATATGCGAGTTTGAAATCTTATATAATGTTTTGTAAAACGTGAGGCCAAGGATGTATTACATTGTTTCAACAATCAAAGTGGTTATTTCATATCTCCAGGACGATGACTACAATCATGCACAAATAGATTGTTTACTTTATTGTTATGAGAGTTTCCATGGTAACTAAGCATGTATATTACACATGGAATAAATTTTTCCAGATGAGCCGATAGAGAGCTTCGACCTGATTACATTGAGTGTAAAATCACTTCTGTATCTTCAATAGTAACTTAGATATGCGAGTTTGAAATCTTATATAATGTTTTTGTAAAACGTGAGGCAAAGGATGTATTACATTGTTTCAACAATCAAAGTGGTTATTTCATATCTCCAGGACGATGACTACAATCATGCACAGATAGATTGTTTACTTTATTGTTATGAAAGTTTCCATCTTAACTAAACATGAATATTACACATGGAATATTTTTTTTATGTTGAGCCAATAGAGAGCTTCGACCTGATTACATTGAGTGTAAAATCACTTCTGTATCTTCAATAGTAACTTAGATATGCGAGTTTGAAATCTTATATAATGTTTTTGTAAAACGTGAGGCAAAGGATGTATTACATTGTTTCAACAATCAAAGTGGTTATTTCATATCTCCAGGTCGATGACTACAATCATGCACAGATAGATTGTTTACTTTATTGTTATGAGAGTTTCCATGGTAACTAAGTATACATATTACACATGGATTAAATTTTTCCAGATGAGCCAATAGAGAGCTTCGACCTGTTACATTGAGTGTAAAATCACTCCTGTATCTTCAATAGTAACTTAGATATGCGAGTTTGAAATCTTATATAATGTTTTTGTAAAACGTGAGGCCAAGGATGTATTACATTGTTTCAACAATCAAAGTGGTTATTTCATATCTCCAGGACGATGACTACAATCATGCACAGATAGATTGTTTACTTTATTGTTATGAGAGTTTCCATGGTATCTAAGTATACATATTACACATGGATTAAATTTTTCCAGATGAGCCAATAGAGAGCTTCGACCTGATTACATTGAGTGTAAAATCACTTCTGTATCTTCTATAGTAACGGAGATATGCGAGCTTGAAGCTTTATATAATGTTTTTGAAAACGTGAAGCCTTAGGATGTATTACATTGTTTCAACAATCAAAGTGGTTATTTCAAATCTTCACGACGACGACTACAATCATGCACAGATAGATTGCTTACTTTATTGTTATGAGAGTTTCCTAGGTAACTAAGTATACATATTACACATGGATTAAATTTTTCCAGATGAGCCGATAGAGAGCTTCGACCTGATTACATTGAGTGTAAAATCACTTCTGTATCTTCAATAGTAACTTAGATATGCGAGTTTGAAATCTTATATAATGTTTTTGTAAAACGTGAGGCAAAGGATGTATTACATTGTTTCAACAATCAAAGTGGTTATTTCATATCTCCAGGACGATGACTACAATCATGCACAGATAGATTGTTTACTTTATTGTTATGAAAGTTTCCATCTTAACTAAACATGAATATTACACATGGAATATTTTTTTTATGTTGAGCCAATAGAGAGCTTCGACCTGATTACATTGAGTGTAAAATCACTTCTGTATCTTCAATAGTAACGGAGATATGCGAGTTTGAAGCTTTATATAATGTTTTTGAAAACGTGAGGCCTTAGGATGTATTACATTGTTTCAACAATGAAAGTGGTTATTTCAAATCTCCACGACGACGACTACAATAATGCACAAATAGATTGTTTACTTTATTGTTATGAAAGTTTCCATGGTAACTAAGCATGAATATTACACATGCAATAAATTTTTTATGTTGAGCCAATAGAGAGCTTCGACCTGATTACATTGAGTGTAAAATCACTTCTGTATCTTCAATAGTAACTTAGATATGCGAGTTTGAAATCTTATATAATGTTTTTGTAAAACGTGACGCCAAGGATGTATTACATTGTTTCAACAATCAAAGTGGTTATTTCATATCTCCAGGACGATGACTACAATCATGCACAGATAGATTGTTTACTTTATTGTTATGAGAGTTTCCATGGTAACTAAGCATGTATATTACACATGGAATAAATTTTTCCAGATGAGCCAATAGAGAGCTTCGACCTGATTACATTGAGTGTAAAATCACTCCTGTATCTTCAATAGTAACTTAGATATGCGAGTTTGAAATCTTATATAATGTTTTTGTAAAACGTGAGGCAAAGGATGTATTACATTGTTTCAACAATCAAAGTGGTTATTTCATATCTCCAGGTCGATGACTACAATCATGCACAGATAGATTGTTTACTTTATTGTTATGAGAGTTTCCATGGTAACTAAGTATACATATTACACATGGATTAAATTTTTCCAGATGAGCCAATAGAGAGCTTCGACCTGTTACATTGAGTGTAAAATCACTCCTGTATCTTCAATAGTAACTTAGATATGCGAGTTTGAAATCTTATATAATGTTTTTGTAAAACGTGAGGCCAAGGATGTATTACATTGTTTCAACAATCAAAGTGGTTATTTCATATCTCCAGGACGATGACTACAATCATGCACAGATAGATTGTTTACTTTATTGTTATGAGAGTTTCCATGGTATCTAAGTATACATATTACACATGGATTAAATTTTTCCAGATGAGCCAATAGAGAGCTTAGACCTGATTACATTGAGTGTAAAATCACTTCTGTATCTTCAATAGTAACTTACATATGCGAGTTTGAAATCTTATATAATGTTTTTGTAAAACGTGAGGCCAAGGATGTATTACATTGTTTCAACAATGAAAGTGGTTATTTCAAATCTCCACGACGACGACTACAATAATGCACAAATAGATTGTTTACTTTATTGTTATGAAAGTTTCCATGGTAACTAAGCATGAATATTACACATGCAATAAATTTTTTATATTGAGCCAATAGAGAGCTTCGTCCTGATTACATTGAGTGTAAAATCACTTCTGTATCTTCAATAGTAACTTACATATGCGAGTTTGAAATCTTATATAATGTTTTTGTAAAACGTGAGGCCAAGGATGTATTACATTGTTTCAACAATCAAAGTGGTTATTTCAAATCTCCACGACGACGACTACAATCATGCACAAATAGATTGTTTATTTTATTGTTATGAGAGTTTCCATGGTAACTAAGCATGTATATTACACATGGAATAAATTTTTCCAGATGAGCCAATAGAGAGCTTCGACCTGATTACATTGAGTGTAAAATCACTTCTGTATCTTCTATAGTAACGGAGATATGCGAGCTTGAAGCTTTATATAATGTTTTTGAAAACGTGAAGCCTTAGGATGTATTACATTGTTTCAACAATCAAAGTGGTTATTTCAAATCTTCACGACGACGACTACAATCATGCACAGATAGATTGCTTACTTTATTGTTATGAGAGTTTCCTAGGTAACTAAGTATACATATTACACATGGATTAAATTTTTCCAGATGAGCCAATAGAGAGCTTCGACCTGATTACATTGAGTGTAAAATCACTTCTGTATCTTCAATAGTAACTTCGATATGCGAGTTTGAAATCTTATATAATGTTTTTGTAAAACGTGAGGCAAAGGATGTATTACATTGTTTCAACAATCAAAGTGGTTATTTCATATCTCCAGGACGATGACTACAATCATGCACAGATAGATGGTTTACTTTATTGTTATGAGAGTTTCCATGGTAACTAAGTATACATATTACACATGGATTAAATTTTTTATGTTGAGCCATTAGAGAGCTTCGACCTGATTACATTGAGTGTAAAATCACTTCTGTATCTTCAATAGTAACTTAGATATGCGAGTTTGAAATCTTATATAATGTTTTGTAAAACGTGAGGCCAAGGATGTATTACATTGTTTCAACAATCAAAGTGGTTATTTCATATCTCCAGGACGATGACTACAATCATGCACAAATAGATTGTTTACTTTATTGTTATGAGAGTTTCCATGGTAACTAAGCATGTATATTACACATGGAATAAATTTTTCCAGATGAGCCAATAGAGAGCTTTGACCTGATTACATTGAGTGTAAAATCACTTCTGTATCTTCTATAGTAACGGAGATATGCGAGCTTGAAGCTTTATATAATGTTTTTGAAAACGTGAAGCCTTAGGATGTATTACATTGTTTCAACAATCAAAGTGGTTATTTCAAATCTTCACGACGACGACTACAATCATGCACAGATAGATTGCTTACTTTATTGTTATGAGAGTTTCCTAGGTAACTAAGTATACATATTACACATGGATTAAATTTTTCCAGATGAGCCGATAGAGAGCTTCGACCTGATTACATTGAGTGTAAAATCACTTCTGTATCTTCAATAGTAACTTAGATATGCGAGTTTGAAATCTTATATAATGTTTTTGTAAAACGTGAGGCAAAGGATGTATTACATTGTTTCAACAATCAAAGTGGTTATTTCATATCTCCAGGACGATGACTACAATCATGCACAGATAGATTGTTTACTTTATTGTTATGAGAGTTTCCATGGTATCTAAGTATACATATTACACATGGATTAAATTTTTCCAGATGAGCCAATAGAGAGCTTAGACCTGATTACATTGAGTGTAAAATCACTTCTGTATCTTCAATAGTAACTTACATATGCGAGTTTGAAATCTTATATAATGTTTTTGTAAAACGTGAGGCCAAGGATGTATTACATTGTTTCAACAATGAAAGTGGTTATTTCAAATCTCCACGACGACGACTACAATAATGCACAAATAGATTGTTTACTTTATTGTTATGAAAGTTTCCATGGTAACTAAGCATGAATATTACACATGCAATAAATTTTTTATATTGAGCCAATAGAGAGCTTCGACCTGATTACATTGAGTGTAAAATCACTTCTGTATCTTCAATAGTAACTTACATATGCGAGTTTGAAATCTTATATAATGTTTTTGTAAAACGTGAGGCCAAGGATGTATTACATTGTTTCAACAATCAAAGTGGTTATTTCAAATCTCCACGACGACGACTACAATCATGCACAAATAGATTGTTTACTTTATTGTTATGAGAGTTTCCATGGTAACTAAGTATACATATTACACATGGATTAAATTTTTTTATGTTGAGCCATTAGAGAGCTTCGACCTGATTACATTGAGTGTAAAATCACTTCTGTATCTTCAATAGTAACTTAGATATGCGAGTTTGAAATCTTATATAATGTTTTGTAAAACGTGAGGCCAAGGATGTATTACATTGTTTCAACAATCAAAGTGGTTATTTCATATCTCCAGGACGATGACTACAATCATGCACAAATAGATTGTTTACTTTATTGTTATGAGAGTTTCCATGGTAACTAAGCATGTATATTACACATGGAATAAATTTTTCCAGATGAGCCAATAGAGAGCTTCGACCTGATTACATTGAGTGTAAAATCACTTCTGTATCTTCTATAGTAACGGAGATATGCGAGCTTGAAGCTTTATATAATGTTTTTGAAAACGTGAAGCCTTAGGATGTATTACATTGTTTCAACAATCAAAGTGGTTATTTCAAATCTTCACGACGACGACTACAATCATGCACAGATAGATTGCTTACTTTATTGTTATGAGAGTTTCCTAGGTAACTAAGTATACATATTACACATGGATTAAATTTTTCCAGATGAGCCAATAGAGAGCTTCGACCTGATTACATTGAGTGTAAAATCACTTCTGTATCTTCAATAGTAACTTCGATATGCGAGTTTGAAATCTTATATAATGTTTTTGTAAAACGTGAGGCAAAGGATGTATTACATTGTTTCAACAATCAAAGTGGTTATTTCATATCTCCAGGACGATGACTACAATCATGCACAGATAGATGGTTTACTTTATTGTTATGAGAGTTTCCATGGTAACTAAGTATACATATTACACATGGATTAAATTTTTTATGTTGAGCCATTAGAGAGCTTCGACCTGATTACATTGAGTGTAAAATCACTTCTGTATCTTCAATAGTAACTTAGATATGCGAGTTTGAAATCTTATATAATGTTTTGTAAAACGTGAGGCCAAGGATGTATTACATTGTTTCAACAATCAAAGTGGTTATTTCATATCTCCAGGACGATGACTACAATCATGCACAAATAGATTGTTTACTTTATTGTTATGAGAGTTTCCATGGTAACTAAGCATGTATATTACACATGGAATAAATTTTTCCAGATGAGCCAATAGAGAGCTTTGACCTGATTACATTGAGTGTAAAATCACTTCTGTATCTTCTATAGTAACGGAGATATGCGAGCTTGAAGCTTTATATAATGTTTTTGAAAACGTGAAGCCTTAGGATGTATTACATTGTTTCAACAATCAAAGTGGTTATTTCAAATCTTCACGACGACGACTACAATCATGCACAGATAGATTGCTTACTTTATTGTTATGAGAGTTTCCTAGGTAACTAAGTATACATATTACACATGGATTAAATTTTTCCAGATGAGCCGATAGAGAGCTTCGACCTGATTACATTGAGTGTAAAATCACTTCTGTATCTTCAATAGTAACTTAGATATGCGAGTTTGAAATCTTATATAATGTTTTTGTAAAACGTGAGGCAAAGGATGTATTACATTGTTTCAACAATCAAAGTGGTTATTTCATATCTCCAGGACGATGACTACAATCATGCACAGATAGATTGTTTACTTTATTGTTATGAGAGTTTCCATGGTATCTAAGTATACATATTACACATGGATTAAATTTTTCCAGATGAGCCAATAGAGAGCTTAGACCTGATTACATTGAGTGTAAAATCACTTCTGTATCTTCAATAGTAACTTACATATGCGAGTTTGAAATCTTATATAATGTTTTTGTAAAACGTGAGGCCAAGGATGTATTACATTGTTTCAACAATGAAAGTGGTTATTTCAAATCTCCACGACGACGACTACAATAATGCACAAATAGATTGTTTACTTTATTGTTATGAAAGTTTCCATGGTAACTAAGCATGAATATTACACATGCAATAAATTTTTTATATTGAGCCAATAGAGAGCTTCGACCTGATTACATTGAGTGTAAAATCACTTCTGTATCTTCAATAGTAACTTACATATGCGAGTTTGAAATCTTATATAATGTTTTTGTAAAACGTGAGGCCAAGGATGTATTACATTGTTTCAACAATCAAAGTGGTTATTTCAAATCTCCACGACGACGACTACAATCATGCACAAATAGATTGTTTACTTTATTGTTATGAGAGTTTCCATGGTAACTAAGTATACATATTACACATGGATTAAATTTTTTTATGTTGAGCCATTAGAGAGCTTCGACCTGATTACATTGAGTGTAAAATCACTTCTGTATCTTCAATAGTAACTTAGATATGCGAGTTTGAAATCTTATATAATGTTTTGTAAAACGTGAGGCCAAGGATGTATTACATTGTTTCAACAATCAAAGTGGTTATTTCAAATCTCCACGACGACGACTACAATCATGCACAAATAGATTGTTTACTTTATTGTTATGAGAGTTTCCATGGTAACTAAGTATACATATTACACATGGATTAAATTTTTTTATGTTGAGCCATTAGAGAGCTTCGACCTGATTACATTGAGTGTAAAATCACTTCTGTATCTTCTATAGTAACGGAGATATGCGAGCTTGAAGCTTTATATAATGTTTTTGAAAACGTGAAGCCTTAGGATGTATTACATTGTTTCAACAATCAAAGTGGTTATTTCAAATCTTCACGACGACGACTACAATCATGCACAGATAGATTGCTTACTTTATTGTTATGAGAGTTTCCTAGGTAACTAAGTATACATATTACACATGGATTAAATTTTTCCAGATGAGCCGACAGAGAGCTTCGACCTGATTACATTGAGTGTAAAATCACTTCTGTATCTTCAATAGTAACTTAGATATGCGAGTTTGAAATCTTATATAATGTTTTTGTAAAACGTGAGGCAAAGGATGTATTACATTGTTTCAACAATCAAAGTGGTTATTTCATATCTCCAGGACGATGACTACAATCATGCACAGATAGATTGTTTACTTTATTGTTATGAAAGTTTCCATCTTAACTAAACATGAATATTACACATGGAATATTTTTTTTATGTTGAGCCAATAGAGAGCTTCGACCTGATTACATTGAGTGTAAAATCACTTCTGTATCTTCAATAGTAACGGAGATATGCGAGTTTGAAGCTTTATATAATGTTTTTGAAAACGTGAGGCCTTAGGATGTATTACATTGTTTCAACAATGAAAGTGGTTATTTCAAATCTCCACGACGACGACTACAATAATGCACAAATAGATTGTTTACTTTATTGTTATGAAAGTTTCCATGGTAACTAAGCATGAATATTACACATGCAATAAATTTTTTATGTTGAGCCAATAGAGAGCTTCGACCTGATTACATTGAGTGTAAAATCACTTCTGTATCTTCAATAGTAACTTAGATATGCGAGTTTGAAATCTTATATAATGTTTTTGTAAAACGTGAGGCCAAGGATGTATTACATTGTTTCAACAATCAAAGTGGTTATTTCATATCTCCAGGACGATGACTACAATCATGCACAGATAGATTGTTTACTTTATTGTTATGAGAGTTTCCATGGTAACTAAGCATGTATATTACTCATGGAATAAATTTTTCCAGATGAGCCAATAGAGAGCTTCGACCTGATTACATTGAGTGTAAAATCACTCCTGTATCTTCAATAGTAACTTAGATATGCGAGTTTGAAATCTTATATAATGTTTTTGTAAAACGTGAGGCAAAGGATGTATTACATTGTTTCAACAATCAAAGTGGTTATTTCATATCTCCAGGTCGATGACTACAATCATGCACAGATAGATTGTTTACTTTATTGTTATGAGAGTTTCCATGGTAACTAAGTATACATATTACACATGGATTAAATTTTTCCAGATGAGCCAATAGAGAGCTTCGACCTGATTACATTGAGTGTAAAATCACTCCTGTATCTTCAATAGTAACTTAGATATGCGAGTTTGAAATCTTATATAATGTTTTTGTAAAACGTGAGGCCAAGGATGTATTACATTGTTTCAACAATCAAAGTGGTTATTTCATATCTCCAGGACGATGACTACAATCATGCACAGATAGATTGTTTACTTTATTGTTATGAGAGTTTCCATGGTATCTAAGTATACATATTACACATGGATTAAATTTTTCCAGATGAGCCAATAGAGAGCTTAGACCTGATTACATTGAGTGTAAAATCACTTCTGTATCTTCTATAGTAACGGAGATATGCGAGCTTGAAGCTTTATATAATGTTTTTGAAAACGTGAAGCCTTAGGATGTATTACATTGTTTCAACAATCAAAGTGGTTATTTCAAATCTTCACGACGACGACTACAATCATGCACAGATAGATTGCTTACTTTATTGTTATGAGAGTTTCCTAGGTAACTAAGTATACATATTACACATGGATTAAATTTTTCCAGATGAGCCAATAGAGAGCTTCGACCTGATTACATTGAGTGTAAAATCACTTCTGTATCTTCAATAGTAACTTCGATATGCGAGTTTGAAATCTTATATAATGTTTTTGTAAAACGTGAGGCAAAGGATGTATTACATTGTTTCAACAATCAAAGTGGTTATTTCATATCTCCAGGACGATGACTACAATCATGCACAGATAGATGGTTTACTTTATTGTTATGAGAGTTTCCATGGTAACTAAGTATACATATTACACATGGATTAAATTTTTTATGTTGAGCCATTAGAGAGCTTCGACCTGATTACATTGAGTGTAAAATCACTTCTGTATCTTCAATAGTAACTTAGATATGCGAGTTTGAAATCTTATATAATGTTTTGTAAAACGTGAGGCCAAGGATGTATTACATTGTTTCAACAATCAAAGTGGTTATTTCATATCTCCAGGACGATGACTACAATCATGCACAAATAGATTGTTTACTTTATTGTTATGAGAGTTTCCATGGTAACTAAGCATGTATATTACACATGGAATAAATTTTTCCAGATGAGCCAATAGAGAGCTTCGACCTGATTACATTGAGTGTAAAATCACTTCTGTATCTTCTATAGTAACGGAGATATGCGAGCTTGAAGCTTTATATAATGTTTTTGAAAACGTGAAGCCTTAGGATGTATTACATTGTTTCAACAATCAAAGTGGTTATTTCAAATCTTCACGACGACGACTACAATCATGCACAGATAGATTGCTTACTTTATTGTTATGAGAGTTTCCATGGTAACTAAGTATACATATTACACATGGATTAAATTTTTCCAGATGAGCCGATAGAGAGCTTCGACCTGATTACATTGAGTGTAAAATCACTTCTGTATCTTCAATAGTAACTTAGATATGCGAGTTTGAAATCTTATATAATGTTTTTGTAAAACGTGAGGCAAAGGATGTATTACATTGTTTCAACAATCAAAGTGGTTATTTCATATCTCCAGGACGATGACTACAATCATGCACAGATAGATTGTTTACTTTATTGTTATGAAAGTTTCCATCTTAACTAAACATGAATATTACACATGGAATATTTTTTTTATGTTGAGCCAATAGAGAGCTTCGACCTGATTACATTGAGTGTAAAATCACTTCTGTATCTTCAATAGTAACGGAGATATGCGAGTTTGAAGCTTTATATAATGTTTTTGAAAACGTGAGGCCTTAGGATGTATTACATTGTTTCAACAATGAAAGTGGTTATTTCAAATCTCCACGACGACGACTACAATAATGCACAAATAGATTGTTTACTTTATTGTTATGAAAGTTTCCATGGTAACTAAGCATGAATATTACACATGCAATAAATTTTTTATGTTGAGCCAATAGAGAGCTTCGACCTGATTACATTGAGTGTAAAATCACTCCTGTATCTTCAATAGTAACTTAGATATGCGAGTTTGAAATCTTATATAATGTTTTTGTAAAACGTGAGGCAAAGGATGTATTACATTGTTTCAACAATCAAAGTGGTTATTTCATATCTCCAGGTCGATGACTACAATCATGCACAGATAGATTGTTTACTTTATTGTTATGAGAGTTTCCATGGTAACTAAGTATACATATTACACATGGATTAAATTTTTCCAGATGAGCCAATAGAGAGCTTCGACCTGTTACATTGAGTGTAGAATCACTCCTGTATCTTCAATAGTAACTTAGATATGCGTGTTTGAAATCTTATATAATGTTTTGTAAAACGTGAGGCCAAGGATGTATTACATTGTTTCAACAATCAAAGTGGTTATTTCATATCTCCAGGACGATGACTACAATCATGCACAAATAGATTGTTTACTTTATTGTTATGAGAGTTTCCATGGTAACTAAGCATGTATATTACACATGGAATAAATTTTTCCAGATGAGCCAATAGAGAGCTTCGACCTGATTACATTGAGTGTAAAATCACTTCTGTATCTTCTATAGTAACGGAGATATGCGAGCTTGAAGCTTTATATAATGTTTTTGAAAACGTGAAGCCTTAGGATGTATTACATTGTTTCAACAATCAAAGTGGTTATTTCAAATCTTCACGACGACGACTACAATCATGCACAGATAGATTGCTTACTTTATTGTTATGAGAGTTTCCTAGGTAACTAAGTATACATATTACACATGGATTAAATTTTTCCAGATGAGCCGATAGAGAGCTTCGACCTGATTACATTGAGTGTAAAATCACTTCTGTATCTTCAATAGTAACTTAGATATGCGAGTTTGAAATCTTATATAATGTTTTTGTAAAACGTGAGGCAAAGGATGTATTACATTGTTTCAACAATCAAAGTGGTTATTTCATATCTCCAGGACGATGACTACAATCATGCACAGATAGATTGTTTACTTTATTGTTATGAAAGTTTCCATCTTAACTAAACATGAATATTACACATGGAATATTTTTTTTATGTTGAGCCAATAGAGAGCTTCGACCTGATTACATTGAGTGTAAAATCACTTCTGTATCTTCAATAGTAACGGAGATATGCGAGTTTGAAGCTTTATATAATGTTTTTGAAAACGTGAGGCCTTAGGATGTATTACATTGTTTCAACAATGAAAGTGGTTATTTCAAATCTCCACGACGACGACTACAATAATGCACAAATAGATTGTTTACTTTATTGTTATGAAAGTTTCCATGGTAACTAAGCATGAATATTACACATGCAATAAATTTTTTATGTTGAGCCAATAGAGAGCTTCGACCTGATTACATTGAGTGTAAAATCACTTCTGTATCTTCAATAGTAACTTAGATATGCGAGTTTGAAATCTTATATAATGTTTTTGTAAAACGTGAGGCCAAGGATGTATTACATTGTTTCAACAATCAAAGTGGTTATTTCATATCTCCAGGACGATGACTACAATCATGCACAGATAGATTGTTTACTTTATTGTTATGAGAGTTTCCATGGTAACTAAGCATGTATATTACTCATGGAATAAATTTTTCCAGATGAGCCAATAGAGAGCTTCGACCTGATTACATTGAGTGTAAAATCACTCCTGTATCTTCAATAGTAACTTAGATATGCGAGTTTGAAATCTTATATAATGTTTTTGTAAAACGTGAGGCAAAGGATGTATTACATTGTTTCAACAATCAAAGTGGTTATTTCATATCTCCAGGTCGATGACTACAATCATGCACAGATAGATTGTTTACTTTATTGTTATGAGAGTTTCCATGGTAACTAAGTATACATATTACACATGGATTAAATTTTTCCAGATGAGCCAATAGAGAGCTTCGACCTGATTACATTGAGTGTAAAATCACTCCTGTATCTTCAATAGTAACTTAGATATGCGAGTTTGAAATCTTATATAATGTTTTTGTAAAACGTGAGGCCAAGGATGTATTACATTGTTTCAACAATCAAAGTGGTTATTTCATATCTCCAGGACGATGACTACAATCATGCACAGATAGATTGTTTACTTTATTGTTATGAGAGTTTCCATGGTATCTAAGTATACATATTACACATGGATTAAATTTTTCCAGATGAGCCAATAGAGAGCTTAGACCTGATTACATTGAGTGTAAAATCACTTCTGTATCTTCTATAGTAACGGAGATATGCGAGCTTGAAGCTTTATATAATGTTTTTGAAAACGTGAAGCCTTAGGATGTATTACATTGTTTCAACAATCAAAGTGGTTATTTCAAATCTTCACGACGACGACTACAATCATGCACAGATAGATTGCTTACTTTATTGTTATGAGAGTTTCCTAGGTAACTAAGTATACATATTACACATGGATTAAATTTTTCCAGATGAGCCAATAGAGAGCTTCGACCTGATTACATTGAGTGTAAAATCACTTCTGTATCTTCAATAGTAACTTCGATATGCGAGTTTGAAATCTTATATAATGTTTTTGTAAAACGTGAGGCAAAGGATGTATTACATTGTTTCAACAATCAAAGTGGTTATTTCATATCTCCAGGACGATGACTACAATCATGCACAGATAGATGGTTTACTTTATTGTTATGAGAGTTTCCATGGTAACTAAGTATACATATTACACATGGATTAAATTTTTTATGTTGAGCCATTAGAGAGCTTCGACCTGATTACATTGAGTGTAAAATCACTTCTGTATCTTCAATAGTAACTTAGATATGCGAGTTTGAAATCTTATATAATGTTTTGTAAAACGTGAGGCCAAGGATGTATTACATTGTTTCAACAATCAAAGTGGTTATTTCATATCTCCAGGACGATGACTACAATCATGCACAAATAGATTGTTTACTTTATTGTTATGAGAGTTTCCATGGTAACTAAGCATGTATATTACACATGGAATAAATTTTTCCAGATGAGCCAATAGAGAGCTTCGACCTGATTACATTGAGTGTAAAATCACTTCTGTATCTTCTATAGTAACGGAGATATGCGAGCTTGAAGCTTTATATAATGTTTTTGAAAACGTGAAGCCTTAGGATGTATTACATTGTTTCAACAATCAAAGTGGTTATTTCAAATCTTCACGACGACGACTACAATCATGCACAGATAGATTGCTTACTTTATTGTTATGAGAGTTTCCATGGTAACTAAGTATACATATTACACATGGATTAAATTTTTCCAGATGAGCCGATAGAGAGCTTCGACCTGATTACATTGAGTGTAAAATCACTTCTGTATCTTCAATAGTAACTTAGATATGCGAGTTTGAAATCTTATATAATGTTTTTGTAAAACGTGAGGCAAAGGATGTATTACATTGTTTCAACAATCAAAGTGGTTATTTCATATCTCCAGGACGATGACTACAATCATGCACAGATAGATTGTTTACTTTATTGTTATGAAAGTTTCCATCTTAACTAAACATGAATATTACACATGGAATATTTTTTTTATGTTGAGCCAATAGAGAGCTTCGACCTGATTACATTGAGTGTAAAATCACTTCTGTATCTTCAATAGTAACGGAGATATGCGAGTTTGAAGCTTTATATAATGTTTTTGAAAACGTGAGGCCTTAGGATGTATTACATTGTTTCAACAATGAAAGTGGTTATTTCAAATCTCCACGACGACGACTACAATAATGCACAAATAGATTGTTTACTTTATTGTTATGAAAGTTTCCATGGTAACTAAGCATGAATATTACACATGCAATAAATTTTTTATGTTGAGCCAATAGAGAGCTTCGACCTGATTACATTGAGTGTAAAATCACTCCTGTATCTTCAATAGTAACTTAGATATGCGAGTTTGAAATCTTATATAATGTTTTTGTAAAACGTGAGGCAAAGGATGTATTACATTGTTTCAACAATCAAAGTGGTTATTTCATATCTCCAGGTCGATGACTACAATCATGCACAGATAGATTGTTTACTTTATTGTTATGAGAGTTTCCATGGTAACTAAGTATACATATTACACATGGATTAAATTTTTCCAGATGAGCCAATAGAGAGCTTCGACCTGTTACATTGAGTGTAGAATCACTCCTGTATCTTCAATAGTAACTTAGATATGCGTGTTTGAAATCTTATATAATGTTTTGTAAAACGTGAGGCCAAGGATGTATTACATTGTTTCAACAATCAAAGTGGTTATTTCATATCTCCAGGACGATGACTACAATCATGCACAAATAGATTGTTTACTTTATTGTTATGAGAGTTTCCATGGTAACTAAGCATGTATATTACACATGGAATAAATTTTTCCAGATGAGCCAATAGAGAGCTTCGACCTGATTACATTGAGTGTAAAATCACTTCTGTATCTTCTATAGTAACGGAGATATGCGAGCTTGAAGCTTTATATAATGTTTTTGAAAACGTGAAGCCTTAGGATGTATTACATTGTTTCAACAATCAAAGTGGTTATTTCAAATCTTCACGACGACGACTACAATCATGCACAGATAGATTGCTTACTTTATTGTTATGAGAGTTTCCTAGGTAACTAAGTATACATATTACACATGGATTAAATTTTTCCAGATGAGCCGATAGAGAGCTTCGACCTGATTACATTGAGTGTAAAATCACTTCTGTATCTTCAATAGTAACTTAGATATGCGAGTTTGAAATCTTATATAATGTTTTTGTAAAACGTGAGGCAAAGGATGTATTACATTGTTTCAACAATCAAAGTGGTTATTTCATATCTCCAGGACGATGACTACAATCATGCACAGATAGATTGTTTACTTTATTGTTATGAAAGTTTCCATCTTAACTAAACATGAATATTACACATGGAATATTTTTTTTATGTTGAGCCAATAGAGAGCTTCGACCTGATTACATTGAGTGTAAAATCACTTCTGTATCTTCAATAGTAACGGAGATATGCGAGTTTGAAGCTTTATATAATGTTTTTGAAAACGTGAGGCCTTAGGATGTATTACATTGTTTCAACAATGAAAGTGGTTATTTCAAATCTCCACGACGACGACTACAATAATGCACAAATAGATTGTTTACTTTATTGTTATGAAAGTTTCCATGGTAACTAAGCATGAATATTACACATGCAATAAATTTTTTATGTTGAGCCAATAGAGAGCTTCGACCTGATTACATTGAGTGTAAAATCACTCCTGTATCTTCAATAGTAACTTAGATATGCGAGTTTGAAATCTTATATAATGTTTTTGTAAAACGTGAGGCAAAGGATGTATTACATTGTTTCAACAATCAAAGTGGTTATTTCATATCTCCAGGTCGATGACTACAATCATGCACAGATAGATTGTTTACTTTATTGTTATGAGAGTTTCCATGGTAACTAAGTATACATATTACACATGGATTAAATTTTTCCAGATGAGCCAATAGAGAGCTTCGACCTGTTACATTGAGTGTAGAATCACTCCTGTATCTTCAATAGTAACTTAGATATGCGTGTTTGAAATCTTATATAATGTTTTTGTAAAACGTGCGACCAAGGATGTATTACATTGTTTCAACAATGAAAGTGGTTATTTCTAATCTCCACGACGACGACTACAATCATGCACAAATATATTGTTTACTTTATTGTTATGAGAGTTTCCATGGTAACTAAGCATGTATATTACACACGGATTAAATTTTTCCAGATGAGCCAATAGAGAGCTTCGACCTGATTACATTGAGTGTAAAATCACTTCTGTATCTTCTATAGTAACGGAGATATGCGAGTTTGAAGCTTTATATAATGTTTTTGAAAACGTGAGGCCTTAGGATGTATTACATTGTTTCAACAATCAAAGTGGTTATTTCAAATCTCCACGACGACGACTACAATCATGCACAAATAGATTGTTTACTTTATTGTTATGAAAGTTTCCATGGTAACTAAGCATGAATATTACACATGCAATAAATTTTTTATGTTGAGCCAATAGAGAGCTTCGACCTGATTACATTGAGTGTAAAATCACTCCTGTATCTTCAATAGTAACTTAGATATGCGAGTTTGAAATCTTATATAATGTTTTTGTAAAACGTGAGGCCAAGGATGTATTACATTGTTTCAACAATCAAAGTGGTTATTTCATATCTCCAGGACGATGACTACAATCATGCACAGATAGATTGTTTACTTTATTGTTATGAGAGTTTCCATGGTAACTAAGTATACATATTACACATGGATTAAATTTTTCCAGATGAGCCAATAGAGAGCTTCGACCTGATTACATTGAGTGTAAAATCACTCCTGTATCTTCAATAGTAACTTGGATATGCGAGTTTGAAATCTTATATAATGTTTTTGTAAAACGTGAGGCCAAGGATGTATTACATTGTTTCAACAATCAAAGTGGTTATTTCATATCTCCAGGACGATGACTACAATCATGCACAGATAGATTGTTTACTTTATTGTTATGAGAGTTTCCATGGTATCTAAGTATACATATTACACATGGATTAAATTTTTCCAGATGAGCCAATAGAGAGCTTAGACCTGATTACATTGAGTGTAAAATCACTTCTGTATCTTCAATAGTAACTTTGATATGCGTGTTTGAAATCTTATATAATGTTTTTGTAAAACGTGAGACCAAGGATGTATTACATTGTTTCAACAATGAAAGTGGTTATTTCAAATCTCCACGACGACGACTACAATCATGCACAAATAGATTGTTTACTTTATTGTTATGAGAGTTTCCATGGTAACTAAGCATGTATATTACACACGGATTAAATTTTTCCAGATGAGCCAATAGAGAGCTTCGACCTGATTACATTGAGTGTAAAATCACTTCTGTATCTTCTATAGTAACGGAGATATGCGAGTTTGAAGCTTTATATAATGTTTTTGAAAACGTGAGGCCTTAGGATGTATTACATTGTTTCAACAATCAAAGTGGTTATTTCAAATCTCCACGACGACGACTACAATCATGCACAAATAGATTTTTTACTTTATTGTTATGAAAGTTTCCATGGTAACTAAGCATGAATATTACACATGCAATAAATTTTTTATGTTGAGCCAATAGAGAGCTTCGACCTGATTACATTGAGTGTAAAATCACTCCTGTATCTTCAATAGTAACTTAGATATGCGAGTTTGAAATCTTATATAATGTTTTTGTAAAACGTGAGGCCAAGGATGTATTACATTGTTTCAACAATGAAAGTGGTTATTTCAAATCTCCACGACGACGACTACAATCATGCACAAATAGATTGTTTACTTTATTGTTATGAGAGTTTCCATGGTAACTAAGCATGTATATTACACATGGAATAAATTTTTTATGTTGAGCCAATAGAGAGCTTCGACCTGATTACATTGAGTGTAAAATCACTTCTGTATCTTCAATAGTAACTTACATATGCGAGTTTGAAATCTTATATAATGTTTTTGTAAAACGTGAGGCCAAGGATGTATTACATTGTTTCAACAATCAAAGTGGTTATTTCATATCTCCAGGACGATGACTACAATCATGCACAGATAGATTGTTTACTTTATTGTTATGAGAGTTTCCATGGTAACTAAGCATGTATATTACACATGGAATAAATTTTTCCAGATGAGCCAATAGAGAGCTTCGACCTGATTACATTGAGTGTAAAATCACTCCTGTATCTTCAATAGTAACTTAGATATGCGAGTTTGAAATCTTATATAATGTTTTTGTAAAACGTGAGGCAAAGGATGTATTACATTGTTTCAACAATCAAAGTGGTTATTTCATATCTCCAGGACAATGACTACAATCATGCACAGATAGATGGTTTACTTTATTGTTATGAGAGTTTCCATGGTAACTAAGTATACATATTACACATGGATTAAATTTTTTATGTTGAGCCATTAGAGAGCTTCGACCTGATTACATTGAGTGTAAAATCACTTCTGTATCTTCAATAGTAACTTAGATATGCGAGTTTGAAATCTTATATAATGTTTTTGTAAAACGTGAGGCCAAGGATGTATTACATTGTTTCAACAATCAAAGTGGTTATTTCATATCTCCAGGACGATGACTACAATCATGCACAGATAGATTGTTTACTTTATTGTTATGAGAGTTTCCATGGTAACTAGGTATACATATTACACATGGATTAAATTTTTCCAGATGAGCCAATAGAGAGCTTCGACCTGATTACATTGAGTGTAAAATCACTTCTGTATCTTCTATAGTAACGGAGATATGCGAGTTTGAAGCTTTATATAATGTTTTTGAAAACGTGAGGCCTTAGGATGTATTACATTGTTTCAACAATCAAAGTGGTTATTTCAAATCTCCACGACGACGACTACAATCATGCACAAATAGATTGTTTACTTTATTGTTATGAAAGTTTCCATGGTAACTAAGCATGAATATTACACATGCAATAATTTTTTTATGTTGAGCCAATAGAGAGCTTCGACCTGATTACATTGAGTGTAAAATCACTCCTGTATCTTCAATAGTAACTTAGATATGCGAGTTTGAAATCTTATATAATGTTTTTGTAAAACGTGAGGCAAAGGATGTATTACATTGTTTCAACAATCAAAGTGGTTATTTCATATCTCCAGGTCGATGACTACAATCATGCACAGATAGATTGTTTACTTTATTGTTATGAGAGTTTCCATGGTAACTAAGTATACATATTACACATGGATTAAATTTTTCCAGATGAGCCAATAGAGAGCTTCGACCTGTTACATTGAGTGTAAAATCACTCCTGTATCTTCAATAGTAACTTAGATATGCGAGTTTGAAATCTTATATAATGTTTTTGTAAAACGTGAGGCCAAGGATGTATTACATTGTTTCAACAATCAAAGTGGTTATTTCATATCTCCAGGACGATGACTACAATCATGCACAGATAGATTGTTTACTTTATTGTTATGAGAGTTTCCATGGTATCTAAGTATACATATTACACATGGATTAAATTTTTCCAGATGAGCCAATAGAGAGCTTAGACCTGATTACATTGAGTGTAAAATCACTTCTGTATCTTCTATAGTAACGGAGATATGCGAGCTTGAAGCTTTATATAATGTTTTTGAAAACGTGAAGCCTTAGGATGTATTACATTGTTTCAACAATGAAAGTGGTTATTTCTAATCTCCACGACGACGACTACAATCATGCACAAATATATTGTTTACTTTATTGTTATGAGAGTTTCCATGGTAACTAAGCATGTATATTACACACGGATTAAATTTTTCCAGATGAGCCAATAGAGAGCTTCGACCTGATTACATTGAGTGTAAAATCACTTCTGTATCTTCTATAGTAACGGAGATATGCGAGTTTGAAGCTTTATATAATGTTTTTGAAAACGTGAGGCCTTAGGATGTATTACATTGTTTCAACAATCAAAGTGGTTATTTCAAATCTCCACGACGACGACTACAATCATGCACAAATAGATTGTTTACTTTATTGTTATGAAAGTTTCCATGGTAACTAAGCATGAATATTACACATGCAATAAATTTTTTATGTTGAGCCAATAGAGAGCTTCGACCTGATTACATTGAGTGTAAAATCACTCCTGTATCTTCAATAGTAACTTAGATATGCGAGTTTGAAATCTTATATAATGTTTTTGTAAAACGTGAGGCCAAGGATGTATTACATTGTTTCAACAATCAAAGTGGTTATTTCATATCTCCAGGACGATGACTACAATCATGCACAGATAGATTGTTTACTTTATTGTTATGAGAGTTTCCATGGTAACTAAGTATACATATTACACATGGATTAAATTTTTCCAGATGAGCCAATAGAGAGCTTCGACCTGATTACATTGAGTGTAAAATCACTCCTGTATCTTCAATAGTAACTTGGATATGCGAGTTTGAAATCTTATATAATGTTTTTGTAAAACGTGAGGCCAAGGATGTATTACATTGTTTCAACAATCAAAGTGGTTATTTCATATCTCCAGGACGATGACTACAATCATGCACAGATAGATTGTTTACTTTATTGTTATGAGAGTTTCCATGGTATCTAAGTATACATATTACACATGGATTAAATTTTTCCAGATGAGCCAATAGAGAGCTTAGACCTGATTACATTGAGTGTAAAATCACTTCTGTATCTTCAATAGTAACTTTGATATGCGTGTTTGAAATCTTATATAATGTTTTTGTAAAACGTGAGACCAAGGATGTATTACATTGTTTCAACAATGAAAGTGGTTATTTCAAATCTCCACGACGACGACTACAATCATGCACAAATAGATTGTTTACTTTATTGTTATGAGAGTTTCCATGGTAACTAAGCATGTATATTACACACGGATTAAATTTTTCCAGATGAGCCAATAGAGAGCTTCGACCTGATTACATTGAGTGTAAAATCACTTCTGTATCTTCTATAGTAACGGAGATATGCGAGTTTGAAGCTTTATATAATGTTTTTGAAAACGTGAGGCCTTAGGATGTATTACATTGTTTCAACAATCAAAGTGGTTATTTCAAATCTCCACGACGACGACTACAATCATGCACAAATAGATTTTTTACTTTATTGTTATGAAAGTTTCCATGGTAACTAAGCATGAATATTACACATGCAATAAATTTTTTATGTTGAGCCAATAGAGAGCTTCGACCTGATTACATTGAGTGTAAAATCACTCCTGTATCTTCAATAGTAACTTAGATATGCGAGTTTGAAATCTTATATAATGTTTTTGTAAAACGTGAGGCCAAGGATGTATTACATTGTTTCAACAATGAAAGTGGTTATTTCAAATCTCCACGACGACGACTACAATCATGCACAAATAGATTGTTTACTTTATTGTTATGAGAGTTTCCATGGTAACTAAGCATGTATATTACACATGGAATAAATTTTTTATGTTGAGCCAATAGAGAGCTTCGACCTGATTACATTGAGTGTAAAATCACTTCTGTATCTTCAATAGTAACTTACATATGCGAGTTTGAAATCTTATATAATGTTTTTGTAAAACGTGAGGCCAAGGATGTATTACATTGTTTCAACAATCAAAGTGGTTATTTCATATCTCCAGGACGATGACTACAATCATGCACAGATAGATTGTTTACTTTATTGTTATGAGAGTTTCCATGGTAACTAAGCATGTATATTACACATGGAATAAATTTTTCCAGATGAGCCAATAGAGAGCTTCGACCTGATTACATTGAGTGTAAAATCACTCCTGTATCTTCAATAGTAACTTAGATATGCGAGTTTGAAATCTTATATAATGTTTTTGTAAAACGTGAGGCAAAGGATGTATTACATTGTTTCAACAATCAAAGTGGTTATTTCATATCTCCAGGACAATGACTACAATCATGCACAGATAGATGGTTTACTTTATTGTTATGAGAGTTTCCATGGTAACTAAGTATACATATTACACATGGATTAAATTTTTTATGTTGAGCCATTAGAGAGCTTCGACCTGATTACATTGAGTGTAAAATCACTTCTGTATCTTCAATAGTAACTTAGATATGCGAGTTTGAAATCTTATATAATGTTTTTGTAAAACGTGAGGCCAAGGATGTATTACATTGTTTCAACAATCAAAGTGGTTATTTCATATCTCCAGGACGATGACTACAATCATGCACAGATAGATTGTTTACTTTATTGTTATGAGAGTTTCCATGGTAACTAGGTATACATATTACACATGGATTAAATTTTTCCAGATGAGCCAATAGAGAGCTTCGACCTGATTACATTGAGTGTAAAATCACTTCTGTATCTTCTATAGTAACGGAGATATGCGAGTTTGAAGCTTTATATAATGTTTTTGAAAACGTGAGGCCTTAGGATGTATTACATTGTTTCAACAATCAAAGTGGTTATTTCAAATCTCCACGACGACGACTACAATCATGCACAAATAGATTGTTTACTTTATTGTTATGAAAGTTTCCATGGTAACTAAGCATGAATATTACACATGCAATAATTTTTTTATGTTGAGCCAATAGAGAGCTTCGACCTGATTACATTGAGTGTAAAATCACTCCTGTATCTTCAATAGTAACTTAGATATGCGAGTTTGAAATCTTATATAATGTTTTTGTAAAACGTGAGGCAAAGGATGTATTACATTGTTTCAACAATCAAAGTGGTTATTTCATATCTCCAGGTCGATGACTACAATCATGCACAGATAGATTGTTTACTTTATTGTTATGAGAGTTTCCATGGTAACTAAGTATACATATTACACATGGATTAAATTTTTCCAGATGAGCCAATAGAGAGCTTCGACCTGTTACATTGAGTGTAAAATCACTCCTGTATCTTCAATAGTAACTTAGATATGCGAGTTTGAAATCTTATATAATGTTTTTGTAAAACGTGAGGCCAAGGATGTATTACATTGTTTCAACAATCAAAGTGGTTATTTCATATCTCCAGGACGATGACTACAATCATGCACAGATAGATTGTTTACTTTATTGTTATGAGAGTTTCCATGGTATCTAAGTATACATATTACACATGGATTAAATTTTTCCAGATGAGCCAATAGAGAGCTTAGACCTGATTACATTGAGTGTAAAATCACTTCTGTATCTTCTATAGTAACGGAGATATGCGAGCTTGAAGCTTTATATAATGTTTTTGAAAACGTGAAGCCTTAGGATGTATTACATTGTTTCAACAATCAAAGTGGTTATTTCAAATCTTCACGACGACGACTACAATCATGCACAGATAGATTGCTTACTTTATTGTTATGAGAGTTTCCTAGGTAACTAAGTATACATATTACACATGGATTAAATTTTTCCAGATGAGCCAATAGAGAGCTTCGACCTGATTACATTGAGTGTAAAATCACTTCTGTATCTTCAATAGTAACTTCGATATGCGAGTTTGAAATCTTATATAATGTTTTTGTAAAACGTGAGGCAAAGGATGTATTACATTGTTTCAACAATCAAAGTGGTTATTTCATATCTCCAGGACGATGACTACAATCATGCACAGATAGATGGTTTACTTTATTGTTATGAGAGTTTCCATGGTAACTAAGTATACATATTACACATGGATTAAATTTTTTATGTTGAGCCATTAGAGAGCTTCGACCTGATTACATTGAGTGTAAAATCACTTCTGTATCTTCAATAGTAACTTAGATATGCGAGTTTGAAATCTTATATAATGTTTTGTAAAACGTGAGGCCAAGGATGTATTACATTGTTTCAACAATCAAAGTGGTTATTTCATATCTCCAGGACGATGACTACAATCATGCACAAATAGATTGTTTACTTTATTGTTATGAGAGTTTCCATGGTAACTAAGCATGTATATTACACATGGAATAAATTTTTCCAGATGAGCCAATAGAGAGCTTCGACCTGATTACATTGAGTGTAAAATCACTTCTGTATCTTCTATAGTAACGGAGATATGCGAGCTTGAAGCTTTATATAATGTTTTTGAAAACGTGAAGCCTTAGGATGTATTACATTGTTTCAACAATCAAAGTGGTTATTTCAAATCTTCACGACGACGACTACAATCATGCACAGATAGATTGCTTACTTTATTGTTATGAGAGTTTCCATGGTAACTAAGTATACATATTACACATGGATTAAATTTTTCCAGATGAGCCGATAGAGAGCTTCGACCTGATTACATTGAGTGTAAAATCACTTCTGTATCTTCAATAGTAACTTAGATATGCGAGTTTGAAATCTTATATAATGTTTTTGTAAAACGTGAGGCCAAGGATGTATTACATTGTTTCAACAATCAAAGTGGTTATTTCATATCTCCAGGACGATGACTACAATCATGCACAGATAGATTGTTTACTTTATTGTTATGAAAGTTTCCATCTTAACTAAACATGAATATTACACATGGAATATTTTTTTTATGTTGAGCCAATAGAGAGCTTCGACCTGATTACATTGAGTGTAAAATCACTTCTGTATCTTCAATAGTAACGGAGATATGCGAGTTTGAAGCTTTATATAATGTTTTTGAAAACGTGAGGCCTTAGGATGTATTACATTGTTTCAACAATGAAAGTGGTTATTTCAAATCTCCACGACGACGACTACAATAATGCACAAATAGATTGTTTACTTTATTGTTATGAAAGTTTCCATGGTAACTAAGCATGAATATTACACATGCAATAAATTTTTTATGTTGAGCCAATAGAGAGCTTCGACCTGATTACATTGAGTGTAAAATCACTCCTGTATCTTCAATAGTAACTTAGATATGCGAGTTTGAAATCTTATATAATGTTTTTGTAAAACGTGAGGCAAAGGATGTATTACATTGTTTCAACAATCAAAGTGGTTATTTCATATCTCCAGGTCGATGACTACAATCATGCACAGATAGATTGTTTACTTTATTGTTATGAGAGTTTCCATGGTAACTAAGTATACATATTACACATGGATTAAATTTTTCCAGATGAGCCAATAGAGAGCTTCGACCTGTTACATTGAGTGTAGAATCACTCCTGTATCTTCAATAGTAACTTAGATATGCGTGTTTGAAATCTTATATAATGTTTTGTAAAACGTGAGGCCAAGGATGTATTACATTGTTTCAACAATCAAAGTGGTTATTTCATATCTCCAGGACGATGACTACAATCATGCACAAATAGATTGTTTACTTTATTGTTATGAGAGTTTCCATGGTAACTAAGCATGTATATTACACATGGAATAAATTTTTCCAGATGAGCCAATAGAGAGCTTCGACCTGATTACATTGAGTGTAAAATCACTTCTGTATCTTCTATAGTAACGGAGATATGCGAGCTTGAAGCTTTATATAATGTTTTTGAAAACGTGAAGCCTTAGGATGTATTACATTGTTTCAACAATCAAAGTGGTTATTTCAAATCTTCACGACGACGACTACAATCATGCACAGATAGATTGCTTACTTTATTGTTATGAGAGTTTCCTAGGTAACTAAGTATACATATTACACATGGATTAAATTTTTCCAGATGAGCCGATAGAGAGCTTCGACCTGATTACATTGAGTGTAAAATCACTTCTGTATCTTCAATAGTAACTTAGATATGCGAGTTTGAAATCTTATATAATGTTTTTGTAAAACGTGAGGCAAAGGATGTATTACATTGTTTCAACAATCAAAGTGGTTATTTCATATCTCCAGGACGATGACTACAATCATGCACAGATAGATTGTTTACTTTATTGTTATGAAAGTTTCCATCTTAACTAAACATGAATATTACACATGGAATATTTTTTTTATGTTGAGCCAATAGAGAGCTTCGACCTGATTACATTGAGTGTAAAATCACTTCTGTATCTTCAATAGTAACGGAGATATGCGAGTTTGAAGCTTTATATAATGTTTTTGAAAACGTGAGGCCTTAGGATGTATTACATTGTTTCAACAATGAAAGTGGTTATTTCAAATCTCCACGACGACGACTACAATAATGCACAAATAGATTGTTTACTTTATTGTTATGAAAGTTTCCATGGTAACTAAGCATGAATATTACACATGCAATAAATTTTTTATGTTGAGCCAATAGAGAGCTTCGACCTGATTACATTGAGTGTAAAATCACTCCTGTATCTTCAATAGTAACTTAGATATGCGAGTTTGAAATCTTATATAATGTTTTTGTAAAACGTGAGGCAAAGGATGTATTACATTGTTTCAACAATCAAAGTGGTTATTTCATATCTCCAGGTCGATGACTACAATCATGCACAGATAGATTGTTTACTTTATTGTTATGAGAGTTTCCATGGTAACTAAGTATACATATTACACATGGATTAAATTTTTCCAGATGAGCCAATAGAGAGCTTCGACCTGTTACATTGAGTGTAGAATCACTCCTGTATCTTCAATAGTAACTTAGATATGCGTGTTTGAAATCTTATATAATGTTTTTGTAAAACGTGCGACCAAGGATGTATTACATTGTTTCAACAATGAAAGTGGTTATTTCTAATCTCCACGACGACGACTACAATCATGCACAAATATATTGTTTACTTTATTGTTATGAGAGTTTCCATGGTAACTAAGCATGTATATTACACACGGATTAAATTTTTCCAGATGAGCCAATAGAGAGCTTCGACCTGATTACATTGAGTGTAAAATCACTTCTGTATCTTCTATAGTAACGGAGATATGCGAGTTTGAAGCTTTATATAATGTTTTTGAAAACGTGAGGCCTTAGGATGTATTACATTGTTTCAACAATCAAAGTGGTTATTTCAAATCTCCACGACGACGACTACAATCATGCACAAATAGATTGTTTACTTTATTGTTATGAAAGTTTCCATGGTAACTAAGCATGAATATTACACATGCAATAAATTTTTTATGTTGAGCCAATAGAGAGCTTCGACCTGATTACATTGAGTGTAAAATCACTCCTGTATCTTCAATAGTAACTTAGATATGCGAGTTTGAAATCTTATATAATGTTTTTGTAAAACGTGAGGCCAAGGATGTATTACATTGTTTCAACAATCAAAGTGGTTATTTCATATCTCCAGGACGATGACTACAATCATGCACAGATAGATTGTTTACTTTATTGTTATGAGAGTTTCCATGGTAACTAAGTATACATATTACACATGGATTAAATTTTTCCAGATGAGCCAATAGAGAGCTTCGACCTGATTACATTGAGTGTAAAATCACTCCTGTATCTTCAATAGTAACTTGGATATGCGAGTTTGAAATCTTATATAATGTTTTTGTAAAACGTGAGGCCAAGGATGTATTACATTGTTTCAACAATCAAAGTGGTTATTTCATATCTCCAGGACGATGACTACAATCATGCACAGATAGATTGTTTACTTTATTGTTATGAGAGTTTCCATGGTATCTAAGTATACATATTACACATGGATTAAATTTTTCCAGATGAGCCAATAGAGAGCTTAGACCTGATTACATTGAGTGTAAAATCACTTCTGTATCTTCAATAGTAACTTTGATATGCGTGTTTGAAATCTTATATAATGTTTTTGTAAAACGTGAGACCAAGGATGTATTACATTGTTTCAACAATGAAAGTGGTTATTTCAAATCTCCACGACGACGACTACAATCATGCACAAATAGATTGTTTACTTTATTGTTATGAGAGTTTCCATGGTAACTAAGCATGTATATTACACACGGATTAAATTTTTCCAGATGAGCCAATAGAGAGCTTCGACCTGATTACATTGAGTGTAAAATCACTTCTGTATCTTCTATAGTAACGGAGATATGCGAGTTTGAAGCTTTATATAATGTTTTTGAAAACGTGAGGCCTTAGGATGTATTACATTGTTTCAACAATCAAAGTGGTTATTTCAAATCTCCACGACGACGACTACAATCATGCACAAATAGATTTTTTACTTTATTGTTATGAAAGTTTCCATGGTAACTAAGCATGAATATTACACATGCAATAAATTTTTTATGTTGAGCCAATAGAGAGCTTCGACCTGATTACATTGAGTGTAAAATCACTCCTGTATCTTCAATAGTAACTTAGATATGCGAGTTTGAAATCTTATATAATGTTTTTGTAAAACGTGAGGCCAAGGATGTATTACATTGTTTCAACAATGAAAGTGGTTATTTCAAATCTCCACGACGACGACTACAATCATGCACAAATAGATTGTTTACTTTATTGTTATGAGAGTTTCCATGGTAACTAAGCATGTATATTACACATGGAATAAATTTTTTATGTTGAGCCAATAGAGAGCTTCGACCTGATTACATTGAGTGTAAAATCACTTCTGTATCTTCAATAGTAACTTACATATGCGAGTTTGAAATCTTATATAATGTTTTTGTAAAACGTGAGGCCAAGGATGTATTACATTGTTTCAACAATCAAAGTGGTTATTTCATATCTCCAGGACGATGACTACAATCATGCACAGATAGATTGTTTACTTTATTGTTATGAGAGTTTCCATGGTAACTAAGCATGTATATTACACATGGAATAAATTTTTCCAGATGAGCCAATAGAGAGCTTCGACCTGATTACATTGAGTGTAAAATCACTCCTGTATCTTCAATAGTAACTTAGATATGCGAGTTTGAAATCTTATATAATGTTTTTGTAAAACGTGAGGCAAAGGATGTATTACATTGTTTCAACAATCAAAGTGGTTATTTCATATCTCCAGGACAATGACTACAATCATGCACAGATAGATGGTTTACTTTATTGTTATGAGAGTTTCCATGGTAACTAAGTATACATATTACACATGGATTAAATTTTTTATGTTGAGCCATTAGAGAGCTTCGACCTGATTACATTGAGTGTAAAATCACTTCTGTATCTTCAATAGTAACTTAGATATGCGAGTTTGAAATCTTATATAATGTTTTTGTAAAACGTGAGGCCAAGGATGTATTACATTGTTTCAACAATCAAAGTGGTTATTTCATATCTCCAGGACGATGACTACAATCATGCACAGATAGATTGTTTACTTTATTGTTATGAGAGTTTCCATGGTAACTAGGTATACATATTACACATGGATTAAATTTTTCCAGATGAGCCAATAGAGAGCTTCGACCTGATTACATTGAGTGTAAAATCACTTCTGTATCTTCTATAGTAACGGAGATATGCGAGTTTGAAGCTTTATATAATGTTTTTGAAAACGTGAGGCCTTAGGATGTATTACATTGTTTCAACAATCAAAGTGGTTATTTCAAATCTCCACGACGACGACTACAATCATGCACAAATAGATTGTTTACTTTATTGTTATGAAAGTTTCCATGGTAACTAAGCATGAATATTACACATGCAATAATTTTTTTATGTTGAGCCAATAGAGAGCTTCGACCTGATTACATTGAGTGTAAAATCACTCCTGTATCTTCAATAGTAACTTAGATATGCGAGTTTGAAATCTTATATAATGTTTTTGTAAAACGTGAGGCAAAGGATGTATTACATTGTTTCAACAATCAAAGTGGTTATTTCATATCTCCAGGTCGATGACTACAATCATGCACAGATAGATTGTTTACTTTATTGTTATGAGAGTTTCCATGGTAACTAAGTATACATATTACACATGGATTAAATTTTTCCAGATGAGCCAATAGAGAGCTTCGACCTGTTACATTGAGTGTAAAATCACTCCTGTATCTTCAATAGTAACTTAGATATGCGAGTTTGAAATCTTATATAATGTTTTTGTAAAACGTGAGGCCAAGGATGTATTACATTGTTTCAACAATGAAAGTGGTTATTTCTAATCTCCACGACGACGACTACAATCATGCACAAATATATTGTTTACTTTATTGTTATGAGAGTTTCCATGGTAACTAAGCATGTATATTACACACGGATTAAATTTTTCCAGATGAGCCAATAGAGAGCTTCGACCTGATTACATTGAGTGTAAAATCACTTCTGTATCTTCTATAGTAACGGAGATATGCGAGTTTGAAGCTTTATATAATGTTTTTGAAAACGTGAGGCCTTAGGATGTATTACATTGTTTCAACAATCAAAGTGGTTATTTCAAATCTCCACGACGACGACTACAATCATGTACAAATAGATTGTTTACTTTATTGTTATGAAAGTTTCCATGGTAACTAAGCATGAATATTACACATGCAATAAATTTTTTATGTTGAGCCAATAGAGAGCTTCGACCTGATTACATTGAGTGTAAAATCACTCCTGTATCTTCAATAGTAACTTAGATATGCGAGTTTGAAATCTTATATAATGTTTTTGTAAAACGTGAGGCCAAGGATGTATTACATTGTTTCAACAATCAAAGTGGTTATTTCATATCTCCAGGACGATGACTACAATCATGCACAGATAGATTGTTTACTTTATTGTTATGAGAGTTTCCATGGTAACTAAGTATACATACTACACATGGATTAAATTTTTCCAGATGAGCCAATAGAGAGCTTCGACCTGATTACATTGAGTGTAAAATCACTTCTGTATCTTCAATAGTAACGGAGATATGCGAGTTTGAAGCTTTATATAATGTTTTTGAAAACGTGAGGCCTTAGGATGTATTACATTGTTTCAACAATGAAAGTGGTTCTTTCAAATCTCCACGACGACGACTACAATAATGCACAAATAGATTGTTTACTTTATTGTTATGAAAGTTTCCATGGTAACTAAGCATGAATATTACACATGCAATAAATTTTTTATGTTGAGCCAATAGAGAGCTTCGACCTGATTACATTGAGTGTAAAATCACTTCTGTATCTTCAATAGTAACTTACATATGCGAGTTTGAAATCTTATATAATGTTTTTGTAAAACGTGAGGCCAAGGATGTATTACATTGTTTCAACAATCAAAGTGGTTATTTCAAATCTCCACGACGACGACTACAATCATGCACAAATAGATTGTTTACGTTATTGTAATGAGAGTTTCCATGGTAACTAAGTATACATATTACACATGGATTAAATTTTTCCAGATGAGCCAATAGAGAGCTTCGACCTGATTACATTGAGTGTAAAATCACTCCTGTATCTTCAATAGTAACTTGGATATGCGAGTTTGAAATCTTATATAATGTTTTTGTAAAACGTGAGGCCAAGGATGTATTACATTGTTTCAACAATCAAAGTGGTTATTTCATATCTCCAGGACGATGACTACAATCATGCACAGATAGATTGTTTACTTTATTGTTATGAGAGTTTCCATGGTATCTAAGTATACATATTACACATGGATTAAATTTTTCCAGATGAGCCAATAGAGAGCTTAGACCTGATTACATTGAGTGTAAAATCACTTCTGTATCTTCAATAGTAACTTTGATATGCGTGTTTGAAATCTTATATAATGTTTTTGTAAAACGTGAGACCAAGGATGTATTACATTGTTTCAACAATGAAAGTGGTTATTTCAAATCTCCACGACGACGACTACAATCATGCACAAATAGATTGTTTACTTTATTGTTATGAGAGCTTCCATGGTAACTAAGCATGTATATTACACACGGATTAAATTTTTCCAGATGAGCCAATAGAGAGCTTCGACCTGATTACATTGAGTGTAAAATCACTTCTGTATCTTCTATAGTAACGGAGATATGCGAGTTTGAAGCTTTATATAATGTTTTTGAAAACGTGAGGCCTTAGGATGTATTACATTGTTTCAACAATCAAAGTGGTTATTTCAAATCTCCACGACGACGACTACAATCATGCACAAATAGATTGTTTACTTTATTGTTATGAAAGTTTCCATGGTAACTAAGCATGAATATTACACATGCAATAAATTTTTTATGTTGAGCCAATAGAGAGCTTCGACCTGATTACATTGAGTGTAAAATCACTCCTGTATCTTCAATAGTAACTTAGATATGCGAGTTTGAAATCTTATATAATGTTTTTGTAAAACGTGAGGCCAAGGATGTATTACATTGTTTCAACAATGAAAGTGGTTATTTCAAATCTCCACGACGACGACTACAATCATGCACAAATAGATTGTTTACTTTATTGTTATGAGAGTTTCCATGGTAACTAAGCATGTATATTACACATGGAATAAATTTTTTATGTTGAGCCAATAGAGAGCTTCGACCTGATTACATTGAGTGTAAAATCACTTCTGTATCTTCAATAGTAACTTACATATGCGAGTTTGAAATCTTATATAATGTTTTTGTAAAACGTGAGGCCAAGGATGTATTACATTGTTTCAACAATCAAAGTGGTTATTTCATATCTCCAGGACGATGACTACAATCATGCACAGATAGATTGTTTACTTTATTGTTATGAGAGTTTCCATGGTAACTAAGCATGTATATTACACATGGAATAAATTTTTCCAGATGAGCCAATAGAGAGCTTCGACCTGATTACATTGAGTGTAAAATCACTCCTGTATCTTCAATAGTAACTTAGATATGCGAGTTTGAAATCTTATATAATGTTTTTGTAAAACGTGAGGCAAAGGATGTATTACATTGTTTCAACAATCAAAGTGGTTATTTCATATCTCCAGGACAATGACTACAATCATGCACAGATAGATGGTTTACTTTATTGTTATGAGAGTTTCCATGGTAACTAAGTATACATATTACACATGGATTAAATTTTTTATGTTGAGCCATTAGAGAGCTTCGACCTGATTACATTGAGTGTAAAATCACTTCTGTATCTTCAATAGTAACTTAGATATGCGAGTTTGAAATCTTATATAATGTTTTTGTAAAACGTGAGGCCAAGGATGTATTACATTGTTTCAACAATCAAAGTGGTTATTTCATATCTCCAGGACGATGACTACAATCATGCACAGATAGATTGTTTACTTTATTGTTATGAGAGTTTCCATGGTAACTAAGTATACATATTACACATGGAATAAATTTTTCCAGATGAGCCAATAGAGAGCTTCGACCTGATTACATTGAGTGTAAAATCACTTCTGTATCTTCTATAGTAACGGAGATATGCGAGTTTGAAGCTTTATATAATGTTTTTTAAAACGTGAGGCCTTAGGATGTATTACATTGTTTCAACAATCAAAGTGGTTATTTCAAATCTCCACGACGACGACTACAATCATGCACAAATAGATTGTTTACTTTATTGTTATGAAAGTTTCCATGGTAATTAAGCATGAATATTACACATGCAATAAATTTTTTATGTTGAGCCAATAGAGAGCTTCGACCTGATTACATTGAGTGTAAAATCACTCCTGTATCTTCAATAGTAACTTAGATATGCGAGTTTGAAATCTTATATAATGTTTTTGTAAAACGTGAGGCCAAGGATGTATTACATTGTTTCAACAATCAAAGTGGTTATTTCATATCTCCAGGACGATGACTACAATCATGCACAGATAGATTGTTTACTTTATTGTTATGAGAGTTTCCATGGTAACTAAGTATACGTATTACACATGGATTAAATTTTTCCAGATGAGCCAATAGAGAGCTTCGACCTGATTACATTGAGTGTAAAATCACTTCTGTATCTTCAATAGTAACTTAGATATGCGAGTTTGAAATCTTATATAATGTTTTTGTAAAACGTGAGACCAAGGATGTATTACATTGTTTCAACAATGAAAGTGGTTATTTCAAATCTCCACGACGACGACTACAATCATGCACAAATAGATTGTTTACTTTATTGTTATGAGAGTTTCCATGGTAACTAAGCATGTATATTACACATGGAATAAATTTTTTATGTTGAGCCAATAGAGAGCTTCGACCTGATTACATTGAGTGTAAAATCACTTCTGTATCTTCAATAGTAACTTACATATGCGAGTTTGAAATCTTATATAATGTTTTTGTAAAACGTGAGGCCAAGGATGTATTACATTGTTTCAACAATCAAAGTGGTTATTTCATATCTCCAGGACGATGACTACAATCATGCACAGATAGATTGTTTACTTTATTGTTATGAGAGTTTCCATGGTAACTAAGCATGTATATTACACATGGAATAAATTTTTCCAGATGAGCCAATAGAGAGCTTCGACCTGATTACATTGAGTGTAAAATCACTCCTGTATCTTCAATAGTAACTTAGATATGCGAGTTTGAAATCTTATATAATGTTTTTGTAAAACGTGAGGCAAAGGATGTATTACATTGTTTCAACAATCAAAGTGGTTATTTCATATCTCCAGGACAATGACTACAATCATGCACAGATAGATGGTTTACTTTATTGTTATGAGAGTTTCCATGGTAACTAAGTATACATATTACACATGGATTAAATTTTTTATGTTGAGCCATTAGAGAGCTTCGACCTGATTACATTGAGTGTAAAATCACTTCTGTATCTTCAATAGTAACTTAGATATGCGAGTTTGAAATCTTATATAATGTTTTTGTAAAACGTGAGGCCAAGGATGTATTACATTGTTTCAACAATCAAAGTGGTTATTTCATATCTCCAGGACGATGACTACAATCATGCACAGATAGATTGTTTACTTTATTGTTATGAGAGTTTCCATGGTAACTAAGTATACATATTACACATGGATTAAATTTTTCCAGATGAGCCAATAGAGAGCTTCGACCTGATTACATTGAGTGTAAAATCACTTCTGTATCTTCTATAGTAACGGAGATATGCGAGTTTGAAGCTTTATATAATGTTTTTGAAAACGTGAGGCCTTAGGATGTATTACATTGTTTCAACAATCAAAGTGGTTATTTCAAATCTCCACGACGACGACTACAATCATGCACAAATAGATTGTTTACTTTATTGTTATGAAAGTTTCCATGGTAATTAAGCATGAATATTACACATGCAATAAATTTTTTATGTTGAGCCAATAGAGAGCTTCGACCTGATTACATTGAGTGTAAAATCACTCCTGTATCTTCAATAGTAACTTAGATATGCGAGTTTGAAATCTTATATAATGTTTTTGTAAAACGTGAGGCCAAGGATGTATTACATTGTTTCAACAATCAAAGTGGTTATTTCATATCTCCAGGACGATGACTACAATCATGCACAGATAGATTGTTTACTTTATTGTTATGAGAGTTTCCATGGTAACTAAGTATACGTATTACACATGGATTAAATTTTTCCAGATGAGCCAATAGAGAGCTTCGACCTGATTACATTGAGTGTAAAATCACTTCTGTATCTTCAATAGTAACTTAGATATGCGAGTTTGAAATCTTATATAATGTTTTTGTAAAACGTGAGACCAAGGATGTATTACATTGTTTCAACAATGAAAGTGGTTATTTCAAATCTCCACGACGACGACTACAATCATGCACAAATAGATTGTTTACTTTTTTGTTATGAGAGTTTCCATGGTAACTGAGCATGTATATTACACATGGAATAAATTTTTTATGTTGAGCCAATAGAGAGCTTCGACCTGATTACATTGAGTGTAAAATCACTTCTGTATCTTCAATAGTAACTTACATATGCGAGTTTGAAATCTTATATAATGTTTTTGTAAAACGTGAGGCCAAGGATGTATTACATTGTTTCAACAATCAAAGTGGTTATTTCATATCTCCAGGACGATGACTACAATCATGCACAGATAGATTGTTTACTTTATTGTTATGAGAGTTTCCATGGTAACTAAGCATGTATATTACACATGGAATAAATTTTTCCAGATGAGCCAATAGAGAGCTTCGACCTGATTACATTGAGTGTAAAATCACTCCTGTATCTTCAATAGTAACTTAGATATGCGAGTTTGAAATCTTATATAATGTTTTTGTAAAACGTGAGGCAAAGGATGTATTACATTGTTTCAACAATCAAAGTGGTTATTTCATATCTCCAGGACAATGACTACAATCATGCACAGATAGATGGTTTACTTTATTGTTATGAGAGTTTCCATGGTAACTAAGTATACATATTACACATGGATTAAATTTTTTATGTTGAGCCATTAGAGAGCTTCGACCTGATTACATTGAGTGTAAAATCACTTCTGTATCTTCAATAGTAACTTAGATATGCGAGTTTGAAATCTTATATAATGTTTTTGTAAAACGTGAGGCCAAGGATGTATTACATTGTTTCAACAATCAAAGTGGTTATTTCATATCTCCAGGACGATGACTACAATCATGCACAGATAGATTGTTTACTTTATTGTTATGAGAGTTTCCATGGTAACTAAGTATACATATTACACATGGATTAAATTTTTCCAGATGAGCCAATAGAGAGCTTCGACCTGATTACATTGAGTGTAAAATCACTTCTGTATCTTCTATAGTAACGGAGATATGCGAGTTTGAAGCTTTATATAATGTTTTTGAAAACGTGAGGCCTTAGGATGTATTACATTGTTTCAACAATCAAAGTGGTTATTTCAAATCTCCACGACGACGACTACAATCATGCACAAATAGATTGCTTACTTTATTGTTATGAAAGTTTCCATGGTAACTAAGCATGAATATTACACATGCAATAAATTTTTTATGTTGAGCCAATAGAGAGCTTCGACCTGATTACATTGAGTGTAAAATCACTCCTGTATCTTCAATAGTAACTTACATATGCGAGTTTGAAATCTTATATAATGTTTTTGTAAAACGTGAGGCCAAGGATGTATTACATTGTTTCAACAATCAAAGTGGTTATTTCAAATCTCCACGACGACGACTACAATCATGCACAGATAGATTGTTTACTTTATTGTTATGAGAGTTTCCATGGTAACTAAGCATGTATATTACACATGGAATAAATTTTTCCAGATGAGCCAATAGAGAGCTTCGACCTGATTACATTGAGTGTAAAATCACTCCTGTATCTTCAATAGTAACTTAGATATGCGAGTTTGAAATCTTATATAATGTTTTTTGTAAAACGTGAGGCAAAGGATGTATTACATTGTTTCAACAATCAAAGTGGTTATTTCATATCTCCAGGACGATGACTACAATCATGCACAGATAGATGGTTTACTTTATTGTTATGAGAGTTTCCATGGTAACTAAGTATACATATTACACATGGATTATATTTTTTATGTTGAGCCATTAGAGAGCTTCGACCTGATTACATTGAGTGTAAAATCACTTCTGTATCTTCAATAGTAACCTAGATATGCGAGTTTGAAATCTTATATAATGTTTTTGTAAAACGTGAGGCCAAGGATGTATTACATTGTTTCAACAATCAAAGTGGTTATTTCATATCTCCAGGACGATGACTACAATCATGCACAGATAGATTGTTTACTTTATTGTTATGAGAGTTTCCATGGTAACTAAGTATACATATTACACATGGATTAAATTTTTCCAGATGAGCCAATAGAGAGCTTCGACCTGATTACATTGAGTGTAAAATCACTTCTGTATCTTCAATAGTAACTTAGATATGCGAGTTTGAAATCTTATATAATGTTTTTGTAAAACGTGAGACCAAGGATGTATTACATTGTTTCAACAATGAAAGTGGTTATTTCAAATCTCCACGACGACGACTACAATCATGCACAAATAGATTGTTTACTTTATTGTTATGAGAGTTTCCATGGTAACTAAGCATGTATATTGCACATGGAATAAATTTTTTATGTTGAGCCAATAGAGAGCTTCGACCTGATTACATTGAGTGTAAAATCACTTCTGTATCTTCAATAGTAACTTACATATGCGAGTTTGAAATCTTATATAATGTTTTTGTAAAACGTGAGGCCAAGGATGTATTACATTGTTTCAACAATCAAAGTGGTTATTTCATATCTCCAGGACGATGACTACAATCATGCACAGATAGATTGTTTACTTTATTGTTATGAGAGTTTCCATGGTAACTAAGCATGTATATTACACATGGAATAAATTTTTCCAGATGAGCCAATAGAGAGCTTCGACCTGATTACATTGAGTGTAAAATCACTCCTGTATCTTCAATAGTAACTTAGATATGCGAGTTTGAAATCTTATATAATGTTTTTTGTAAAACGTGAGGCAAAGGATGTATTACATTGTTTCAACAATCAAAGTGGTTATTTCATATCTCCAGGACGATGACTACAATCATGCACAGATAGATGGTTTACTTTTTTGTTATGAGAGTTTCCATGGTAACTAAGTATACATATTACACATGGATTATATTTTTTATGTTGAGCCATTAGAGAGCTTCGACCTGATTACATTGAGTGTAAAATCACTTCTGTATCTTCTATAGTAACGGAGATATGCGAGCTTGAAGCTTTATATAATGTTTTTGAAAACGTGAAGCCTTAGGATGTATTACATTGTTTCAACAATCAAAGTGGTTATTTCAAATCTTCACGACGACGACTACAATCATGCACAGATAGATTGCTTACTTTATTGTTATGAGAGTTTCCTAGGTAACTAAGTATACATATTACACATGGATTAAATTTTTCCAGATGAGCCAATAGAGAGCTTCGACCTGATTACATTGAGTGTAAAATCACTTCTGTATCTTCAATAGTAACTTTGATATGCGAGTTTGAAATCTTATATAATGTTTTTGTAAAACGTGAGTCAAAGGATGTATTACATTGTTTCAACAATCAAAGTGGTTATTTCATATCTCCAGGACGATGACTACAATCATGCTTAGATAGATGGTTTACTTTATTGTTATGAGAGTTTCCATGTTAACTAAGTATACATATTACACATGGATTAAATTTTTTATATTGAGCCATTAGAGAGCTTCGACCTGATTACATTGAGTGTAAAATCACTTCTGTATCTTCAGTAGTAACTTAGATATGCGAGTTTGAAATCTTATATAATGTTTTTGTAAAACGTGAGGCCAAGGATGTATTACATTGTTTCAACAATCAAAGTGGTTATTTCATATCTCCAGGACGATGACTACAATCATGCACAAATAGATTGTTTACTTTATTGTTATGAGAGTTTCCATGGTAACTAAGTATACATATTACACATGGATTAATTTTTTCCAGATGAGCCAATAGAGAGCTTCGACCTGATTACATTGAGTGTAAAATCACTTCTGTATCTTCTATAGTAACGGAGATATTCGAGTTTGAAGCTTTATATAATGTTTTTGAAAACGTGAAGACTTAGGATGTATTACATTGTTTCAACAATCAAAGTGGTTATTTCAAATCTTCACGACGACGACTACAATCATGCACAGATAGATTGTTTACTTCATTGTTATGAAAGTTTCCATGGTAACTAAACATGAATATTACACATGGAATATTTTTTTTATGTTGAGCCAATAGAGAGCTTCGACCTGATTACATTGAGTGTAAAATCACTCCTGTATCTTCAATAGTAACTTAGATATGCGAGTTTGAAATCTTATATAATGTTTTTGTAAAACGTGAGGCCAAGGATGTATTACATTGTTTCAACAATCAAAGTGGTTATTTCATATCTCCAGGACGATGACTACAATCATGCACAGATAGATTGTTTACTTTATTGTTATGAGAGTTTCCATGGTAACTAAGCATGTATATTACACATGGAATAAATTTTTCCAGATGAGCCAATAGAGAGCTTCGACCTGATTACATTGAGTGTAAAATCACTCCTGTATCTTCAATAGTAACTTAGATATGCGAGTTTGAAATCTTATATAATGTTTTTGTAAAACGTGAGGCCAAGGATGTATTACATTGTTTCAACAATCAAAGTGGTTATTTCATATCTCCAGGACGATGACTACAATCATGCACAGATAGATTGTTTACTTTATTGTTATGAGAGTTTCCATGGTATCTAAGTATACATATTACACATGGATTAAATTTTTCCAGATGAGCCAATAGAGAGCTTAGACCTGATTACATTGAGTGTAAAATCACTTCTGTATCTTCAATAGTAACTTTGATATGCGTGTTTGAAATCTTATATAATGTTTTTGTAAAACGTGAGACCAAGGATGTATTACATTGTTTCAACAATCAAAGTGGTTATTTCAAATCTCCACGACGACGACTACAATCATGCACAAATAGATTGTTTACTTTATTGTTATGAGAGTTTCTATGGTAACTAAGCATGAATATTACACATGGATTAATTTTTTTCCTGATGAGCCAATAGAGAGCTTCTACCTGATTTCATTGAGTGTAAAGTCACTTCTGTATTTTTTATAGTAACGGAGATATGCGACTTCTAAATTTTATATAATGCTTTTAAAAACGTGAGGCCTTAGGATGTATTACATTGTTTCAACAATCAAAGTGTTTATTTCAAATCTCCACGACGACGACTACAATCATGCACAAATAAATTGTTTACTTTATTGGTATGTGAGTTTCTATGGTAACTAAGCATGAATATTAAACATGGATTATTTTTTTTCTAATGAGCCAATAGAGAGCTTCTACCTGATTACATTGAGTGTAAAGTCACTTCTGTATTTTTTATAGTAATAGAGATATGCGAATTTAAATTTTATATAATGCGTTTAAAAACGTGAGGCCTTAGGATGTATTACATTGTTTCAACAATCAAAGTGTGTGTTTCAAATCTCCACGACGACGACTACAATCATGCACAAATAGATTGTTTACTTTATTGTTATGAGAGTTTCTATGGTAACTAAGCATGAATATTACACATGGATTAATTTTTTTCCTGATGAGCCAATAGAGAGCTTCGACCTGATTACATTGAGTGTAAAGTAAGTTCTGTATCTTTTATAGTAACGGAGATATGCGAGTTTGAAATTTTATATAATGTTCTTGAAAACGTGAGGCTTTAGGATGTATTACATTGTTTCAACAATCAAAGTGATTATTTCAAATCTCCACGACGACGACTACAATCATGCACAAATAGATTGTTTACTTTATTGTTATGAGAGTTTCTATGGTAACTAAGCACGAATATTACACATGGATTAAATTTTTTCTAATGAGCCAATAGAGAGCTTGGACCTGATTACATTGAGTGTAAAATCACTTCTGTATCTTCTATAGTAACGGAGATATGCGAGTTTTAAATTTTATATAATGCTTTTAAAAACGTGAGGCCTTAGGATGTATTACATTGTTTCAACAATCAAAGTGTTTATTTCAAATCTCCACGACGACGACTACAATCATGCACAAATAGATTGTTTACTTTATTGTTATGAGTGTTTCTATGGTAACTAAGCATGAATATTACACATGGATTATTTTTTTTCTGATGAGCTAATAGAGAGCTTGGACCTGATTACATTGAGTGTAAAGTCACTTCTGTATCTTTTATAGTAACAGAGATATGCGATTTTTAAATTTTTTATAATGTTTTTAAAAACCTGAGGCCTTAGGATGTATTACATTGTTTCAACAATCAAAGTGGTTATTTCAAATCTCCACGACGACGACTACAATCATGCACAAATAGATTGTTTACTTTATTGTTATGAGAGTTTCTATGGTAACTAAGCATGAATATTACACATGGATTAATTTTTTTCCTGATGAGCCAATAGAGAGCTTCTAGCTGATTACATTGAATGTAAAGTCACTTCTGTATTTTTATAGTATCGGAGATATGCGACTTTTAAATTTTATATAATGCTTTTAAAAACGTGAGGCCTTAGGATGTATTACATTGTTTCAACAATCAAAGTGTTTATTTCAAATCTCCACGACGACGACTACAATCATGCACAAATAGATTGTTTACTCTATTGTTATGAGTGTTTCTAAGGTAACTAAGCATGAATATTACACATGGATTAATTTTTTTCTGATGAGCCAATAGAGAGCTTGGACCTGATTACATTGAGTGTAAAGTCACTTCTGTATCTTTTATAGTAACAGAGATATGCGAGTTTTAAATTTTTTATAATGTTTTTAAAACCTGAGGCCTTAGGATGCATTACATTGTTTCAACAATCAAAGTGGTTATTTCAAATCTCCACGACGACGACTACAATCATGCACAAATAGATTGTTTATTTTATTGGTATGTGAGTTTCTATGGTAACTAAGCATGAATATTAAACATTAATTATTTTTTTTCTAATGAGCCAATAGAGAGCTTCTACCTGATTACATTGAGTGTAAAGTCACTTCTGTATTTTTTATAGTAATAGAGATATGCGACTTTTAAATTTTATATAATGCTTTTAAAAACGTGAGGCCTTAGGATGTATTACATTGTTTCAACAATCAAAGTGTGTGTTTCAAATCTCCACGACGACGACTACAATCATGCACAAATAGATTGTTTACTTTATTGTTATGAGAGTTTCTATGGTAACTAAGCATGAATATTACACATGGATTAATTTTTTTCCTGATGAGCCAATAGAGAGCTTCTAGCTGATTACATTGAGTGTAAAGTCACTTCTGTATTTTTTATAGTAATAGAGATATGCGATTTTAAATTTTATATAATGCTTTTAAAAACGTGAGGCCTTAGGATGTATTACATTGTTTCAACAATCAAAGTGTGTGTTTCAAATCTCCACGACGACGACTACAATCATGCACAAATAGATTGTTTACTTTATTGTTATGAGAGTTTCTATGGTAACTAAGCATGAATATTACACATGGATTAATTTTTTTCTAATGAGCCAATAGAGAGCTTCTACCTGATTACATTGAGTGTAAAGTCACTTCTGTATTTTTTATAGTAATAGAGATATGCGACTTTTAAATTTTATATAATGCGTTTAAAAACGTGAGGCCTTAGGATGTATTACATTGTTTCAACAATCAAAGTGTGTGTTTCAAATCTCCACGACGACGACTACAATCATGCACAAATAGATTGTTTACTTTATTGTTATGAGAGTTTCTATGGTAACTAAGCATGAATATTACACATGGATTAATTTTTTTCCTGATGAGCCAATAGAGAGCTTCGACCTGATTACATTGAGTGTAAAGTAAGTTCTGTATCTTTTATAGTAACGGAGATATGCGAGTTTGAAATTTTATATAATGTTCTTGAAAACGTGAGGCTTTAGGATGTATTACATTGTTTCAACAATCAAAGTGATTATTTCAAATCTCCACGACGACGACTACAATCATGCACAAATAGATTGTTTACTTTATTGTTATGAGAGTTTCTATGGTAACTAAGCACGAATATTACACATGGATTAAATTTTTTCTAATGAGCCAATAGAGAGCTTGGACCTGATTACATTGAGTGTAAAATCACTTCTGTATCTTCTATAGTAACGGAGATATGCGAGTTTTAAATTTTATATAATGCTTTTAAAAACGTGAGGCCTTAGGATGTATTACATTGTTTCAACAATCAAAGTGTTTATTTCAAATCTCCACGACGACGACTACAATCATGCACAAATAGATTGTTTACTTTATTGTTATGAGTGTTTCTATGGTAACTAAGCATGAATATTACACATGGATTATTTTTTTTCTGATGAGCTAATAGAGAGCTTGGACCTGATTACATTGAGTGTAAAGTCACTTCTGTATCTTTTATAGTAACAGAGATATGCGATTTTTAAATTTTTTATAATGTTTTTAAAAACCTGAGGCCTTAGGATGTATTACATTGTTTCAACAATCAAAGTGGTTATTTCAAATCTCCACGACGACGACTACAATCATGCACAAATAGATTGTTTACTTTATTGTTATAAGAGTTTCTATGGTAACTAAGCATGAATATTACACATGGATTAATTTTTTTCCTGATGAGCCAATAGAGAGCTTCTAGCTGATTACATTGAATGTAAAGTCACTTCTGTATTTTTATAGTATCGGAGATATGCGACTTTTAAATTTTATATAATGCTTTTAAAAACGTGAGGCCTTAGGATGTATTACATTGTTTCAACAATCAAAGTGTTTATTTCAAATCTCCACGACGACGACTACAATCATGCACAAATAGATTGTTTACTCTATTGTTATGAGTGTTTCTAAGGTAACTAAGCATGAATATTACACATGGATTAATTTTTTTCTGATGAGCCAATAGAGAGCTTGGACCTGATTACATTGAGTGTAAAGTCACTTCTGTATCTTTTATAGTAACAGAGATATGCGAGTTTTAAAGTTTTTATAATGTTTTTAAAACCTGAGGCCTTAGGATGCATTACATTGTTTCAACAATCAAAGTGGTTATTTCAAATCTCCACGACGACGACTACAATCATGCACAAATAGATTGTTTATTTTATTGGTATGTGAGTTTCTATGGTAACTAAGCATGAATATTAAACATTAATTATTTTTTTTCTAATGAGCCAATAGAGAGCTTCTACCTGATTACATTGAGTGTAAAGTCACTTCTGTATTTTTTATAGTAATAGAGATATGCGACTTTTAAATTTTATATAATGCTTTTAAAAACGTGAGGCCTTAGGATGTATTACATTGTTTCAACAATCAAAGTGTGTGTTTCAAATCTCCACGACGACGACTACAATCATGCACAAATAGATTGTTTACTTTATTGTTATGAGAGTTTCTATGGTAACTAAGCATGAATATTACACATGGATTAATTTTTTTCCTGATGAGCCAATAGAGAGCTTCTAGCTGATTACATTGAGTGTAAAGTAAGTTCTGTATCTTTTATAGTAACGGAGATATGCGAGTTTGAAATTTTATATAATGTTCTTGAAAACGTGAGGCTTTAGGATGTATTACATTGTTTCAACAATCAAAGTGTTTATTTCAAATCTCCACGACGACGACTACAATCATGCACAAATAGATTGTTTACTTTATTGTTATGAATGTTTCTATGGTAACTAAGCATGAATATTACACATGGATTAATTTTTTTCTGATGAGCCAATAGAGAGCTTCGACCTGATTACATTGAGTGTAAAGTCACTTCTGTATCTTTTATAGTAACGGAGATATGCGAGTTTGAAATTTTATATAATGTTTTTGAAAACGTGAGGCTTTAGGATGTATTACATTGTTTCAACAATCAAAGTGATTATTTCAAATCTCCACGACGACGACTACAATCATGCACATATAGATTGTTTACTTTATTGGTATGTGAGTTTCTATGGTAACTAAGCATGAATATTAAACATGGATTATTTTTTTCTAATGAGCCAATAGAGAGCTTGGACCTGATTACATTGAGTGTAAAGTCACTTCTGTATCTTTTATAGTAACAGAGATGTGCGAGTTTTAAATTTTACATAATGTTTTTAAAACGTGAGGCCTTAGGATGTATTACATTGTTTCAACAATCAAAGTGGTTATTTCAAATCTCCACGACGACGACTACAATCATGCACAAATAGATTGTTTACTTTTTTGTTATGAGAGTTTCTATGGTAACTAAGCATGAATATTACACATGGATTAATTTTTTTCCTGATGAGCCAATAGAGAGCTTCTACCTGATTTCATTGAGTGTAAAGTCACTTCTGTATTTTTTATAGTAACGGAGATATGCGACTTCTAAATTTTATATAATGCTTTTAAAAACGTGAGGCCTTAGGAAGTATTACATTGTTTCAACAATCAAAGTGTTTATTTCAAATCTCCACGACGACGACTACAATCATGCACAAATAAATTGTTTACTTTATTGGTATGTGAGTTTCTATGGTAACTAAGCATGAATATTAAACATGGATTATTTTTTTTTTAATGAGCCAATAGAGAGCTTCTACCTGATTACATTGAGTGTAAAGTCACTTCTGTATTTTTTATAGTAATAGAGATATGCGACTTTTAAATTTTATATAATGCGTTTAAAAACGTGAGGCCTTAGGATGTATTACATTGTTTCAACAATCAAAGTGTGTGTTTCAAATCTCCACGACGACGACTACAATCATGCACAAATAGATTGTTTACTTTATTGTTATGAGAGTTTCTATGGTAACTAAGCATGAATATTACACATGGATTATTTTTTTTCCTGATGAGCCAATAGAGAGCTTCTAGCTGATTACATTGAGTGTAAAGTCACTTCTGTATCTTTTATAGTAACGGAGATGTGCGAGTTTGAAATTTTATATAATGTTTTTGAAAACGTGAGGCTTTAGGATGTATTACATTGTTTCAACAATCAAAGTGATTATTTCAAATCTCCACGACGACGACTACAATCATGCACAAATAGATTGTTTACTTTATTGTTATGAGAGTTTCTATGGTAACTAAGCATGAATATTACACATGGATTAATTTTTTTCCTGATGAGCCAATAGAGAGCTTCTACCTGATTTCATTGAGTGTAAAGTCACTTCTGTATTTTTTTTAGTAACGGAGATATGCGACTTCTAAATTTTATATAATGCTTTTATAAACGTGAGGCCTTAGGATGTATTACATTGTTTCAACAATCAAAGTGTTTATTTCAAATCTCCACGACGACGACTACAATCATGCACAAATAAATTGTTTACTTTATTGGTATGTGAGTTTCTATGGTAACTAAGCATGAATATTAAACATGGATTATTTTTTTCTAATGAGCCAATAGAGAGCTTCTACCTGATTACATTGAGTGTAAAGTCACTTCTGTATTTTTTATAGTAATAGAGATATGCGACTTTTAAATTTTATATAATGCGTTTAAAAACGTGAGGCCTTAGGATGTATTACATTGTTTCAACAATCAAAGTGTGTGTTTCAAATCTCCACGACGACGACTACAATCATGCACAAATAGATTGTTTACTTTATTGTTATGAGAGTTTCTATGGTAACTAAGCATGAATATTACACATGGATTAATTTCTTTCCTGATGAGCCAATAGAGAGCTTCGACCTGATTACATTGAGTGTAAAGTAAGTTCTGTATCTTTTATAGTAACGGAGATATGCGAGTTTGAAATTTTATATAATGTTCTTGAAAACGTGAGGCTTTAGGATGTATTACATTGTTTCAACAATCAAAGTGATTATTTCAAATCTCCACGACGACGACTACAATCATGCACAAATAGATTGTTTACTTTATTGTTATGAGAGTTTCTATGGTAACTAAGCACGAATATTACACATGGATTAAATTTTTTCTAATGAGCCAATAGAGAGCTTGGACCTGATTACATTGAGTGTAAAGTCACTTCTGTATCTTTTATAGTAACAGAGATATGCGACTTTAAAATTTTTTATAATGTTTTTAAAAACCTGAGGCCTTAGGATGTATTACATTGTTTCAACAATCAAAGTGGTTATTTCAAATCTCCACGACGACGACTACAATCATGCACAAATAGATTGTTTACTTTATTGTTATGAGAGTTTCTATGGTAACTAAGCATGAATATTACACATGGATTAATTTTTTTCCTGATGAGCCAATAGAGAGCTTCTAGCTGATTACATTGAATGTAAAGTCACTTCTGTATTTTTATAGTATCGGAGATATGCGACTTTTAAATTTTATATAATGCTTTTAAAAACGTGAGGCCTTAGGATGTATTACATTGTTTCAACAATCAAAGTGTTTATTTCAAATCTCCACGACGACGACTACAATCATGCACAAATAGATTGTTTATTTTATTGGTATGTGAGTTTCTATGGTAACTAAGCATGAATATTAAACATTAATTATTTTTTTTCTAATGAGCCAATAGAGAGCTTCTACCTGATTACATTGAGTGTAAAGTCACTTCTGTATTTTTTATAGTAATAGAGATATGCGACTTTTAAATTTTATATAATGCTTTTAAAAACGTGAGGCCTTAGGATGTATTACATTGTTTCAACAATCAAAGTGTGTGTTTCAAATCTCCACGACGACGACTACAATCATGCACAAATAGATTGTTTACTTTATTGTTATGAGAGTTTCTATGGTAACTAAGCATGAATATTACACATGGATTAATTTTTTTCCTGATGAGCCAATAGAGAGCTTCTAGCTGATTACATTGAGTGTAAAGTAAGTTCTGTATCTTTTATAGTAACGGAGATATGCGAGTTTGAAATTTTATATAATGTTCTTGAAAACGTGAGGCTTTAGGATGTATTACATTGTTTCAACAATCAAAGTGATTATTTCAAATCTCCACGACGACGACTACAATCATGCACAAATAGATTGTTTACTTTATTGTTATGAGAGTTTCTATGGTAACTAAGCATGAATATTACACATGGATTAATTTTTTTCCTGATGAGCCAATAGAGAGCTTCTAGCTGATTACATTGAATGTAAAGTCACTTCTGTATTTTTATAGTATCGGAGATATGCGACTTTTAAATTTTATATAATGCTTTTAAAAACGTGAGGCCTTAGGATGTATTACATTGTTTCAACAATCAAAGTGTTTATTTCAAATCTCCACGACGACGACTACAATCATGCACAAATAGATTGTTTACTCTATTGTTATGAGTGTTTCTATGGTAACTAAGCATGAATATTACACATGGATTAATTTTTTTCTGATGAGCCAATAGAGAGCTTGGACCTGATTACATTGAGTGTAAAGTCACTTCTGTATCTTTTATAGTAACAGAGATATGCGAGTTTTAAATTTTTTATAATGTTTTTAAAACCTGAGGCCTTAGGATGCATTACATTGTTTCAACAATCAAAGTGGTTATTTCAAATCTCCACGACGACGACTACAATCATGCACAAATAGATTGTTTACTTCATTGTTATGAGAGTTTCTATGGTAACTAAGCATGAATATTACACATGGATTAATTTTTTTCCTGATGAGCCAATAGAGAGCTTCTAGCTGATTGCTATGAGTGTAAAGTAAGTTCTGTATCTTTTATAGTAACGGAGATATGCGAGTTTGAAATTTTATATAATGTTCTTGAAAACGTGAGGCTTTAGGATGTATTACATTGTTTCAACAATCAAAGTGATTATTTCAAATCTCCACGACGACGACTACAATCATGCACATATAGATTGTTTATTTTATTGGTATGTGAGTTTCTATGGTAACTAAGCATGAATATTAAACATGGATTATTTTTTTCTAATAAGCCAATAGAGAGCTTGGACCTGATTACATTGAGTGTAAAGTCACTTCTGTATCTTTTATAGTAACAGAGATGTGCGAGTTTTAAATTTTACATAATGTTTTTAAAACGTGAGGCCTTAGGATGTATTACATTGTTTCAACAATCAAAGTGGTTATTTCAAATCTCCACGACGACGACTACAATCATGCACAAATAGATTGTTTACTTTATTGTTATGAGAGTTTCTATGGTAACTAAGCATGAATATTACACATGGATTAATTTTTTTCCTTATGAGCCAATAGAGAGCTTCTACCTGATTTCATTGAGTGTAAAGTCACTTCTGTATTTTTTATAGCAACGGAGATATGCGACTTCTAAATTTTATATAATGCTTTTAAAAACGTGAGGCCTTAGGATGTCAAAGTGTTTATTTCAAATCTCCACGACGACGACTACAATCATGCACAAATAAATTGTTTACTTTATTGGTATGTGAGTTTCTATGGTAACTAAGCATGAATATTAAACATGGATTATTTTTTTTCTAATGAGCCAATAGAGAGCTTCTACCTGATTACATTGAGTGTAAAGTCACTTCTGTATTTTTTATAGTAATAGAGATATGCGACTTTTAAATTTTTATAATGCGTTTAAAAACGTGAGGCCTTAGGATGTATTACATTGTTTCAACAATCAAAGTGATTATTTCAAATCTCCACGACGACGACTGCAATCATGCACAAATAGATTGTTTATTTTATTGTTATGAGAGTTTCTATGGTAACTAAGCACGAATATTACACATGGATTAAATTTTTTCTAATGAGCCAATAGAGAGCTTGGACCTGATTACATTGAGTGTAAAATCATTTCTGTATCTTCTATAGTAACGGAGATATGCGAGTTTTAAATTTTATATAATGCTTTTAAAAACGTGAGGCCTTAGGATGTATTACATTGTTTCAACAATCAAAGTGTTTATTTCAAATCTCCACGACGACGACTACAATCATGCACAAATAGATTGTTTACTTTATTGTTATGAGTGTTTCTATGGTAACTAAGCATGAATATTACACATGGATTATTTTTTTTCTGATGAGCTAATAGAGAGCTTGGACCTGATTACATTGAGTGTAAAGTCACTTCTGTATCTTTTATAGTAACAGAGATATGCGACTTTTAAATTTTTTATAATGTTTTTAAAAACCTGAGGCCTTAGGATGTATTACATTGCTTCAACAATCAAAGTGGTTATTTCAAATCTCCACGACGACGACTACAATCATGCACAAATAGATTGTTTACTTTATTGTTATGAGAGTTTTTATGGTAACTAAGCATGAATATTACACATGGATTAATTTTTTTCCTGATGAGCCAATAGAGAGCTTCTAGCTGATTACATTGAATGTAAAGTCACTTCTGTATTTTTATAGTATCGGAGATATGCGACTTTTAAATTTTATATAATGCTTTTAAAAACGTGAGGCCTTAGGATGTATTACATTGTTTCAACAATCAAAGTGTTTATTTCAAATCTCCACGACGACGACTACAATCATGCACAAATAGATTGTTTACTCTATTGTTATGAGTGTTTCTATGGTAACTAAGCATGAATATTACACATGGATTAATTTTTTCCAGATGAGCCAATAGAGAGCTTCGACCTGATTACATTGAGTGTAAAATCACTCCTGTATCTTCAATAGTAACTTAGATATGCGAGTTTGAAATCTTATAAAATGTTTTTGTAAAACGTGAGGCAAAGGATGTATTACATTGTTTCAACAATCAAAGTGGTTATTTCATATCTCCAGGACGATGACTACAATCATGCACAGATAGATTGTTTACTTTATTGTTATGAGAGTTTCCATGGTAACTAAGTATACATATTACACATGGATTAAATTTTTCCAGATGAGCCAATAGAGAGCTTCGACCTGATTACATTGAGTGTAAAATCACTCCTGTATCTTCAATAGTAACTTGGATATGCGAGTTTGAAATCTTATATAATGTTTTTGTAAAACGTGAGGCCAAGGATGTATTACATTGTTTCAACAATCAAAGTGGTTATTTCATATCTCCAGGACGATGACTACAATCATGCACAGATAGATTGTTTACTTTATTGTTATGAGAGTTTCCATGGTATCTAAGTATACATATTACACATGGATTAAATTTTTCCAGATGAGCCAATAGAGAGCTTAGACCTGATTACATTGAGTGTAAAATCACTTCTGTATCTTCAATAGTAACTTTGATATGCGTGTTTGAAATCTTATATAATGTTTTTGTAAAACGTGAGACCAAGGATGTATTACATTGTTTCAACAATCAAAGTGGTTATTTCAAATCTCCACGACGACGACTACAATCATGCACAAATAGATTGTTTACTTTATTGTTATGAGAGTTTCTATGGTAACTAAGCATGAATATTACACATGGATTAATTTTTTTCCTGATGAGCCAATAGAGAGCTTCTACCTGATTTCATTGAGTGTAAAGTCACTTCTGTATTTTTTATAGTAACGGAGATATGCGACTTCTAAATTTTATATAATGCTTTTAAAAACGTGAGGCCTTAGGATGTATTACATTGTTTCAACAATCAAAGTGTTTATTTCAAATCTCCACGACGACGACTACAATCATGCACAAATAAATTGTTTACTTTATTGGTATGTGAGTTTCTATGGTAACTAAGCATGAATATTAAACATGGATTATTTTTTTTCTAATGAGCCAATAGAGAGCTTCTACCTGATTACATTGAGTGTAAAGTCACTTCTGTATTTTTTATAGTAATAGAGATATGCGACTTTTAAATTTTATATAATGCGTTTAAAAACGTGAGGCCTTAGGATGTATTACATTGTTTCAACAATCAAAGTGTGTGTTTCAAATCTCCACGACGACGACTACAATCATGCACAAATAGATTGTTTACTTTATTGTTATGAGAGTTTCTATGGTAACTAAGCATGAATATTACACATGGATTAATTTTTTTCCTGATGAGCCAATAGAGAGCTTCGACCTGATTACATTGAGTGTAAAGTAAGTTCTGTATCTTTTATAGTAACGGAGATATGCGAGTTTGAAATTTTATATAATGTTCTTGAAAACGTGAGGCTTTAGGATGTATTACATTGTTTCAACAATCAAAGTGATTATTTCAAATCTCCACGACGACGACTACAATCATGCACAAATAGATTGTTTACTTTATTGTTATGAGAGTTTCTATGGTAACTAAGCACGAATATTACACATGGATTAAATTTTTTCTAATGAGCCAATAGAGAGCTTGGACCTGATTACATTGAGTGTAAAATCACTTCTGTATCTTCTATAGTAACGGAGATATGCGAGTTTTAAATTTTATATAATGCTTTTAAAAACGTGAGGCCTTAGGATGTATTACATTGTTTCAACAATCAAAGTGTTTATTTCAAATCTCCACGACGACGACTACAATCATGCACAAATAGATTGTTTACTTTATGGTTATGAGTGTTTCTATGGTAACTAAGCATGAATATTACACATGGATTATTTTTTTTCTGATGAGCTAATAGAGAGCTTGGACCTGATTACATTGAGTGTAAAGTCACTTCTGTATCTTTTATAGTAACAGAGATATGCGATTTTTAAATTTTTTATAATGTTTTTAAAAACCTGAGGCCTTAGGATGTATTACATTGTTTCAACAATGAAAGTGGTTATTTCAAATCTCCACGACGACGACTACAATCATGCACAAATAGATTGTTTACTTTATTGTTATGAGAGTTTCTATGGTAACTAAGCATGAATATTACACATGGATTAATTTTTTTCCTGATGAGCCAATAGAGAGCTTCTAGCTGATTACATTGAGTGTAAAGTCACTTCTGTATTTTTTATAGTAATAGAGATATGCGATTTTAAATTTTATATAATGCTTTTAAAAACGTGAGGCCTTAGGATGTATTACATTGTTTCAACAATCAAAGTGTGTGTTTCAAATCTCCACGACGACGACTACAATCATGCACAAATAGATTGTTTACTTTATTGTTATGAGAGTTTCTATGGTAACTAAGCATGAATATTACACATGGATTAATTTTTTTCCTGATGAGCCAATAGAGAGCTTCTAGCTGATTACATTGAGTGTAAAGTAAGTTCTGTATCTTTTATAGTAACGGAGATATGCGAGTTTGAAATTTTATATAATGTTCTTGAAAACGTGAGGCTTTAGGATGTATTACATTGTTTCAACAATCAAAGTGTTTATTTCAAATCTCCACGACGACGACTACAATCATGCACAAATAGATTGTTTACTTTATTGTTATGAAAGTTTCTATGGTAACTAAGCATGAATATTACACATGGATTAATTTTTTTCTGATGAGCCAATAGAGAGCTTCGACCTGATTACATTGAGTGTAAAGTCACTTCTGTATCTTTTATAGTAACGGAGATATGCGAGTTTGAAATTTTATATAATGTTTTTGAAAACGTGAGGCTTTAGGATGTATTACATTGTTTCAACAATCAAAGTGATTATTTCAAATCTCCACGACGACGACTACAATCATGCACATATAGATTGTTTATTTTATTGGTATGTGAGTTTCTATGGTAACTAAGCATGAATATTAAACATGGATTATTTTTTTCTAATGAGCCAATAGAGAGCTTGGACCTGATTACATTGAGTGTAAAGTCACTTCTGTATCTTTTATAGTAACAGAGATGTGCGAGTTTTAAATTTTACATAATGTTTTTAAAACGTGAGGCCTTAGGATGTATTACATTGTTTCAACAATCAAAGTGGTTATTTCAAATCTCCACGACGACGACTACAATCATGCACAAATAGATTGTTTACTTTATTGTTATGAGAGTTTCTATGGTAACTAAGCATGAATATTACACATGGATTAATTTTTTTCCTGATGAGCCAATAGAGAGCTTCTACCTGATTTCATTGAGTGTAAAGTCACTTCTGTATTTTTTATAGTAACGGAGATATGCGACTTCTAAATTTTATATAATGCTTTTAAAAACGTGAGGCCTTAGGAAGTATTACATTGTTTCAACAATCAAAGTGTTTGTTTCAAATCTCCACGACGACGACTACAATCATGCACAAATAAATTGTTTACTTTATTGGTATGTGAGTTTCTATGGTAACTAAGCATGAATATTAAACATGGATTATTTTTTTTCTAATGAGCCAATAGAGAGCTTCTACCTGATTACATTGAGTGTAAAGTCACTTCTGTATTTTTTATAGTAATAGAGATATGCGACTTTTAAATTTTATATAATGCGTTTAAAAACGTGAGGCCTTAGGATGTATTACATTGTTTCAACAATCAAAGTGTGTGTTTCAAATCTCCACGACGACGACTACAATCATGCACAAATAGATTGTTTACTTTATTGTTATGAGAGTTTCTATGGTAACTAAGCATGAATATTACACATGGATTAATTTTTTTCCTGATGAGCCAATAGAGAGCTTCTAGCTGATTACATTGAGTGTAAAGTCACTTCTGTATCTTTTATAGTAACGGAGATGTGCGAGTTTGAAATTTTATATAATGTTTTTGAAAACGTGAGGCTTTAGGATGTATTACATTGTTTCAACAATCAAAGTGATTATTTCAAATCTCCACGACGACGACTACAATCATGCACAAATAGATTGTTTATTTTATTGGTATGTGAGTTTCTATGGTAACTAAGCATGAATATTAAACATGGATTATTTTTTTCTAATGAGCCAATAGAGAGCTTGGACCTGATTACATTGAGTGTAAAGTCACTTCTGTATCTTTTATAGTAACAGAGATGTGCGAGTTTTAAATTTTACATAATGTTTTTAAAACGTGAGGCCTTAGGATGTATTACATTGTTTCAACAATCAAAGTGGTTATTTCAAATCTCCACGACGACGACTACAATCATGCACAAATAGATTGTTTACTTTATTGTTATGAGAGTTTCTATGGTAACTAAGCATGAATATTACACATGGATTAATTTTTTTCCTGATGAGCCAATAGAGAGCTTCTACCTGATTTCATTGAGTGTAAAGTCACTTCTGTATTTTTTATAGTAACGGAGATATGCGACTTCTAAATTTTATATAATGCTTTTAAAAACGTGAGGCCTTAGGATGTATTACATTGTTTCAACAATCAAAGTGTTTATTTCAAATCTCCACGACGACGACTACAATCATGCACAAATAAATTGTTTACTTTATTGGTATGTGAGTTTCTATGGTAACTAAGCATGAATATTAAACATGGATTATTTTTTTTCTAATGAGCCAATAGAGAGCTTCTACCTGATTACATTGAGTGTAAAGTCACTTCTGTATTTTTTATAGTAATAGAGATATGCGACTTTTAAATTTTATATAATGCGTTTAAAAACGTGAGGCCTTAGGATGTATTACATTGTTTCAACAATCAAAGTGTGTGTTTCAAATCTCCACGACGACGACTACAATCATGCACAAATAGATTGTTTACTTTATTGTTATGAGAGTTTCTATGGTAACTAAGCATGAATATTACACATGGATTACTTTTTTTCCTGATGAGCCAATAGAGAGCTTCGACCTGATTACATTGAGTGTAAAGTAAGTTCTGTATCTTTTATAGTAACGGAGATATGCGAGTTTGAAATTTTATATAATGTTCTTGAAAACGTGAGGCTTTAGGATGTATTACATTGTTTCAACAATCAAAGTGATTATTTCAAATCTCCACGACGACGACTACAATCATGCACAAATAGATTGTTTACTTTATTGTTATGAGAGTTTCTATGGTAACTAAGCACGAATATTACACATGGATTAAATTTTTTCTAATGAGCCAATAGAGAGCTTGGACCTGATTACATTGAGTGTAAAGTCACTTCTGTATCTTTTATAGTAACAGAGATATGCGACTTTAAAATTTTTTATAATGTTTTTAAAAACCTGAGGCCTTAGGATGTATTACATTGTTTCAACAATCAAAGTGGTTATTTCAAATCTCCACGACGACGACTACAATCATGCACAAATAGATTGTTTACTTTATTGTTATGAGAGTTTCTATGGTAACTAAGCATGAATATTACACATGGATTAATTTTTTTCCTGATGAGCCAATAGAGAGCTTCTAGCTGATTACATTGAATGTAAAGTCACTTCTGTATTTTTATAGTATCGGAGATATGCGACTTTTAAATTTTATATAATGCTTTTAAAAACGTGAGGCCTTAGGATGTATTACATTGTTTGAACAATCAAAGTGTTTATTTCAAATCTCCACGACGACGACTACAATCATGCACAAATAGATTGTTTACTCTATTGTTATGAGTGTTTCTATGGTAACTAAGCATGAATATTACACATGGATTAATTTTTTTCTGATGAGCCAATAGAGAGCTTGGACCTGATTACATTGAGTGTAAAGTCACTTCTGTATCTTTTATAGTAACAGAGATATGCGAGTTTTAAATTTTTTATAATGTTTTTAAAACCTGAGGCCTTAGGATGCATTACATTGTTTCAACAATCAAAGTGGTTATTTCAAATCTCCACGACGACGACTACAATCATGCACAAATAGATTGTTTATTTTATTGGTATGTGAGTTTCTATGGTAACTAAGCATGAATATTAAACATTAATTTTTTTTTTCTAATGAGCCAATAGAGAGCTTCTACCTGATTACATTGAGTGTAAAGTCACTTCTGTATTTTTTATAGTAATAGAGATATGCGACTTTTAAATTTTATATAATGCTTTTAAAAACGTGAGGCCTTAGGATGTATTACATTGTTTCAACAATCAAAGTGTGTGTTTCAAATCTCCACGACGACGACTACAATCATGCACAAATAGATTGTTTACTTTATTGTTATGAGAGTTTCTATGGTAACTAAGCATGAATATTACACATGGATTAATTTTTTTCCTGATGAGCCAATAGAGAGCTTCTAGCTGATTACATTGAGTGTAAAGTAAGTTCTGTATCTTTTATAGTAACGGAGATATGCGAGTTTGAAATTTTATATAATGTTCTTGAAAACGTGAGGCTTTAGGATGTATTACATTGTTTCAACAATCAAAGTGATTATTTCAAATCTCCACGACGACGACTACAATCATGCACAAATAGATTGTTTACTTTATTGTTATGAGAGTTTCTATGGTAACTAAGCATGAATATTACACATGGATTAATTTTTTTCCTGATGAGCCAATAGAGAGCTTCTAGCTGATTACATTGAATGTAAAGTCACTTCTGTATTTTTATAGTATCGGAGATATGCGACTTTTAAATTTTATATAATGCTTTTAAAAACGTGAGGCCTTAGGATGTATTACATTGTTTCAACAATCAAAGTGTTTATTTCAAATCTCCACGACGACGACTACAATCATGCACAAATAGATTGTTTACTCTATTGTTATGAGTGTTTCTATGGTAACTAAGCATGAATATTACACATGGATTAATTTTTTTCTGATGAGCCAATAGAGAGCTTGGACCTGATTACATTGAGTGTAAAGTCACTTCTGTATCTTTTATAGTAACAGAGATATGCGAGTTTTAAATTTTTTATAATGTTTTTAAAACCTGAGGCCTTAGGATGCATTACATTGTTTCAACAATCAAAGTGGTTATTTCAAATCTCCACGACGACGACTACAATCATGCACAAATAGATTGTTTACTTCATTGTTATGAGAGTTTCTATGGTAACTAAGCATGAATATTACACATGGATTAATTTTTTTCCTGATGAGCCAATAGAGAGCTTCTAGCTGATTGCATTGAGTGTAAAGTAAGTTCTGTATCTTTTATAGTAACGGAGATATGCGAGTTTGAAATTTTATATAATGTTCTTGAAAACGTGAGGCTTTAGGATGTATTACATTGTTTCAACAATCAAAGTGATTATTTCAAATCTCCACGACGACGACTACAATCATGCACATATAGATTGTTTATTTTATTGGTATGTGAGTTTCTATGGTAACTAAGCATGAATATTAAACATGGATTATTTTTTTCTAATAAGCCAATAGAGAGCTTGGACCTGATTACATTGAGTGTAAAGTCACTTCTGTATCTTTTATAGTAACAGAGATGTGCGAGTTTTAAATTTTACATAATGTTTTTAAAACGTGAGGCCTTAGGATGTATTACATTGTTTCAACAATCAAAGTGGTTATTTCAAATCTCCACGACGACGACTACAATCATGCACAAATAGATTGTTTACTTTATTGTTATGAGAGTTTCTATGGTAACTAAGCATGAATATTACACATGGATTAATTTTTTTCCTTATGAGCCAATAGAGAGCTTCTACCTGATTTCATTGAGTGTAAAGTCACTTCTGTATTTTTTATAGTAACGGAGATATGCGACTTCTAAATTTTATATAATGCTTTTAAAAACGTGAGGCCTTAGGATGTCAAAGTGCTTATTTCAAATCTCCACGACGACGACTACAATCATGCACAAATAAATTGTTTACTTTATTGGTATGTGAGTTTCTATGGTAACTAAGCATGAATATTAAACATGGATTATTTTTTTTCTAATGAGCCAATAGAGAGCTTCTACCTGATTACATTGAGTGTAAAGTCACTTCTGTATTTTTTATAGTAATAGAGATATGCGACTTTTAAATTTTTATAATGCGTTTAAAAACGTGAGGCCTTAGGATGTATTACATTGTTTCAACAATCAAAGTGTGTGTTTCAAATCTCCACGACGACGACTACAATCATGCACAAATAGATTGTTTACTTTATTGTTATGAGAGTTTCTATGGTAACTAAGCATGAATATTACACATGGATTATTTTTTTCCTGATGAGCCAATAGAGAGCTTCGACCTGATTACATTGAGTGTAAAGTAAGTTCTGTATCTTTTATAGTAACGGAGATATGCGAGTTTGAAATTTTATATAATGTTCTTGAAAACGTGAGGCTTTAGGATGTATTACATTGTTTCAACAATCAAAGTGATTATTTCAAATCTCCACGACGACGACTACAATCATGCACAAATAGATTGTTTATTTTATTGTTATGAGAGTTTCTATGGTAACTAAGCACGAATATTACACATGGATTAAATTTTTTCTAATGAGCCAATAGAGAGCTTGGACCTGATTACATTGAGTGTAAAATCATTTCTGTATCTTCTATAGTAACGGAGATATGCGAGTTTTAAATTTTATATAATGCTTTTAAAAACGTGAGGCCTTAGGATGTATTACATTGTTTCAACAATCAAAGTGTTTATTTCAAATCTCCACGACGACGACTACAATCATGCACAAATAGATTGTTTACTTTATTGTTATGAGTGTTTCTATGGTAACTAAGCATGAATATTACACATGGATTATTTTTTTTCTGATGAGCTAATAGAGAGCTTGGACCTGATTACATTGAGTGTAAAGTCACTTCTGTATCTTTTATAGTAACAGAGATATGCGACTTTTAAATTTTTTATAATGTTTTTAAAAACCTGAGGCCTTAGGATGTATTACATTGTTTCAACAATCAAAGTGGTTATTTCAAATCTCCACGACGACGACTACAATCATGCACAAATAGATTGTTTACTTTATTGTTATGAGAGTTTTTATGGTAACTAAGCATGAATATTACACATGGATTAATTTTTTTCCTGATGAGCCAATAGAGAGCTTCTAGCTGATTACATTGAATGTAAAGTCACTTCTGTATTTTTATAGTATCGGAGATATGCGACTTTTAAATTTTATATAATGCTTTTAAAAACGTGAGGCCTTAGGATGTATTACATTGTTTCAACAATCAAAGTGTTTATTTCAAATCTCCACGACGACGACTACAATCATGCACAAATAGATTGTTTACTCTATTGTTATGAGTGTTTCTATGGTAACTAAGCATGAATATTACACATGGATTAATTTTTTCCAGATGAGCCAATAGAGAGCTTCGACCTGATTACATTGAGTGTAAAATCACTCCTGTATCTTCAATAGTAACTTAGATATGCGAGTTTGAAATCTTATATAATGTTTTTGTAAAACGTGAGGCAAAGGATGTATTACATTGTTTCAACAATCAAAGTGGTTATTTCATATCTCCAGGACGATGACTACAATCATGCACAGATAGATTGTTTACTTTATTGTTATGAGAGTTTCCATGGTAACTAAGTATACATATTACACATGGATTAAATTTTTCCAGATGAGCCAATAGAGAGCTTCGACCTGATTACATTGAGTGTAAAATCACTCCTGTATCTTCAATAGTAACTTGGATATGCGAGTTTGAAATCTTATATAATGTTTTTGTAAAACGTGAGGCCAAGGATGTATTACATTGTTTCAACAATCAAAGTGGTTATTTCATATCTCCAGGACGATGACTACAATCATGCACAGATAGATTGTTTACTTTATTGTTATGAGAGTTTCCATGGTATCTAAGTATACATATTACACATGGATTAAATTTTTCCAGATGAGCCAATAGAGAGCTTAGACCTGATTACATTGAGTGTAAAATCACTTCTGTATCTTCAATAGTAACTTTGATATGCGTGTTTGAAATCTTATATAATGTTTTTGTAAAACGTGAGACCAAGGATGTATTACATTGTTTCAACAATCAAAGTGGTTATTTCAAATCTCCACGACGACGACTACAATCATGCACAAATAGATTGTTTACTTTATTGTTATGAGAGTTTCTATGGTAACTAAGCATGAATATTACACATGGATTAATTTTTTTCCTGATGAGCCAATAGAGAGCTTCTACCTGATTTCATTGAGTGTAAAGTCACTTCTGTATTTTTTATAGTAACGGAGATATGCGACTTCTAAATTTTATATAATGCTTTTAAAAACGTGAGGCCTTAGGATGTATTACATTGTTTCAACAATCAAAGTGTTTATTTCAAATCTCCACGACGACGACTACAATCATGCACAAATAAATTGTTTACTTTATTGGTATGTGAGTTTCTATGGTAACTAAGCATGAATATTAAACATGGATTATTTTTTTTCTAATGAGCCAATAGAGAGCTTCTACCTGATTACATTGAGTGTAAAGTCACTTCTGTATTTTTTATAGTAATAGAGATATGCGACTTTTAAATTTTATATAATGCGTTTAAAAACGTGAGGCCTTAGGATGTATTACATTGTTTCAACAATCAAAGTGTGTGTTTCAAATCTCCACGACGACGACTACAATCATGCACAAATAGATTGTTTACTTTATTGTTATGAGAGTTTCTATGGTAACTAAGCATGAATATTACACATGGATTAATTTTTTTCCTGATGAGCCAATAGAGAGCTTCGACCTGATTACATTGAGTGTAAAGTAAGTTCTGTATCTTTTATAGTAACGGAGATATGCGAGTTTGAAATTTTATATAATGTTCTTGAAAACGTGAGGCTTTAGGATGTATTACATTGTTTCAACAATCAAAGTGATTATTTCAAATCTCCACGACGACGACTACAATCATGCACAAATAGATTGTTTACTTTATTGTTATGAGAGTTTCTATGGTAACTAAGCACGAATATTACACATGGATTAAATTTTTTCTAATGAGCCAATAGAGAGCTTGGACCTGATTACATTGAGTGTAAAATCACTTCTGTATCTTCTATAGTAACGGAGATATGCGAGTTTTAAATTTTATATAATGCTTTTAAAAACGTGAGGCCTTAGGATGTATTACATTGTTTCAACAATCAAAGTGTTTATTTCAAATCTCCACGACGACGACTACAATCATGCACAAATAGATTGTTTACTTTATGGTTATGAGTGTTTCTATGGTAACTAAGCATGAATATTACACATGGATTATTTTTTTTCTGATGAGCTAATAGAGAGCTTGGACCTGATTACATTGAGTGTAAAGTCACTTCTGTATCTTTTATAGTAACAGAGATATGCGATTTTTAAATTTTTTATAATGTTTTTAAAAACCTGAGGCCTTAGGATGTATTACATTGTTTCAACAATGAAAGTGGTTATTTCAAATCTCCACGACGACGACTACAATCATGCACAAATAGATTGTTTACTTTATTGTTATGAGAGTTTCTATGGTAACTAAGCATGAATATTACACATGGATTAATTTTTTTCCTGATGAGCCAATAGAGAGCTTCTAGCTGATTACATTGAATGTAAAGTCACTTCTGTATTTTTATAGTATCGGAGATATGCGACTTTTAAATTTTATATAATGCTTTTAAAAACGTGAGGCCTTAGGATGTATTACATTGTTTCAACAATCAAAGTGTTTATTTCAAATCTCCACGACGACGACTACAATCATGCACAAATAGATTGTTTACTCTATTGTTATGAGTGTTTCTAAGGTAACTAAGCATGAATATTACACATGGATTAATTTTTTTCTGATGAGCCAATAGAGAGCTTGGACCTGATTACATTGAGTGTAAAGTCACTTCTGTATCTTTTATAGTAACAGAGATATGCGAGTTTTAAATTTTTTATATTGTTTTTAAAACCTGAGGCCTTAGGATGCATTACATTGTTTCAACAATCAAAGTGGTTATTTCAAATCTCCACGACGACGACTACAATCATGCACAAATAGATTGTTTATTTTATTGGTATGTGAGTTTCTATGGTAACTAAGCATGAATATTAAACATTAATTATTTTTTTTCTAATGAGCCAATAGAGAGCTTCTACCTGATTACATTGAGTGTAAAGTCACTTCTGTATTTTTTATAGTAATAGAGATATGCGACTTTTAAATTTTATATAATGCTTTTAAAAACGTGAGGCCTTAGGATGTATTACATTGTTTCAACAATCAAAGTGTGTGTTTCAAATCTCCACGACGACGACTACAATCATGCACAAATAGATTGTTTACTTTATTGTTATGAGAGTTTCTATGGTAACTAAGCATGAATATTACACATGGATTAATTTTTTTCCTGATGAGCCAATAGAGAGCTTCTAGCTGATTACATTGAGTGTAAAGTCACTTCTGTATTTTTTATAGTAATAGAGATATGCGATTTTAAATTTTATATAATGCTTTTAAAAACGTGAGGCCTTAGGATGTATTACATTGTTTCAACAATCAAAGTGTGTGTTTCAAATCTCCACGACGACGACTACAATCATGCACAAATAGATTGTTTACTTTATTGTTATGAGAGTTTCTATGGTAACTAAGCATGAATATTACACATGGATTAATTTTTTTCCTGATGAGCCAATAGAGAGCTTCTAGCTGATTACATTGAGTGTAAAGTAAGTTCTGTATCTTTTATAGTAACGGAGATATGCGAGTTTGAAATTTTATATAATGTTCTTGAAAACGTGAGGCTTTAGGATGTATTACATTGTTTCAACAATCAAAGTGTTTATTTCAAATCTCCACGACGACGACTACAATCATGCACAAATAGATTGTTTACTTTATTGTTATGAAAGTTTCTATGGTAACTAAGCATGAATATTACACATGGATTAATTTTTTTCTGATGAGCCAATAGAGAGCTTCGACCTGATTACATTGAGTGTAAAGTCACTTCTGTATCTTTTATAGTAACGGAGATATGCGAGTTTGAAATTTTATATAATGTTTTTGAAAACGTGAGGCTTTAGGATGTATTACATTGTTTCAACAATCAAAGTGATTATTTCAAATCTCCACGACGACGACTACAATCATGCACATATAGATTGTTTATTTTATTGGTATGTGAGTTTCTATGGTAACTAAGCATGAATATTAAACATGGATTATTTTTTTCTAATGAGCCAATAGAGAGCTTGGACCTGATTACATTGAGTGTAAAGTCACTTCTGTATCTTTTATAGTAACAGAGATGTGCGAGTTTTAAATTTTACATAATGTTTTTAAAACGTGAGGCCTTAGGATGTATTACATTGTTTCAACAATCAAAGTGGTTATTTCAAATCTCCACGACGACGACTACAATCATGCACAAATAGATTGTTTACTTTATTGTTATGAGAGTTTCTATGGTAACTAAGCATGAATATTACACATGGATTAATTTTTTTCCTGATGAGCCAATAGAGAGCTTCTACCTGATTTCATTGAGTGTAAAGTCACTTCTGTATTTTTTATAGTAACGGAGATATGCGACTTCTAAATTTTATATAATGCTTTTAAAAACGTGAGGCCTTAGGAAGTATTACATTGTTTCAACAATCAAAGTGTTTGTTTCAAATCTCCACGACGACGACTACAATCATGCACAAATAAATTGTTTACTTTATTGGTATGTGAGTTTCTATGGTAACTAAGCATGAATATTAAACATGGATTATTTTTTTTCTAATGAGCCAATAGAGAGCTTCTACCTGATTACATTGAGTGTAAAGTCACTTCTGTATTTTTTATAGTAATAGAGATATGCGACTTTTAAATTTTATATAATGCGTTTAAAAACGTGAGGCCTTAGGATGTATTACATTGTTTCAACAATCAAAGTGTGTGTTTCAAATCTCCACGACGACGACTACAATCATGCACAAATAGATTGTTTACTTTATTGTTATGAGAGTTTCTATGGTAACTAAGCATGAATATTACACATGGATTAATTTTTTTCCTGATGAGCCAATAGAGAGCTTCTAGCTGATTACATTGAGTGTAAAGTCACTTCTGTATCTTTTATAGTAACGGAGATGTGCGAGTTTGAAATTTTATATAATGTTTTTGAAAACGTGAGGCTTTAGGATGTATTACATTGTTTCAACAATCAAAGTGATTATTTCAAATCTCCACGACGACGACTACAATCATGCACAAATAGATTGTTTATTTTATTGGTATGTGAGTTTCTATGGTAACTAAGCATGAATATTAAACATGGATTATTTTTTTCTAATGAGCCAATAGAGAGCTTGGACCTGATTACATTGAGTGTAAAGTCACTTCTGTATCTTTTATAGTAACAGAGATGTGCGAGTTTTAAATTTTACATAATGTTTTTAAAACGTGAGGCCTTAGGATGTATTACATTGTTTCAACAATCAAAGTGGTTATTTCAAATCTCCACGACGACGACTACAATCATGCACAAATAGATTGTTTACTTTATTGTTATGAGAGTTTCTATGGTAACTAAGCATGAATATTACACATGGATTAATTTTTTTCCTGATGAGCCAATAGAGAGCTTCTACCTGATTTCATTGAGTGTAAAGTCACTTCTGTATTTTTTATAGTAACGGAGATATGCGACTTCTAAATTTTATATAATGCTTTTAAAAACGTGAGGCCTTAGGATGTATTACATTGTTTCAACAATCAAAGTGTTTATTTCAAATCTCCACGACGACGACTACAATCATGCACAAATAAATTGTTTACTTTATTGGTATGTGAGTTTCTATGGTAACTAAGCATGAATATTAAACATGGATTATTTTTTTTCTAATGAGCCAATAGAGAGCTTCTACCTGATTACATTGAGTGTAAAGTCACTTCTGTATTTTTTATAGTAATAGAGATATGCGACTTTTAAATTTTATATAATGCGTTTAAAAACGTGAGGCCTTAGGATGTATTACATTGTTTCAACAATCAAAGTGTGTGTTTCAAATCTCCACGACGACGACTACAATCATGCACAAATAGATTGTTTACTTTATTGTTATGAGAGTTTCTATGGTAACTAAGCATGAATATTACACATGGATTACTTTTTTTCCTGATGAGCCAATAGAGAGCTTCGACCTGATTACATTGAGTGTAAAGTAAGTTCTGTATCTTTTATAGTAACGGAGATATGCGAGTTTGAAATTTTATATAATGTTCTTGAAAACGTGAGGCTTTAGGATGTATTACATTGTTTCAACAATCAAAGTGATTATTTCAAATCTCCACGACGACGACTACAATCATGCACAAATAGATTGTTTACTTTATTGTTATGAGAGTTTCTATGGTAACTAAGCACGAATATTACACATGGATTAAATTTTTTCTAATGAGCCAATAGAGAGCTTGGACCTGATTACATTGAGTGTAAAGTCACTTCTGTATCTTTTATAGTAACAGAGATATGCGACTTTAAAATTTTTTATAATGTTTTTAAAAACCTGAGGCCTTAGGATGTATTACATTGTTTCAACAATCAAAGTGGTTATTTCAAATCTCCACGACGACGACTACAATCATGCACAAATAGATTGTTTACTTTATTGTTATGAGTGTTTCTATGGTAACTAAGCATGAATATTACACATGGATTATTTTTTTTCTGATGAGCTAATAGAGAGCTTGGACCTGATTACATTGAGTGTAAAGTCACTTCTGTATCTTTTATAGTAACAGAGATATGCGACTTTTAAATTTTTTATAATGTTTTTAAAAACCTGAGGCCTTAGGATGTATTACATTGTTTCAACAATCAAAGTGGTTATTTCAAATCTCCACGACGACGACTACAATCATGCACAAATAGATTGTTTACTTTATTGTTATGAGAGTTTTTATGGTAACTAAGCATGAATATTACACATGGATTAATTTTTTTCCTGATGAGCCAATAGAGAGCTTCTAGCTGATTACATTGAATGTAAAGTCACTTCTGTATTTTTATAGTATCGGAGATATGCGACTTTTAAATTTTATATAATGCTTTTAAAAACGTGAGGCCTTAGGATGTATTACATTGTTTCAACAATCAAAGTGTTTATTTCAAATCTCCACGACGACGACTACAATCATGCACAAATAGATTGTTTACTCTATTGTTATGAGTGTTTCTATGGTAACTAAGCATGAATATTACACATGGATTAATTTTTTCCAGATGAGCCAATAGAGAGCTTCGACCTGATTACATTGAGTGTAAAATCACTCCTGTATCTTCAATAGTAACTTAGATATGCGAGTTTGAAATCTTATATAATGTTTTTGTAAAACGTGAGGCAAAGGATGTATTACATTGTTTCAACAATCAAAGTGGTTATTTCATATCTCCAGGACGATGACTACAATCATGCACAGATAGATTGTTTACTTTATTGTTATGAGAGTTTCCATGGTAACTAAGTATACATATTACACATGGATTAAATTTTTCCAGATGAGCCAATAGAGAGCTTCGACCTGATTACATTGAGTGTAAAATCACTCCTGTATCTTCAATAGTAACTTGGATATGCGAGTTTGAAATCTTATATAATGTTTTTGTAAAACGTGAGGCCAAGGATGTATTACATTGTTTCAACAATCAAAGTGGTTATTTCATATCTCCAGGACGATGACTACAATCATGCACAGATAGATTGTTTACTTTATTGTTATGAGAGTTTCCATGGTATCTAAGTATACATATTACACATGGATTAAATTTTTCCAGATGAGCCAATAGAGAGCTTAGACCTGATTACATTGAGTGTAAAATCACTTCTGTATCTTCAATAGTAACTTTGATATGCGTGTTTGAAATCTTATATAATGTTTTTGTAAAACGTGAGACCAAGGATGTATTACATTGTTTCAACAATCAAAGTGGTTATTTCAAATCTCCACGACGACGACTACAATCATGCACAAATAGATTGTTTACTTTATTGTTATGAGAGTTTCTATGGTAACTAAGCATGAATATTACACATGGATTAATTTTTTTCCTGATGAGCCAATAGAGAGCTTCTACCTGATTTCATTGAGTGTAAAGTCACTTCTGTATTTTTTATAGTAACGGAGATATGCGACTTCTAAATTTTATATAATGCTTTTAAAAACGTGAGGCCTTAGGATGTATTACATTGTTTCAACAATCAAAGTGTTTATTTCAAATCTCCACGACGACGACTACAATCATGCACAAATAAATTGTTTACTTTATTGGTATGTGAGTTTCTATGGTAACTAAGCATGAATATTAAACATGGATTATTTTTTTTCTAATGAGCCAATAGAGAGCTTCTACCTGATTACATTGAGTGTAAAGTCACTTCTGTATTTTTTATAGTAATAGAGATATGCGACTTTTAAATTTTATATAATGCGTTTAAAAACGTGAGGCCTTAGGATGTATTACATTGTTTCAACAATCAAAGTGTGTGTTTCAAATCTCCACGACGACGACTACAATCATGCACAAATAGATTGTTTACTTTATTGTTATGAGAGTTTCTATGGTAACTAAGCATGAATATTACACATGGATTAATTTTTTTCCTGATGAGCCAATAGAGAGCTTCGACCTGATTACATTGAGTGTAAAGTAAGTTCTGTATCTTTTATAGTAACGGAGATATGCGAGTTTGAAATTTTATATAATGTTCTTGAAAACGTGAGGCTTTAGGATGTATTACATTGTTTCAACAATCAAAGTGATTATTTCAAATCTCCACGACGACGACTACAATCATGCACAAATAGATTGTTTACTTTATTGTTATGAGAGTTTCTATGGTAACTAAGCACGAATATTACACATGGATTAAATTTTTTCTAATGAGCCAATAGAGAGCTTGGACCTGATTACATTGAGTGTAAAATCACTTCTGTATCTTCTATAGTAACGGAGATATGCGAGTTTTAAATTTTATATAATGCTTTTAAAAACGTGAGGCCTTAGGATGTATTACATTGTTTCAACAATCAAAGTGTTTATTTCAAATCTCCACGACGACGACTACAATCATGCACAAATAGATTGTTTACTTTATGGTTATGAGTGTTTCTATGGTAACTAAGCATGAATATTACACATGGATTATTTTTTTTCTGATGAGCTAATAGAGAGCTTGGACCTGATTACATTGAGTGTAAAGTCACTTCTGTATCTTTTATAGTAACAGAGATATGCGATTTTTAAATTTTTTATAATGTTTTTAAAAACCTGAGGCCCTAGGATGTATTACATTGTTTCAACAATGAAAGTGGTTATTTCAAATCTCCACGACGACGACTACAATCATGCACAAATAGATTGTTTACTTTATTGTTATGAGAGTTTCTATGGTAACTAAGCATGAATATTACACATGGATTAATTTTTTTCCTGATGAGCCAATAGAGAGCTTCTAGCTGATTACATTGAATGTAAAGTCACTTCTGTATTTTTATAGTATCGGAGATATGCGACTTTTAAATTTTATATAATGCTTTTAAAAACGTGAGGCCTTAGGATGTATTACATTGTTTCAACAATCAAAGTGTTTATTTCAAATCTCCACGACGACGACTACAATCATGCACAAATAGATTGTTTACTCTATTGTTATGAGTGTTTCTAAGGTAACTAAGCATGAATATTACACATGGATTAATTTTTTTCTGATGAGCCAATAGAGAGCTTGGACCTGATTACATTGAGTGTAAAGTCACTTCTGTATCTTTTATAGTAACAGAGATATGCGAGTTTTAAATTTTTTATATTGTTTTTAAAACCTGAGGCCTTAGGATGCATTACATTGTTTCAACAATCAAAGTGGTTATTTCAAATCTCCACGACGACGACTACAATCATGCACAAATAGATTGTTTATTTTATTGGTATGTGAGTTTCTATGGTAACTAAGCATGAATATTAAACATTAATTATTTTTTTTCTAATGAGCCAATAGAGAGCTTCTACCTGATTACATTGAGTGTAAAGTCACTTCTGTATTTTTTATAGTAATAGAGATATGCGACTTTTAAATTTTATATAATGCTTTTAAAAACGTGAGGCCTTAGGATGTATTACATTGTTTCAACAATCAAAGTGTGTGTTTCAAATCTCCACGACGACGACTACAATCATGCACAAATAGATTGTTTACTTTATTGTTATGAGAGTTTCTATGGTAACTAAGCATGAATATTACACATGGATTAATTTTTTTCCTGATGAGCCAATAGAGAGCTTCTAGCTGATTACATTGAGTGTAAAGTCACTTCTGTATTTTTTATAGTAATAGAGATATGCGATTTTAAATTTTATATAATGCTTTTAAAAACGTGAGGCCTTAGGATGTATTACATTGTTTCAACAATCAAAGTGTGTGTTTCAAATCTCCACGACGACGACTACAATCATGCACAAATAGATTGTTTACTTTATTGTTATGAGAGTTTCTATGGTAACTAAGCATGAATATTACACATGGATTAATTTTTTTCCTGATGAGCCAATAGAGAGCTTCTAGCTGATTACATTGAGTGTAAAGTAAGTTCTGTATCTTTTATAGTAACGGAGATATGCGAGTTTGAAATTTTATATAATGTTCTTGAAAACGTGAGGCTTTAGGATGTATTACATTGTTTCAACAATCAAAGTGTTTATTTCAAATCTCCACGACGACGACTACAATCATGCACAAATAGATTGTTTACTTTATTGTTATGAAAGTTTCTATGGTAACTAAGCATGAATATTACACATGGATTAATTTTTTTCTGATGAGCCAATAGAGAGCTTCGACCTGATTACATTGAGTGTAAAGTCACTTCTGTATCTTTTATAGTAACGGAGATATGCGAGTTTGAAATTTTATATAATGTTTTTGAAAACGTGAGGCTTTAGGATGTATTACATTGTTTCAACAATCAAAGTGATTATTTCAAATCTCCACGACGACGACTACAATCATGCACATATAGATTGTTTATTTTATTGGTATGTGAGTTTCTATGGTAACTAAGCATGAATATTAAACATGGATTATTTTTTTCTAATGAGCCAATAGAGAGCTTGGACCTGATTACATTGAGTGTAAAGTCACTTCTGTATCTTTTATAGTAACAGAGATGTGCGAGTTTTAAATTTTACATAATGTTTTTAAAACGTGAGGCCTTAGGATGTATTACATTGTTTCAACAATCAAAGTGGTTATTTCAAATCTCCACGACGACGACTACAATCATGCACAAATAGATTGTTTACTTTATTGTTATGAGAGTTTCTATGGTAACTAAGCATGAATATTACACATGGATTAATTTTTTTCCTGATGAGCCAATAGAGAGCTTCTACCTGATTTCATTGAGTGTAAAGTCACTTCTGTATTTTTTATAGTAACGGAGATATGCGACTTCTAAATTTTATATAATGCTTTTAAAAACGTGAGGCCTTAGGAAGTATTACATTGTTTCAACAATCAAAGTGTTTGTTTCAAATCTCCACGACGACGACTACAATCATGCACAAATAAATTGTTTACTTTATTGGTATGTGAGTTTCTATGGTAACTAAGCATGAATATTAAACATGGATTATTTTTTTTCTAATGAGCCAATAGAGAGCTTCTACCTGATTACATTGAGTGTAAAGTCACTTCTGTATTTTTTATAGTAATAGAGATATGCGACTTTTAAATTTTATATAATGCGTTTAAAAACGTGAGGCCTTAGGATGTATTACATTGTTTCAACAATCAAAGTGTGTGTTTCAAATCTCCACGACGACGACTACAATCATGCACAAATAGATTGTTTACTTTATTGTTATGAGAGTTTCTATGGTAACTAAGCATGAATATTACACATGGATTAATTTTTTTCCTGATGAGCCAATAGAGAGCTTCTAGCTGATTACATTGAGTGTAAAGTCACTTCTGTATCTTTTATAGTAACGGAGATGTGCGAGTTTGAAATTTTATATAATGTTTTTGAAAACGTGAGGCTTTAGGATGTATTACATTGTTTCAACAATCAAAGTGATTATTTCAAATCTCCACGACGACGACTACAATCATGCACAAATAGATTGTTTATTTTATTGGTATGTGAGTTTCTATGGTAACTAAGCATGAATATTAAACATGGATTATTTTTTTCTAATGAGCCAATAGAGAGCTTGGACCTGATTACATTGAGTGTAAAGTCACTTCTGTATCTTTTATAGTAACAGAGATGTGCGAGTTTTAAATTTTACATAATGTTTTTAAAACGTGAGGCCTTAGGATGTATTACATTGTTTCAACAATCAAAGTGGTTATTTCAAATCTCCACGACGACGACTACAATCATGCACAAATAGATTGTTTACTTTATTGTTATGAGAGTTTCTATGGTAACTAAGCATGAATATTACACATGGATTAATTTTTTTCCTGATGAGCCAATAGAGAGCTTCTACCTGATTTCATTGAGTGTAAAGTCACTTCTGTATTTTTTATAGTAACGGAGATATGCGACTTCTAAATTTTATATAATGCTTTTAAAAACGTGAGGCCTTAGGATGTATTACATTGTTTCAACAATCAAAGTGTTTATTTCAAATCTCCACGACGACGACTACAATCATGCACAAATAAATTGTTTACTTTATTGGTATGTGAGTTTCTATGGTAACTAAGCATGAATATTAAACATGGATTATTTTTTTTCTAATGAGCCAATAGAGAGCTTCTACCTGATTACATTGAGTGTAAAGTCACTTCTGTATTTTTTATAGTAATAGAGATATGCGACTTTTAAATTTTATATAATGCGTTTAAAAACGTGAGGCCTTAGGATGTATTACATTGTTTCAACAATCAAAGTGTGTGTTTCAAATCTCCACGACGACGACTACAATCATGCACAAATAGATTGTTTACTTTATTGTTATGAGAGTTTCTATGGTAACTAAGCATGAATATTACACATGGATTACTTTTTTTCCTGATGAGCCAATAGAGAGCTTCGACCTGATTACATTGAGTGTAAAGTAAGTTCTGTATCTTTTATAGTAACGGAGATATGCGAGTTTGAAATTTTATATAATGTTCTTGAAAACGTGAGGCTTTAGGATGTATTACATTGTTTCAACAATCAAAGTGATTATTTCAAATCTCCACGACGACGACTACAATCATGCACAAATAGATTGTTTACTTTATTGTTATGAGAGTTTCTATGGTAACTAAGCACGAATATTACACATGGATTAAATTTTTTCTAATGAGCCAATAGAGAGCTTGGACCTGATTACATTGAGTGTAAAGTCACTTCTGTATCTTTTATAGTAACAGAGATATGCGACTTTAAAATTTTTTATAATGTTTTTAAAAACCTGAGGCCTTAGGATGTATTACATTGTTTCAACAATCAAAGTGGTTATTTCAAATCTCCACGACGACGACTACAATCATGCACAAATAGATTGTTTACTTTATTGTTATGAGAGTTTCTATGGTAACTAAGCATGAATATTACACATGGATTAATTTTTTTCCTGATGAGCCAATAGAGAGCTTCTAGCTGATTACATTGAATGTAAAGTCACTTCTGTATTTTTATAGTATCGGAGATATGCGACTTTTAAATTTTATATAATGCTTTTAAAAACGTGAGGCCTTAGGATGTATTACATTGTTTGAACAATCAAAGTGTTTATTTCAAATCTCCACGACGACGACTACAATCATGCACAAATAGATTGTTTACTCTATTGTTATGAGTGTTTCTATGGTAACTAAGCATGAATATTACACATGGATTAATTTTTTTCTGATGAGCCAATAGAGAGCTTGGACCTGATTACATTGAGTGTAAAGTCACTTCTGTATCTTTTATAGTAACAGAGATATGCGAGTTTTAAATTTTTTATAATGTTTTTAAAACCTGAGGCCTTAGGATGCATTACATTGTTTCAACAATCAAAGTGGTTATTTCAAATCTCCACGACGACGACTACAATCATGCACAAATAGATTGTTTATTTTATTGGTATGTGAGTTTCTATGGTAACTAAGCATGAATATTAAACATTAATTATTTTTTTTCTAATGAGCCAATAGAGAGCTTCTACCTGATTACATTGAGTGTAAAGTCACTTCTGTATTTTTTATAGTAATAGAGATATGCGACTTTTAAATTTTATATAATGCTTTTAAAAACGTGAGGCCTTAGGATGTATTACATTGTTTCAACAATCAAAGTGTGTGTTTCAAATCTCCACGACGACGACTACAATCATGCACAAATAGATTGTTTACTTTATTGTTATGAGAGTTTCTATGGTAACTAAGCATGAATATTACACATGGATTAATTTTTTTCTGATGAGCGAATAGAGAGCTTGGACCTGATTACATTGAGTGTAAAGTCACTTCTGTATCTTTTATAGTAACAGAGATATGCGACTTTTAAATTTTTTATAATGTTTTTAAAAACCTGAGGCCTTAGGATGTATTACATTGTTTCAACAATCAAAGTGGTTATTTCAAATCTCCACGACGACGACTACAATCATGCACAAATAGATTGTTTACTTTATTGTTATGAGAGTTTCTATGGTAACTAAGCATGAATATTACACATGGATTAATTTTTTTCCTGATGAGCCAATAGAGAGCTTCTAGCTGATTACATTGAATGTAAAGTCACTTCTGTATTTTTATAGTATCGGAGATATGCGACTTTTAAATTTTATATAATGCTTTTAAAAACGTGAGGCCTTAGGATGTATTACATTGTTTCAACAATCAAAGTGGTTATTTCAAATCTCCACGACGACGACTACAATCATGCACAAATAGATTGTTTACTCTATTGTTATGAGTGTTTCTATGGTAACTAAGCATGAATATTACACATGGATTAATTTTTTTCTGATGAGCCAATAGAGAGCTTGGACCTGATTACATTGAGTGTAAAGTCACTTCTGTATCTTTTATAGTAACAGAGATATGCGAGTTTTAAATTTTTTATAATGTTTTTAAAACCTGAGGCCTTAGGATGCATTACATTGTTTCAACAATCAAAGTGGTTATTTCAAATCTCCACGACGACGACTACAATCATGCACAAATAGATTGTTTATTTTATTGGTATGTGAGTTTCTATGGTAACTAAGCATGAATATTAAACATTAATTATTTTTTTTCTAATGAGCCAATAGAGAGCTTCTACCTGATTACATTGAGTGTAAAGTCACTTCTGTATTTTTTATAGTAATAGAGATATGCGACTTTTAAATTTTATATAATGCTTTTAAAAACGTGAGGCCTTAGGATGTATTACATTGTTTCAACAATCAAAGTGTGTGTTTCAAATCTCCACGACGACGACTACAATCATGCACAAATAGATTGTTTACTTTATTGTTATGAGAGTTTCTATGGTAACTAAGCATGAATATTACACATGGATTAATTTTTTTCCTGATGAGCCAATAGAGAGCTTCTAGCTGATTACATTGAGTGTAAAGTAAGTTCTGTATCTTTTATAGTAACGGAGATATGCGAGTTTGAAATTTTATATAATGTTCTTGAAAACGTGAGGCTTTAGGATGTATTACATTGTTTCAACAATCAAAGTGGTTATTTCAAATCTCCACGACGACGACTACAATCATGCACAAATAGATTGTTTACTTTATTGTTATGAGAGTTTCTATGGTAACTAAGCATGAATATTACACATGGATTAATTTTTTTCCTGATGAGCCAATAGAGAGCTTCTAGCTGATTACATTGAATGTAAAGTCACTTCTGTATTTTTATAGTATCGGAGATATGCGACTTTTAAATTTTATATAATGCTTTTAAAAACGTGAGGCCTTAGGATGTATTACATTGTTTCAACAATCAAAGTGTTTATTTCAAATCTCCACGACGACGACTACAATCATGCACAAATAGATTGTTTACTCTATTGTTATGAGTGTTTCTATGGTAACTAAGCATGAATATTACACATGGATTAATTTTTTTCTGATGAGCCAATAGAGAGCTTGGACCTGATTACATTGAGTGTAAAGTCACTTCTGTATCTTTTATAGTAACAGAGATATGCGAGTTTTAAATTTTTTATAATGTTTTTAAAACCTGAGGCCTTAGGATGCATTACATTGTTTCAACAATCAAAGTGGTTATTTCAAATCTCCACGACGACGACTACAATCATGCACAAATAGATTGTTTACTTTATTGTTATGAGAGTTTCTATGGTAACTAAGCATGAATATTACACATGGATTAATTTTTTTCCTGATGAGCCAATAGAGAGCTTCTAGCTGATTGCATTGAGTGTAAAGTAAGTTCTGTATCTTTTATAGTAACGGAGATATGCGAGTTTGAAATTTTATATAATGTTCTTGAAAACGTGAGGCTTTAGGATGTATTACATTGTTTCAACAATCAAAGTGATTATTTCAAATCTCCACGACGACGACTACAATCATGCACATATAGATTGTTTATTTTATTGGTATGTGAGTTTCTGTGGTAACTAAGCATGAATATTAAACATGGATTATTTTTTTCTAATAAGCCAATAGAGAGCTTCTACCTGATTTCATTGAGTGTAAAGTCACTTCTGTATTTTTTATAGTAACGGAGATATGCGACTTCTAAATTTTATATAATGCTTTTAAAAACGTGAGGCCTTAGGATGTCAAAGTGTTTATTTCAAATCTCCACGACGACGACTACAATCATGCACAAATAAATTGTTTATTTATTGGTATGTGAGTTTCTATGGTAACTAAGCATGAATATTAAACATGGATTATTTTTTTTCTAATGAGCCAATAGAGAGCTTCTACCTGATTACATTGAGTGTAAAGTCACTTCTGTATTTTTTATAGTAATAGAGATATGCGACTTTTAAATTTTTATAATGCGTTTAAAAACGTGAGGCCTTAGGATGTATTACATTGTTTCAACAATCAAAGTTTGTGTTTCAAATCTCCACGACGACGACTACAATCATGCACAAATAGATTGTTTACTTTATTGTTATGAGAGTTTCTATGGTAACTAAGCATGAATATTACACATGGATTAATTTTTTCCTGATGAGCCAATAGAGAGCTTCGACCTGATTACATTGAGTGTAAAGTAAGTTCTGTATCTTTTATAGTAACGGAGATATGCGAGTTTGAAATTTTATATAATGTTCTTGAAAACGTGAGGCTTTAGGATGTATTACATTGTTTCAACAATCAAAGTGATTATTTCAAATCTCCACGACGACGTCTACAATCATGCACAAATAGATTGTTTATTTTATTGTTATGAGAGTTTCTATGGTAACTAAGCACGAATATTACACATGGATTAAATTTTTTCTAATGAGCCAATAGAGAGCTTGGACCTGATTACATTGAGTGTAAAATCATTTCTGTATCTTCTATAGTAACGGAGATATGCGAGTTTTAAATTTTATATAATGCTTTTAAAAACGTGAGGCCTTAGGATGTATTACATTGTTTCAACAATCAAAGTGTTTATTTCAAATCTCCACGACGACGACGACTACAATCATGCACAAATAGATTGTTTACTTTATTGTTATGAGTGTTTCTATGGTAACTAAGCATGAATATTACACATGGATTATTTTTTTTCTGATGAGCGAATAGAGAGCTTGGACCTGATTACATTGAGTGTAAAGTCACTTCTGTATCTTTTATAGTAACAGAGATATGCGACTTTTAAATTTTTTATAATGTTTTTAAAAACCTGAGGCCTTAGGATGTATTACATTGTTTCAACAATCAAAGTGGTTATTTCAAATCTCCACGACGACGACTACAATCATGCACAAATAGATTGTTTACTTTATTGTTATGAGAGTTTCTATGGTAACTAAGCATGAATATTACACATGGATTAATTTTTTTCCTGATGAGCCAATAGAGAGCTTCTAGCTGATTACATTGAATGTAAAGTCACTTCTGTATTTTTATAGTATCGGAGATATGCGACTTTTAAATTTTATATAATGCTTTTAAAAACGTGAGGCCTTAGGATGTATTACATTGTTTCAACAATCAAAGTGGTTATTTCAAATCTCCACGACGACGACTACAATCATGCACAAATAGATTGTTTATTTTATTGGTATGTGAGTTTCTATGGTAACTAAGCATGAATTTTAAACATGGATTATTTTTTTTCTAATGAGCCAATAGAGAGCTTCTACCTGATTACATTGAGTGTAAAGTCACTTCTGTATTTTTTATAGTAATAGAGATATGCGACTTTTAAATTTTATATAATGCTTTTAAAAACGTGAGGCCTTAGGATGTATTACATTGTTTCAACAATCAAAGTGTGTGTTTCAAATCTCCACGACGACGACTACAATCATGCACAAATAGATTGTTTACTTTATTGTTATGAGAGTTTCTATGGTAACTAAGCATGAATATTACACATGGATTAATTTTTTCCTGATGAGCCAATAGAGAGTTTCGACCTGATTACATTGAGTGTAAAGTGAGTTCTGTATATTTTATAGTAACGGAGATATGCGAGTTTGAAATTTTATATAATGTTCTTGAAAACGTGAGGCTTTAGGATGTATTACATTGTTTCAACAATCAAAGTGATTATTTCAAATCTCCACGACGACAACTACAATCATGCACAAATAGATTGTTTACTTTATTGTTATGAGAGTTTCTATGGTAACTAAGCACGAATATTACACATGGATTAAATTTTTTTTAATGAGCCAATAGAGAGCTTCGACCTGATTACATTGAGTGTAAAGTAAGTTCTGTATCTTTTATAGTAACGGAGATATGCGAGTTTGAAATTTTATATAATGTTCTTGAAAACGTGAGGCTTTAGGATGTATTACATTGTTTCAACAATCAAAGTGATTATTTCAAATCTCCACGACGACGACTACAATCATGCACAAATAGATTGTTTACTTTATTGTTATGAGAGTTTCTATGGTAACTAAGCACGAATATTACACATGGATTAAATTTTTTCTAATGAGGCAATAGAGAGCTTGGACCTGATTACATTGAGTGTAAAATCACTTCTGTATCTTCTATAGTAACGGAGATATGCGAGTCTTAAATTTTATATAATGCTTTTAAAAACGTGAGGCCTTAGGATGTATTACATTGTTTCAACAATCAAAGTGTTTATTTCAAATCTCCACGACGACGACTACAATCATGCACAAATAGATTGTTTACTCTATTGTTATGAGTGTTTCTATGGTAACTAAGCATGAATATTACACATGGATTAATTTTTTTCTGATGAGCCAATAGAGAGCTTGGACCTGATTACATTGAGTGTAAAGTCACTTCTGTATCTTTTATAGTAACAGAGATATGCGAGTTTTAAATTTTTTATAATGTTTTTAAAACCTGAGGCCTTAGGATGTATTACATTGTTTCAACAATCAAAGTGGTTATTTCAAATCTCCACGACGACGACTACAATCATGCACAAATAGATTGTTTACTTTATTGTTATGAGAGTTTCTATGGTAACTAAGCATGAATATTACACATGGATTAATTTTTTTCCTGATGAGCCAATAGAGAGCTTCTAGCTGATTACATTGAATGTAAAGTCACTTCTGTATTTTTATAGTATCGGAGATATGCGACTTTTAAATTTTATATAATGCTTTTAAAAACGTGAGGCCTTAGGATGTATTACATTGTTTCAACAATCAAAGTGTTTATTTCAAATCTCCACGACGACGACTACAATCATGCACAAATAGATTGTTTACTCTATTGTTATGAGTGTTTCTCTGGTAACTAAGCATGAATATTACACATGGATTAATTTTTTTCTGATGAGCCAATAGAGAGCTTGGACCTGATTACATTGAGTGTAAAGTCACTTCTGTATCTTTTATAGTAACAGAGATATGCGAGTTTTAAATTTTTTATAATGTTTTTAAAACCTGAGGCCTTAGGATGTATTACATTTTTTCAACAATCAAAGTGGTTATTTCAAATCTCCACGACGACGACTACAATCATGCACAAATAGATTGTTTACTTTATTGTTATGAGAGTTTCTATGGTAACTAAGCATGAATATTACACATGGATTAATTTTTTTCCTGATGAGCCAATAGAGAGCTTCTAGCTGATTACATTGAGTGTAAAGTCACTTCTGTATTTTTTATAGTATCGGAGATATGCGACTTTTAAATTTTATATAATGCTTTTAAAAACGTGAGGCCTTAGGATGTATTACATTGTTTCAACAATCAAAGTGTTTATTTCAAATCTCCACGACGACGACTACAATCATGCACAAATAGATTGTTTACTTTATTGTTATGAGTGTTTCTATGGTAACTAAGCATGAATATTACACATGGATTAATTTTTTTCTGATGAGCCAATAGAGAGCTTGGACCTGATTACATTGAGTGTAAAGTCACTACTGTATCTTTTATAGTAACAGAGATATGCGAGTTTTAAATTTTTTATAATGTTTTTAAAACCTGAGGCCTTAGGATGCATTACATTGTTTCAACAATCAAAGTGGTTATTTCAAATCTCCACGACGACGACTACAATCATGCACAAATAGATTGTTTATTTTATTGGTATGTGAGTTTCTATGGTAACTAAGCATGAATATTAAACATGGATTATTTTTTTTCTAATGAGCCAATAGAGAGCTTCTACCTGATTACATTGAGTGTAAAGTCACTTCTGTATTTTTTATAGTAATAGAGATATGCGACTTTTAAATTTTATATAATGCTTTTAAAAACGTGAGGCCTTAGGATGTATTACATTGTTTCAACAATCAAAGTGTGTGTTTCAAATCTCCACGACGACGACTACAATCATGCACAAATAGATTGTTTACTCTATAGTTATGAGTGTTTCTATGGTAACTAAGCATGAATATTACACATGGATTAATTTTTTCCTGATGAGCCAATAGAGAGCTTCGACCTGATTACATTGAGTGTAAAGTAAGTTCTGTATCTTTTATAGTAACGGAGATATGCGAGTTTGAAATTTTATATAATGTTCTTGAAAACGTGAGGCTTTAGGATGTATTACATTGTTTCAACAATCAAAGTGATTATTTCAAATCTCCACGACGACGACTACAATCATGCACAAATAGATTGTTTATTTTATTGTTATGAGAGTTTCTATGGTAACTAAGCACGAATATTACACATGGATTAAATTTTTTCTAATGAGCCAATAGAGAGCTTCTAGCTGATTACATTGGGTGTAAAATCATTTCTGTATCTTCTATAGTAACGGAGATATGCGAGTTTTAAATTTTATATAATGCTTTTAAAAACGTGAGGCCTTAGGATGTATTACATTGTTTCAACAATCAAAGTGTTTATTTCAAATCTCCACGACGACGACTACAATCATGCACAAATAGATTGTTTACTTTATTGTTATGAGTGTTTCTATGGTAACTAAGCATGAATATTACACATGGATTAATTTTTTTCTGATGAGCCAATAGAGAGCTTGGACCTGATTACATTGAGTGTAAAGTCACTTCTGTATCTTTTATAGTAACAGAGATATGCGAGTTTTAAATTTTTTATAATGTTTTTAAAACCTGAGGCCTTAGGATGCATTACATTGTTTCAACAATCAAAGTGGTTATTTCAAATCTCCACGACGACGACTACAATCATGCACAAATAGATTGTTTATTTTATTGGTATGTGAGTTTCTATGGTAACTAAGCATGAATATTAAACATGGATTATTTTTTTTCTAATGAGCCAATAGAGAGCTTCTACCTGATTACATTGAGTGTAAAGTCACTTCTGTATTTTTTATAGTAATAGAGATATGCGACTTTTAAATTTTATATAATGCTTTTAAAAACGTGAGGCCTTAGGATGTATTACATTGTTTCAACAATCAAAGTGTGTGTTTCAAATCTCCACGACGACGACTACAATCATGCACAAATAGATTGTTTACTCTATTGTTATGAGTGTTTCTATGGTAACTAAGCATGAATATTACACATGGATTAATTTTTTCCTGATGAGCCAATAGAGAGCTTCGACCTGATTACATTGAGTGTAAAGTAAGTTCTGTATCTTTTATAGTAACGGAGATATGCGAGTTTGAAATTTTATATAATGTTCTTGAAAACGTGAGGCTTTAGGATGTATTACATTGTTTCAACAATCAAAGTGATTATTTCAAATCTCCACGACGACGACTACAATCATGCACAAATAGATTGTTTATTTTATTGTTATGAGAGTTTCTATGGTAACTAAGCACGAATATTACACATGGATTAAATTTTTTCTAATGAGCCAATAGAGAGCTTGGACCTGATTACATTGAGTGTAAAATCATTTCTGTATCTTCTATAGTAACGGAGATATGCGAGTTTTAAATTTTATATAATGCTTTTAAAAACGTGAGGCCTTAGGATGTATTACATTGTTTCAACAATCAAAGTGTTTATTTCAAATCTCCACGACGACGACTACAATCATGCACAAATAGATTGTTTACTTTATTGTTATGAGAGTTTCTATGGTAACTAAGCATGAATATTACACATGGATTATTTTTTTTCTGATGAGCGAATAGAGAGCTTGGACCTGATTACATTGAGTGTAAAGTCACTTCTGTATCTTTTATAGTAACAGAGATATGCGACTTTTAAATTTTTTATAATGTTTTTAAAAACCTGAGGCCTTAGGATGTATTACATTGTTTCAACAATCAAAGTGGTTATTTCAAATCTCCACGACGACGACTACAATCATGCACAAATAGATTGTTTACTTTATTGTTATGAGAGTTTCTATGGTAACTAAGCATGAATATTACACATGGATTAATTTTTTTCCTGATGAGCCAATAGAGAGCTTCTAGCTGATTACATTGAATGTAAAGTCACTTCTGTATTTTTATAGTATCGGAGATATGCGACTTTTAAATTTTATATAATGCTTTTAAAAACGTGAGGCCTTAGGATGTATTACATTGTTTCAACAATCAAAGTGGTTATTTCAAATCTCCACGACGACGACTACAATCATGCACAAATAGATTGTTTATTTTATTGGTATGTGAGTTTCTCTGGTAACTAAGCATGAATTTTAAACATGGATTATTTTTTTTCTAATGAGCCAATAGAGAGCTTCTACCTGATTACATTGAGTGTAAAGTCACTTCTGTATTTTTTATAGTAATAGAGATATGCGACTTTTAAATTTTATATAATGCTTTTAAAAACGTGAGGCCTTAGGATGTATTACATTGTTTCAACAATCAAAGTGTGTGTTTCAAATCTCCACGACGACGACTACAATCATGCACAAATAGATTGTTTACTTTATTGTTATGAGAGTTTCTATGGTAACTAAGCATGAATATTACACATGGATTAATTTTTTCCTGATGAGCCAATAGAGAGTTTCGACCTGATTACATTGAGTGTAAAGTGAGTTCTGTATATTTTATAGTAACGGAGATATGCGAGTTTGAAATTTTATATAATGTTCTTGAAAACGTGAGGCTTTAGGATGTATTACATTGTTTCAACAATCAAAGTGATTATTTCAAATCTCCACGACGACGACGACTACAATCATGCACAAATAGATTGTTTACTTTATTGTTATGAGAGTTTCTATGGTAACTAAGCACGAATATTACACATGGATTAAATTTTTTCTAATGAGCCAATAGAGAGCTTCGACCTGATTACATTGAGTGTAAAGTAAGTTCTGTATCTTTTATAGTAACGGAGATATGCGAGTTTGAAATTTTATATAATGTTCTTGAAAACGTGAGGCTTTAGGATGTATTACATTGTTTCAACAATCAAAGTGATTATTTCAAATCTCCACGACGACGACTACAATCATGCACAAATAGATTGTTTACTTTATTGTTATGAGAGTTTCTATGGTAACTAAGCACGAATATTACACATGGATTAAATTTTTTCTAATGAGGCAATAGAGAGCTTGGACCTGATTACATTGAGTGTAAAATCACTTCTGTATCTTCTATAGTAACGGAGATATGCGAGTCTTAAATTTTATATAATGCTTTTAAAAACGTGAGGCCTTAGGATGTATTACATTGTTTCAACAATCAAAGTGTTTATTTCAAATCTCCACGACGACGACTACAATCATGCACAAATAGATTGTTTACTCTATTGTTATGAGTGTTTCTATGGTAACTAAGCATGAATATTACACATGGATTAATTTTTTTCTGATGAGCCAATAGAGAGCTTGGACCTGATTACATTGAGTGTAAAGTCACTTCTGTATCTTTTATAGTAACAGAGATATGCGAGTTTTAAATTTTTTATAATGTTTTTAAAACCTGAGGCCTTAGGATGTATTACATTGTTTCAACAATCAAAGTGGTTATTTCAAATCTCCACGACGACGACTACAATCATGCACAAATAGATTGTTTACTTTATTGTTATGAGAGTTTCTATGGTAACTAAGCATGAATATTACACATGGATTAATTTTTTTCCTGATGAGCCAATAGAGAGCTTCTAGCTGATTACATTGAGTGTAAAGTCACTTCTGTATTTTTTATAGTATCGGAGATATGCGACTTTTAAATTTTATATAATGCTTTTAAAAACGTGAGGCCTTAGGATGTATTACATTGTTTCAACAATCAAAGTGTTTATTTCAAATCTCCACCACGACGACTACAATCATGCACAAATAGATTGTTTACTTTATTGTTATGAGTGTTTCTATGGTAACTAAGCATGAATATTACACATGGATTAATTTTTTTCTGATGAGCCAATAGAGAGCTTGGACCTGATTACATTGAGTGTAAAGTCACTTCTGTATCTTTTATAGTAACAGAGATGTGCGAGTTTTAAATTTTACATAATGTTTTTAAAACGTGAGGCCTTAGGATGTATTACATTGTTTCAACAATCAAAGTGGTTATTTCAAATCTCCACGACGACGACTACAATCATGCACAAATAGATTGTTTACTTTATTGTTATGAGAGTTTCTATGGTAACTAAGCATGAATATTACACATGGATTAATTTTTTTCCTGATGAGCCAATAGAGAGCTTCTAGCTGATTACATTGAATGTAAAGTCACTTCTGTATTTTTATAGTATCGGAGATATGCGACTTTTAAATTTTATATAATGCTTTTAAAAACGTGAGGCCTTAGGATGTATTACATTGTTTCAACAATCAAAGTGTTTATTTCAAATCTCCACGACGACGACTACAATCATGCACAAATAGATTGTTTACTTTATTGTTATGAATGTTTCTATGGTAACTAAGCATGAATATTACACATGGATTAATTTTTCCTGATGAGCCAATAGAGAGCTTCGACCTGATTACATTGAGTGTAAAGTGAGTTCTGTATCTTTTATAGTAACGGAGATATGCGAGTTTGAAATTTTATATAATGTTCTTGAAAACGTGAGGCTTTAGGATGTATTACATTGTTTCAACAATCAAAGTGATTATTTCAAATCTCCACGACGACGACTACAATCATGCACAAATAGATTGTTTACTTTATTGTTATGAGAGTTTCTATGGTAACTAAGCACGAATATTACACATGGATTAAATTTTTTCTAATGAGCCAATAGAGAGCTTCGACCTGATTACATTGAGTGTAAAGTAAGTTCTGTATCTTTTATAGTAACGGAGATATGCGAGTTTGAAATTTTATATAATGTTCTTGAAAACGTGAGGCTTTAGGATGTATTACATTGTTTCAACAATCAAAGTGATTATTTCAAATCTCCACGACGACGACTACAATCATGCACAAATAGATTGTTTACTTTATTGTTATGAGAGTTTCTATGGTAACTAAGCATGAATATTACACATGGATTAATTTTTTCCTGATGAGCCAATAGAGAGCTTCGACCTGATTACATTGAGTGTAAAGTAAGTTCTGTATCTTTTATAGTAACGGAGATATGCGAGTTTGAAATTTTATATAATGTTCTTGAAAACGTGAGGCTTTAGGATGTATTACATTGTTTCAACAATCAAAGTGATTATTTCAAATCTCCACGACGACGACTACAATCATGCACAAATAGATTGTTTATTTTATTGTTATGAGAGTTTCTATGGTAACTAAGCACGAATATTACACATGGATTAAATTTTTTCTAATGAGCCAATAGAGAGCTTGGACCTGATTACATTGAGTGTAAAATCATTTCTGTATCTTCTATAGTAACGGAGATATGCGAGTTTTAAATTTTATATAATGCTTTTAAAAACGTGAGGCCTTAGGATGTATTACATTGTTTCAACAATCAAAGTGTTTATTTCAAATCTCCACGACGACGACTACAATCATGCACAAATAGATTGTTTACTTTATTGTTATGAGTGTTTCTATGGTAACTAAGCATGAATATTACACATGGATTATTTTTTTTCTGATGAGCGAATAGAGAGCTTGGACCTGATTACATTGAGTGTAAAGTCACTTCTGTATCTTTTATAGTAACAGAGATATGCGACTTTTAAATTTTTTATAATGTTTTTAAAAACCTGAGGCCTTAGGATGTATTACATTGTTTCAACAATCAAAGTGGTTATTTCAAATCTCCACGACGACGACTACAATCATGCACAAATAGATTGTTTACTTTATTGTTATGAGAGTTTCTATGGTAACTAAGCATGAATATTACACATGGATTAATTTTTTTCCTGATGAGCCAATAGAGAGCTTCTAGCTGATTACATTGAATGTAAAGTCACTTCTGTATTTTTATAGTATCGGAGATATGCGACTTTTAAATTTTATATAATGCTTTTAAAAACGTGAGGCCTTAGGATGTATTACATTGTTTCAACAATCAAAGTGGTTATTTCAAATCTCCACGACGACGACTACAATCATGCACAAATAGATTGTTTATTTTATTGGTATGTGAGTTTCTATGGTAACTAAGCATGAATTTTAAACATGGATTATTTTTTTTCTAATGAGCCAATAGAGAGCTTCTACCTGATTACATTGAGTGTAAAGTCACTTCTGTATTTTTTATAGTAATAGAGATATGCGACTTTTAAATTTTATATAATGCTTTTAAAAACGTGAGGCCTTAGGATGTATTACATTGTTTCAACAATCAAAGTGTGTGTTTCAAATCTCCACGACGACGACTACAATCATGCACAAATAGATTGTTTACTTTATTGTTATGAGAGTTTCTATGGTAACTAAGCATGAATATTACACATGGATTAATTTTTTCCTGATGAGCCAATAGAGAGTTTCGACCTGATTACATTGAGTGTAAAGTGAGTTCTGTATATTTTATAGTAACGGAGATATGCGAGTTTGAAATTTTATATAATGTTCTTGAAAACGTGAGGCTTTAGGATGTATTACATTGTTTCAACAATCAAAGTGATTATTTCAAATCTCCACGACGACGACTACAATCATGCACAAATAGATTGTTTACTTTATTGTTATGAGAGTTTCTATGGTAACTAAGCACGAATATTACACATGGATTAAATTTTTTCTAATGAGCCAATAGAGAGCTTCGACCTGATTACATTGAGTGTAAAGTAAGTTCTGTATCTTTTATAGTAACGGAGATATGCGAGTTTGAAATTTTATATAATGTTCTTGAAAACGTGAGGCTTTAGGATGTATTACATTGTTTCAACAATCAAAGTGATTATTTCAAATCTCCACGACGACGACTACAATCATGCACAAATAGATTGTTTACTTTATTGTTATGAGAGTTTCTATGGTAACTAAGCACGAATATTACACATGGATTAAATTTTTTCTAATGAGGCAATAGAGAGCTTGGACCTGATTACATTGAGTGTAAAATCACTTCTGTATCTTCTATAGTAACGGAGATATGCGAGTCTTAAATTTTATATAATGCTTTTAAAAACGTGAGGCCTTAGGATGTATTACATTGTTTCAACAATCAAAGTGTTTATTTCAAATCTCCACGACGACGACTACAATCATGCACAAATAGATTGTTTACTCTATTGTTATGAGTGTTTCTATGGTAACTAAGCATGAATATTACACATGGATTAATTTTTTTCTGATGAGCCAATAGAGAGCTTGGACCTGATTACATTGAGTGTAAAGTCACTTCTGTATCTTTTATAGTAACAGAGATATGCGAGTTTTAAATTTTTTATAATGTTTTTAAAACCTGAGGCCTTAGGATGTATTACATTGTTTCAACAATCAAAGTGGTTATTTCAAATCTCCACGACGACGACTACAATCATGCACAAATAGATTGTTTACTTTATTGTTATGAGAGTTTCTATGGTAACTAAGCATGAATATTACACATGGATTAATTTTTTTCCTGATGAGCCAATAGAGAGCTTCTAGCTGATTACATTGAGTGTAAAGTCACTTCTGTATTTTTTATAGTATCGGAGATATGCGACTTTTAAATTTTATATAATGCTTTTAAAAACGTGAGGCCTTAGGATGTATTACATTGTTTCAACAATCAAAGTGTTTATTTCAAATCTCCACGACGACGACTACAATCATGCACAAATAGATTGTTTACTTTATTGTTATGAATGTTTCTATGGTAACTAAGCATGAATATTACACATGGATTAATTTTTCCTGATGAGCCAATAGAGAGCTTCGACCTGATTACATTGAGTGTAAAGTGAGTTCTGTATCTTTTATAGTAACGGAGATATGCGAGTTTGAAATTTTATATAATGTTCTTGAAAACGTGAGGCTTTAGGATGTATTACATTGTTTCAACAATCAAAGTGATTATTTCAAATCTCCACGACGACGACTACAATCATGCACAAATAGATTGTTTACTTTATTGTTATGAGAGTTTCTATGGTAACTAAGCACGAATATTACACATGGATTAAATTTTTTCTAATGAGCCAATAGAGAGCTTCGACCTGATTACATTGAGTGTAAAGTAAGTTCTGTATCTTTTATAGTAACGGAGATATGCGAGTTTGAAATTTTATATAATGTTCTTGAAAACGTGAGGCTTTAGGATGTATTACATTGTTTCAACAATCAAAGTGATTATTTCAAATCTCCACGACGACGACTACAATCATGCACAAATAGATTGTTTATTTTATTGTTATGAGAGTTTCTATGGTAACTAAGCACGAATATTACACATGGATTAAATTTTTTCTAATGAGCCAATAGAGAGCTTGGACCTGATTACATTGAGTGTAAAATCATTTCTGTATCTTCTATAGTAACGGAGATATGTGAGTTTTAAATTTTATATAATGCTTTTAAAAACGTGAGGCCTTAGGATGTATTACATTGTTTCAACAATCAAAGTGTTTATTTCAAATCTCCACGACGACGACTACAATCATGCACAAATAGATTGTTTACTTTATTGTTATGAGTGTTTCTATGGTAACTAAGCATGAATATTACACATGGATTATTTTTTTTCTGATGAGCGAATAGAGAGCTTGGACCTGATTACATTGAGTGTAAAGTCACTTCTGTATCTTTTATAGTAACAGAGATATGCGACTTTTAGATTTTATATAATGCTTTTAAAAACGTGAGGCCTTAGGATGTATTACATTGTTTCAACAATCAAAGTGGTTATTTCAAATCTCCACGACGACGACTACAATCATGCACAAATAGATTGTTTATTTTATTGGTATGTGAGTTTCTATGGTAACTAAGCATGAATTTTAAACATGGATTATTTTTTTTCTAATGAGCCAATAGAGAGCTTCTACCTGATTACATTGAGTGTAAAGTCACTTCTGTATTTTTTATAGTAATAGAGATATGCGACTTTTAAATTTTATATAATGCTTTTAAAAACGTGAGGCCTTAGGATGTATTACATTGTTTCAACAATCAAAGTGTGTGTTTCAAATCTCCACGACGACGACTACAATCATGCACAAATAGATTGTTTATTTTATTGTTATGAGAGTTTCTATGGTAACTAAGCACGAATATTACACATGGATTAAATTTTTTCTAATGAGCCAATAGAGAGCTTGGACCTGATTACATTGAGTGTAAAATCATTTCTGTATCTTCTATAGTAACGGAGATATGCGAGTTTTAAATTTTATATAATGCTTTTAAAAACGTGAGGCCTTAGGATGTATTACATTGTTTCAACAATCAAAGTGTTTATTTCAAATCTCCACGACGACGACTACAATCATGCACAAATAGATTGTTTACTTTATTGTTATGAGTGTTTCTATGGTAACTAAGCATGAATATTACACATGGATTATTTTTTTTCTGATGAGCGAATAGAGAGCTTGGACCTGATTACATTGAGTGTAAAGTCACTTCTGTATCTTTTATAGTAACAGAGATATGCGACTTTTAAATTTTTTATAATGTTTTTAAAAACCTGAGGCCTTAGGATGTATTACATTGTTTCAACAATCAAAGTGGTTATTTCAAATCTCCACGACGACGACTACAATCATGCACAAATAGATTGTTTACTTTATTGTTATGAGAGTTTCTATGGTAACTAAGCATGAATATTACACATGGATTAATTTTTTTCCTGATGAGCCAATAGAGAGCTTCTAGCTGATTACATTGAGTGTAAAGTCACTTCTGTATTTTTTATAGTATCGGAGATATGCGACTTTTAAATTTTATATAATGCTTTTAAAAACGTGAGGCCTTAGGATGTATTACATTGTTTCAACAATCAAAGTGTTTATTTCAAATCTCCACGACGACGACTACAATCATGCACAAATAGATTGTTTACTTTATTGTTATGAGAGTTTCTATGGTAACTAAGCACGAATATTACACATGGATTAAATTTTTTCTAATGAGCCAATAGAGAGCTTCGACCTGATTACATTGAGTGTAAAGTGAGTTCTGTATCTTTTATAGTAACGGAGATATGCGAGTTTGAAATTTTATATAATGTTCTTGAAAACGTGAGGCTTTAGGATGTATTACATTGTTTCAACAATCAAAGTGATTATTTCAAATCTCCACGACGACGACTACAATCATGCACAAATAGATTGTTTACTTTATTGTTATGAGAGTTTCTATGGTAACTAAGCACGAATATTACACATGGATTAAATTTTTTCTAATGAGCCAATAGAGAGCTTCGACCTGATTACATTGAGTGTAAAGTAAGTTCTGTATCTTTTATAGTAACGGAGATATGCGAGTTTGAAATTTTATATAATGTTCTTGAAAACGTGAGGCTTTAGGATGTATTACATTGTTTCAACAATCAAAGTGATTATTTCAAATCTCCACGACGACGACTACAATCATGCACAAATAGATTGTTTACTTTATTGTTATGAGAGTTTCTATGGTAACTAAGCATGAATATTACACATGGATTAATTTTTTCCTGATGAGCCAATAGAGAGCTTCGACCTGATTACATTGAGTGTAAAGTAAGTTCTGTATCTTTTATAGTAACGGAGATATGCGAGTTTGAAATTTTATATAATGTTCTTGAAAACGTGAGGCTTTAGGATGTATTACATTGTTTCAACAATCAAAGTGATTATTTCAAATCTCCACGACGACGACTACAATCATGCACAAATAGATTGTTTATTTTATTGTTATGAGAGTTTCTATGGTAACTAAGCACGAATATTACACATGGATTAAATTTTTTCTAATGAGCCAATAGAGAGCTTGGACCTGATTACATTGAGTGTAAAATCATTTCTGTATCTTCTATAGTAACGGAGATATGCGAGTTTTAAATTTTATATAATGCTTTTAAAAACGTGAGGCCTTAGGATGTATTACATTGTTTCAACAATCAAAGTGTTTATTTCAAATCTCCACGACGACGACTACAATCATGCACAAATAGATTGTTTACTTTATTGTTATGAGTGTTTCTATGGTAACTAAGCATGAATATTACACATGGATTATTTTTTTTCTGATGAGCGAATAGAGAGCTTGGACCTGATTACATTGAGTGTAAAGTCACTTCTGTATCTTTTATAGTAACAGAGATATGCGACTTTTAAATTTTTTATAATGTTTTTAAAAACCTGAGGCCTTAGGATGTATTACATTGTTTCAACAATCAAAGTGGTTATTTCAAATCTCCACGACGACGACTACAATCATGCACAAATAGATTGTTTACTTTATTGTTATGAGAGTTTCTATGGTAACTAAGCATGAATATTACACATGGATTAATTTTTTTCCTGATGAGCCAATAGAGAGCTTCTAGCTGATTACATTGAATGTAAAGTCACTTCTGTATTTTTATAGTATCGGAGATATGCGACTTTTAAATTTTATCTAATGCTTTTAAAAACGTGAGGCCTTAGGATGTATTACATTGTTTCAACAATCAAAGTGGTTATTTCAAATCTCCACGACGACGACTACAATCATGCACAAATAGATTGTTTATTTTATTGGTATGTGAGTTTCTATGGTAACTAAGCATGAATTTTAAACATGGATTATTTTTTTTCTAATGAGCCAATAGAGAGCTTCTACCTGATTACATTGAGTGTAAAGTCACTTCTGTATTTTTTATAGTAATAGAGATATGCGACTTTTAAATTTTATATAATGCTTTTAAAAACGTGAGGCCTTAGGATGTATTACATTGTTTCAACAATCAAAGTGTGTGTTTCAAATCTCCACGACGACGACTACAATCATGCACAAATAGATTGTTTACTTTATTGTTATGAGAGTTTCTATGGTAACTAAGCATGAATATTACACATGGATTAATTTTTTCCTGATGAGCCAATAGAGAGTTTCGACCTGATTACATTGAGTGTAAAGTGAGTTCTGTATATTTTATAGTAACGGAGATATGCGAGTTTGAAATTTTATATAATGTTCTTGAAAACGTGAGGCTTTAGGATGTATTACATTGTTTCAACAATCAAAGTGATTATTTCAAATCTCCACGACGACGACTACAATCATGCACAAATAGATTGTTTACTTTATTGTTATGAGAGTTTCTATGGTAACTAAGCACGAATATTACACATGGATTAAATTTTTTCTAATGAGCCAATAGAGAGCTTCGACCTGATTACATTGAGTGTAAAGTAAGTTCTGTATCTTTTATAGTAACGGAGATATGCGAGTTTGAAATTTTATATAATGTTCTTGAAAACGTGAGGCTTTAGGATGTATTACATTGTTTCAACAATCAAAGTGATTATTTCAAATCTCCACGACGACGACTACAATCATGCACAAATAGATTGTTTACTTTATTGTTATGAGAGTTTCTATGGTAACTAAGCACGAATATTACACATGGATTAAATTTTTTCTAATGAGGCAATAGAGAGCTTGGACCTGATTACATTGAGTGTAAAATCACTTCTGTATCTTCTATAGTAACGGAGATATGCGAGTCTTAAATTTTATATAATGCTTTTAAAACGTGAGGCCTTAGGATGTATTACATTGTTTCAACAATCAAAGTGTTTATTTCAAATCTCCACGACGACGACTACAATCATGCACAAATAGATTGTTTACTCTATTGTTATGAGTGTTTCTATGGTAACTAAGCATGAATATTACACATGGATTAATTTTTTTCTGATGAGCCAATAGAGAGCTTGGACCTGATTACATTGAGTGTAAAGTCACTTCTGTATCTTTTATAGTAACAGAGATATGCGAGTTTTAAATTTTTTATAATGTTTTTAAAACCTGAGGCCTTAGGATGTATTACATTGTTTCAACAATCAAAGTGGTTATTTCAAATCTCCACGACGACGACTACAATCATGCACAAATAGATTGTTTACTTTATTGTTATGAGAGTTTCTATGGTAACTAAGCATGAATATTACACATGGATTAATTTTTTTCCTGATGAGCCAATAGAGAGCTTCTAGCTGATTACATTGAGTGTAAAGTCACTTCTGTATTTTTTATAGTATCGGAGATATGCGACTTTTAAATTTTATATAATGCTTTTAAAAACGTGAGGCCTTAGGATGTATTACATTGTTTCAACAATCAAAGTGTTTATTTCAAATCTCCACGACGACGACTACAATCATGCACAAATAGATTGTTTACTTTATTGTTATGAATGTTTCTATGGTAACTAAGCATGAATATTACACATGGATTAATTTTTCCTGATGAGCCAATAGAGAGCTTCGACCTGATTACATTGAGTGTAAAGTGAGTTCTGTATCTTTTATAGTAACGGAGATATGCGAGTTTGAAATTTTATATAATGTTCTTGAAAACGTGAGGCTTTAGGATGTATTACATTGTTTCAACAATCAAAGTGATTATTTCAAATCTCCACGACGACGACTACAATCATGCACAAATAGATTGTTTACTTTATTGTTATGAGAGTTTCTATGGTAACTAAGCACGAATATTACACATGGATTAAATTTTTTCTGATGAGCTAATAGAGAGCTTGGACCTGATTACATTGAGTGTAAAGTCACTTCTGTATCTTTTATAGTAACAGAGATATGCCAGTTTTAAATTTTTTATAATGTTTTTAAAAACCTGAGGCCTTAGGATGTATTACATTGTTTCAACAATCAAAGTGGTTATTTCAAATCTCCACGACGACGACTACAATCATGCACAAATAGATTGTTTACTCTATTGTTATGAGTGTTTCTATGGTAACTAAGCATGAATATTACACATGGATTAATTTTTTTCTGATGAGCCAATAGAGAGCTTGGACCTGATTATATTGAGTGTAAAGTCACTTCTGTATCTTTTATAGTAACAGAGATATGCGAGTTTTAAATTTTTTATAATGTTTTTAAAACCTGAGGCCTTAGGATGTATTACATTGTTTCAACAATCAAAGTGGTTATTTCAAATCTCCACGACGACGACTACAATCATGCACAAATAGATTGTTTACTTTATTGTTATGAGAGTTTCTATGGTAACTAAGCATGAATATTACACATGGATTAATTTTTTTCCTGATGAGCCAATAGAGAGCTTCTAGCTGATTACATTGAGTGTAAAGTCACTTCTGTATTTTTTATAGTATCGGAGATATGCGACTTTTAAATTTTATATAATGCTTTTAAAAACGTGAGGCCTTAGGATGTATTACATTGTTTCAACAATCAAAGGGTTTATTTCAAATCTCCACGACGACGATTACAATCATGCACAAATAGATTGTTTACTTTATTGTTATGAATGTTTCTATGGTAACTAAGCATGAATATTACACATGGATTAATTTTTCCTGATGAGCCAATAGAGAGCTTCGACCTGATTACATTGAGTGTAAAGTGAGTTCTGTATCTTTTATAGTAACGGAGATATGCGAGTTTGAAATTTTATATAATGTTCTTGAAAACGTGAGGCTTTAGGATGTATTACATTGTTTCAACAATCAAAGTGATTATTTCAAATCTCCACGACGACGACTACAATCATGCACAAATAGATTGTTTACTTTATTGTTATGAGAGTTTCTATGGTAACTAAGCACGAATATTACACATGGATTAAATTTTTTTTAATGAGCCAATAGAGAGCTTCGACCTGATTACATTGAGTGTAAAGTAAGTTCTGTATCTTTTATAGTAACGGAGATATGCGAGTTTGAAATTTTATATAATGTTCTTGAAAACGTGAGGCTTTAGGATGTATTACATTGTTTCAACAATCAAAGTGATTATTTCAAATCTCCACGACGACGACTACAATCATGCACAAATAGATTGTTTACTTTATTGTTATGAGAGTTTCTATGGTAACTAAGCATGAATATTACACATGGATTAATTTTTTCCTGATGAGCCAATAGAGAGCTTCGACCTGATTACATTGAGTGTAAAGTAAGTTCTGTATCTTTTATAGTAACGGAGATATGCGAGTTTGAAATTTTATATAATGTTCTTGAAAACGTGAGGCTTTAGGATGTATTACATTGTTTCAACAATCAAAGTGATTATTTCAAATCTCCACGACGACGACTACAATCATGCACAAATAGATTGTTTATTTTATTGTTATGAGAGTTTCTATGGTAACTAAGCACGAATATTACACATGGATTAAATTTTTTCTAATGAGCCAATAGAGAGCTTGGACCTGATTACATTGAGTGTAAAATCATTTCTGTATCTTCTATAGTAACGGAGATATGCGAGTTTTAAATTTTATATAATGCTTTTAAAAACGTGAGGCCTTAGGATGTATTACATTGTTTCAACAATCAAAGTGTTTATTTCAAATCTCCACGACGACGACTACAATCATGCACAAATAGATTGTTTACTTTATTGTTATGAGTGTTTCTATGGTAACTAAGCATGAATATTACACATGGATTATTTTTTTTCTGATGAGCGAATAGAGAGCTTGGACCTGATTACATTGAGTGTAAAGTCACTTCTGTATCTTTTATAGTAACAGAGATATGCGACTTTTAAATTTTTTATAATGTTTTTAAAAACCTGAGGCCTTAGGATGTATTACATTGTTTCAACAATCAAAGTGGTTATTTCAAATCTCCACGACGACGACTACAATCATGCACAAATAGATTGTTTACTTTATTGTTATGAGAGTTTCTATGGTAACTAAGCATGAATATTACACATGGATTAATTTTTTTCCTGATGAGCCAATAGAGAGCTTCTAGCTGATTACATTGAATGTAAAGTCACTTCTGTATTTTTATAGTATCGGAGATATGCGACTTTTAAATTTTATATAATGCTTTTAAAAACGTGAGGCCTTAGGATGTATTACATTGTTTCAACAATCAAAGTGGTTATTTCAAATCTCCACGACGACGACTACAATCATGCACAAATAGATTGTTTATTTTATTGGTATGTGAGTTTCTATGGTAACTAAGCATGAATTTTAAACATGGATTATTTTTTTTCTAATGAGCCAATAGAGAGCTTCTACCTGATTACATTGAGTGTAAAGTCACTTCTGTATTTTTTATAGTAATAGAGATATGCGACTTTTAAATTTTATATAATGCTTTTAAAAACGTGAGGCCTTAGGATGTATTACATTGTTTCAACAATCAAAGTGTGTGTTTCAAATCTCCACGACGACGACTACAATCATGCACAAATAGATTGTTTACTTTATTGTTATGAGAGTTTCTATGGTAACTAAGCATGAATATTACACATGGATTAATTTTTTCCTGATGAGCCAATAGAGAGTTTCGACCTGATTACATTGAGTGTAAAGTGAGTTCTGTATATTTTATAGTAACGGAGATATGCGAGTTTGAAATTTTATATAATGTTCTTGAAAACGTGAGGCTTTAGGATGTATTACATTGTTTCAACAATCAAAGTGATTATTTCAAATCTCCACGACGACGACTACAATCATGCACAAATAGATTGTTTATTTTATTGTTATGAGAGTTTCTATGGTAACTAAGCACGAATATTACACATGGATTAAATTTTTTCTAATGAGCCAATAGAGAGCTTGGACCTGATTACATTGAGTGTAAAATCATTTCTGTATCTTCTATAGTAACGGAGATATGCGAGTTTTAAATTTTATATAATGCTTTTAAAAACGTGAGGCCTTAGGATGTATTACATTGTTTCAACAATCAAAGTGTTTATTTCAAATCTCCACGACGACGACTACAATCATGCACAAATAGATTGTTTACTTTATTGTTATGAGTGTTTCTATGGTAACTAAGCATGAATATTACACATGGATTAATTTTTTTCTGATGAGCGAATAGAGAGCTTGGACCTGATTACATTGAGTGTAAAGTCACTTCTGTATCTTTTATAGTAACAGAGATATGCGACTTTTAAATTTTTTATAATGTTTTTAAAAACCTGAGGCCTTAGGATGTATTACATTGTTTCAACAATCAAAGTGGTTATTTCAAATCTCCACGACGACGACTACAATCATGCACAAATAGATTGTTTACTTTATTGTTATGAGAGTTTCTATGGTAACTAAGCATGAATATTACACATGGATTAATTTTTTTCCTGATGAGCCAATAGAGAGCTTCTAGCTGATTACATTGAATGTAAAGTCACTTCTGTATTTTTATAGTATCGGAGATATGCGACTTTTAAATTTTATATAATGCTTTTAAAAACGTGAGGCCTTAGGATGTATTACATTGTTTCAACAATCAAAGTGGTTATTTCAAATCTCCACGACGACGACTACAATCATGCACAAATAGATTGTTTATTTTATTGGTATGTGAGTTTCTATGGTAACTAAGCATGAATTTTAAACATGGATTATTTTTTTTCTAATGAGCCAATAGAGAGCTTCTACCTGATTACATTGAGTGTAAAGTCACTTCTGTATTTTTTATAGTAATAGAGATATGCGACTTTTAAATTTTATATAATGCTTTTAAAAACGTGAGGCCTTAGGATGTATTACATTGTTTCAACAATCAAAGTGTGTGTTTCAAATCTCCACGACGACGACTACAATCATGCACAAATAGATTGTTTACTTTATTGTTATGAGAGTTTCTATGGTAACTAAGCATGAATATTACACATGGATTAATTTTTTCCTGATGAGCCAATAGAGAGTTTCGACCTGATTACATTGAGTGTAAAGTGAGTTCTGTATATTTTATAGTAACGGAGATATGCGAGTTTGAAATTTTATATAATGTTCTTGAAAACGTGAGGCTTTAGGATGTATTACATTGTTTCAACAATCAAAGTGATTATTTCAAATCTCCACGACGACGACTACAATCATGCACAAATAGATTGTTTACTTTATTGTTATGAGAGTTTCTATGGTAACTAAGCACGAATATTACACATGGATTAAATTTTTTCTAATGAGCTAATAGAGAGCTTGGACCTGATTACATTGAGTGTAAAATCACTTCTGTATCTTCTATAGTAACGGAGATATGCGAGTCTTAAATTTTATATAATGCTTTTAAAAACGTGAGGCCTTAGGATGTATTACATTGTTTCAACAATCAAAGTGTTTATTTCAAATCTCCACGACGACGACTACAATCATGCACAAATAGATTGTTTACTCTATTGTTATGAGTGTTTCTATGGTAACTAAGCATGAATATTACACATGGATTAATTTTTTTCTGATGAGCCAATAGAGAGCTTGGACCTGATTACATTGAGTGTAAAGTCACTTCTGTATCTTTTATAGTAACAGAGATATGCGAGTTTTAAATTTTTTATAATGTTTTTAAAACCTGAGGCCTTAGGAAGTATTACATTGTTTCAACAATCAAAGTGGTTATTTCAAATCTCCACGACGACGACTACAATCATGCACAAATAGATTGTTTACTTTATTGTTATGAGAGTTTCTATGGTAACTAAGCATGAATATTACACATGGATTAATTTTTTCCTGATGAGCCAATAGAGAGCTTCTAGCTGATTACATTGAGTGTAAAGTCACTTCTGTATTTTTTATAGTATCGGAGATATGCGACTTTTAAATTTTATATAATGCTTTTAAAAACGTGAGGCCTTAGGATGTATTACATTGTTTCAACAATCAAAGTGTTTATTTCAAATCTCCACGACGACGACTACAATCATGCACAAATAGATTGTTTACTTTATTGTTATGAATGTTTCTATGGTAACTAAGCATGAATATTACACATGGATTAATTTTTCCTGATGAGCCAATAGAGAGCTTCGACCTGATTACATTGAGTGTAAAGTGAGTTCTGTATCTTTTATAGTAACGGAGATATGCGAGTTTGAAATTTTATATAATGTTCTTGAAAACGTGAGGCTTTAGGATGTATTACATTGTTTCAACAATCAAAGTGATTATTTCAAATCTCCACGACGACGACTACAATCATGCACAAATAGATTGTTTACTTTATTGTTATGAGAGTTTCTATGGTAACTAAGCACGAATATTACACATGGATTAAATTTTTTCTGATGAGCTAATAGAGAGCTTGGACCTGATTACATTGAGTGTAAAGTCACTTCTGTATCTTTTATAGTAACAGAGATATGCCAGTTTTAAATTTTTTATAATGTTTTTAAAAACCTGAGGCCTTAGGATGTATTACATTGTTTCAACAATCAAAGTGGTTATTTCAAATCTCCACGACGACGACTACAATCATGCACAAATAGATTGTTTACTTTATTGTTATGAGAGTTTCTATGGTAACTAAGCATGAATATTACACATGGATTAATTTTTTTCCTGATGAGCCAATAGAGAGCTTCTAGCTGATTACATTGAATGTAAAGTCACTTCTGTATTTTTATAGTATCGGAGATATGCGACTTTTAAATTTTATATAATGCTTTTAAAAACGTGAGGCCTTAGGATGTATTACATTGTTTCAACAATCAAAGTGTTTATTTCAAATCTCCACGACGACGACTACAATCATGCACAAATAGATTGTTTACTCTATTGTTATGAGTGTTTCTCTGGTAACTAAGCATGAATATTACACATGGATTAATTTTTTTCTGATGAGCCAATAGAGAGTTTGGACCTGATTACATTGAGTGTAAAGTCACTTCTGTATCTTTTATAGTAACAGAGATATGCGAGTTTTAAATTTTTTATAATGTTTTTAAAACCTGAGGCCTTAGGATGTATTACATTTTTTCAACAATCAAAGTGGTTATTTCAAATCTCCACGACGACGACTACAATCATGCACAAATAGATTGTTTACTTTATTGTTATGAGAGTTTCTATGGTAACTAAGCATGAATATTACACATGGATTAATTTTTTTCCTGATGAGCCAATAGAGAGCTTCTAGCTGATTACATTGAGTGTAAAGTCACTTCTGTATTTTTTATAGTATCGGAGATATGCGACTTTTAAATTTTATATAATGCTTTTAAAAACGTGAGGCCTTAGGATGTATTACATTGTTTCAACAATCAAAGTGTTTATTTCAAATCTCCACGACGACGACTACAATCATGCACAAATAGATTGTTTACTTTATTGTTATGAGTGTTTCTATGGTAACTAAGCATGAATATTACACATGGATTAATTTTTTTCTGATGAGCCAATAGAGAGCTTGGACCTGATTACATTGAGTGTAAAGTCACTTCTGTATCTTTTATAGTAACAGAGATATGCGAGTTTTAAATTTTTTATAATGTTTTTAAAACCTGAGACCTTAGGATGCATTACATTGTTTCAACAATCAAAGTGGTTATTTCAAATCTCCACGACGACGACTACAATCATGCACAAATAGATTGTTTATTTTATTGGTATGTGAGTTTCTATGGTAACTAAGCATGAATATTAAACATGGATTATTTTTTTTCTAATGAGCCAATAGAGAGCTTCTACCTGATTACATTGAGTGTAAAGTCACTTCTGTATTTTTTATAGTAATAGAGATATGCGACTTTTTAATTTTATATAATGCTTTTAAAAACGTGAGGCCTTAGGATGTATTACATTGTTTCAACAATCAAAGTGTGTGTTTCAAATCTCCACGACGACGACTACAATCATGCACAAATAGATTGTTTACTCTATAGTTATGAGTGTTTCTATGGTAACTAAGCATGAATATTACACATGGATTAATTTTTTCCTGATGAGCCAATAGAGAGCTTCGACCTGATTACATTGAGTGTAAAGTAAGTTCTGTATCTTTTATAGTAACGGAGATATGCGAGTTTGAAATTTTATATAATGTTCTTGAAAACGTGAGGCTTTAGGATGTATTACATTGTTTCAACAATCAAAGTGATTATTTCAAATCTCCACGACGACGACTACAATCATGCACAAATAGATTGTTTATTTTATTGTTATGAGAGTTTCTATGGTAACTAAGCACGAATATTACACATGGATTAAATTTTTTCTAATGAGCCAATAGAGAGCTTGGACCTGATTACATTGAGTGTAAAATCATTTCTGTATCTTCTATAGTAACGGAGATATGCGAGTTTTAAATTTTATATAATGCTTTTAAAAACGTGAGGCCTTAGGATGTATTACATTGTTTCAACAATCAAAGTGTTTATTTCAAATCTCCACGACGACGACTACAATCATGCACAAATAGATTGTTTACTTTATTGTTATGAGTGTTTCTATGGTAACTAAGCATGAATATTACACATGGATTAATTTTTATCTGATGAGCCAATAGAGAGCTTGGACCTGATTACATTGAGTGTAAAGTCACTTCTGTATCTTTTATAGTAACAGAGATATGCGAGTTTTAAATTTTTTATAATGTTTTTAAAACCTGAGGCCTTAGGATGCATTACATTGTTTCAACAATCAAAGTGGTTATTTCAAATCTCCACGACGACGACTACAATCATGCACAAATAGATTGTTTATTTTATTGGTATGTGAGTTTCTATGGTAACTAAGCATGAATATTAAACATGGATTATTTTTTTTCTAATGAGCCAATAGAGAGCTTCTACCTGATTACATTGAGTGTAAAGTCACTTCTGTATTTTTTATAGTAATAGAGATATGCGACTTTTAAATTTTATATAATGCTTTTAAAAACGTGAGGCCTTAGGATGTATTACATTGTTTCAACAATCAAAGTGTGTGTTTCAAATCTCCACGACGACGACTACAATCATGCACAAATAGATTGTTTACTCTATTGTTATGAGTGTTTCTATGGTAACTAAGCATGAATATTACACATGGATTAATTTTTTCCTGATGAGCCAATAGAGAGCTTCGACCTGATTACATTGAGTGTAAAGTAAGTTCTGTATCTTTTATAGTAACGGAGATATGCGAGTTTGAAATTTTATATAATGTTCTTGAAAACGTGAGGCTTTAGGATGTATTACATTGTTTCAACAATCAAAGTGATTATTTCAAATCTCCACGACGACGACTACAATCATGCACAAATAGATTGTTTATTTTATTGTTATGAGAGTTTCTATGGTAACTAAGCACGAATATTACACATGGATTAAATTTTTTCTAATGAGCCAATAGAGAGCTTGGACCTGATTACATTGAGTGTAAAATCATTTCTGTATCTTCTATAGTAACGGAGATATGCGAGTTTTAAATTTTATATAATGCTTTTAAAAACGTGAGGCCTTAGGATGTATTACATTGTTTCAACAATCAAAGTGTTTATTTCAAATCTCCACGACGACGACTACAATCATGCACAAATAGATTGTTTACTTTATTGTTATGAGTGTTTCTATGGTAACTAAGCATGAATATTACACATGGATTATTTTTTTTCTGATGAGCGAATAGAGAGCTTGGACCTGATTACATTGAGTGTAAAGTCACTTCTGTATCTTTTATAGTAACAGAGATATGCGACTTTTAAATTTTTTATAATGTTTTTAAAAACCTGAGGCCTTAGGATGTATTACATTGTTTCAACAATCAAAGTGGTTATTTCAAATCTCCACGACGACGACTACAATCATGCACAAATAGATTGTTTACTTTATTGTTATGAGAGTTTCTATGGTAACTAAGCATGAATATTACACATGGATTAATTTTTTTCCTGATGAGCCAATAGAGAGCTTCTAGCTGATTACATTGAATGTAAAGTCACTTCTGTATTTTTATAGTATCGGAGATATGCGACTTTTAAATTTTATATAATGCTTTTAAAAACGTGAGGCCTTAGGATGTATTACATTGTTTCAACAATCAAAGTGGTTATTTCAAATCTCCACGACGACGACTACAATCATGCACAAATAGATTGTTTATTTTATTGGTATGTGAGTTTCTATGGTAACTAAGCATGAATTTTAAACATGGATTATTTTTTTTCTAATGAGCCAATAGAGAGCTTCTACCTGATTACATTGAGTGTAAAGTCACTTCTGTATTTTTTATAGTAATAGAGATATGCGACTTTTAAATTTTATATAATGCTTTTAAAAACGTGAGGCCTTAGGATGTATTACATTGTTTCAACAATCAAAGTGTGTGTTTCAAATCTCCACGACGACGACTACAATCATGCACAAATAGATTGTTTACTTTATTGTTATGAGAGTTTCTATGGTAACTAAGCATGAATATTACACATGGATTAATTTTTTCCTGATGAGCCAATAGAGAGTTTCGACCTGATTACATTGAGTGTAAAGTGAGTTCTGTATATTTTATAGTAACGGAGATATGCGAGTTTGAAATTTTATATAATGTTCTTGAAAACGTGAGGCTTTAGGATGTATTACATTGTTTCAACAATCAAAGTGATTATTTCAAATCTCCACGACGACGACTACAATCATGCACAAATAGATTGTTTACTTTATTGTTATGAGAGTTTCTATGGTAACTAAGCACGAATATTACACATGGATTAAATTTTTTCTAATGAGCCAATAGAGAGCTTCGACCTGATTACATTGAGTGTAAAGTAAGTTCTGCATCTTTTATAGTAACGGAGATATGCGAGTTTGAAATTTTATATAATGTTCTTGAAAACGTGAGGCTTTAGGATGTATTACATTGTTTCAACAATCAAAGTGATTATTTCAAATCTCCACGACGACGACTACAATCATGCACAAATAGATTGTTTACTTTATTGTTATGAGAGTTTCTATGGTAACTAAGCACGAATATTACACATGGATTAAATTTTTTCTAATGAGGCAATAGAGAGCTTGGACCTGATTACATTGAGTGTAAAATCACTTCTGTATCTTCTATAGTAACGGAGATATGCGAGTCTTAAATTTTATATAATGCTTTTAAAAACGTGAGGCCTTAGGATGTATTACATTGTTTCAACAATCAAAGTGTTTATTTCAAATCTCCACGACGACGACTACAATCATGCACAAATAGATTGTTTACTCTATTGTTATGAGTGTTTCTATGGTAACTAAGCATGAATATTACACATGGATTAATTTTTTTCTGATGAGCCAATAGAGAGCTTGGACCTGATTACATTGAGTGTAAAGTCACTTCTGTATCTTTTATAGTAACAGAGATATGCGAGTTTTAAATTTTTTATAATGTTTTTAAAACCTGAGGCCTTAGGATGTATTACATTGTTTCAACAATCAAAGTGGTTATTTCAAATCTCCACGACGACGACTACAATCATGCACAAATAGATTGTTTACTTTATTGTTATGAGAGTTTCTATGGTAACTAAGCATGAATATTACACATGGATTAATTTTTTTCCTGATGAGCCAATAGAGAGCTTCTAGCTGATTACATTGAGTGTAAAGTCACTTCTGTATTTTTTATAGTATCGGAGATATGCGACTTTTAAATTTTATATAATGCTTTTAAAAACGTGAGGCCTTAGGATGTATTACATTGTTTCAACAATCAAAGTGTTTATTTCAAATCTCCACGACGACGACTACAATCATGCACAAATAGATTGTTTACTTTATTGTTATGAATGTTTCTATGGTAACTAAGCATGAATATTACACATGGATTAATTTTTCCTGATGAGCCAATAGAGAGCTTCGACCTGATTACATTGAGTGTAAAGTGAGTTCTGTATCTTTTATAGTAACGGAGATATGCGAGTTTGAAATTTTATATAATGTTCTTGAAAACGTGAGGCTTTAGGATGTATTACATTGTTTCAACAATCAAAGTGATTATTTCAAATCTCCACGACGACGACTACAATCATGCACAAATAGATTGTTTACTTTATTGTTATGAGAGTTTCTATGGTAACTAAGCACGAATATTACACATGGATTAAATTTTTTCTGATGAGCTAATAGAGAGCTTGGACCTGATTACATTGAGTGTAAAGTCACTTCTGTATCTTTTATAGTAACAGAGATATGCCAGTTTTAAATTTTTTATAATGTTTTTAAAAACCTGAGGCTTAGGATGTATTACATTGTTTCAACAATCAAAGTGGTTATTTCAAATCTCCACGACGACGACTACAATCATGCACAAATAGATTGTTTACTTTATTGTTATGAGAGTTTCTATGGTAACTAAGCATGAATATTACACATGGATTAATTTTTTTCCTGATGAGCCAATAGAGAGCTTCTAGCTGATTACATTGAATGTAAAGTCACTTCTGTATTTTTATAGTATCGGAGATATGCGACTTTTAAATTTTATATAATGCTTTTAAAAACGTGAGGCCTTAGGATGTATTACATTGTTTCAACAATCAAAGTGTTTATTTCAAATCTCCACGACGACGACTACAATCATGCACAAATAGATTGTTTACTCTATTGTTATGAGTGTTTCTCTGGTAACTAAGCATGAATATTACACATGGATTAATTTTTTTCTGATGAGCCAATAGAGAGCTTGGACCTGATTACATTGAGTGTAAAGTCACTTCTGTATCTTTTATAGTAACAGAGATATGCGAGTTTTAAATTTTTTATAATGTTTTTAAAACCTGAGGCCTTAGGATGTATTACATTGTTTCAACAATCAAAGTGTTTATTTCAAATCTCCACGACGACGACTACAATCATGCACAAATAGATTGTTTACTTTATTGTTATGAGTGTTTCTATGGTAACTAAGCATGAATATTACACATGGATTAATTTTTATCTGATGAGCCAATAGAGAGCTTGGACCTGATTACATTGAGTGTAAAGTCACTTCTGTATCTTTTATAGTAACAGAGATATGCGAGTTTTAAATTTTTTATAATGTTTTTAAAACCTGAGGCCTTAGGATGCATTACATTGTTTCAACAATCAAAGTGGTTATTTCAAATCTCCACGACGACGACTACAATCATGCACAAATAGATTGTTTATTTTATTGGTATGTGAGTTTCTATGGTAACTAAGCATGAATATTAAACATGGATTATTTTTTTTCTAATGAGCCAATAGAGAGCTTCTACCTGATTACATTGAGTGTAAAGTCACTTCTGTATTTTTTATAGTAATAGAGATATGCGACTTTTAAATTTTATATAATGCTTTTAAAAACGTGAGGCCTTAGGATGTATTACATTGTTTCAACAATCAAAGTGTGTGTTTCAAATCTCCACGACGACGACTACAATCATGCACAAATAGATTGTTTACTCTATTGTTATGAGTGTTTCTATGGTAACTAAGCATGAATATTACACATGGATTAATTTTTTCCTGATGAGCCAATAGAGAGCTTCGACCTGATTACATTGAGTGTAAAGTAAGTTCTGTATCTTTTATAGTAACGGAGATATGCGAGTTTGAAATTTTATATAATGTTCTTGAAAACGTGAGGCTTTAGGATGTATTACATTGTTTCAACAATCAAAGTGATTATTTCAAATCTCCACGACGACGACTACAATCATGCACAAATAGATTGTTTATTTTATTGTTATGAGAGTTTCTATGGTAACTAAGCACGAATATTACACATGGATTAAATTTTTTCTAATGAGCCAATAGAGAGCTTGGACCTGATTACATTGAGTGTAAAATCATTTCTGTATCTTCTATAGTAACGGAGATATGCGAGTTTTAAATTTTATATAATGCTTTTAAAAACGTGAGGCCTTAGGATGTATTACATTGTTTCAACAATCAAAGTGTTTATTTCAAATCTCCACGACGACGACTACAATCATGCACAAATAGATTGTTTACTTTATTGTTATGAGTGTTTCTATGGTAACTAAGCATGAATATTACACATGGATTATTTTTTTTCTGATGAGCGAATAGAGAGCTTGGACCTGATTACATTGAGTGTAAAGTCACTTCTGTATCTTTTATAGTAACAGAGATATGCGACTTTTAAATTTTTTATAATGTTTTTAAAAACCTGAGGCCTTAGGATGTATTACATTGTTTCAACAATCAAAGTGGTTATTTCAAATCTCCACGACGACGACTACAATCATGCACAAATAGATTGTTTACTTTATTGTTATGAGAGTTTCTATGGTAACTAAGCATGAATATTACACATGGATTAATTTTTTTCCTGATGAGCCAATAGAGAGCTTCTAGCTGATTACATTGAATGTAAAGTCACTTCTGTATTTTTATAGTATCGGAGATATGCGACTTTTAAATTTTATATAATGCTTTTAAAAACGTGAGGCCTTAGGATGTATTACATTGTTTCAACAATCAAAGTGGTTATTTCAAATCTCCACGACGACGACTACAATCATGCACAAATAGATTGTTTATTTTATTGGTATGTGAGTTTCTATGGTAACTAAGCATGAATTTTAAACATGGATTATTTTTTTTCTAATGAGCCAATAGAGAGCTTCTACCTGATTACATTGAGTGTAAAGTCACTTCTGTATTTTTTATAGTAATAGAGATATGCGACTTTTAAATTTTATATAATGCTTTTAAAAACGTGAGGCCTTAGGATGTATTACATTGTTTCAACAATCAAAGTGTGTGTTTCAAATCTCCACGACGACGACTACAATCATGCACAAATAGATTGTTTACTTTATTGTTATGAGAGTTTCTATGGTAACTAAGCATGAATATTACACATGGATTAATTTTTTCCTGATGAGCCAATAGAGAGTTTCGACCTGATTACATTGAGTGTAAAGTGAGTTCTGTATATTTTATAGTAACGGAGATATGCGAGTTTGAAATTTTATATAATGTTCTTGAAAACGTGAGGCTTTAGGATGTATTACATTGTTTCAACAATCAAAGTGATTATTTCAAATCTCCACGACGACGACTACAATCATGCACAAATAGATTGTTTACTTTATTGTTATGAGAGTTTCTATGGTAACTAAGCACGAATATTACACATGGATTAAATTTTTTCTAATGAGCCAATAGAGAGCTTCGACCTGATTACATTGAGTGTAAAGTAAGTTCTGCATCTTTTATAGTAACGGAGATATGCGAGTTTGAAATTTTATATAATGTTCTTGAAAACGTGAGGCTTTAGGATGTATTACATTGTTTCAACAATCAAAGTGATTATTTCAAATCTCCACGACGACGACTACAATCATGCACAAATAGATTGTTTACTTTATTGTTATGAGAGTTTCTATGGTAACTAAGCACGAATATTACACATGGATTAAATTTTTTCTAATGAGGCAATAGAGAGCTTGGACCTGATTACATTGAGTGTAAAATCACTTCTGTATCTTCTATAGTAACGGAGATATGCGAGTCTTAAATTTTATATAATGCTTTTAAAAACGTGAGGCCTTAGGATGTATTACATTGTTTCAACAATCAAAGTGTTTATTTCAAATCTCCACGACGACGACTACAATCATGCACAAATAGATTGTTTACTCTATTGTTATGAGTGTTTCTATGGTAACTAAGCATGAATATTACACATGGATTAATTTTTTTCTGATGAGCCAATAGAGAGCTTGGACCTGATTACATTGAGTGTAAAGTCACTTCTGTATCTTTTATAGTAACAGAGATATGCGAGTTTTAAATTTTTTATAATGTTTTTAAAACCTGAGGCCTTAGGATGTATTACATTGTTTCAACAATCAAAGTGGTTATTTCAAATCTCCACGACGACGACTACAATCATGCACAAATAGATTGTTTACTTTATTGTTATGAGAGTTTCTATGGTAACTAAGCATGAATATTACACATGGATTAATTTTTTTCCTGATGAGCCAATAGAGAGCTTCTAGCTGATTACATTGAGTGTAAAGTCACTTCTGTATTTTTTATAGTATCGGAGATATGCGACTTTTAAATTTTATATAATGCTTTTAAAAACGTGAGGCCTTAGGATGTATTACATTGTTTCAACAATCAAAGTGTTTATTTCAAATCTCCACGACGACGACTACAATCATGCACAAATAGATTGTTTACTTTATTGTTATGAATGTTTCTATGGTAACTAAGCATGAATATTACACATGGATTAATTTTTCCTGATGAGCCAATAGAGAGCTTCGACCTGATTACATTGAGTGTAAAGTGAGTTCTGTATCTTTTATAGTAACGGAGATATGCGAGTTTGAAATTTTATATAATGTTCTTGAAAACGTGAGGCTTTAGGATGTATTACATTGTTTCAACAATCAAAGTGATTATTTCAAATCTCCACGACGACGACTACAATCATGCACAAATAGATTGTTTACTTTATTGTTATGAGAGTTTCTATGGTAACTAAGCACGAATATTACACATGGATTAAATTTTTTCTGATGAGCTAATAGAGAGCTTGGACCTGATTACATTGAGTGTAAAGTCACTTCTGTATCTTTTATAGTAACAGAGATATGCCAGTTTTAAATTTTTTATAATGTTTTTAAAAACCTGAGGCTTAGGATGTATTACATTGTTTCAACAATCAAAGTGGTTATTTCAAATCTCCACGACGACGACTACAATCATGCACAAATAGATTGTTTACTTTATTGTTATGAGAGTTTCTATGGTAACTAAGCATGAATATTACACATGGATTAATTTTTTTCCTGATGAGCCAATAGAGAGCTTCTAGCTGATTACATTGAATGTAAAGTCACTTCTGTATTTTTATAGTATCGGAGATATGCGACTTTTAAATTTTATATAATGCTTTTAAAAACGTGAGGCCTTAGGATGTATTACATTGTTTCAACAATCAAAGTGTTTATTTCAAATCTCCACGACGACGACTACAATCATGCACAAATAGATTGTTTACTCTATTGTTATGAGTGTTTCTCTGGTAACTAAGCATGAATATTACACATGGATTAATTTTTTTCTGATGAGCCAATAGAGAGCTTGGACCTGATTACATTGAGTGTAAAGTCACTTCTGTATCTTTTATAGTAACAGAGATATGCGAGTTTTAAATTTTTTATAATGTTTTTAAAACCTGAGGCCTTAGGATGTATTACATTTTTTCAACAATCAAAGTGGTTATTTCAAATCTCCACGACGACGACTACAATCATGCACAAATAGATTGTTTACTTTATTGTTATGAGAGTTTCTATGGTAACTAAGCATGAATATTACACATGGATTAATTTTTTTCCTGATGAGCCAATAGAGAGCTTCTAGCTGATTACATTGAGTGTAAAGTCACTTCTGTATTTTTTATAGTATCGGAGATATGCGACTTTTAAATTTTATATAATGCTTTTAAAAACGTGAGGCCTTAGGATGTATTACATTGTTTCAACAATCAAAGTGTTTATTTCAAATCTCCACGACGACGACTACAATCATGCACAAATAGATTGTTTACTTTATTGTTATGAGTGTTTCTATGGTAACTAAGCATGAATATTACACATGGATTAATTTTTTTCTGATGAGCCAATAGAGAGCTTGGACCTGATTACATTGAGTGTAAAGTCACTTCTGTATCTTTTATAGTAACAGAGATATGCGAGTTTTAAATTTTTTATAATGTTTTTAAAACCTGAGGCCTTAGGATGCATTACATTGTTTCAACAATCAAAGTGGTTATTTCAAATCTCCACGACGACGACTACAATCATGCACAAATAGATTGTTTATTTTATTGGTATGTGAGTTTCTATGGTAACTAAGCATGAATATTAAACATGGATTATTTTTTTTCTAATGAGCCAATAGAGAGCTTCTACCTGATTACATTGAGTGTAAAGTCACTTCTGTATTTTTTATAGTAATAGAGATATGCGACTTTTTAATTTTATATAATGCTTTTAAAAACGTGAGGCCTTAGGATGTATTACATTGTTTCAACAATCAAAGTGTGTGTTTCAAATCTCCACGACGACGACTACAATCATGCACAAATAGATTGTTTACTCTATAGTTATGAGTGTTTCTATGGTAACTAAGCATGAATATTACACATGGATTAATTTTTTCCTGATGAGCCAATAGAGAGCTTCGACCTGATTACATTGAGTGTAAAGTAAGTTCTGTATCTTTTATAGTAACGGAGATATGCGAGTTTGAAATTTTATATAATGTTCTTGAAAACGTGAGGCTTTAGGATGTATTACATTGTTTCAACAATCAAAGTGATTATTTCAAATCTCCACGACGACGACTACAATCATGCACAAATAGATTGTTTATTTTATTGTTATGAGAGTTTCTATGGTAACTAAGCACGAATATTACACATGGATTAAATTTTTTCTAATGAGCCAATAGAGAGCTTGGACCTGATTACATTGAGTGTAAAATCATTTCTGTATCTTCTATAGTAACGGAGATATGCGAGTTTTAAATTTTATATAATGCTTTTAAAAACGTGAGGCCTTAGGATGTATTACATTGTTTCAACAATCAAAGTGTTTATTTCAAATCTCCACGACGACGACTACAATCATGCACAAATAGATTGTTTACTTTATTGTTATGAGTGTTTCTATGGTAACTAAGCATGAATATTACACATGGATTAATTTTTTTCTGATGAGCCAATAGAGAGCTTGGACCTGATTACATTGAGTGTAAAGTCACTTCTGTATCTTTTATAGTAACAGAGATATGCGAGTTTTAAATTTTTTATAATGTTTTTAAAACCTGAGGCCTTAGGATGCATTACATTGTTTCAACAATCAAAGTGGTTATTTCAAATCTCCACGACGACGACTACAATCATGCACAAATAGATTGTTTATTTTATTGGTATGTGAGTTTCTATGGTAACTAAGCATGAATATTAAACATGGATTATTTTTTTTCTAATGAGCCAATAGAGAGCTTCTACCTGATTACATTGAGTGTAAAGTCACTTCTGTATTTTTTATAGTAATAGAGATATGCGACTTTTAAATTTTATATAATGCTTTTAAAAACGTGAGGCCTTAGGATGTATTACATTGTTTCAACAATCAAAGTGTGTGTTTCAAATCTCCACGACGACGACTACAATCATGCACAAATAGATTGTTTACTCTATTGTTATGAGTGTTTCTATGGTAACTAAGCATGAATATTACACATGGATTAATTTTTTCCTGATGAGCCAATAGAGAGCTTCGACCTGATTACATTGAGTGTAAAGTAAGTTCTGTATCTTTTATAGTAACGGAGATATGCGAGTTTGAAATTTTATATAATGTTCTTGAAAACGTGAGGCTTTAGGATGTATTACATTGTTTCAACAATCAAAGTGATTATTTCAAATCTCCACGACGACGACTACAATCATGCACAAATAGATTGTTTATTTTATTGTTATGAGAGTTTCTATGGTAACTAAGCACGAATATTACACATGGATTAAATTTTTTCTAATGAGCCAATAGAGAGCTTGGACCTGATTACATTGAGTGTAAAATCATTTCTGTATCTTCTATAGTAACGGAGATATGCGAGTTTTAAATTTTATATAATGCTTTTAAAAACGTGAGGCCTTAGGATGTATTACATTGTTTCAACAATCAAAGTGTTTATTTCAAATCTCCACGACGACGACTACAATCATGCACAAATAGATTGTTTACTTTATTGTTATGAGTGTTTCTATGGTAACTAAGCATGAATATTACACATGGATTATTTTTTTTCTGATGAGCGAATAGAGAGCTTGGACCTGATTACATTGAGTGTAAAGTCACTTCTGTATCTTTTATAGTAACAGAGATATGCGACTTTTAAATTTTTTATAATGTTTTTAAAAACCTGAGGCCTTAGGATGTATTACATTGTTTCAACAATCAAAGTGGTTATTTCAAATCTCCACGACGACGACTACAATCATGCACAAATAGATTGTTTACTTTATTGTTATGAGAGTTTCTATGGTAACTAAGCATGAATATTACACATGGATTAATTTTTTTCCTGATGAGCCAATAGAGAGCTTCTAGCTGATTACATTGAATGTAAAGTCACTTCTGTATTTTTATAGTATCGGAGATATGCGACTTTTAAATTTTATATAATGCTTTTAAAAACGTGAGGCCTTAGGATGTATTACATTGTTTCAACAATCAAAGTGGTTATTTCAAATCTCCACGACGACGACTACAATCATGCACAAATAGATTGTTTATTTTATTGGTATGTGAATTTCTATGGTAACTAAGCATGAATTTTAAACATGGATTATTTTTTTTCTAATGAGCCAATAGAGAGCTTCTACCTGATTAAATTGAGTGTAAAGTCACTTCTGTATTTTTTATAGTAATAGAGATATGCGACTTTTAAATTTTATATAATGCTTTTAAAAACGTGAGGCCTTAGGATGTATTACATTGTTTCAACAATCAAAGTGTGTGTTTCAAATCTCCACGACGACGACTACAATCATGCACAAATAGATTGTTTACTTTATTGTTATGAGAGTTTCTATGGTAACTAAGCATGAATATTACACATGGATTAATTTTTTCCTGATGAGCCAATAGAGAGTTTCGACCTGATTACATTGAGTGTAAAGTGAGTTCTGTATATTTTATAGTAACGGAGATATGCGAGTTTGAAATTTTATATAATGTTCTTGAAAACGTGAGGCTTTAGGATGTATTACATTGTTTCAACAATCAAAGTGATTATTTCAAATCTCCACGACGACGACTACAATCATGCACAAATAGATTGTTTACTTTATTGTTATGAGAGTTTCTATGGTAACTAAGCACGAATATTACACATGGATTAAATTTTTTCTAATGAGCCAATAGAGAGCTTCGACCTGATTACATTGAGTGTAAAGTAAGTTCTGTATCTTTTATAGTAACGGAGATATGCGAGTTTGAAATTTTATATAATGTTCTTGAAAACGTGAGGCTTTAGGATGTATTACATTGTTTCAACAATCAAAGTGATTATTTCAAATCTCCACGACGACGACTACAATCATGCACAAATAGATTGTTTACTTTATTGTTATGAGAGTTTCTATGGTAACTAAGCACGAATATTACACATGGATTAAATTTTTTCTAATGAGGCAATAGAGAGCTTGGACCTGATTACATTGAGTGTAAAATCACTTCTGTATCTTCTATAGTAACGGAGATATGCGAGTCTTAAATTTTATATAATGCTTTTAAAAACGTGAGGCCTTAGGATGTATTACATTGTTTCAACAATCAAAGTGTTTATTTCAAATCTCCACGACGACGACTACAATCATGCACAAATAGATTGTTTACTCTATTGTTATGAGTGTTTCTATGGTAACTAAGCATGAATATTACACATGGATTAATTTTTTTCTGATGAGCCAATAGAGAGCTTGGACCTGATTACATTGAGTGTAAAGTCACTTCTGTATCTTTTATAGTAACAGAGATATGCGAGTTTTAAATTTTTTATAATGTTTTTAAAACCTGAGGCCTTAGGATGTATTACATTGTTTCAACAATCAAAGTGGTTATTTCAAATCTCCACGACGACGACTACAATCATGCACAAATAGATTGTTTACTTTATTGTTATGAGAGTTTCTATGGTAACTAAGCATGAATATTACACATGGATTAATTTTTTTCCTGATGAGCCAATAGAGAGCTTCTAGCTGATTACATTGAGTGTAAAGTCACTTCTGTATTTTTTATAGTATCGGAGATATGCGACTTTTAAATTTTATATAATGCTTTTAAAAACGTGAGGCCTTAGGATGTATTACATTGTTTCAACAATCAAAGTGTTTATTTCAAATCTCCACGACGACGACTACAATCATGCACAAATAGATTGTTTACTTTATTGTTATGAATGTTTCTATGGTAACTAAGCATGAATATTACACATGGATTAATTTTTCCTGATGAGCCAATAGAGAGCTTCGACCTGATTACATTGAGTGTAAAGTGAGTTCTGTATCTTTTATAGTAACGGAGATATGCGAGTTTGAAATTTTATATAATGTTCTTGAAAACGTGAGGCTTTAGGATGTATTACATTGTTTCAACAATCAAAGTGATTATTTCAAATCTCCACGACGACGACTACAATCATGCACAAATAGATTGTTTACTTTATTGTTATGAGAGTTTCTATGGTAACTAAGCACGAATATTACACATGGATTAAATTTTTTCTGATGAGCTAATAGAGAGCTTGGACCTGATTACATTGAGTGTAAAGTCACTTCTGTATCTTTTATAGTAACAGAGATATGCCAGTTTTAAATTTTTTATAATGTTTTTAAAAACCTGAGGCCTTAGGATGTATTACATTGTTTCAACAATCAAAGTGGTTATTTCAAATCTCCACGACGACGACTACAATCATGCACAAATAGATTGTTTACTTTATTGTTATGAGAGTTTCTATGGTAACTAAGCATGAATATTACACATGGATTAATTTTTTTCCTGATGAGCCAATAGAGAGCTTCTAGCTGATTACATTGAATGTAAAGTCACTTCTGTATTTTTATAGTATCGGAGATATGCGACTTTTAAATTTTATATAATGCTTTTAAAAACGTGAGGCCTTAGGATGTATTACATTGTTTCAACAATCAAAGTGTTTATTTCAAATCTCCACGACGACGACTACAATCATGCACAAATAGATTGTTTACTCTATTGTTATGAGTGTTTCTCTGGTAACTAAGCATGAATATTACACATGGATTAATTTTTTTCTGATGAGCCAATAGAGAGCTTGGACCTGATTACATTGAGTGTAAAGTCACTTCTGTATCTTTTATAGTAACAGAGATATGCGAGTTTTAAATTTTTTATAATGTTTTTAAAACCTGAGGCCTTAGGATGTATTACATTTTTTCAACAATCAAAGTGGTTATTTCAAATCTCCACGACGACGACTACAATCATGCACAAATAGATTGTTTACTTTATTGTTATGAGAGTTTCTATGGTAACTAAGCATGAATATTACACATGGATTAATTTTTTTCCTGATGAGCCAATAGAGAGCTTCTAGCTGATTACATTGAGTGTAAAGTCACTTCTGTATTTTTTATAGTATCGGAGATATGCGACTTTTAAATTTTATATAATGCTTTTAAAAACGTGAGGCCTTAGGATGTATTACATTGTTTCAACAATCAAAGTGTTTATTTCAAATCTCCACGACGACGACTACAATCATGCACAAATAGATTGTTTACTTTATTGTTATGAGTGTTTCTATGGTAACTAAGCATGAATATTACACATGGATTAATTTTTTTCTGATGAGCCAATAGAGAGCTTGGACCTGATTACATTGAGTGTAAAGTCACTTCTGTATCTTTTATAGTAACAGAGATATGCGAGTTTTAAATTTTTTATAATGTTTTTAAAACCTGAGGCCTTAGGATGCATTACATTGTTTCAACAATCAAAGTGGTTATTTCAAATCTCCACGACGACGACTACAATCATGCACAAATAGATTGTTTATTTTATTGGTATGTGAGTTTCTATGGTAACTAAGCATGAATATTAAACATGGATTATTTTTTTTCTAATGAGCCAATAGAGAGCTTCTACCTGATTACATTGAGTGTAAAGTAAGTTCTGTATCTTTTATAGTAACGGAGATATGCGAGTTTGAAATTTTATATAATGTTCTTGAAAACGTGAGGCTTTAGGATGTATTACATTGTTTCAACAATCAAAGTGATTATTTCAAATCTCCACGACGACGACTACAATCATGCACATATAGATTGTTTATTTTATTGGTATGTGAGTTTCTATGGTAACTAAGCATGAATATTAAACATGGATTATTTTTTTCTAATAAGCCAATAGAGAGCTTGGACCTGATTACATTGAGTGTAAAGTCACTTCTGTATCTTTTATAGTAACAGAGATGTGCGAGTTTTAAATTTTACATAATGTTTTTAAAACGTGAGGCCTTAGGATGTATTACATTGTTTCAACAATCAAAGTGGTTATTTCAAATCTCCACGACGACGACTACAATCATGCACAAATAGATTGTTTACTTTATTGTTATGAGAGTTTCTATGGTAACTAAGCATGAATATTACACATGGATTAATTTTTTTCCTTATGAGCCAATAGAGAGCTTCTACCTGATTTCATTGAGTGTAAAGTCACTTCTGTATTTTTTATAGTAACGGAGATATGCGACTTCTAAATTTTATATAATGCTTTTAAAAACGTGAGGCCTTAGGATGTCAAAGTGTTTATTTCAAATCTCCACGACGACGACTACAATCATGCACAAATAAATTGTTTACTTTATTGGTATGTGAGTTTCTATGGTAACTAAGCATGAATATTAAACATGGATTATTTTTTTTCTAATGAGCCAATAGAGAGCTTCTACCTGATTACATTGAGTGTAAAGTCACTTCTGTATTTTTTATAGTAATAGAGATATGCGACTTTTAAATTTTTATAATGCGTTTAAAAACGTGAGGCCTTAGGATGTATTACATTGTTTCAACAATCAAAGTTTGTGTTTCAAATCTCCACGACGACGACTACAATCATGCACAAATAGATTGTTTACTTTATTGTTATGAGAGTTTCTATGGTAACTAAGCATGAATATTACACATGGATTAATTTTTTTCCTGATGAGCCAATAGAGAGCTTCTAGCTGATTACATTGAGTGTAAAGTCACTTCTGTATTTTTTATAGTATCGGAGATATGCGACTTTTAAATTTTATATAATGCTTTTAAAAACGTGAGGCCTTAGGATGTATTACATTGTTTCAACAATCAAAGTGTTTATTTCAAATCTCCACGACGACGACTACAATCATGCACAAATAGATTGTTTACTTTATTGTTATGAGTGTTTCTATGGTAACTAAGCATGAATATTACACATGGATTAATTTTTTTCTGATGAGCCAATAGAGAGCTTGGACCTGATTACATTGAGTGTAAAGTCACTTCTGTATCTTTTATAGTAACAGAGATATGCGAGTTTTAAATTTTTTATAATGTTTTTAAAACCTGAGGCCTTAGGATGCATTACATTGTTTCAACAATCAAAGTGGTTATTTCAAATCTCCACGACGACGACTACAATCATGCACAAATAGATTGTTTATTTTATTGGTATGTGAGTTTCTATGGTAACTAAGCATGAATATTAAACATGGATTATTTTTTTTCTAATGAGCCAATAGAGAGCTTCTACCTGATTACATTGAGTGTAAAGTAAGTTCTGTATCTTTTATAGTAACGGAGATATGCGAGTTTGAAATTTTATATAATGTTCTTGAAAACGTGAGGCTTTAGGATGTATTACATTGTTTCAACAATCAAAGTGATTATTTCAAATCTCCACGACGACGACTACAATCATGCACATATAGATTGTTTATTTTATTGGTATGTGAGTTTCTATGGTAACTAAGCATGAATATTAAACATGGATTATTTTTTTCTAATAAGCCAATAGAGAGCTTGGACCTGATTACATTGAGTGTAAAGTCACTTCTGTATCTTTTATAGTAACAGAGATGTGCGAGTTTTAAATTTTACATAATGTTTTTAAAACGTGAGGCCTTAGGATGTATTACATTGTTTCAACAATCAAAGTGGTTATTTCAAATCTCCACGACGACGACTACAATCATGCACAAATAGATTGTTTACTTTATTGTTATGAGAGTTTCTATGGTAACTAAGCATGAATATTACACATGGATTAATTTTTTTCCTTATGAGCCAATAGAGAGCTTCTACCTGATTTCATTGAGTGTAAAGTCACTTCTGTATTTTTTATAGTAACGGAGATATGCGACTTCTAAATTTTATATAATGCTTTTAAAAACGTGAGGCCTTAGGATGTCAAAGTGTTTATTTCAAATCTCCACGACGACGACTACAATCATGCACAAATAAATTGTTTACTTTATTGGTATGTGAGTTTCTATGGTAACTAAGCATGAATATTAAACATGGATTATTTTTTTTCTAATGAGCCAATAGAGAGCTTCTACCTGATTACATTGAGTGTAAAGTCACTTCTGTATTTTTTATAGTAATAGAGATATGCGACTTTTAAATTTTTATAATGCGTTTAAAAACGTGAGGCCTTAGGATGTATTACATTGTTTCAACAATCAAAGTTTGTGTTTCAAATCTCCACGACGACGACTACAATCATGCACAAATAGATTGTTTACTTTATTGTTATGAGAGTTTCTATGGTAACTAAGCATGAATATTACACATGGATTAATTTTTTCCTGATGAGCCAATAGAGAGCTTCGACCTGATTACATTGAGTGTAAAGTAAGTTCTGTATCTTTTATAGTAACGGAGATATGCGAGTTTGAAATTTTATATAATGTTCTTGAAAACGTGAGGCTTTAGGATGTATTACATTGTTTCAACAATCAAAGTGATTATTTCAAATCTCCACGACGACGACTACAATCATGCACAAATAGATTGTTTATTTTATTGTTATGAGAGTTTCTATGGTAACTAAGCACGAATATTACACATGGATTAAATTTTTTCTAATGAGCCAATAGAGAGCTTGGACCTGATTACATTGAGTGTAAAATCATTTCTGAATCTTCTATAGTAACGGAGATATTCGAGTTTTAAATTTTATATAATGCTTTTAAAAACGTGAGGCCTTAGGATGTATTACATTGTTTCAACAATCAAAGTGTTTATTTCAAATCTCCACGACGACGACTACAATCATGCACAAATAGATTGTTTACTTTATTGTTATGAGTGTTTCTATGGTAACTAAGCATGAATATTACACATGGATTATTTTTTTTCTGATGAGCTAATAGAGAGCTTGGACCTGATTACATTGAGTGTAAAGTCACTTCTGTATCTTTTATAGTAACAGAGATATGCGACTTTTAAATTTTTTATAATGTTTTTAAAAACCTGAGGCCTTAGGATGTATTACATTGTTTCAACAATCAAAGTGGTTATTTCAAATCTCCACGACGACGACTACAATCATGCACAAATAGATTGTTTACTTTATTGTTATGAGAGTTTCTAAGGGAACTAAGCATGAATATTACACATGGATTAATTTTTTTCCTGATGAGCCAATAGAGAGCTTCTAGCTGATTACATTGAATGTAAAGTCACTTCTGTATTTTTATAGTATCGGAGATATGCGACTTTTAAATTTTATATAATGCTTTTAAAAACGTGAGGCCTTAGGATGTATTACATTGTTTCAACAATCAAAGTGGTTATTTCAAATCTCCACGACGACGACTACAATCATGCACAAATAGATTGTTTACTCTATTGTTATGAGTGTTTCTATGGTAACTAAGCATGAATATTACACATGGATTAATTTTTTTCTGATGAGCCAATAGAGAGCTTGGACCTGATTACATTGAGTGTAAAGTCACTTCTGTATCTTTTATAGTAACAGAGATATGCGAGTTTTAAATTTTTTATAATGTTTTTAAAACCTGAGGCCTTAGGATGTATTACATTGTTTCAACAATCAAAGTGGTTATTTCAAATCTCCACGACGACGACTACAATCATGCACAAATAGATTGTTTACTTTATTGTTATGAGAGTTTCTATGGTAACTAAGCATGAATATTACACATGGATTAATTTTTTTCCTGATGAGCCAATAGAGAGCTTCTAGCTGATTACATTGAGTGTAAAGTCACTTCTGTATTTTTTATAGTATCGGAGATATGCGACTTTTAAATTTTATATAATGCTTTTAAAAACGTGAGGCCTTAGGATGTATTACATTGTTTCAACAATCAAAGTGTTTATTTCAAATCTCCACGACGACGACTACAATCATGCACAAATAGATTGTTTACTTTATTGTTATGAATGTTTCTATGGTAACTAAGCATGAATATTACACATGGATTAATTTTTCCTGATGAGCCAATAGAGAGCTTCGACCTGATTACATTGAGTGTAAAGTGAGTTCTGTATCTTTTATAGTAACGGAGATATGCGAGTTTGAAATTTTATATAATGTTCTTGAAAACGTGAGGCTTTAGGATGTATTACATTGTTTCAACAATCAAAGTGATTATTTCAAATCTCCACGACGACGACTACAATCATGCACAAATAGATTGTTTACTTTATTGTTATGAGAGTTTCTATGGTAACTAAGCACGAATATTACACATGGATTAAATTTTTTCTGATGAGCTAATAGAGAGCTTGGACCTGATTACATTGAGTGTAAAGTCACTTCTGTATCTTTTATAGTAACAGAGATATGCCAGTTTTAAATTTTTTATAATGTTTTTAAAAACCTGAGGCCTTAGGATGTATTACATTGTTTCAACAATCAAAGTGGTTATTTCAAATCTCCACGACGACGACTACAATCATGCACAAATAGATTGTTTACTTTATTGTTATGAGAGTTTCTATGGTAACTAAGCATGAATATTACACATGGATTAATTTTTTTCCTGATGAGCCAATAGAGAGCTTCTAGCTGATTACATTGAATGTAAAGTCACTTCTGTATTTTTATAGTATCGGAGATATGCGACTTTTAAATTTTATATAATGCTTTTAAAAACGTGAGGCCTTAGGATGTATTACATTGTTTCAACAATCAAAGTGTTTATTTCAAATCTCCACGACGACGACTACAATCATGCACAAATAGATTGTTTACTCTATTGTTATGAGTGTTTCTCTGGTAACTAAGCATGAATATTACACATGGATTAATTTTTTTCTGATGAGCCAATAGAGAGCTTGGACCTGATTACATTGAGTGTAAAGTCACTTCTGTATCTTTTATAGTAACAGAGATATGCGAGTTTTAAATTTTTTATAATGTTTTTAAAACCTGAGGCCTTAGGATGTATTACATTTTTTCAACAATCAAAGTGGTTATTTCAAATCTCCACGACGACGACTACAATCATGCACAAATAGATTGTTTACTTTATTGTTATGAGAGTTTCTATGGTAACTAAGCATGAATATTACACATGGATTAATTTTTTTCCTGATGAGCCAATAGAGAGCTTCTAGCTGATTACATTGAGTGTAAAGTCACTTCTGTATTTTTTATAGTATCGGAGATATGCGACTTTTAAATTTTATATAATGCTTTTAAAAACGTGAGGCCTTAGGATGTATTACATTGTTTCAACAATCAAAGTGTTTATTTCAAATCTCCACGACGACGACTACAATCATGCACAAATAGATTGTTTACTTTATTGTTATGAGTGTTTCTATGGTAACTAAGCATGAATATTACACATGGATTAATTTTTTTCTGATGAGCCAATAGAGAGCTTGGACCTGATTACATTGAGTGTAAAGTCACTTCTGTATCTTTTATAGTAACAGAGATATGCGAGTTTTAAATTTTTTATAATGTTTTTAAAACCTGAGGCCTTAGGATGCATTACATTGTTTCAACAATCAAAGTGGTTATTTCAAATCTCCACGACGACGACTACAATCATGCACAAATAGATTGTTTATTTTATTGGTATGTGAGTTTCTATGGTAACTAAGCATGAATATTAAACATGGATTATTTTTTTTCTAATGAGCCAATAGAGAGCTTCTACCTGATTACATTGAGTGTAAAGTAAGTTCTGTATCTTTTATAGTAACGGAGATATGCGAGTTTGAAATTTTATATAATGTTCTTGAAAACGTGAGGCTTTAGGATGTATTACATTGTTTCAACAATCAAAGTGATTATTTCAAATCTCCACGACGACGACTACAATCATGCACATATAGATTGTTTATTTTATTGGTATGTGAGTTTCTATGGTAACTAAGCATGAATATTAAACATGGATTATTTTTTTCTAATAAGCCAATAGAGAGCTTGGACCTGATTACATTGAGTGTAAAGTCACTTCTGTATCTTTTATAGTAACAGAGATGTGCGAGTTTTAAATTTTACATAATGTTTTTAAAACGTGAGGCCTTAGGATGTATTACATTGTTTCAACAATCAAAGTGGTTATTTCAAATCTCCACGACGACGACTACAATCATGCACAAATAGATTGTTTACTTTATTGTTATGAGAGTTTCTATGGTAACTAAGCATGAATATTACACATGGATTAATTTTTTTCCTTATGAGCCAATAGAGAGCTTCTACCTGATTTCATTGAGTGTAAAGTCACTTCTGTATTTTTTATAGTAACGGAGATATGCGACTTCTAAATTTTATATAATGCTTTTAAAAACGTGAGGCCTTAGGATGTCAAAGTGTTTATTTCAAATCTCCACGACGACGACTACAATCATGCACAAATAAATTGTTTACTTTATTGGTATGTGAGTTTCTATGGTAACTAAGCATGAATATTAAACATGGATTATTTTTTTTCTAATGAGCCAATAGAGAGCTTCTACCTGATTACATTGAGTGTAAAGTCACTTCTGTATTTTTTATAGTAATAGAGATATGCGACTTTTAAATTTTTATAATGCGTTTAAAAACGTGAGGCCTTAGGATGTATTACATTGTTTCAACAATCAAAGTTTGTGTTTCAAATCTCCACGACGACGACTACAATCATGCACAAATAGATTGTTTACTTTATTGTTATGAGAGTTTCTATGGTAACTAAGCATGAATATTACACATGGATTAATTTTTTCCTGATGAGCCAATAGAGAGCTTCGACCTGATTACATTGAGTGTAAAGTAAGTTCTGTATCTTTTATAGTAACGGAGATATGCGAGTTTGAAATTTTATATAATGTTCTTGAAAACGTGAGGCTTTAGGATGTATTACATTGTTTCAACAATCAAAGTGATTATTTCAAATCTCCACGACGACGACTACAATCATGCACAAATAGATTGTTTATTTTATTGTTATGAGAGTTTCTATGGTAACTAAGCACGAATATTACACATGGATTAAATTTTTTCTAATGAGCCAATAGAGAGCTTGGACCTGATTACATTGAGTGTAAAATCATTTCTGAATCTTCTATAGTAACGGAGATATTCGAGTTTTAAATTTTATATAATGCTTTTAAAAACGTGAGGCCTTAGGATGTATTACATTGTTTCAACAATCAAAGTGTTTATTTCAAATCTCCACGACGACGACTACAATCATGCACAAATAGATTGTTTACTTTATTGTTATGAGTGTTTCTATGGTAACTAAGCATGAATATTACACATGGATTATTTTTTTTCTGATGAGCTAATAGAGAGCTTGGACCTGATTACATTGAGTGTAAAGTCACTTCTGTATCTTTTATAGTAACAGAGATATGCGACTTTTAAATTTTTTATAATGTTTTTAAAAACCTGAGGCCTTAGGATGTATTACATTGTTTCAACAATCAAAGTGGTTATTTCAAATCTCCACGACGACGACTACAATCATGCACAAATAGATTGTTTACTTTATTGTTATGAGAGTTTCTAAGGGAACTAAGCATGAATATTACACATGGATTAATTTTTTTCCTGATGAGCCAATAGAGAGCTTCTAGCTGATTACATTGAATGTAAAGTCACTTCTGTATTTTTATAGTATCGGAGATATGCGACTTTTAAATTTTATATAATGCTTTTAAAAACGTGAGGCCTTAGGATGTATTACATTGTTTCAACAATCAAAGTGGTTATTTCAAATCTCCACGACGACGACTACAATCATGCACAAATAGATTGTTTATTTTATTCATATGTGAGTTTCTATGGTAACTAAGCATGAATATTAAACATGGATTATTTTTTTTCTAATGAGCCAATAGAGAGTTTCTACCTGATTACATTGAGTGTAAAGTAAGTTCTGTATCTTTTATAGTAACGGAGATATGCGAGTTTGAAATTTTATATAATGTTCTTGAAAACGTGAGGCTTTAGGATGTATTACATTGTTTCAACAATCAAAGTGATTATTTCAAATCTCCACGACGACGAGTACAATCATGCACAAATAGATTGTTTACTTTATTGTTATGAGAGTTTCTATGGTAACTAAGCACGAATATTACACATGGATTAAATTTTTTCTAATGAGCCAATAGAGAGCTTGGACCTGATTACATTGAGTGTAAAATCACTTCTGTATCTTCTATAGTAACGGAGATATGCGAGTTTTAAATTTTATATAATGCTTTTAAAAACGTGAGGCCTTAGGATGTATTACATTGTTTCAACAATCAAAGTGTTTATTTCAAATCTCCACTACGACGACTACAATCATGCACAAATAGATTGTTTACTTTATTGGTATGAGTGTTTCTATGGTAACTAAGCATGAATATTACACATGGATTAATTTTTTTCTGATGAGCCAATAGAGAGCTTGGACCTGATTACATTGAGTGTAAAGTCACTTCTGTATCTTTTATAGTAACAGAGATATGCGAGTTTTAAATTTTTTCTAATGTTTTTAAAACCTGAGGCCTTAGGATGCATTACATTGTTTCAACAATCGAAGTGGTTATTTCAAATCCCCACGACGACGACTACAATCATGCACAAATAGATTGTTTATTTTATTGGTATGTGAGTTTCTATGGTAACTAAGCATGAATTTTAAACATGGATTATTTTTTTTCTAATGAGCCAATAGAGAGCTTCTACCTGATTACATTGAGTGTAAAGTCACTTCTGTATTTTTTATAGTAATAGAGATATGCGACTTTTAAATTTTATATAATGCTTTTAAAAACGTGAGGCCTTAGGATGTATTACATTGTTTCAACAATCAAAGTGTGTGTTTCAAATCTCCACGACGACGACTACAATCATGCACAAATAGATTGTTTACTTTATTGTTATGAGAGTTTCTATGGTAACTAAGCATGAATATTACACATGGATTAATTTTTTCCTGATGAGCCAATAGAGAGTTTCGACCTGATTACATTGAGTGTAAAGTGAGTTCTGTATATTTTATAGTAACGGAGATATGCGAGTTTGAAATTTTATATAATGTTCTTGAAAACGTGAGGCTTTAGGATGTATTACATTGTTTCAACAATCAAAGTGATTATTTCAAATCTCCACGACGACGACTACAATCATGCACAAATAGATTGTTTACTTTATTGTTATGAGAGTTTCTATGGTAACTAAGCACGAATATTACACATGGATTAAATTTTTTCTAATGAGCCAATAGAGAGCTTCGACCTGATTACATTGAGTGTAAAGTAAGTTCTGTATCTTTTATAGTAACGGAGATATGCGAGTTTGAAATTTTATATAATGTTCTTGAAAACGTGAGGCTTTAGGATGTATTACATTGTTTCAACAATCAAAGTGATTATTTCAAATCTCCACGACGACGACTACAATCATGCACAAATAGATTGTTTACTTTATTGTTATGAGAGTTTCTATGGTAACTAAGCACGAATATTACACATGGATTAAATTTTTTCTAATGAGGCAATAGAGAGCTTGGACCTGATTACATTGAGTGTAAAATCACTTCTGTATCTTCTATAGTAACGGAGATATGCGAGTCTTAAATTTTATATAATGCTTTTAAAAACGTGAGGCCTTAGGATGTATTACATTGTTTCAACAATCAAAGTGTTTATTTCAAATCTCCGCGACGACGACTACAATCATGCACAAATAGATTGTTTACTCTATTGTTATGAGTGTTTCTATGGTAACTAAGCATGAATATTACACATGGATTAATTTTTTTCTGATGAGCCAATAGAGAGCTTGGACCTGATTACATTGAGTGTAAAGTCACTTCTGTATCTTTTATAGTAACAGAGATATGCGAGTTTTAAATTTTTTATAATGTTTTTAAAACCTGAGGCCTTAGGATGTATTACATTGTTTCAACAATCAAAGTGGTTATTTCAAATCTCCACGACGACGACTACAATCATGCACAAATAGATTGTTTACTTTATTGTTATGAGAGTTTCTATGGTAACTAAGCATGAATATTACACATGGATTAATTTTTTTCCTGATGAGCCAATAGAGAGCTTCTAGCTGATTACATTGAGTGTAAAGTCACTTCTGTATTTTTTATAGTATCGGAGATATGCGACTTTTAAATTTTATATAATGCTTTTAAAAACGTGAGGCCTTAGGATGTATTACATTGTTTCAACAATCAAAGTGTTTATTTCAAATCTAAACGACGACGACTACAATCATGCACAAATAGATTGTTTACTTTATTGTTATGAATGTTTCTATGGTAACTAAGCATGAATATTACACATGGATTAATTTTTCCTGATGAGCCAATAGAGAGCTTCGACCTGATTACATTGAGTGTAAAGTGAGTTCTGTATCTTTTATAGTAACGGAGATATGCGAGTTTGAAATTTTATATAATGTTCTTGAAAACGTGAGGCTTTAGGATGTATTACATTGTTTCAACAATCAAAGTGATTATTTCAAATCTCCACGACGACGACTACAATCATGCACAAATAGATTGTTTACTTTATTGTTATGAGAGTTTCTATGGTAACTAAGCACGAATATTACACATGGATTAAATTTTTTCTGATGAGCTAATAGAGAGCTTGGACCTGATTACATTGAGTGTAAAGTCACTTCTGTATCTTTTATAGTAACAGAGATATGCCAGTTTTAAATTTTTTATAATGTTTTTAAAAACCTGAGGCCTTAGGATGTATTACATTGTTTCAACAATCAAAGTGGTTATTTCAAATCTCCACGACGACGACTACAATCATGCACAAATAGATTGTTTACTTTATTGTTATGAGAGTTTCTATGGTAACTAAGCATGAATATTACACATGGATTAATTTTTTTCCTGATGAGCCAATAGAGAGCTTCTAGCTGATTACATTGAATGTAAAGTCACTTCTGTATTTTTATAGTATCGGAGATATGCGACTTTTAAATTTTATATAATGCTTTTAAAAACGTGAGGCCTTAGGATGTATTACATTGTTTCAACAATCAAAGTGTTTATTTCAAATCTCCACGACGACGACTACAATCATGCACAAATAGATTGTTTACTTTATTGTTATGAGAGTTTCTAAGGGAACTAAGCATGAATATTACACATGGATTAATTTTTTTCCTGATGAGCCAATAGAGAGCTTCTAGCTGATTACATTGAATGTAAAGTCACTTCTGTATTTTTATAGTATCGGAGATATGCGACTTTTAAATTTTATATAATGCTTTTAAAAACGTGAGGCCTTAGGATGTATTACATTGTTTCAACAATCAAAGTGGTTATTTCAAATCTCCACGACGACGACTACAATCATGCACAAATAGATTGTTTATTTTATTCATATGTGAGTTTCTATGGTAACTAAGCATGAATATTAAACATGGATTATTTTTTTTCTAATGAGCCAATAGAGAGTTTCTACCTGATTACATTGAGTGTAAAGTAAGTTCTGTATCTTTTATAGTAACGGAGATATGCGAGTTTGAAATTTTATATAATGTTCTTGAAAACGTGAGGCTTTAGGATGTATTACATTGTTTCAACAATCAAAGTGATTATTTCAAATCTCCACGACGACGAGTACAATCATGCACAAATAGATTGTTTACTTTATTGTTATGAGAGTTTCTATGGTAACTAAGCACGAATATTACACATGGATTAAATGTTTTCTAATGAGCCAATAGAGAGCTTGGACCTGATTACATTGAGTGTAAAATCACTTCTGTATCTTCTATAGTAACGGAGATATGCGAGTTTTAAATTTTATATAATGCTTTTAAAAACGTGAGGCCTTAGGATGTATTACATTGTTTCAACAATCAAAGTGTTTATTTCAAATCTCCACGACGACGACTACAATCATGCACAAATAGATTGTTTACTTTATTGGTATGAGTGTTTCTATGGTAACTAAGCATGAATATTACACATGGATTAATTTTTTTCTGATGAGCCAATAGAGAGCTTGGACCTGATTACATTGAGTGTAAAGTCACTTCTGTATCTTTTATAGTAACAGAGATATGCGAGTTTTAAATTTTTTCTAATGTTTTTAAAACCTGAGGCCTTAGGATGCATTACATTGTTTCAACAATCGAAGTGGTTATTTCAAATCCCCACGACGACGACTACAATCATGCACAAATAGATTGTTTATTTTATTGGTATGTGAGTTTCTATGGTAACTAAGCATGAATTTTAAACATGGATTATTTTTTTTCTAATGAGCCAATAGAGAGCTTCTACCTGATTACATTGAGTGTAAAGTCACTTCTGTATTTTTTATAGTAATAGAGATATGCGACTTTTAAATTTTATATAATGCTTTTAAAAACGTGAGGCCTTAGGATGTATTACATTGTTTCAACAATCAAAGTGTGTGTTTCAAATCTCCACGACGACGACTACAATCATGCACAAATAGATTCTTTACTTTATTGTTATGAGAGTTTCTATGGTAACTAAGCATGAATATTACACATGGATTAATTTTTTCCTGATGAGCCAATAGAGAGTTTCGACCTGATTACATTGAGTGTAAAGTGAGTTCTGTATATTTTATAGTAACGGAGATATGCGAGTTTGAAATTTTATATAATGTTCTTGAAAACGTGAGGCTTTAGGATGTATTACATTGTTTCAACAATCAAAGTGATTATTTCAAATCTCCACGACGACGACTACAATCATGCACAAATAGATTGTTTACTTTATTGTTATGAGAGTTTCTATGGTAACTAAGCACGAATATTACACATGGATTAAATTTTTTCTAATGAGCCAATAGAGAGCTTCGACCTGATTACATTGAGTGTAAAGTAAGTTCTGTATCTTTTATAGTAACGGAGATATGCGAGTTTGAAATTTTATATAATGTTCTTGAAAACGTGAGGCTTTAGGATGTATTACATTGTTTCAACAATCAAAGTGATTATTTCAAATCTCCACGACGACGACTACAATCATGCACAAATAGATTGTTTACTTTATTGTTATGAGAGTTTCTATGGTAACTAAGCACGAATATTACACATGGATTAAATTTTTTCTGATGAGCTAATAGAGAGCTTGGACCTGATTACATTGAGTGTAAAGTCACTTCTGTATCTTTTATAGTAACAGAGATATGCCAGTTTTAAATTTTTTATAATGTTTTTAAAAACCTGAGGCCTTAGGATGTATTACATTGTTTCAACAATCAAAGTGGTTGTTTCAAATCTCCACGACGGCGACTACAATCATGCACAAATAGATTGTTTACTTTATTGTTATGAGAGTTTCTATGGTAACTAAGCATGAATATTACACATGGATTAATTTTTTTCCTGATGAGCCAATAGAGAGCTTCTAGCTGATTACATTGAATGTAAAGTCACTTCTGTATTTTTATAGTATCGGAGATATGCGACTTTTAAATTTTATATAATGCTTTTAAAAACGTGAGGCCTTAGGATGTATTACATTGTTTCAACAATCAAAGTGTTTATTTCAAATCTCCACGACGACGACTACAATCATGCACAAATAGATTGTTTACTCTATTGTTATGAGTGTTTCTCTGGTAACTAAGCATGAATATTACACATGGATTAATTTTTTTCTGATGAGCCAATAGAGAGCTTGGACCTGATTACATTGAGTGTAAAGTCACTTCTGTATCTTTTATAGTAACAGAGATATGCGAGTTTTAAATTTTTTATAATGTTTTTAAAACCTGAGGACTTAGGATGTATTACATTTTTTCAACAATCAAAGTGGTTATTTCAAATCTCCACGACGACGACTACAATCATGCACAAATAGATTGTTTACTTTATTGTTATGAGAGTTTCTATGGTAACTAAGCATGAATATTACACATGGATTAATTTTTTTCCTGATGAGCCAATAGAGAGCTTCTAGCTGATTACATTGAGTGTAAAGTCACTTCTGTATTTTTTATAGTATCGGAGATATGCGACTTTTAAATTTTATATAATGCTTTTAAAAACGTGAGGCCTTAGGATGTATTACATTGTTTCAACAATCAAAGTGTTTATTTCAAATCTCCACGACGACGACTACAATCATGCACAAATAGATTGTTTACTTTATTGTTATGAGTGTTTCTATGGTAACTAAGCATGAATATTACACATGGATTAATTTTTTTCTGATGAGCCAATAGAGAGCTTGGACCTGATTACATTGAGTGTAAAGTCACTTCTGTATCTTTTATAGTAACAGAGATATGCGAGTTTTAAATTTTTTATAATGTTTTTAAAACCTGAGGCCTTAGGATGCATTACATTGTTTCAACAATCAAAGTGGTTATTTCAAATCTCCACGACGACGACTACAATCATGCACAAATAGATTGTTTATTTTATTGGTATGTGAGTTTCTATGGTAACTAAGCATGAATATTAAACATGGATTATTTTTTTTCTAATGAGCCAATAGAGAGCTTCTACCTGATTACATTGAGTGTAAAGTCACTTCTGTATTTTTTATAGTAATAGAGATATGCGACTTTTAAATTTTATATAATGCTTTTAAAAACGTGAGGCCTTAGGATGTATTACATTGTTTCAACAATCAAAGTGTGTGTTTCAAATCTCCACGACGACGACTACAATCATGCACAAATAGATTGTTTACTCTATTGTTATGAGTGTTTCTATGGTAACTAAGCATGAATATTACACATGGATTAATTTTTTTTCTGATGAGCCAATAGAGAGCTTCGACCTGATTACATTGAGTGTAAAGTAAGTTCTGTATCTTTTATAGTAACGGAGATATGCGAGTTTGAAATTTTATATAATGTTCTTGAAAACGTGAGGCTTTAGGATGTATTACATTGTTTCAACAATCAAAGTGATTATTTCAAATCTCCACGACGACGACTACAATCATGCACAAATAGATTGTTTACTTTATTGTTATGAGAGTTTCTATGGTAACTAAGCACGAATATTACACATGGATTAATTTTTTTCTAATGAGCCAATAGAGAGCTTCGACCTGATTACATTGAGTGTAAAGTAAGTTCTGTATCTTTTATAGTAACGGAGATATGCGAGTTTGAAATTTTATATAATGTTCTTGAAAACGTGAGGCTTTAGGATGTATTACATTGTTTCAACAATCAAAGTGATTATTTTAAATCTCCACGACGACGACTACAATCATGCACAAATAGATTGTTTACTTTATTGTTATGAGAGTTTCTATGGTAACTAAGCACGAATATTACACATGGATTAAATTTTTTCTAATGAGGCAATAGAGAGCTTGGACCTGATTACATTGAGTGTAAAATCACTTCTGTATCTTCTATAGTAACGGAGATATGAGAGTTTTAAATTTTATATAATGCTTTTAAAAACGTGAGGCCTTAGGATGTATTACATTGTTTCAACAATCAAAGTGTTTATTTCAAATCTCCACGACGACGACTACAATCATGCACAAATAGATTGTTTACTCTATTGTTATGAGTGTTTCTATGGTAACTAAGCATGAATATTACACATGGATTAATTTTTTTCTGATGAGCCAATAGAGAGCTTGGACCTGATTACATTGAGTGTAAAGTCACTTCTGTATCTTTTATAGTAACAGAGATATGCGAGTTTTAAATTTTTTATAATGTTTTTAAAACCTGAGGCCTTAGGATGTATTACATTGTTTCAACAATCAAAGTGGTTATTTCAAATCTCCACGACGACGACTACAATCATGCACAAATAGATTGTTTACTTTATTGTTATGAGAGTTTCTATGGTAATTAAGCATGAATATTACACATGGATTAATTTTTTTCCTGATGAGCCAATAGAGAGCTTCTAGCTGATTACATTGAGTGTAAAGTCACTTCTGTATTTTTTATAGTATCGGAGATATGCGACTTTTAAATTTTATATAATGCTTTTAAAAACGTGAGGCCTTAGGATGTATTACATTGTTTCAACAATCAAAGTGTTTATTTCAAATCTCCACGACGACGACTACAATCATGCACAAATAGATTGTTTACTTTATTGTTATGAATGTTTCTATGGTAACTAAGCATGAATATTACACATGGATTAATTTTTCCTGATGAGCCAATAGAGAGCTTCGACCTGATTACATTGAGTGTAAAGTGAGTTCTGTATCTTTTATAGTAACGGAGATATGCGAGTTTTAAATTTTATATAATGCTTTTAAAAACGTGAGGCCTTAGGATGTATTACATTGTTTCAACAATCAAAGTGTTTATTTCAAATCTCCACGACGACGACTACAATCATGCACAAATAGATTGTTTACTTTATTGTTATGAGAGTTTCTATGGTAACTAAGCATGAATATTACACATGGATTAATTTTTTTCCAGATGAGCCAATAGAGAGCTTCTAGCTGATTACATTGAGTGTAAAATCACTTCTGTATCTTCTATAGTAACGGAGATATGCGAGTTTTAAATTTTATATAATGCTTTTAAAAACGTGAGGCCTTAGGATGTATTACATTGTTTCAACAATCAAAGTGTTTATTTCAAACCTCCACGACGACGACTACAATCATGCACAAATAGATTGTTTACTTTATTGTTATGAATGTTTCTATGGTAACTAAGCATGAATATTAAACATGGATTATTTTTTTTCTAATGAGCCAATAGAGAGTTTCTACCTGATTACATTGAGTGTAAAGTAAGTTCTGTATCTTTTATAGTAACGGAGATATGCGAGTTTGAAATTTTATATGATGTTCTTGAAAACGTGAGGCTTTAGGATGTATTACATTGTTTCAACAATCAAAGTGATTATTTCAAATCTCCACGACGACGAGTACAATCATGCACAAATAGATTGTTTACTTTATTGTTATGAGAGTTTCTATGGTAACTAAGCACGAATATTACACATGGATTAAATTTTTTCTAATGAGCCAATAGAGAGCTTGGACCTGATTACATTGAGTGTAAAATCACTTCTGTATCTTCTATAGTAACGGAGATATGCGAGTTTTAAATTTTATATAATGCTTTTAAAAACGTGAGGCCTTAGGATGTATTACATTGTTTCAACAATCAAAGTGTTTATTTCAAATCTCCACGACGACGACTACAATCATGCACAAATAGATTGTTTACTTTATTGGTATGAGTGTTTCTATGGTAACTAAGCATGAATATTACACATGGATTAATTTTTTTCTGATGAGCCAATAGAGAGCTTGGACCTGATTACATTGAGTGTAAAGTCACTTCTGTATCTTTTATAGTAACAGAGATATGCGAGTTTTAAATTTTTTCTAATGTTTTTAAAACCTGAGGCCTTAGGATGCATTACATTGTTTCAACAATCGAAGTGGTTATTTCAAATCCCCACGACGACGACTACAATCATGCACAAATAGATTGTTTATTTTATTCATATGTGAGTTTCTATGGTAACTAAGCATGAATATTAAACATGGATTATTTTTTTTTCTAATGAGCCAATAGAGAGTTTCTACCTGATTACATTGAGTGTAAAGTAAGTTCTGTATCTTTTATAGTAACGGAGATATGCGAGTTTGAAATTTTATATAATGTTCTTGAAAACGTGAGGCTTTAGGATGTATTACATTGTTTCAACAATCAAAGTGATTATTTCAAATCTCCACGACGACGAGTACAATCATGCACAAATAGATTGTTTACTTTATTGTTATGAGAGTTTCTATGGTAACTAAGCACGAATATTACACATGGATTAAATTTTTTCTAATGAGCCAATAGAGAGCTTGGACCTGATTACATTGAGTGTAAAATCACTTCTGTATCTTCTATAGTAACGGAGATATGCGAGTTTTAAATTTTATATAATGCTTTTAAAAACGTGAGGCCTTAGGATGTATTACATTGTTTCAACAATCAAAGTGTTTATTTCAAATCTCCACGACGACGACTACAATCATGCACAAATAGATTGTTTACTTTATTGGTATGAGTGTTTCTATGGTAACTAAGCATGAATATTACACATGGATTAATTTTTTTCTGATGAGCCAATAGAGAGCTTGGACCTGATTACATTGAGTGTAAAGTCACTTCTGTATCTTTTATAGTAACAGAGATATGCGAGTTTTAAATTTTTTCTAATGTTTTTAAAACCTGAGGCCTTAGGATGCATTACATTGTTTCAACAATCGAAGTGGTTATTTCAAATCCCCACGACGACGACTACAATCATGCACAAATAGATTGTTTATTTTATTGGTATGTGAGTTTCTATGGTAACTAAGCATGAATTTTAAACATGGATTATTTTTTCTCTAATGAGCCAATAGAGAGCTTCTACCTGATTACATTGAGTGTAAAGTCACTTCTGTATTTTTTATAGTAATAGAGATATGCGACTTTTAAATTTTATATAATGCTTTTAAAAACGTGAGGCCTTAGGATGTATTACATTGTTTCAACAATCAAAGTGTGTGTTTCAAATCTCCACGACGACGACTACAATCATGCACAAATAGATTGTTTACTTTATTGTTATGAGAGTTTCTATGGTAACTAAGCATGAATATTACACATGGATTAATTTTTTCCTGATGAGCCAATAGAGAGTTTCGACCTGATTACATTGAGTGTAAAGTGAGTTCTGTATATTTTATAGTAACGGAGATATGCGAGTTTGAAATTTTATATAATGTTCTTGAAAACGTGAGGCTTTAGGATGTATTACATTGTTTCAACAATCAAAGTGATTATTTCAAATCTCCACGACGACGACTACAATCATGCACAAATAGATTGTTTACTTTATTGTTATGAGAGTTTCTATGGTAACTAAGCACGAATATTACACATGGATTAAATTTTTTCTAATGAGCCAATAGAGAGCTTCGACCTGATTACATTGAGTGTAAAGTAAGTTCTGTATCTTTTATAGTAACGGAGATATGCGAGTTTGAAATTTTATATAATGTTCTTGAAAACGTGAGGCTTTAGGATGTATTACATTGTTTCAACAATCAAAGTGATTATTTCAAATCTCCACGACGACGACTACAATCATGCACAAATAGATTGTTTACTTTATTGTTATGAGAGTTTCTATGGTAACTAAGCACGAATATTACACATGGATTAAATTTTTTCTAATGAGGCAATAGAGAGCTTGGACCTGATTACATTGAGTGTAAAATCACTTCTGTATCTTCTATAGTAACGGAGATATGCGAGTCTTAAATTTTATATAATGCTTTTAAAAACGTGAGGCCTTAGGATGTATTACATTGTTTCAACAATCAAAGTGTTTATTTCAAATCTCCACGACGACGACTACAATCATGCACAAATAGATTGTTTACTCTATTGTTATGAGTGTTTCTATGGTAACTAAGCATGAATATTACACATGGATTAATTTTTTTCTGATGAGCCAATAGAGAGCTTGGACCTGATTACATTGAGTGTAAAGTCACTTCTGTATCTTTTATAGTAACAGAGATATGCGAGTTTTAAATTTTTTATAATGTTTTTAAAACCTGAGGCCTTAGGATGTATTACATTGTTTCAACAATCAAAGTGGTTATTTCAAATCTCCACGACGACGACTACAATCATGCACAAATAGATTGTTTACTTTATTGTTATGAGAGTTTCTATGGTAACTAAGCATGAATATTACACATGGATTAATTTTTTTCCTGATGAGCCAATAGAGAGCTTCTAGCTGATTACATTGAGTGTAAAGTCACTTCTGTATTTTTTATAGTATCGGAGATATGCGACTTTTAAATTTTATATAATGCTTTTAAAAACGTGAGGCCTTAGGATGTATTACATTGTTTCAACAATCAAAGTGTTTATTTCAAATCTAAACGACGACGACTACAATCATGCACAAATAGATTGTTTACTTTATTGTTATGAGAGTTTCTATGGTAACTAAGCACGAATATTACACATGGATTAAATTTTTTCTGATGAGCTAATAGAGAGCTTGGACCTGATTACATTGAGTGTAAAGTCACTTCTGTATCTTTTATAGTAACAGAGATATGCCAGTTTTAAATTTTTTATAATGTTTTTAAAAACCTGAGGCCTTAGGATGTATTACATTGTTTCAACAATCAAAGTGGTTATTTCAAATCTCCACGACGACGACTACAATCATGCACAAATAGATTGTTTATTTTATTCATATGTGAGTTTCTATGGTAACTAAGCATGAATATTAAACATGGATTATTTTTTTTCTAATGAGCCAATAGAGAGTTTCTACCTGATTACATTGAGTGTAAAGTAAGTTCTGTATCTTTTATAGTAACGGAGATATGCGAGTTTGAAATTTTATATAATGTTCTTGAAAACGTGAGGCTTTAGGATGTATTACATTGTTTCAACAATCAAAGTGATTATTTCAAATCTCCACGACGACGACTACAATCATGCACAAATAGATTGTTTACTTTATTGTTATGAGAGTTTCTATGGTAACTAAGCACGAATATTACACATGGATTAAATTTTTTCTGATGAGCTAATAGAGAGCTTGGACCTGATTACATTGAGTGTAAAGTCACTTCTGTATCTTTTATAGTAACAGAGATATGCCAGTTTTAAATTTTTTATAATGTTTTTAAAAACCTGAGGCCTTAGGATGTATTACATTGTTTCAACAATCAAAGTGGTTATTTCAAATCTCCACGACGACGACTACAATCATGCACAAATAGATTGTTTACTTTATTGTTATGAGAGTTTCTATGGTAACTAAGCATGAATATTACACATGGATTAATTTTTTTCCTGATGAGCCAATAGAGAGCTTCTAGCTGATTACATTGAATGTAAAGTCACTTCTGTATTTTTATAGTATCGGAGATATGCGACTTTTAAATTTTATATAATGCTTTTAAAAACGTGAGGCCTTAGGATGTATTACATTGTTTCAACAATCAAAGTGTTTATTTCAAATCTCCACGACGACGACTACAATCATGCACAAATAGATTGTTTACTTTATTGTTATGAGAGTTTCTAAGGGAACTAAGCATGAATATTACACATGGATTAATTTTTTTCCTGATGAGCCAATAGAGAGCTTCTAGCTGATTACATTGAATGTAAAGTCACTTCTGTATTTTTATAGTATCGGAGATATGCGACTTTTAAATTTTATATAATGCTTTTAAAAACGTGAGGCCTTAGGATGTATTACATTGTTTCAACAATCAAAGTGGTTATTTCAAATCTCCACGACGACGACTACAATCATGCACAAATAGATTGTTTATTTTATTCATATGTGAGTTTCTATGGTAACTAAGCATGAATATTAAACATGGATTATTTTTTTTCTAATGAGCCAATAGAGAGTTTCTACCTGATTACATTGAGTGTAAAGTAAGTTCTGTATCTTTTATAGTAACGGAGATATGCGAGTTTGAAATTTTATATAATGTTCTTGAAAACGTGAGGCTTTAGGATGTATTACATTGTTTCAACAATCAAAGTGATTATTTCAAATCTCCACGACGACGAGTACAATCATGCACAAATAGATTGTTTACTTTATTGTTATGAGAGTTTCTATGGTAACTAAGCACGAATATTACACATGGATTAAATTTTTTCTAATGAGCCAATAGAGAGCTTGGACCTGATTACATTGAGTGTAAAATCACTTCTGTATCTTCTATAGTAACGGAGATATGCGAGTTTTAAATTTTATATAATGCTTTTAAAAACGTGAGGCCTTAGGATGTATTACATTGTTTCAACAATCAAAGTGTTTATTTCAAATCTCCACGACGACGACTACAATCATGCACAAATAGATTGTTTACTTTATTGGTATGAGTGTTTCTATGGTAACTAAGCATGAATATTACACATGGATTAATTTTTTTCTGATGAGCCAATAGAGAGCTTGGACCTGATTACATTGAGTGTAAAGTCACTTCTGTATCTTTTATAGTAACAGAGATATGCGAGTTTTAAATTTTTTCTAATGTTTTTAAAACCTGAGGCCTTAGGATGCATTACATTGTTTCAACAATCGAAGTGGTTATTTCAAATCCCCACGACGACGACTACAATCATGCACAAATAGATTGTTTATTTTATTGGTATGTGAGTTTCTATGGTAACTAAGCATGAATTTTAAACATGGATTATTTTTTTTCTAATGAGCCAATAGAGAGCTTCTACCTGATTACATTGAGTGTAAAGTCACTTCTGTATTTTTTATAGTAATAGAGATATGCGACTTTTAAATTTTATATAATGCTTTTAAAAACGTGAGGCCTTAGGATGTATTACATTGTTTCAACAATCAAAGTGTGTGTTTCAAATCTCCACGACGACGACTACAATCATGCACAAATAGATTGTTTACTTTATTGTTATGAGAGTTTCTATGGTAACTAAGCATGAATATTACACATGGATTAATTTTTTCCTGATGAGCCAATAGAGAGTTTCGACCTGATTACATTGAGTGTAAAGTGAGTTCTGTATATTTTATAGTAACGGAGATATGCGAGTTTGAAATTTTATATAATGTTCTTGAAAACGTGAGGCTTTAGGATGTATTACATTGTTTCAACAATCAAAGTGATTATTTCAAATCTCCACGACGACGACTACAATCATGCACAAATAGATTGTTTACTTTATTGTTATGAGAGTTTCTATGGTAACTAAGCACGAATATTACACATGGATTAAATTTTTTCTAATGAGCCAATAGAGAGCTTCGACCTGATTACATTGAGTGTAAAGTAAGTTCTGTATCTTTTATAGTAACGGAGATATGCGAGTTTGAAATTTTATATAATGTTCTTGAAAACGTGAGGCTTTAGGATGTATTACATTGTTTCAACAATCAAAGTGATTATTTCAAATCTCCACGACGACGACTACAATCATGCACAAATAGATTGTTTACTTTATTGTTATGAGAGTTTCTATGGTAACTAAGCACGAATATTACACATGGATTAAATTTTTTCTGATGAGCTAATAGAGAGCTTGGACCTGATTACATTGAGTGTAAAGTCACTTCTGTATCTTTTATAGTAACAGAGATATGCCAGTTTTAAATTTTTTATAATGTTTTTAAAAACCTGAGGCCTTAGGATGTATTACATTGTTTCAACAATCAAAGTGGTTATTTCAAATCTCCACGACGGCGACTACAATCATGCACAAATAGATTGTTTACTTTATTGTTATGAGAGTTTCTATGGTAACTAAGCATGAATATTACACATGGATTAATTTTTTTCCTGATGAGCCAATAGAGAGCTTCTAGCTGATTACATTGAATGTAAAGTCACTTCTGTATTTTTATAGTATCGGAGATATGCGACTTTTAAATTTTATATAATGCTTTTAAAAACGTGAGGCCTTAGGATGTATTACATTGTTTCAACAATCAAAGTGTTTATTTCAAATCTCCACGACGACGACTACAATCATGCACAAATAGATTGTTTACTCTATTGTTATGAGTGTTTCTCTGGTAACTAAGCATGAATATTACACATGGATTAATTTTTTTCTGATGAGCCAATAGAGAGCTTGGACCTGATTACATTGAGTGTAAAGTCACTTCTGTATCTTTTATAGTAACAGAGATATGCGAGTTTTAAATTTTTTATAATGTTTTTAAAACCTGAGGCCTTAGGATGTATTACATTTTTTCAACAATCAAAGTGGTTATTTCAAATCTCCACGACGACGACTACAATCATGCACAAATAGATTGTTTACTTTATTGTTATGAGAGTTTCTATGGTAACTAAGCATGAATATTACACATGGATTAATTTTTTTCCTGATGAGCCAATAGAGAGCTTCTAGCTGATTACATTGAGTGTAAAGTCACTTCTGTATTTTTTATAGTATCGGAGATATGCGACTTTTAAATTTTATATAATGCTTTTAAAAACGTGAGGCCTTAGGATGTATTACATTGTTTCAACAATCAAAGTGTTTATTTCAAATCTCCACGACGACGACTACAATCATGCACAAATAGATTGTTTACTTTATTGTTATGAGTGTTTCTATGGTAACTAAGCATGAATATTACACATGGATTAATTTTTTTCTGATGAGCCAATAGAGAGCTTGGACCTGATTACATTGAGTGTAAAGTCACTTCTGTATCTTTTATAGTAACAGAGATATGCGAGTTTTAAATTTTTTATAATGTTTTTAAAACCTGAGGCCTTAGGATGCATTACATTGTTTCAACAATCAAAGTGGTTATTTCAAATCTCCACGACGACGACTACAATCATGCACAAATAGATTGTTTATTTTATTGGTATGTGAGTTTCTATGGTAACTAAGCATGAATATTAAACATGGATTATTTTTTTTCTAATGAGCCAATAGAGAGCTTCTAGCTGATTACATTGAGTGTAAAGTCACTTCTGTATTTTTTATAGTATCGGAGATATGCGACTTTTAAATTTTATATAATGCTTTTAAAAACGTGAGGCCTTAGGATGTATTACATTGTTTCAACAATCAAAGTGTGTGTTTCAAATCTCCACGACGACGACTACAATCATGCACAAATAGATTGTTTACTCTATTGTTATGAGTGTTTCTATGGTAACTAAGCATGAATATTACACATGGATTAATTTTTTTCTGATGAGCCAATAGAGAGCTTCGACCTGATTACATTGAGTGTAAAGTAAGTTCTGTATCTTTTATAGTAACGGAGATATGCGAGTTTGAAATTTTATATAATGTTCTTGAAAACGTGAGGCTTTAGGATGTATTACATTGTTTCAACAATCAAAGTGATTATTTCAAATCTCCACGACGACGACTACAATCATGCACAAATAGATTGTTTACTTTATTGTTATGAGAGTTTCTATGGTAACTAAGCACGAATATTACACATGGATTAATTTTTTTCTAATGAGCCAATAGAGAGCTTCGACCTGATTACATTGAGTGTAAAGTAAGTTCTGTATCTTTTATAGTAACGGAGATATGCGAGTTTGAAATTTTATATAATGTTCTTGAAAACGTGAGGCTTTAGGATGTATTACATTGTTTCAACAATCAAAGTGATTATTTCAAATCTCCACGACGACGACTACAATCATGCACAAATAGATTGTTTACTTTATTGTTATGAGAGTTTCTATGGTAACTAAGCACGAATATTACACATGGATTAAATTTTTTCTAATGAGGCAATAGAGAGCTTGGACCTGATTACATTGAGTGTAAAATCACTTCTGTATCTTCTATAGTAACGGAGATATGAGAGTTTTAAATTTTATATAATGCTTTTAAAAACGTGAGGCCTTAGGATGTATTACATTGTTTCAACAATCAAAGTGTTTATTTCAAATCTCCACGACGACGACTACAATCATGCACAAATAGATTGTTTACTCTATTGTTATGAGTGTTTCTATGGTAACTAAGCATGAATATTACACATGGATTAATTTTTTTCTGATGAGCCAATAGAGAGCTTGGACCTGATTACATTGAGTGTAAAGTCACTTCTGTATCTTTTATAGTAACAGAGATATGCGAGTTTTAAATTTTTTATAATGTTTTTAAAACCTGAGGCCTTAGGATGTATTACATTGTTTCAACAATCAAAGTGGTTATTTCAAATCTCCACGACGACGACTACAATCATGCACAAATAGATTGTTTACTTTATTGTTATGAGAGTTTCTATGGTAACTAAGCATGAATATTACACATGGATTAATTTTTTTCCTGATGAGCCAATAGAGAGCTTCTAGCTGATTACATTGAGTGTAAAGTCACTTCTGTATTTTTTATAGTATCGGAGATATGCGACTTTTAAATTTTATATAATGCTTTTAAAAACGTGAGGCCTTAGGATGTATTACATTGTTTCAACAATCAAAGTGTTTATTTCAAATCTCCACGACGACGACTACAATCATGCACAAATAGATTGTTTACTTTATTGTTATGAATGTTTCTATGGTAACTAAGCATGAATATTACACATGGATTAATTTTTCCTGATGAGCCAATAGAGAGCTTCGACCTGATTACATTGAGTGTAAAGTGAGTTCTGTATCTTTTATAGTAACGGAGATATGCGAGTTTTAAATTTTATATAATGCTTTTAAAAACGTGAGGCCTTAGGATGTATTACATTGTTTCAACAATCAAAGTGTTTATTTCAAATCTCCACGACGACGACTACAATCATGCACAAATAGATTGTTTACTTTATTGTTATGAATGTTTCTATGGTAACTAAGCATGAATATTAAACATGGATTATTTTTTTTCTAATGAGCCAATAGAGAGTTTCTACCTGATTACATTGAGTGTAAAGTAAGTTCTGTATCTTTTATAGTAACGGAGATATGCGAGTTTGAAATTTTATATGATGTTCTTGAAAACGTGAGGCTTTAGGATGTATTACATTGTTTCAACAATCAAAGTGATTATTTCAAATCTCCACGACGACGAGTACAATCATGCACAAATAGATTGTTTACTTTATTGTTATGAGAGTTTCTATGGTAACTAAGCACGAATATTACACATGGATTAAATTTTTTCTAATGAGCCAATAGAGAGCTTGGACCTGATTACATTGAGTGTAAAATCACTTCTGTATCTTCTATAGTAACGGAGATATGCGAGTTTTAAATTTTATATAATGCTTTTAAAAACGTGAGGCCTTAGGATGTATTACATTGTTTCAACAATCAAAGTGTTTATTTCAAATCTCCACGACGACGACTACAATCATGCACAAATAGATTGTTTACTTTATTGGTATGAGTGTTTCTATGGTAACTAAGCATGAATATTACACATGGATTAATTTTTTTCTGATGAGCCAATAGAGAGCTTGGACCTGATTACATTGAGTGTAAAGTCACTTCTGTATCTTTTATAGTAACAGAGATATGCGAGTTTTAAATTTTTTCTAATGTTTTTAAAACCTGAGGCCTTAGGATGCATTACATTGTTTCAACAATCGAAGTGGTTATTTCAAATCCCCACGACGACGACTACAATCATGCACAAATAGATTGTTTATTTTATTGGTATGTGAGTTTCTATGGTAACTAAGCATGAATTTTAAACATGGATTATTTTTTTTCTAATGAGCCAATAGAGAGCTTCTACCTGATTACATTGAGTGTAAAGTCACTTCTGTATTTTTTATAGTAATAGAGATATGCGACTTTTAAATTTTATATAATGCTTTTAAAAACGTGAGGCCTTAGGATGTATTACATTGTTTCAACAATCAAAGTGTGTGTTTCAAATCTCCACGACGACGACTACAATCATGCACAAATAGATTGTTTACTTTATTGTTATGAGAGTTTCTATGGTAACTAAGCATGAATATTACACATGGATTAATTTTTTCCTGATGAGCCAATAGAGAGTTTCGACCTGATTACATTGAGTGTAAAGTGAGTTCTGTATATTTTATAGTAACGGAGATATGCGAGTTTGAAATTTTATATAATGTTCTTTTAAACGTGAGGCTTTAGGATGTATTACATTGTTTCAACAATCAAAGTGATTATTTCAAATCTCCACGACGACGACTACAATCATGCACAAATAGATTGTTTACTTTATTGTTATGAGAGTTTCTATGGTAACTAAGCACGAATATTACACATGGATTAAATTTTTTCTAATGAGCCAATAGAGAGCTTCGACCTGATTACATTGAGTGTAAAGTAAGTTCTGTATCTTTTATAGTAACGGAGATATGCGAGTTTGAAATTTTATATAATGTTCTTGAAAACGTGAGGCTTTAGGATGTATTACATTGTTTCAACAATCAAAGTGATTATTTCAAATCTCCACGACGACGACTACAATCATGCACAAATAGATTGTTTACTTTATTGTTATGAGAGTTTCTATGGTAACTAAGCACGAATATTACACATGGATTAATTTTTTTCTAATGAGGCAATAGAGAGCTTGGACCTGATTACATTGAGTGTAAAATCACTTCTGTATCTTCTATAGTAACGGAGATATGCGAGTCTTAAATTTTATATAATGCTTTTAAAAACGTGAGGCCTTAGGATGTATTACATTGTTTCAACAATCAAAGTGTTTATTTCAAATCTCCACGACGACGACTACAATCATGCACAAATAGATTGTTTACTCTATTGTTATGAGTGTTTCTATGGTAACTAAGCATGAATATTACACATGGATTAATTTTTTTCTGATGAGCCAATAGAGAGCTTGGACCTGATTACATTGAGTGTAAAGTCACTTCTGTATCTTTTATAGTAACAGAGATATGCGAGTTTTAAATTTTTTATAATGTTTTTAAAACCTGAGGCCTTAGGATGTATTACATTGTTTCAACAATCAAAGTGGTTATTTCAAATCTCCACGACGACGACTACAATCATGCACAAATAGATTGTTTACTTTATTGTTATGAGAGTTTCTATGGTAACTAAGCATGAATATTACACATGGATTAATTTTTTTCCTGATGAGCCAATAGAGAGCTTCTAGCTGATTACATTGAGTGTAAAGTCACTTCTGTATTTTTTATAGTATCGGAGATATGCGACTTTTAAATTTTATATAATGCTTTTAAAAACGTGAGGCCTTAGGATGTATTACATTGTTTCAACAATCAAAGTGTTTATTTCAAATCTCCACGACGACGACTACAATCATGCACAAATAGATTGTTTACTTTATTGTTATGAATGTTTCTATGGTAACTAAGCATGAATATTACACATGGATTAATTTTTCCTGATGAGCCAATAGAGAGCTTCGACCTGATTACATTGAGTGTAAAGTGAGTTCTGTATCTTTTATAGTAACGGAGATATGCGAGTTTGAAATTTTATATAATGTTCTTGAAAACGTGAGGCTTTAGGATGTATTACATTGTTTCAACAATCAAAGTGATTATTTCAAATCTCCACGACGACGACTACAATCATGCACAAATAGATTGTTTACTTTATTGTTATGAGAGTTTCTATGGTAACTAAGCACGAATATTACACATGGATTAAATTTTTTCTGATGAGCTAATAGAGAGCTTGGACCTGATTACATTGAGTGTAAAGTCACTTCTGTATCTTTTATAGTAACAGAGATATGCCAGTTTTAAATTTTTTATAATGTTTTTAAAAACCTGAGGCCTTAGGATGTATTACATTGTTTCAACAATCAAAGTGGTTATTTCAAATCTCCACGACGACGACTACAATCATGCACAAATAGATTGTTTACTTTATTGTTATGAGAGTTTCTATGGTAACTAAGCATGAATATTACACATGGATTAATTTTTTTCCTGATGAGCCAATAGAGAGCTTCTAGCTGATTACATTGAATGTAAAGTCACTTCTGTATTTTTATAGTATCGGAGATATGCGACTTTTAAATTTTATATAATGCTTTTAAAAACGTGAGGCCTTAGGATGTATTACATTGTTTCAACAATCAAAGTGTTTATTTCAAATCTCCACGACGACGACTACAATCATGCACAAATAGATTGTTTACTCTATTGTTATGAGTGTTTCTATGGTAACTAAGCATGAATTTTAAACATGGATTATTTTTTTTCTAATGAGCCAATAGAGAGCTTCTACCTGATTACATTGAGTGTAAAGTCACTTCTGTATTTTTTATAGTAATAGAGATATGCGACTTTTAAATTTTATATAATGCTTTTAAAAACGTGAGGCCTTAGGATGTATTACATTGTTTCAACAATCAAAGTGTGTGTTTCAAATCTCCACGACGACGACTACAATCATGCACAAATAGATTGTTTACTTTATTGTTATGAGAGTTTCTATGGTAACTAAGCATGAATATTACACATGGATTAATTTTTTCCTGATGAGCCAATAGAGAGTTTCGACCTGATTACATTGAGTGTAAAGTGAGTTCTGTATATTTTATAGTAACGGAGATATGCGAGTTTGAAATTTTATATAATGTTCTTGAAAACGTGAGGCTTTAGGATGTATTACATTGTTTCAACAATCAAAGTGATTATTTCAAATCTCCACGACGACGACTACAATCATGCACAAATAGATTGTTTACTTTATTGTTATGAGAGTTTCTATGGTAACTAAGCACGAATATTACACATGGATTAAATTTTTTCTAATGAGCCAATAGAGAGCTTCGACCTGATTACATTGAGTGTAAAGTAAGTTCTGTATCTTTTATAGTAACGGAGATATGCGAGTTTGAAATTTTATATAATGTTCTTGAAAACGTGAGGCTTTAGGATGTATTACATTGTTTCAACAATCAAAGTGATTATTTCAAATCTCCACGACGACGACTACAATCATGCACAAATAGATTGTTTACTTTATTGTTATGAGAGTTTCTATGGTAACTAAGCACGAATATTACACATGGATTAAATTTTTTCTGATGAGCTAATAGAGAGCTTGGACCTGATTACATTGAGTGTAAAGTCACTTCTGTATCTTTTATAGTAACAGAGATATGCCAGTTTTAAATTTTTTATAATGTTTTTAAAAACCTGAGGCCTTAGGATGTATTACATTGTTTCAACAATCAAAGTGGTTATTTCAAATCTCCACGACGGCGACTACAATCATGCACAAATAGATTGTTTACTTTATTGTTATGAGAGTTTCTATGGTAACTAAGCATGAATATTACACATGGATTAATTTTTTTCCTGATGAGCCAATAGAGAGCTTCTAGCTGATTACATTGAATGTAAAGTCACTTCTGTATTTTTATAGTATCGGAGATATGCGACTTTTAAATTTTATATAATGCTTTTAAAAACGTGAGGCCTTAGGATGTATTACATTGTTTCAACAATCAAAGTGTTTATTTCAAATCTCCACGACGACGACTACAATCATGCACAAATAGATTGTTTACTCTATTGTTATGAGTGTTTCTCTGGTAACTAAGCATGAATATTACACATGGATTAATTTTTTTCTGATGAGCCAATAGAGAGCTTGGACCTGATTACATTGAGTGTAAAGTCACTTCTGTATCTTTTATAGTAACAGAGATATGCGAGTTTTAAATTTTTTATAATGTTTTTAAAACCTGAGGCCTTAGGATGCATTACATTGTTTCAACAATCAAAGTGGTTATTTCAAATCTCCACGACGACGACTACAATCATGCACAAATAGATTGTTTATTTTATTGGTATGTGAGTTTCTATGGTAACTAAGCATGAATATTAAACATGGATTATTTTTTTTCTAATGAGCCAATAGAGAGCTTCTAGCTGATTACATTGAGTGTAAAGTCACTTCTGTATTTTTTATAGTATCGGAGATATGCGACTTTTAAATTTTATATAATGCTTTTAAAAACGTGAGGCCTTAGGATGTATTACATTGTTTCAACAATCAAAGTGTGTGTTTCAAATCTCCACGACGACGACTACAATCATGCACAAATAGATTGTTTACTCTATTGTTATGAGTGTTTCTATGGTAACTAAGCATGAATATTACACATGGATTAATTTTTTTCTGATGAGCCAATAGAGAGCTTCGACCTGATTACATTGAGTGTAAAGTAAGTTCTGTATCTTTTATAGTAACGGAGATATGCGAGTTTGAAATTTTATATAATGTTCTTGAAAACGTGAGGCTTTAGGATGTATTACATTGTTTCAACAATCAAAGTGATTATTTCAAATCTCCACGACGACGACTACAATCATGCACAAATAGATTGTTTACTTTATTGTTATGAGAGTTTCTATGGTAACTAAGCACGAATATTACACATGGATTAATTTTTTTCTAATGAGCCAATAGAGAGCTTCGACCTGATTACATTGAGTGTAAAGTAAGTTCTGTATCTTTTATAGTAACGGAGATATGCGAGTTTGAAATTTTATATAATGTTCTTGAAAACGTGAGGCTTTAGGATGTATTACATTGTTTCAACAATCAAAGTGATTATTTCAAATCTCCACGACGACGACTACAATCATGCACAAATAGATTGTTTACTTTATTGTTATGAGAGTTTCTATGGTAACTAAGCACGAATATTACACATGGATTAAATTTTTTCTAATGAGGCAATAGAGAGCTTGGACCTGATTACATTGAGTGTAAAATCACTTCTGTATCTTCTATAGTAACGGAGATATGAGAGTTTTAAATTTTATATAATGCTTTTAAAAACGTGAGGCCTTAGGATGTATTACATTGTTTCAACAATCAAAGTGTTTATTTCAAATCTCCACGACGACGACTACAATCATGCACAAATAGATTGTTTACTCTATTGTTATGAGTGTTTCTATGGTAACTAAGCATGAATATTACACATGGATTAATTTTTTTCTGATGAGCCAATAGAGAGCTTGGACCTGATTACATTGAGTGTAAAGTCACTTCTGTATCTTTTATAGTAACAGAGATATGCGAGTTTTAAATTTTTTATAATGTTTTTAAAACCTGAGGCCTTAGGATGTATTACATTGTTTCAACAATCAAAGTGGTTATTTCAAATCTCCACGACGACGACTACAATCATGCACAAATAGATTGTTTACTTTATTGTTATGAGAGTTTCTATGGTAACTAAGCATGAATATTACACATGGATTAATTTTTTTCCTGATGAGCCAATAGAGAGCTTCTAGCTGATTACATTGAGTGTAAAGTCACTTCTGTATTTTTTATAGTATCGGAGATATGCGACTTTTAAATTTTATATAATGCTTTTAAAAACGTGAGGCCTTAGGATGTATTACATTGTTTCAACAATCAAAGTGTTTATTTCAAATCTCCACGACGACGACTACAATCATGCACAAATAGATTGTTTACTCTATTGTTATGAGTGTTTCTATGGTAACTAAGCATGAATTTTAAACATGGATTATTTTTTTTCTAATGAGCCAATAGAGAGCTTCTACCTGATTACATTGAGTGTAAAGTCACTTCTGTATTTTTTATAGTAATAGAGATATGCGACTTTTAAATTTTATATAATGCTTTTAAAAACGTGAGGCCTTAGGATGTATTACATTGTTTCAACAATCAAAGTGTGTGTTTCAAATCTCCACGACGACGACTACAATCATGCACAAATAGATTGTTTACTTTATTGTTATGAGAGTTTCTATGGTAACTAAGCATGAATATTACACATGGATTAATTTTTTCCTGATGAGCCAATAGAGAGTTTCGACCTGATTACATTGAGTGTAAAGTGAGTTCTGTATATTTTATAGTAACGGAGATATGCGAGTTTGAAATTTTATATAATGTTCTTGAAAACGTGAGGCTTTAGGATGTATTACATTGTTTCAACAATCAAAGTGATTATTTCAAATCTCCACGACGACGACTACAATCATGCACAAATAGATTGTTTACTTTATTGTTATGAGAGTTTCTATGGTAACTAAGCACGAATATTACACATGGATTAAATTTTTTCTAATGAGCCAATAGAGAGCTTCGACCTGATTACATTGAGTGTAAAGTAAGTTCTGTATCTTTTATAGTAACGGAGATATGCGAGTTTGAAATTTTATATAATGTTCTTGAAAACGTGAGGCTTTAGGATGTATTACATTGTTTCAACAATCAAAGTGATTATTTCAAATCTCCACGACGACGACTACAATCATGCACAAATAGATTGTTTACTTTATTGTTATGAGAGTTTCTATGGTAACTAAGCACGAATATTACACATGGATTAAATTTTTTCTGATGAGCTAATAGAGAGCTTGGACCTGATTACATTGAGTGTAAAGTCACTTCTGTATCTTTTATAGTAACAGAGATATGCCAGTTTTAAATTTTTTATAATGTTTTTAAAAACCTGAGGCCTTAGGATGTATTACATTGTTTCAACAATCAAAGTGGTTATTTCAAATCTCCACGACGGCGACTACAATCATGCACAAATAGATTGTTTACTTTATTGTTATGAGAGTTTCTATGGTAACTAAGCATGAATATTACACATGGATTAATTTTTTTCCTGATGAGCCAATAGAGAGCTTCTAGCTGATTACATTGAATGTAAAGTCACTTCTGTATTTTTATAGTATCGGAGATATGCGACTTTTAAATTTTATATAATGCTTTTAAAAACGTGAGGCCTTAGGATGTATTACATTGTTTCAACAATCAAAGTGTTTATTTCAAATCTCCACGACGACGACTACAATCATGCACAAATAGATTGTTTACTCTATTGTTATGAGTGTTTCTCTGGTAACTAAGCATGAATATTACACATGGATTAATTTTTTTCTGATGAGCCAATAGAGAGCTTGGACCTGATTACATTGAGTGTAAAGTCACTTCTGTATCTTTTATAGTAACAGAGATATGCGAGTTTTAAATTTTTTATAATGTTTTTAAAACCTGAGGCCTTAGGATGTATTACATTTTTTCAACAATCAAAGTGGTTATTTCAAATCTCCACGACGACGACTACAATCATGCACAAATAGATTGTTTACTTTATTGTTATGAGAGTTTCTATGGTAACTAAGCATGAATATTACACATGGATTAATTTTTTTCCTGATGAGCCAATAGAGAGCTTCTAGCTGATTACATTGAGTGTAAAGTCACTTCTGTATTTTTTATAGTATCGGAGATATGCGACTTTTAAATTTTATATAATGCTTTTAAAAACGTGAGGCCTTAGGATGTATTACATTGTTTCAACAATCAAAGTGTTTATTTCAAATCTCCACGACGACGACTACAATCATGCACAAATAGATTGTTTACTTTATTGTTATGAGTGTTTCTATGGTAACTAAGCATGAATATTACACATGGATTAATTTTTTTCTGATGAGCCAATAGAGAGCTTGGACCTGATTACATTGAGTGTAAAGTCACTTCTGTATCTTTTATAGTAACAGAGATATGCGAGTTTTAAATTTTTTATAATGTTTTTAAAACCTGAGGCCTTAGGATGCATTACATTGTTTCAACAATCAAAGTGGTTATTTCAAATCTCCACGACGACGACTACAATCATGCACAAATAGATTGTTTATTTTATTGGTATGTGAGTTTCTATGGTAACTAAGCATGAATATTAAACATGGATTATTTTTTTTCTAATGAGCCAATAGAGAGCTTCTAGCTGATTACATTGAGTGTAAAGTCACTTCTGTATTTTTTATAGTATCGGAGATATGCGACTTTTAAATTTTATATAATGCTTTTAAAAACGTGAGGCCTTAGGATGTATTACATTGTTTCAACAATCAAAGTGTGTGTTTCAAATCTCCACGACGACGACTACAATCATGCACAAATAGATTGTTTACTCTATTGTTATGAGTGTTTCTATGGTAACTAAGCATGAATATTACACATGGATTAATTTTTTTCTGATGAGCCAATAGAGAGCTTCGACCTGATTACATTGAGTGTAAAGTAAGTTCTGTATCTTTTATAGTAACGGAGATATGCGAGTTTGAAATTTTATATAATGTTCTTGAAAACGTGAGGCTTTAGGATGTATTACATTGTTTCAACAATCAAAGTGATTATTTCAAATCTCCACGACGACGACTACAATCATGCACAAATAGATTGTTTACTTTATTGTTATGAGAGTTTCTATGGTAACTAAGCACGAATATTACACATGGATTAATTTTTTTCTAATGAGCCAATAGAGAGCTTCGACCTGATTACATTGAGTGTAAAGTAAGTTCTGTATCTTTTATAGTAACGGAGATATGCGAGTTTGAAATTTTATATAATGTTCTTGAAAACGTGAGGCTTTAGGATGTATTACATTGTTTCAACAATCAAAGTGATTATTTCAAATCTCCACGACGACGACTACAATCATGCACAAATAGATTGTTTACTTTATTGTTATGAGAGTTTCTATGGTAACTAAGCACGAATATTACACATGGATTAAATTTTTTCTAATGAGGCAATAGAGAGCTTGGACCTGATTACATTGAGTGTAAAATCACTTCTGTATCTTCTATAGTAACGGAGATATGAGAGTTTTAAATTTTATATAATGCTTTTAAAAACGTGAGGCCTTAGGATGTATTACATTGTTTCAACAATCAAAGTGTTTATTTCAAATCTCCACGACGACGACTACAATCATGCACAAATAGATTGTTTACTCTATTGTTATGAGTGTTTCTATGGTAACTAAGCATGAATATTACACATGGATTAATTTTTTTCTGATGAGCCAATAGAGAGCTTGGACCTGATTACATTGAGTGTAAAGTCACTTCTGTATCTTTTATAGTAACAGAGATATGCGAGTTTTAAATTTTTTATAATGTTTTTAAAACCTGAGGCCTTAGGATGTATTACATTGTTTCAACAATCAAAGTGGTTATTTCAAATCTCCACGACGACGACTACAATCATGCACAAATAGATTGTTTACTTTATTGTTATGAGAGTTTCTATGGTAACTAAGCATGAATATTACACATGGATTAATTTTTTTCCTGATGAGCCAATAGAGAGCTTCTAGCTGATTACATTGAGTGTAAAGTCACTTCTGTATTTTTTATAGTATCGGAGATATGCGACTTTTAAATTTTATATAATGCTTTTAAAAACGTGAGGCCTTAGGATGTATTACATTGTTTCAACAATCAAAGTGTTTATTTCAAATCTCCACGACGACGACTACAATCATGCACAAATAGATTGTTTACTTTATTGTTATGAATGTTTCTATGGTAACTAAGCATGAATATTACACATGGATTAATTTTTCCTGATGAGCCAATAGAGAGCTTCGACCTGATTACATTGAGTGTAAAGTGAGTTCTGTATCTTTTATAGTAACGGAGATATGCGAGTTTTAAATTTTATATAATGCTTTTAAAAGCGTGAGGCCTTAGGATGTATTACATTGTTTCAACAATCAAAGTGTTTATTTCAAATCTCCACGACGACGACTACAATCATGCACAAATAGATTGTTTACTTTATTGTTATGAGAGTTTCTATGGTAACTAAGCATGAATATTACACATGGATTAATTTTTTTCCAGATGAGCCAATAGAGAGCTTCTAGCTGATTACATTGAGTGTAAAATCACTTCTGTATCTTCTATAGTAACGGAGATATGCGAGTTTTAAATTTTATATAATGCTTTTAAAAACGTGAGGCCTTAGGATGTATTACATTGTTTCAACAATCAAAGTGTTTATTTCAAATCTCCACGACGACGACTACAATCATGCACAAATAGATTGTTTACTTTATTGTTATGAATGTTTCTATGGTAACTAAGCATGAATATTAAACATGGATTATTTTTTTTCTAATGAGCCAATAGAGAGTTTCTACCTGATTACATTGAGTGTAAAGTAAGTTCTGTATCTTTTATAGTAACGGAGATATGCGAGTTTGAAATTTTATATGATGTTCTTGAAAACGTGAGGCTTTAGGATGTATTACATTGTCTCAACAATCAAAGTGATTATTTCAAATCTCCACGACGACGAGTACAATCATGCACAAATAGATTGTTTACTTTATTGTTATGAGAGTTTCTATGGTAACTAAGCACGAATATTACACATGGATTAAATTTTTTCTAATGAGCCAATAGAGAGCTTGGACCTGATTACATTGAGTGTAAAATCACTTCTGTATCTTCTATAGTAACGGAGATATGCGAGTTTTAAATTTTATATAATGCTTTTAAAAACGTGAGGCCTTAGGATGTATTACATTGTTTCAACAATCAAAGTGTTTATTTCAAATCTCCACGACGACGACTACAATCATGCACAAATAGATTGTTTACTTTATTGGTATGAGTGTTTCTATGGTAACTAAGCATGAATATTACACATGGATTAATTTTTTTCTGATGAGCCAATAGAGAGCTTGGACCTGATTACATTGAGTGTAAAGTCACTTCTGTATCTTTTATAGTAACAGAGATATGCGAGTTTTAAATTTTTTCTAATGTTTTTAAAACCTGAGGCCTTAGGATGCATTACATTGTTTCAACAATCGAAGTGGTTATTTCAAATCCCCACGACGACGACTACAATCATGCACAAATAGATTGTTTATTTTATTGGTATGTGAGTTTCTATGGTAACTAAGCATGAATTTTAAACATGGATTATTTTTTTTCTAATGAGCCAATAGAGAGCTTCTACCTGATTACATTGAGTGTAAAGTCACTTCTGTATTTTTTATAGTAATAGAGATATGCGACTTTTAAATTTTATATAATGCTTTTAAAAACGTGAGGCCTTAGGATGTATTACATTGTTTCAACAATCAAAGTGTGTGTTTCAAATCTCCACGACGACGACTACAATCATGCACAAATAGATTGTTTACTTTATTGTTATGAGAGTTTCTATGGTAACTAAGCATGAATATTACACATGGATTAATTTTTTCCTGATGAGCCAATAGAGAGTTTCGACCTGATTACATTGAGTGTAAAGTGAGTTCTGTATATTTTATAGTAACGGAGATATGCGAGTTTGAAATTTTATATAATGTTCTTTTAAACGTGAGGCTTTAGGATGTATTACATTGTTTCAACAATCAAAGTGATTATTTCAAATCTCCACGACGACGACTACAATCATGCACAAATAGATTGTTTACTTTATTGTTATGAGAGTTTCTATGGTAACTAAGCACGAATATTACACATGGATTAAATTTTTTCTAATGAGCCAATAGAGAGCTTCGACCTGATTACATTGAGTGTAAAGTAAGTTCTGTATCTTTTATAGTAACGGAGATATGCGAGTTTGAAATTTTATATAATGTTCTTGAAAACGTGAGGCTTTAGGATGTATTACATTGTTTCAACAATCAAAGTGATTATTTCAAATCTCCACGACGACGACTACAATCATGCACAAATAGATTGTTTACTTTATTGTTATGAGAGTTTCTATGGTAACTAAGCACGAATATTACACATGGATTAAATTTTTTCTAATGAGGCAATAGAGAGCTTGGACCTGATTACATTGAGTGTAAAATCACTTCTGTATCTTCTATAGTAACGGAGATATGCGAGTCTTAAATTTTATATAATGCTTTTAAAAACGTGAGGCCTTAGGATGTATTACATTGTTTCAACAATCAAAGTGTTTATTTCAAATCTCCACGACGACGACTACAATCATGCACAAATAGATTGTTTACTCTATTGTTATGAGTGTTTCTATGGTAACTAAGCATGAATATTACACATGGATTAATTTTTTTCTGATGAGCCAATAGAGAGCTTGGACCTGATTACATTGAGTGTAAAGTCACTTCTGTATCTTTTATAGTAACAGAGATATGCGAGTTTTAAATTTTTTATAATGTTTTTAAAACCTGAGGCCTTAGGATGTATTACATTGTTTCAACAATCAAAGTGTTTATTTCAAATCTCCACGACGACGACTACAATCATGCACAAATAGATTGTTTACTTTATTGTTATGAGAGTTTCTATGGTAACTAAGCATGAATATTACACATGGATTAATTTTTTTCCTGATGAGCCAATAGAGAGCTTCTAGCTGATTACATTGAGTGTAAAGTCACTTCTGTATTTTTTATAGTATCGGAGATATGCGACTTTTAAATTTTATATAATGCTTTTAAAAACGTGAGGCCTTAGGATGTATTACATTGTTTCAACAATCAAAGTGTTTATTTCAAATCTCCACGACGACGACTACAATCATGCACAAATAGATTGTTTACTTTATTGTTATGAATGTTTCTATGGTAACTAAGCATGAATATTACACATGGATTAATTTTTCCTGATGAGCCAATAGAGAGCTTCGACCTGATTACATTGAGTGTAAAGTGAGTTCTGTATCTTTTATAGTAACGGAGATATGCGAGTTTGAAATTTTATATAATGTTCTTGAAAACGTGAGGCTTTAGGATGTATTACATTGTTTCAACAATCAAAGTGATTATTTCAAATCTCCACGACGACGACTACAATCATGCACAAATAGATTGTTTACTTTATTGTTATGAGAGTTTCTATGGTAACTAAGCACGAATATTACACATGGATTAAATTTTTTCTGATGAGCTAATAGAGAGCTTGGACCTGATTACATTGAGTGTAAAGTCACTTCTGTATCTTTTATAGTAACAGAGATATGCCAGTTTTAAATTTTTTATAATGTTTTTAAAAACCTGAGGCCTTAGGATGTATTACATTGTTTCAACAATCAAAGTGGTTATTTCAAATCTCCACGACGACGACTACAATCATGCACAAATAGATTGTTTACTTTATTGTTATGAGAGTTTCTATGGTAACTAAGCATGAATATTACACATGGATTAATTTTTTTCCTGATGAGCCAATAGAGAGCTTCTAGCTGATTACATTGAATGTAAAGTCACTTCTGTATTTTTATAGTATCGGAGATATGCGACTTTTAAATTTTATATAATGCTTTTAAAAACGTGAGGCCTTAGGATGTATTACATTGTTTCAACAATCAAAGTGTTTATTTCAAATCTCCACGACGACGACTACAATCATGCACAAATAGATTGTTTACTCTATTGTTATGAGTGTTTCTATGGTAACTAAGCATGAATATTACACATGGATTAATTTTTTTCTGATGAGCCAATAGAGAGCTTGGACCTGATTACATTGAGTGTAAAGTCACTTCTGTATCTTTTATAGTAACAGAGATATGCGAGTTTTAAATTTTTTATAATGTTTTTAAAACCTGAGGCCTTAGGATGTATTACATTTTTTCAACAATCAAAGTGGTTATTTCAAATCTCCACGACGACGACTACAATCATGCACAAATAGATTGTTTACTTTATTGTTATGAGAGTTTCTATGGTAACTAAGCATGAATATTACACATGGATTAATTTTTTTCCAGATGAGCCAATAGAGAGCTTCTAGCTGATTACATTGAGTGTAAAGTCACTTCTGTATTTTTTATAGTATCGGAGATATGCGACTTTTAAATTTTATATAATGCTTTTAAAAACGTGAGGCCTTAGGATGTATTACATTGTTTCAACAATCAAAGTGTTTATTTCAAATCTCCACGACGACGACTACAATCATGCACAAATAGATTGTTTACTTTATTGTTATGAGTGTTTCTATGGTAACTAAGCATGAATATTACACATGGATTAATTTTTTTCTGATGAGCCAATAGAGAGCTTGGACCTGATTACATTGAGTGTAAAGTCACTTCTGTATCTTTTATAGTAACAGAGATATGCGAGTTTTAAATTTTTTATAATGTTTTTAAAACCTGAGGCCTTAGGATGCATTACATTGTTTCAACAATCAAAGTGTTTATTTCAAATCTCCACGACGACGACTACAATCATGCACAAATAGATTGTTTATTTTATTGGTATGTGAGTTTCTATGGTAACTAAGCATGAATATTAAACATGGATTATTTTTTTTCTAATGAGCCAATAGAGAGCTTCTACCTGATTACATTGAGTGTAAAGTCACTTCTGTATTTTTTATAGTAATAGAGATATGCGACTTTTAAATTTTATATAATGCTTTTAAAAACGTGAGGCCTTAGGATGTATTACATTGTTTCAACAATCAAAGTGTGTGTTTCAAATCTCCACGACGACGACTACAATCATGCACAAATAGATTGTTTACTCTATTGTTATGAGTGTTTCTATGGTAACTAAGCATGAATATTACACATGGATTAATTTTTTTCTGATGAGCCAATAGAGAGCTTCGACCTGATTACATTGAGTGTAAAGTAAGTTCTGTATCTTTTATAGTAACGGAGATATGCGAGTTTGAAATTTTATATAATGTTCTTGAAAACGTGAGGCTTTAGGATGTATTACATTGTTTCAACAATCAAAGTGATTATTTCAAATCTCCACGACGACGACTACAATCATGCACAAATAGATTGTTTACTTTATTGTTATGAGAGTTTCTATGGTAACTAAGCACGAATATTACACATGGATTAATTTTTTTCTAATGAGCCAATAGAGAGCTTCGACCTGATTACATTGAGTGTAAAGTAAGTTCTGTATCTTTTATAGTAACGGAGATATGCGAGTTTGAAATTTTATATAATGTTCTTGAAAACGTGAGGCTTTAGGATGTATTACATTGTTTCAACAATCAAAGTGATTATTTCAAATCTCCACGACGACGACTACAATCATGCACAAATAGATTGTTTACTTTATTGTTATGAGAGTTTCTATGGTAACTAAGCACGAATATTACACATGGATTAAATTTTTTCTAATGAGGCAATAGAGAGCTTGGACCTGATTACATTGAGTGTAAAATCACTTCTGTATCTTCTATAGTAACGGAGATATGAGAGTTTTAAATTTTATATAATGCTTTTAAAAACGTGAGGCCTTAGGATGTATTACATTGTTTCAACAATCAAAGTGTTTATTTCAAATCTCCACGACGACGACTACAATCATGCACAAATAGATTGTTTACTCTATTGTTATGAGTGTTTCTATGGTAACTAAGCATGAATATTACACATGGATTAATTTTTTTCTGATGAGCCAATAGAGAGCTTGGACCTGATTACATTGAGTGTAAAGTCACTTCTGTATCTTTTATAGTAACAGAGATATGCGAGTTTTAAATTTTTTATAATGTTTTTAAAACCTGAGGCCTTAGGATGTATTACATTGTTTCAACAATCAAAGTGGTTATTTCAAATCTCCACGACGACGACTACAATCATGCACAAATAGATTGTTTACTTTATTGTTATGAGAGTTTCTATGGTAACTAAGCATGAATATTACACATGGATTAATTTTTTTCCTGATGAGCCAATAGAGAGCTTCTAGCTGATTACATTGAGTGTAAAGTCACTTCTGTATTTTTTATAGTATCGGAGATATGCGACTTTTAAATTTTATATAATGCTTTTAAAAACGTGAGGCCTTAGGATGTATTACATTGTTTCAACAATCAAAGTGTTTATTTCAAATCTCCACGACGACGACTACAATCATGCACAAATAGATTGTTTACTTTATTGTTATGAATGTTTCTATGGTAACTAAGCATGAATATTACACATGGATTAATTTTTCCTGATGAGCCAATAGAGAGCTTCGACCTGATTACATTGAGTGTAAAGTGAGTTCTGTATCTTTTATAGTAACGGAGATATGCGAGTTTTAAATTTTATATAATGCTTTTAAAAACGTGAGGCCTTAGGATGTATTACATTGTTTCAACAATCAAAGTGTTTATTTCAAATCTCCACGACGACGACTACAATCATGCACAAATAGATTGTTTACTTTATTGTTATGAGAGTTTCTATGGTAACTAAGCATGAATATTACACATGGATTAATTTTTTTCCAGATGAGCCAATAGAGAGCTTCTAGCTGATTACATTGAATGTAAAGTCACTTCTGTATTTTTATAGTATCGGAGATATGCGACTTTTAAATTTTATATAATGCTTTTAAAAACGTGAGGCCTTAGGATGTATTACATTGTTTCAACAATCAAAGTGTTTATTTCAAATCTCCACGACGACGACTACAATCATGCACAAATAGATTGTTTACTCTATTGTTATGAGTGTTTCTCTGGTAACTAAGCATGAATATTACACATGGATTAATTTTTTTCTGATGAGCCAATAGAGAGCTTGGACCTGATTACATTGAGTGTAAAGTCACTTCTGTATCTTTTATAGTAACAGAGATATGCGAGTTTTAAATTTTTTATAATGTTTTTAAAACCTGAGGCCTTAGGATGCATTACATTGTTTCAACAATCAAAGTGGTTATTTCAAATCTCCACGACGACGACTACAATCATGCACAAATAGATTGTTTATTTTATTGGTATGTGAGTTTCTATGGTAACTAAGCATGAATATTAAACATGGATTATTTTTTTTCTAATGAGCCAATAGAGAGCTTCTACCTGATTACATTGAGTGTAAAGTCACTTCTGTATTTTTTATAGTAATAGAGATATGCGACTTTTAAATTTTATATAATGCTTTTAAAAACGTGAGGCCTTAGGATGTATTACATTGTTTCAACAATCAAAGTGTGTGTTTCAAATCTCCACGACGACGACTACAATCATGCACAAATAGATTGTTTACTCTATTGTTATGAGTGTTTCTATGGTAACTAAGCATGAATATTACACATGGATTAATTTTTTTCTGATGAGCCAATAGAGAGCTTCGACCTGATTACATTGAGTGTAAAGTAAGTTCTGTATCTTTTATAGTAACGGAGATATGCGAGTTTGAAATTTTATATAATGTTCTTGAAAACGTGAGGCTTTAGGATGTATTACATTGTTTCAACAATCAAAGTGATTATTTCAAATCTCTACGACGACGACTACAATCATGCACAAATAGATTGTTTACTTTATTGTTATGAGAGTTTCTATGGTAACTAAGCACGAATATTACACATGGAATAATTTTTTTCTAATGAGCCAATAGAGAGCTTCGACCTGATTACATTGAGTGTAAAGTAAGTTCTGTATCTTTTATAGTAACAGAGATATGCGAGTTTGAAATTTTATATAATGTTCTTGAAAACGTGAGGCTTTAGGATGTATTACATTGTTTCAACAATCAAAGTGATTATTTCAAATCTCCACGACGACGACTACAATCATGCACAAATAGATTGTTTACTTTATTGTTATGAGAGTTTCTATGGTAACTAAGCACGAATATTACACATGGATTAAATTTTTTCTAATGAGGCAATAGAGAGCTTGGACCTGATTACATTGAGTGTAAAATTACTTCTGTATCTTCTATAGTAACGGAGATATGCGAGTTTTAAATTTTATATAATGCTTTTAAAAACGTGAGGCCTTAGGATGTATTACATTGTTTCAACAATCAAAGTGTTTATTTCAAATCTCCACGACGACGACTACAATCATGCACAAATAGATTGTTTACTCTATTGTTATGAGTGTTTCTATGGTAACTAAGCATGAATATTACACATGGATTAATTTTTTTCTGATGAGCCAATAGAGAGCTTGGACCTGATTACATTGAGTGTAAAGTCACTTCTGTATCTTTTATAGTAACAGAGATATGCGAGTTTTAAATTTTTTATAATGTTTTTAAAACCTGAGGCCTTAGGATGTATTACATTGTTTCAACAATCAAAGTGGTTATTTCAAATCTCCACGACGACGACTACAATCATGCACAAATAGATTGTTTACTTTATTGTTATGAGAGTTTCTATGGTAACTAAGCATGAATATTACACATGGATTAATTTTTTTCCTGATGAGCCAATAGAGAGCTTCGACCTGATTACATTGAGTGTAAAGTGAGTTCTGTATCTTTTATAGTAACGGAGATATGCGAGTTTTAAATTTTATATAATGCTTTTAAAAACGTGAGGCCTTAGGATGTATTACATTGTTTCAACAATCAAAGTGTTTATTTCAAATCTCCACGACGACGACTACAATCATGCACAAATAGATTGTTTACTTTATTGTTATGAGAGTTTCTATGGTAACTAAGCATGAATATTACACATGGATTAATTTTTTTCCAGATGAGCCAATAGAGAGCTTCTAGCTGATTACATTGAATGTAAAGTCACTTCTGTATTTTTATAGTATCGGAGATATGCGACTTTTAAATTTTATATAATGCTTTTAAAAACGTGAGGCCTTAGGATGTATTACATTGTTTCAACAATCAAAGTGTTTATTTCAAATCTCCACGACGACGACTACAATCATGCACAAATAGATTGTTTACTCTATTGTTATGAGTGTTTCTCTGGTAACTAAGCATGAATATTACACATGGATTAATTTTTTTCTGATGAGCCAATAGAGAGCTTGGACCTGATTACATTGAGTGTAAAGTCACTTCTGTATCTTTTATAGTAACAGAGATATGCGAGTTTTAAATTTTTTATAATGTTTTTAAAACCTGAGGCCTTAGGATGCATTACATTGTTTCAACAATCAAAGTGGTTATTTCAAATCTCCACGACGACGACTACAATCATGCACAAATAGATTGTTTATTTTATTGGTATGTGAGTTTCTATGGTAACTAAGCATGAATATTAAACATGGATTATTTTTTTTCTAATGAGCCAATAGAGAGCTTCTACCTGATTACATTGAGTGTAAAGTCACTTCTGTATTTTTTATAGTAATAGAGATATGCGACTTTTAAATTTTATATAATGCTTTTAAAAACGTGAGGCCTTAGGATGTATTACTTTTTTTCAACAATCAAAGTGTGTGTTTCAAATCTCCACGACGACGACTACAATCATGCACAAATAGATTGTTTACTCTATTGTTATGAGTGTTTCTATGGTAACTAAGCATGAATATTACACATGGATTAATTTTTTTCTGATGAGCCAATAGAGAGCTTCGACCTGATTACATTGAGTGTAAAGTAAGTTCTGTATCTTTTATAGTAACGGAGATATGCGAGTTTGAAATTTTATATAATGTTCTTGAAAACGTGAGGCTTTAGGATGTATTACATTGTTTCAACAATCAAAGTGATTATTTCAAATCTCCACGACGACGACTACAATCATGCACAAATAGATTGTTTACTTTATTGTTATGAGAGTTTCTATGGTAACTAAGCACGAATATTACACATGGATTAATTTTTTTCTAATGAGCCAATAGAGAGCTTCGACCTGATTACATTGAGTGTAAAGTAAGTTCTGTATCTTTTATAGTAACGGAGATATGCGAGTTTGAAATTTTAAATAATGTTCTTGAAAACGTGAGGCTTTAGGATGTATTACATTGTTTCAACAATCAAAGTGATTATTTCAAATCTCCACGACGACGACTACAATCATGCACAAATAGATTGTTTACTTTATTGTTATGAGAGTTTCTATGGTAACTAAGCACGAATATTACACATGGATTAAATTTTTTCTAATGAGGCAATAGAGAGCTTGGACCTGATTACATTGAGTGTAAAATCACTTCTGTATCTTCTATAGTAACGGAGATATGCGAGTTTTAAATTTTATATAATGCTTTTAAAAACGTGAGGCCTTAGGATGTATTACATTGTTTCAACAATCAAAGTGTTTATTTCAAATCTCCACGACGACGACTACAATCATGCACAAATAGATTGTTTACTCTATTGTTATGAGTGTTTCTATGGTAACTAAGCATGAATATTACACATGGATTAATTTTTTTCTGATGAGCCAATAGAGAGCTTGGACCTGATTACATTGAGTGTAAAGTCACTTCTGTATCTTTTATAGTAACAGAGATATGCGAGTTTTAAATTTTTTATAATGTTTTTAAAACCTGAGGCCTTAGGATGTATTACATTGTTTCAACAATCAAAGTGGTTATTTCAAATCTCCACGACGACGACTACAATCATGCACAAATAGATTGTTTACTTTATTGTTATGAGAGTTTCTATGGTAACTAAGCATGAATATTACACATGGATTGATTTTTTTCCTGATGAGCCAATAGAGAGCTTCTAGCTGATTACATTGAGTGTAAAGTCACTTCTGTATTTTTTATAGTATCGGAGATATGCGACTTTTAAATTTTATATAATGCTTTTAAAAACGTGAGGCCTTAGGATGTATTACATTGTTTCAACAATCAAAGTGTTTATTTCAAATCTCCACGACGACGACTACAATCATGCACAAATAGATTGTTTACTTTATTGTTATGAATGTTTCTATGGTAACTAAGCATGAATATTACACATGGATTAATTTTTCCTGATGAGCCAATAGAGAGCTTCGACCTGATTACATTGAGTGTAAAGTGAGTTCTGTATCTTTTATAGTAACGGAGATATGCGAGTTTTAAATTTTATATAATGCTTTTAAAAACGTGAGGCCTTAGGATGTATTACATTGTTTCAACAATCAAAGTGTTTATTTCAAATCTCCACGACGACGACTACAATCATGCACAAATAGATTGTTTACTTTATTGTTATGAGAGTTTCTATGGTAACTAAGCATGAATATTACACATGGATTAATTTTTTTCCAGATGAGCCAATAGAGAGCTTCTAGCTGATTACATTGAATGTAAAGTCACTTCTGTATTTTTATAGTATCGGAGATATGCGACTTTTAAATTTTATATAATGCTTTTAAAAACGTGAGGCCTTAGGATGTATTACATTGTTTCAACAATCAAAGTGTTTATTTCAAATCTCCACGACGACGACTACAATCATGCACAAATAGATTGTTTACTCTATTGTTATGAGTGTTTCTCTGGTAACTAAGCATGAATATTACACATGGATTAATTTTTTTCTGATGAGCCAATAGAGAGCTTGGACCTGATTACATTGAGTGTAAAGTCACTTCTGTATCTTTTATAGTAACAGAGATATGCGAGTTTTAAATTTTTTATAATGTTTTTAAAACCTGAGGCCTTAGGATGCATTACATTGTTTCAACAATCAAAGTGGTTATTTCAAATCTCCACGACGACGACTACAATCATGCACAAATAGATTGTTTATTTTATTGGTATGTGAGTTTCTATGGTAACTAAGCATGAATATTAAACATGGATTATTTTTTTTCTAATGAGCCAATAGAGAGCTTCTACCTGATTACATTGAGTGTAAAGTCACTTCTGTATTTTTTATAGTAATAGAGATATGCGACTTTTAAATTTTATATAATGCTTTTAAAAACGTGAGGCCTTAGGATGTATTACATTGTTTCAACAATCAAAGTGTGTGTTTCAAATCTCCACGACGACGACTACAATCATGCACAAATAGATTGTTTACTCTATTGTTATGAGTGTTTCTATGGTAACTAAGCATGAATATTACACATGGATTAATTTTTTTCTGATGAGCCAATAGAGAGCTTCGACCTGATTACATTGAGTGTAAAGTAAGTTCTGTATCTTTTATAGTAACGGAGATATGCGAGTTTGAAATTTTATATAATGTTCTTGAAAACGTGAGGCTTTAGGATGTATTACATTGTTTCAACAATCAAAGTGATTATTTCAAATCTCCACGACGACGACTACAATCATGCACAAATAGATTGTTTACTTTATTGTTATGAGAGTTTCTATGGTAACTAAGCACGAATATTACACATGGATTAAATTTTTTCTAATGAGCCAATAGAGAGCTTCGACCTGATTACATTGAGTGTAAAGTAAGTTCTGTATCTTTTATAGTAACGGAGATATGCGAGTTTTAAATTTTATATAATGTTCTTGAAAACGTGAGGCTTTAGGATGTACTACATTGTTTCAACAATCAAAGTGATTATTTCAAATCTCCACGACGACGACTACAATCATGCACAAATAGATTGTTTACTTTATTGTTATGAGAGTTTCTATGGTAACTAAGCACGAATATTACACATGGATTAAATTTTTTCTAATGAGGCAATAGAGAGCTTGGACCTGATTACATTGAGTGTAAAATCACTTCTGTATCTTCTATAGTAACGGAGATATGCGAGTTTTAAATTTTATATAATGCTTTTAAAAACGTGAGGCCTTAGGATGTATTACATTGTTTCAACAATCAAAGTGTTTATTTCAAATCTCCACGACGACGACTACAATCATGCACAAATAGATTGTTTATTCTATTGTTATGAGTGTTTCTATGGTAACTAAGCATGAATATTACACATGGATTAATTTTTTTCTGATGAGCCAATAGAGAGCTTGGACCTGATTACATTGAGTGTAAAGTCACTTCTGTATCTTTTATAGTAACAGAGATATGCGAGTTTTAAATTATTTATAATGTTTTTAAAACGTGAGGCCTTAGGATGTATTACATTGTTTCAACAATCAAAGTGGTTATTTCAAATCTCCACGACGACGACTACAATCATGCACAAATAGATTGTTTACTTTATTGTTATGAGAGTTTCTATGGTAACTAAGCATGAATATTACACATGGATTAATTTTTTTCCTGATGAGCCAATAGAGAGCTTCTAGCTGATTACATTGAGTGTAAAGTCACTTCTGTATTTTTTATAGTATCGGAGATATGCGACTTTTAAATTTTATATAATGCTTTTAAAAACGTGAGGCCTTAGGATGTATTACATTGTTTCAACAATCAAAGTGTTTATTTCAAATCTCCACGACGACGACTACAATCATGCACAAATAGATTGTTTACTCTATTGTTATGAGTGTTTCTCTGGTAACTAAGCATGAATATTACACATGGATTAATTTTTTTCTGATGAGCCAATAGAGAGCTTGGACCTGATTACATTGAGTGTAAAGTCACTTCTGTATCTTTTATAGTAACAGAGATATGCGAGTTTTAAATTTTTTATAATGTTTTTAAAACCTGAGGCCTTAGGATGCATTACATTGTTTCAACAATCAAAGTGGTTATTTCAAATCTCCACGACGACGACTACAATCATGCACAAATAGATTGTTTATTTTATTGGTATGTGAGTTTCTATGGTAACTAAGCATGAATATTAAACATGGATTATTTTTTTTCTAATGAGCCAATAGAGAGCTTCGACCTGATTACATTGAGTGTAAAGTCACTTCTGTATTTTTTATAGTAATAGAGATATGCGACTTTTAAATTTTATATAATGCTTTTAAAAACGTGAGGCCTTAGGATGTATTACATTGTTTCAACAATCAAAGTGTGTGTTTCAAATCTCCACGACGACGACTACAATCATGCACAAATAGATTGTTTACTCTATTGTTATGAGTGTTTCTATGGTAACTAAGCATGAATATTACACATGGATTAATTTTTTTCTGATGAGCCAATAGAGAGCTTCGACCTGATTACATTGAGTGTAAAGTAAGTTCTGTATCTTTTATAGTAACGGAGATATGCGAGTTTGAAATTTTATATAATGTTCTTGAAAACGTGAGGCTTTAGGATGTATTACATTGTTTCAACAATCAAAGTGATTATTTCAAATCTCCACGACGACGACTACAATCATGCACAAATAGATTGTTTACTTTATTGTTATGAGAGTTTCTATGGTAACTAAGCACGAATATTACACATGGATTAAATTTTTTTCTAATGAGCCAATAGAGAGCTTCGACCTGATTACATTGAGTGTAAAGTAAGTTCTGTATCTTTTATAGTAACGGAGATATGCGAGTTTGAAATTTTATATAATGTTCTTGAAAACGTGAGGCTTTAGGATGTATTACATTGTTTCAACAATCAGAGTGATTATTTCAAATCTCCACGACGACGACTACAATCATGCACAAATAGATTGTTTACTTTATTGTTATGAGAGTTTCTATGGTAACTAAGCACGAATATTACACATGGATTAAATTTTTTCTGATGAGCCAATAGAGAGCTTGGACCTGATTACATTGAGTGTAAAGTCACTTCTGTATCTTTTATAGTAACAGAGATATGCGAGTTTTAAATTATTTATAATGTTTTTAAAACGTGAGGCCTTAGGATGTATTACATTGTTTCAACAATCAAAGTGGTTATTTCAAATCTCCACGACGACGACTACAATCATGCACAAATAGATTGTTTACTTTATTGTTATGAGAGTTTCTATGGTAACTAAGCATGAATATTACACATGGATTAATTTTTTTCCTGATGAGCCAATAGAGAGCTTCTAGCTGATTACATTGAGTGTAAAGTCACTTCTGTATTTTTTATAGTATCGGAGATATGCGACTTTTAAATTTTATATAATGCTTTTAAAAACGTGAGGCCTTAGGATGTATTACATTGTTTCAACAATCAAAGTGTTTATTTCAAATCTCCACGACGACGACTACAATCATGCACAAATAGATTGTTTACTCTATTGTTATGAGTGTTTCTCTGGTAACTAAGCATGAATATTACACATGGATTAATTTTTTTCTGATGAGCCAATAGAGAGCTTGGACCTGATTACATTGAGTGTAAAGTCACTTCTGTATCTTTTATAGTAACAGAGATATGCGAGTTTTAAATTTTTTATAATGTTTTTAAAACCTGAGGCCTTAGGATGCATTACATTGTTTCAACAATCAAAGTGGTTATTTCAAATCTCCACGACGACGACTACAATCATGCACAAATAGATTGTTTATTTTATTGGTATGTGAGTTTCTATGGTAACTAAGCATGAATATTAAACATGGATTATTTTTTTTCTAATGAGCCAATAGAGAGCTTCGACCTGATTACATTGAGTGTAAAGTCACTTCTGTATTTTTTATAGTAATAGAGATATGCGACTTTTAAATTTTATATAATGCTTTTAAAAACGTGAGGCCTTAGGATGTATTACATTGTTTCAACAATCAAAGTGTGTGTTTCAAATCTCCACGACGACGACTACAATCATGCACAAATAGATTGTTTACTCTATTGTTATGAGTGTTTCTATGGTAACTAAGCATGAATATTACACATGGATTAATTTTTTTCTGATGAGCCAATAGAGAGCTTCGACCTGATTACATTGAGTGTAAAGTAAGTTCTGTATCTTTTATAGTAACGGAGATATGCGAGTTTGAAATTTTATATAATGTTCTTGAAAACGTGAGGCTTTAGGATGTATTACATTGTTTCAACAATCAAAGTGATTATTTCAAATCTCCACGACGACGACTACAATCATGCACAAATAGATTGTTTACTTTATTGTTATGAGAGTTTCTATGGTAACTAAGCACGAATATTACACATGGATTAAATTTTTTTCTAATGAGCCAATAGAGAGCTTCGACCTGATTACATTGAGTGTAAAGTAAGTTCTGTATCTTTTATAGTAACGGAGATATGCGAGTTTGAAATTTTATATAATGTTCTTGAAAACGTGAGGCTTTAGGATGTATTACATTGTTTCAACAATCAGAGTGATTATTTCAAATCTCCACGACGACGACTACAATCATGCACAAATAGATTGTTTACTTTATTGTTATGAGAGTTTCTATGGTAACTAAGCACGAATATTACACATGGATTAAATTTTTTCTAATGAGGCAATAGAGAGCTTGGACCTGATTACATTGAGTGTAAAATCACTTCTGTATCTTCTATAGTAACGGAGATATGCGAGTTTTAAATTTTATATAATGCTTTTAAAAACGTGAGGCCTTAGGATGTATTACATTGTTTCAACAATCAAAGTGTTTATTTCAAATCTCCACGACGACGACTACAATCATGCACAAATAGATTGTTTACTCTATTGTTATGAGTGTTTCTATGGTAACTAAGCATGAATATTACACATGGATTAATTTTTTTCTGATGAGCCAATAGAGAGCTTGGACCTGATTACATTGAGTGTAAAGTCACTTCTGTATCTTTTATAGTAACAGAGATATGCGAGTTTTAAATTTTTTATAATGTTTTTAAAACCTGAGGCCTTAGGATGTATTACATTGTTTCAACAATCAAAGTGGTTATTTCAAATCTCCACGACGACGACTACAATCATGCACAAATAGATTGTTTACTTTATTGTTATGAGAGTTTCTATGGTAACTAAGCATGAATATTACACATGGATTAATTTTTTTCCTGATGAGCCAATAGAGAGCTTCTAGCTGATTACATTGAGTGTAAAGTCACTTCTGTATTTTTTATAGTATCGGAGATATGCGACTTTTAAATTTTATATAATGCTTTTAAAAACGTGAGGCCTTAGGATGTATTACATTGTTTCAACAATCAAAGTGTTTATTTCAAATCTCCACGACGACGACTACAATCATGCACAAATAGATTGTTTACTTTATTGTTATGAATGTTTCTATGGTAACTAAGCATGAATATTACACATGGATTAATTTTTCCTGATGAGCCAATAGAGAGCTTCGACCTGATTACATTGAGTGTAAAGTGAGTTCTGTATCTTTTATAGTAACGGAGATATGCGAGTTTTAAATTTTATATAATGCTTTTAAAAACGTGAGGCCTTAGGATGTATTACATTGTTTCAACAATCAAAGTGTTTATTTCAAATCTCCACGACGACGACTACAATCATGCACAAATAGATTGTTTACTTTATTGTTATGAGAGTTTCTATGGTAACTAAGCATGAATATTACACATGGATTAATTTTTTTCCAGATCAGCCAATAGAGAGCTTCTAGCTGATTACATTGAATGTAAAGTCACTTCTGTATTTTTATAGTATCGGAGATATGCGACTTTTAAATTTTATATAATGCTTTTAAAAACGTGAGGCCTTAGGATGTATTACATTGTTTCAACAATCAAAGTGTTTTTTTCAAATCTCCACGACGACGACTACAATCATGCACAAATAGATTGTTTACTCTATTGTTATGAGTGTTTCTCTGGTAACTAAGCATGAATATTACACATGGATTAATTTTTTTCTGATGAGCCAATAGAGAGCTTGGACCTGATTACATTGAGTGTAAAGTCACTTCTGTATCTTTTATAGTAACAGAGATATGCGAGTTTTAAATTTTTTATAATGTTTTTAAAACCTGAGACCTTAGGATGTATTACATTGTTTCAACAATCAAAGTGGTTATTTCAAATCTCCACGACGACGACTACAATCATGCACAAATAGATTGTTTACTTTATTGTTATGAGAGTTTCTATGGTAACTAAGCATGAATATTACACATGGATTAATTTTTTTCCTGATGAGCCAATAGAGAGCTTCTAGCTGATTACATTGGGTGTAAAGTCACTTCTGTATTTTTTATAGTATCGGAGATATGCGACTTTTAAATTTTATATAATGCTTTTAAAAACGTGAGGCCTTAGGATGTATTACATTGTTTCAACAATCAAAGTGTTTATTTCAAATCTCCACGACGACGACTACAATCATGCACAAATAGATTGTTTACTTTATTGTTATGAGTGTTTCTATGGTAACTAAGCATGAATATTACACATGGATTAATTTTTTTCTGATGAGCCAATAGGGAGCTTGGACCTGATTACATTGAGTGTAAAGTCACTTCTGTATCTTTTATAGTAACAGAAATATGCGACTTTTAAATTTTATATAATGCTTTTAAAAACGTGAGGCCTTAGGATGTATTACATTGTTTCAACAATCAAAGTGTTTATTTCAAATCTCCACGACGACGACTACAATCATGCACAAATAGATTGTTTACTTTATTGGTATGAGTGTTTCTATGGTAACTAAGCATGAATATTACACATGGATTAATTTTTTTCTGATGAGCCAATAGAGAGCTTCGACCTGATTACATTGAGTGTAAAGTAAGTTCTGTATCTTTTATAGTAACGGAGATATGCGAGTTTGAAATTTTATATAATGTTCTTGAAAACGTGAGGCTTTAGGATGTATTACATTGTTTCAACAATCAAAGTGATTATTTCAAATCTCCACGACGACGACTACAATCATGCACAAATAGATTGTTTACTTTATTGTTATGAGAGTTTCTATGGTAACTAAGCACGAATATTACACATGGATTAAATTTTTTCTAATGAGCCAATAGAGAGCTTCGACCTGATTACATTGAGTGTAAAGTAAGTTCTGTATCTTTTATAGTAACGGAGATATGCGAGTTTGAAATTTTATATAATGTTCTTGAAAACGTGAGGCTTTAGGATGTATTACATTGTTTCAACAATCAGAGTGATTATTTCAAATCTCCACGACGACGACTACAATCATGCACAAATAGATTGTTTACTTTATTGTTATGAGAGTTTCTATGGTAACTAAGCACGAATATTACACATGGATTAAATTTTTTCTAATGAGGCAATAGAGAGCTTGGACCTGATTACATTGAGTGTAAAATCACTTCTGTATCTTCTATAGTAACGGAGATATGCGAGTTTTAAATTTTATATAATGCTTTTAAAAACGTGAGGCCTTAGGATGTATTACATTGTTTCAACAATCAAAGTGTTTATTTCAAATCTCCACGACGACGACTACAATCATGCACAAATAGATTGTTTACTCTATTGTTATGAGTGTTTCTATGGTAACTAAGCATGAATATTACACATGGATTAATTTTTTTCTGATGAGCCAATAGAGAGCTTGGACCTGATTACATTGAGTGTAAAATCACTTCTGTATCTTCTATAGTAACGGAGATATGCGAGTTTTAAATTTTATATAATGCTTTTAAAAACGTGAGGCCTTAGGATGTATTACATTGTTTCAACAATCAAAGTGTTTATTTCAAATCTCCACGACGACGACTACAATCATGCACAAATAGATTGTTTACTCTATTGTTATGAGTGTTTCTATGGTAACTAAGCATGAATATTACACATGGATTAATTTTTTTCTGATGAGCCAATAGAGAGCTTGGACCTGATTACATTGAGTGTAAAGTCACTTCTGTATCTTTTATAGTAACAGAGATATGCGAGTTTTAAATTTTTTATAATGTTTTTAAAACCTGAGGCCTTAGGATGTATTACATTGTTTCAACAATCAAAGTGGTTATTTCAAATCTCCACGACGACGACTACAATCATGCACAAATAGATTGTTTACTTTATTGTTATGAGAGTTTCTATGGTAACTAAGCATGAATATTACACATGGATTAATTTTTTTCCTGATGAGCCAATAGAGAGCTTCTAGCTGATTACATTGAGTGTAAAGTCACTTCTGTATTTTTTATAGTATCGGAGATATGCGACTTTTAAATTTTATATAATGCTTTTAAAAACGTGAGGCCTTAGGATGTATTACATTGTTTCAACAATCAAAGTGTTTATTTCAAATCTCCACGACGACGACTACAATCATGCACAAATAGATTGTTTACTCTATTGTTATGAGTGTTTCTCTGGTAACTAAGCATGAATATTACACATGGATTAATTTTTTTCTGATGAGCCAATAGAGAGCTTGGACCTGATTACATTGAGTGTAAAGTCACTTCTGTATCTTTTATAGTAACAGAGATATGCGAGTTTTAAATTTTTTATAATGTTTTTAAAACCTGAGACCTTAGGATGTATTACATTGTTTCAACAATCAAAGTGGTTATTTCAAATCTCCACGACGACGACTACAATCATGCACAAATAGATTGTTTACTTTATTGTTATGAGAGTTTCTATGGTAACTAAGCATGAATATTACACATGGATTAATTTTTTTCCTGATGAGCCAATAGAGAGCTTCTAGCTGATTACATTGGGTGTAAAGTCACTTCTGTATTTTTTATAGTATCGGAGATATGCGACTTTTAAATTTTATATAATGCTTTTAAAAACGTGAGGCCTTAGGATGTATTACATTGTTTCAACAATCAAAGTGTTTATTTCAAATCTCCACGACGACGACTACAATCATGCACAAATAGATTGTTTACTTTATTGTTATGAGTGTTTCTATGGTAACTAAGCATGAATATTACACATGGATTAATTTTTTTCTGATGAGCCAATAGGGAGCTTGGACCTGATTACATTGAGTGTAAAGTCACTTCTGTATCTTTTATAGTAACAGAAATATGCGACTTTTAAATTTTCTATAATGCTTTTAAAAACGTGAGGCCTTAGGATGTATTACATTGTTTCAACAATCAAAGTGTTTATTTCAAATCTCCACGACGACGACTACAATCATGCACAAATAGATTGTTTACTTTATTGGTATGAGTGTTTCTATGGTAACTAAGCATGAATATTACACATGGATTAATTTTTTTCTGATGAGCCAATAGAGAGCTTCGACCTGATTACATTGAGTGTAAAGTAAGTTCTGTATCTTTTATAGTAACGGAGATATGCGAGTTTGAAATTTTATATAATGTTCTTGAAAACGTGAGGCTTTAGGATGTATTACATTGTTTCAACAATCAAAGTGATTATTTCAAATCTCCACGACGACGACTACAATCATGCACAAATAGATTGTTTACTTTATTGTTATGAGAGTTTCTATGGTAACTAAGCACGAATATTACACATGGATTAAATTTTTTCTAATGAGCCAATAGAGAGCTTCGACCTGATTACATTGAGTGTAAAGTAAGTTCTGTATCTTTTATAGTAACGGAGATATGCGAGTTTGAAATTTTATATAATGTTCTTGAAAACGTGAGGCTTTAGGATGTATTACATTGTTTCAACAATCAGAGTGATTATTTCAAATCTCCACGACGACGACTACAATCATGCACAAATAGATTGTTTACTTTATTGTTATGAGAGTTTCTATGGTAACTAAGCACGAATATTACACATGGATTAAATTTTTTCTAATGAGGCAATAGAGAGCTTGGACCTGATTACATTGAGTGTAAAATCACTTCTGTATCTTCTATAGTAACGGAGATATGCGAGTTTTAAATTTTATATAATGCTTTTAAAAACGTGAGGCCTTAGGATGTATTACATTGTTTCAACAATCAAAGTGTTTATTTCAAATCTCCACGACGACGACTACAATCATGCACAAATAGATTGTTTACTCTATTGTTATGAGTGTTTCTATGGTAACTAAGCATGAATATTACACATGGATTAATTTTTTTCTGATGAGCCAATAGAGAGCTTGGACCTGATTACATTGAGTGTAAAGTCACTTCTGTATCTTTTATAGTAACAGAGATATGCGAGTTTTAAATTTTTTATAATGTTTTTAAAACCTGAGGCCTTAGGATGTATTACATTGTTTCAACAATCAAAGTGGTTATTTCAAATCTCCACGACGACGACTACAATCATGCACAAATAGATTGTTTACTTTATTGTTATGAGAGTTTCTATGGTAACTAAGCATGAATATTACACATGGATTAATTTTTTTTCTGATGAGCCAATAGAGAGCTTCTAGCTGATTACATTGAGTGTAAAGTCACTTCTGTATTTTTTATAGTATCGGAGATATGCGACTTTTAAATTTTATATAATGCTTTTAAAAACGTGAGGCCTTAGGATGTATTACATTGTTTCAACAATCAAAGTGTTTATTTCAAATCTCCACGACGACGACTACAATCATGCACAAATAGATTGTTTACTTTATTGTTATGAATGTTTCTATGGTAACTAAGCATGAATATTACACATGGATTAATTTTTCCTGATGAGCCAATAGAGAGCTTCGACCTGATTACATTGAGTGTAAAGTGAGTTCTGTATCTTTTATAGTAACGGAGATATGCGAGTTTTAAATTTTATATAATGCTTTTAAAAACGTGAGGCCTTAGGATGTATTACATTGTTTCAACAATCAAAGTGTTTATTTCAAATCTCCACGACGACGACTACAATCATGCACAAATAGATTGTTTACTTTATTGTTATGAGAGTTTCTATGGTAACTAAGCATGAATATTACACATGGATTAATTTTTTTCCAGATGAGCCAATAGAGAGCTTCTAGCTGATTACATTGAATGTAAAGTCACTTCTGTATTTTTATAGTATCGGAGATATGCGACTTTTAAATTTTATATAATGCTTTTAAAAACGTGAGGCCTTAGGATGTATTACATTGTTTCAACAATCAAAGTGTTTATTTCAAATCTCCACGACGACGACTACAATCATGCACAAATAGATTGTTTACTCTATTGTTATGAGTGTTTCTCTGGTAACTAAGCATGAATATTACACATGGATTAATTTTTTTCTGATGAGCCAATAGAGAGCTTGGACCTGATTACATTGAGTGTAAAGTCACTTCTGTATCTTTTATAGTAACAGAGATATGCGAGTTTTAAATTTTTTATAATGTTTTTAAAACCTGAGACCTTAGGATGTATTACATTGTTTCAACAATCAAAGTGGTTATTTCAAATCTCCACGACGACGACTACAATCATGCACAAATAGATTGTTTACTTTATTGTTATGAGAGTTTCTATGGTAACTAAGCATGAATATTACACATGGATTAATTTTTTTCCTGATGAGCCAATAGAGAGCTTCTAGCTGATTACATTGGGTGTAAAGTCACTTCTGTATTTTTTATAGTATCGGAGATATGCGACTTTTAAATTTTATATAATGCTTTTAAAAACGTGAGGCCTTAGGATGTATTACATTGTTTCAACAATCAAAGTGTTTATTTCAAATCTCCACGACGACGACTACAATCATGCACAAATAGATTGTTTACTTTATTGGTATGAGTGTTTCTATGGTAACTAAGCATGAATATTACACATGGATTATTTTTTTTCTGATGAGCCAATAGAGAGCTTGGACCTGATTACATTGAGTGTAAAGTCACTTCTGTATCTTTTATAGTAACAGAGATATGCGAGTTTTAAATTTTTTATAATGTTTTTAAAACCTGAGGCCTTAGGATGCATTACATTGTTTCAACAATCAAAGTGGTTATTTCAAATCTCCACGACGACGACTACAATCATGCACAAATAGATTGTTTATTTTATTGGTATGTGAGTTTCTATGGTAACTAAGCATGAATATTAAACATGGATTATTTTTTTTCTAATGAGCCAATAGAGAGCTTCTACCTGATTACATTGAGTGTAAAGTCACTTCTGTATTTTTTATAGTAATAGAGATATGCGACTTTTAAATTTTATATAATGCTTTTAAAAACGTGAGGCCTTAGGATGTATTACATTGTTTCAACAATCAAAGTGTGTGTTTCAAATCTCCACGACGACGACTACAATCATGCACAAATAGATTGTTTACTCTATTGTTATGAGTGTTTCTATGGTAACTAAGCATGAATATTACACATGGATTAATTTTTTTCTGATGAGCCAATAGAGAGCTTCGACCTGATTACATTGAGTGTAAAGTAAGTTCTGTATCTTTTATAGTAACGGAGATATGCGAGTTTGAAATTTTATATAATGTTCTTGAAAACGTGAGGCTTTAGGATGTATTACATTGTTTCAACAATCAAAGTGATTATTTCAAATCTCCACGACGACGACTACAATCATGCACAAATAGATTGTTTACTCTATTGTTATGAGTGTTTCTATGGTAACTAAGCATGAATATTACACATGGATTAATTTTTTTCTGATGAGCCAATAGAGAGCTTGGACCTGATTACATTGATTTTAAAGTCACTTCTGTATCTTTTATAGTAACAGAGATATGCGAGTTTTAAATTTTTTATAATGTTTTTAAAACCTGAGGCCTTAGGATGTATTACATTGTTTCAACAATCAAAGTGGTTATTTCAAATCTCCACGACGACGACTACAATCATGCACAAATAGATTGTTTACTTTATTGTTATGAGAGTTTCTATGGTAACTAAGCATGAATATTACACATGGATTAATTTTTTTCCTGATGAGCCAATAGAGAGCTTCTAGCTGATTACATTGAATGTAAAGTCACTTCTGTATTTTTTATAGTATCGGAGATATGCGACTTTTAAATTTTATATAATGCTTTTAAAAACGTGAGGCCTTAGGATGTATTACATTGTTTCAACAATCAAAGTGTTTATTTCAAATCTCCACGACGACGACTACAATCATGCACAAATAGATTGTTTACTTTATTGTTATGAATGTTTCTATGGTAACTAAGCATGAATATTACACATGGATTAATTTTTCCTGATGAGCCAATAGAGAGCTTCTAGCTGATTACATTGAATGTAAAGTCACTTCTGTATTTTTTATAGTATCGGAGATATGCGACTTTTAAATTTTATATAATGCTTTTAAAAACGTGAGGCCTTAGGATGTATTACATTGTTTCAACAATCAAAGTGTTTATTTCAAATCTCCACGACGACGACTACAATCATGCACAAATAGATTGTTTACTTTATTGTTATGAGTGTTTCTATGGTAACTAAGCATGAATATTACACATGGATTAATTTTTTTCTGATGAGCCAATAGGGAGCTTGGACCTGATTACATTGAGTGTAAAGTCACTTCTGTATCTTTTATAGTAACAGAGATATGCGACTTTTAAATTTTATATAATGCTTTTAAAAACGTGAGGCCTTAGGATGTATTACATTGTTTCAACAATCAAAGTGTTTATTTCAAATCTCCACGACGACGACTACAATCATGCACAAATAGATTGTTTACTTTATTGGTATGAGTGTTTCTATGGTAACTAAGCATGAATATTACACATGGATTAATTTTTTTCTGATGAGCCAATAGAGAGCTTGGACCTGATTACATTGAGTGTAAAGTCACTTCTGTATCTTTTATAGTAACAGAGATATGCGAGTTTTAAATTTTTTATAATGTTTTTAAAACCTGAGGCCTTAGGATGCATTACATTGTTTCAACAATCAAAGTGGTTATTTCAAATCTCCACGACGACGACTACAATCATGCACAAATAGATTGTTTATTTTATTGGTATGTGAGTTTCTATGGTAACTAAGCATGAATATTAAACATGGATTATTTTTTTTCTAATGAGCCAATAGAGAGCTTCTACCTGATTACATTGAGTGTAAAGTCACTTCTGTATTTTTATAGTAATAGAGATATGCGACTTTTAAATTTTATATAATGCTTTTAAAAACGTGAGGCCTTAGGATGTATTACATTGTTTCAACAATCAAAGTGTGTGTTTCAAATCTCCACGACGACGATTACAATCATGCACAAATAGATTGTTTACTTTATTGTTATGAGAGTTTCTATGGTATCTAAGCATGAATATTACACATGGATTAATTTTTTTCTGATGAGCCAATAGAGAGCTTGGACCTGATTACATTGAGTGTAAAATCACTTCTGTATCTTCTATAGTAACGGAGATATGCGAGTTTTAAATTTTATATAATGCTTTTAAAAACGTGAGGCCTTAGGATGTATTACATTGTTTCAACAATCAAAGTGTTTATTTCAAATCTCCACGACGACGACTACAATCATGCACAAATAGATTGTTTACTCTATTGTTATGAGTGTTTCTATGGTAACTAAGCATGAATATTACACATGGATTAATTTTTTTCTGATGAGCCAATAGAGAGCTTGGACCTGATTACATTGAGTGTAAAGTCACTTCTGTATCTTTTATAGTAACAGAGATATGCGAGTTTTAAATTTTTTATAATGTTTTTAAAACCTGAGGCCTTAGGATGTATTACATTGTTTCAACAATCAAAGTGGTTATTTCAAATCTCCACGACGACGACTACAATCATGCACAAATAGATTGTTTACTTTATTGTTATGAGAGTTTCTATGGTAACTAAGCATGAATATTACACATGGATTAATTTTTTTCCTGATGAGCCAATAGAGAGCTTCTAGCTGATTACATTGAATGTAAAGTCACTTCTGTATTTTTTATAGTATCGGAGATATGCGACTTTTAAATTTTATATAATGCTTTTAAAAACGTGAGGCCTTAGGATGTATTACATTGTTTCAACAATCAAAGTGTTTATTTCAAATCTCCACGACGACGACTACAATCATGCACAAATAGATTGTTTACTTTATTGTTATGAATGTTTCTATGGTAACTAAGCATGAATATTACACATGGATTAATTTTTCCTGATGAGCCAATAGAGAGCTTCGACCTGATTACATTGAGTGTAAAGTGAGTTCTGTATCTTTTATAGTAACGGAGATATGCGAGTTTTAAATTTTATATAATGCTTTTAAAAACGTGAGGCCTTAGGATGTATTACATTGTTTCAACAATCAAAGTGTTTATTTCAAATCTCCACGACGACGACTGCAATCATGCACAAATAGATTGTTTACTCTATTGTTATGAGTGTTTCTATGGTAACTAAGCATGAATATTACACATGGATTATTTTTTCTGATGAGCCAATAGAGAGCTTGGACCTGATTACATTGAGTGTAAAGTCACTTCTGTATCTTTTATAGTAACAGAGATATGCGAGTTTTAAATTTTTTATAATGTTTTTAAAACCTGAGGCATTAGGATGTATTACATTGTTTCAACAATCAAAGTGGTTATTTCAAATCTCCACGACGACGACTACAATCATGCACAAATAGATTGTTTACTTTATTGTTATGAGTGTTTCTATGGTAACTAAGCATGAATATTACACATGGATTAATTTTTTTCTGATGAGCCAATAGGGAGCTTGGACCTGATTACATTGAGTGTAAAGTCACTTCTGTATCTTTTATAGTAACAGAAATATGCGACTTTTAAATTTTCTATAATGCTTTTAAAAACGTGAGGCCTTAGGATGTATTACATTGTTTCAACAATCAAAGTGTTTATTTCAAATCTCCACGACGACGACTACAATCATGCACAAATAGATTGTTTACTTTATTGGTATGAGTGTTTCTATGGTAACTAAGCATGAATATTACACATGGATTAATTTTTTTCTGATGAGCCAATAGAGAGCTTCGACCTGATTACATTGAGTGTAAAGTAAGTTCTGTATCTTTTATAGTAACGGAGATATGCGAGTTTGAAATTTTATATAATGTTCTTGAAAACGTGAGGCTTTAGGATGTATTACATTGTTTCAACAATCAAAGTGATTATTTCAAATCTCCACGACGACGACTACAATCATGCACAAATAGATTGTTTACTTTATTGTTATGAGAGTTTCTATGGTAACTAAGCACGAATATTACACATGGATTAAATTTTTTCTAATGAGCCAATAGAGAGCTTCGACCTGATTACATTGAGTGTAAAGTAAGTTCTGTATCTTTTATAGTAACGGAGATATGCGAGTTTGAAATTTTATATAATGTTCTTGAAAACGTGAGGCTTTAGGATGTATTACATTGTTTCAACAATCAGAGTGATTATTTCAAATCTCCACGACGACGACTACAATCATGCACAAATAGATTGTTTACTTTATTGTTATGAGAGTTTCTATGGTAACTAAGCACGAATATTACACATGGATTAAATTTTTTCTAATGAGGCAATAGAGAGCTTGGACCTGATTACATTGAGTGTAAAATCACTTCTGTATCTTCTATAGTAACGGAGATATGCGAGTTTTAAATTTTATATAATGCTTTTAAAAACGTGAGGCCTTAGGATGTATTACATTGTTTCAACAATCAAAGTGTTTATTTCAAATCTCCACGACGACGACTACAATCATGCACAAATAGATTGTTTACTCTATTGTTATGAGTGTTTCTATGGTAACTAAGCATGAATATTACACATGGATTAATTTTTTTCTGATGAGCCAATAGAGAGCTTGGACCTGATTACATTGAGTGTAAAGTCACTTCTGTATCTTTTATAGTAACAGAGATATGCGAGTTTTAAATTTTTTATAATGTTTTTAAAACCTGAGGCCTTAGGATGTATTACATTGTTTCAACAATCAAAGTGGTTATTTCAAATCTCCACGACGACGACTACAATCATGCACAAATAGATTGTTTACTTTATTGTTATGAGAGTTTCTATGGTAACTAAGCATGAATATTACACATGGATTAATTTTTTTTCTGATGAGCCAATAGAGAGCTTCTAGCTGATTACATTGAGTGTAAAGTCACTTCTGTATTTTTTATAGTATCGGAGATATGCGACTTTTAAATTTTATATAATGCTTTTAAAAACGTGAGGCCTTAGGATGTATTACATTGTTTCAACAATCAAAGTGTTTATTTCAAATCTCCACGACGACGACTACAATCATGCACAAATAGATTGTTTACTTTATTGTTATGAATGTTTCTATGGTAACTAAGCATGAATATTACACATGGATTAATTTTTCCTGATGAGCCAATAGAGAGCTTCGACCTGATTACATTGAGTGTAAAGTGAGTTCTGTATCTTTTATAGTAACGGAGATATGCGAGTTTTAAATTTTATATAATGCTTTTAAAAACGTGAGGCCTTAGGATGTATTACATTGTTTCAACAATCAAAGTGTTTATTTCAAATCTCCACGACGACGACTACAATCATGCACAAATAGATTGTTTACTTTATTGTTATGAGAGTTTCTATGGTAACTAAGCATGAATATTACACATGGATTAATTTTTTTCCAGATGAGCCAATAGAGAGCTTCTAGCTGATTACATTGAATGTAAAGTCACTTCTGTATTTTTATAGTATCGGAGATATGCGACTTTTAAATTTTATATAATGCTTTTAAAAACGTGAGGCCTTAGGATGTATTACATTGTTTCAACAATCAAAGTGTTTATTTCAAATCTCCACGACGACGACTACAATCATGCACAAATAGATTGTTTACTCTATTGTTATGAGTGTTTCTCTGGTAACTAAGCATGAATATTACACATGGATTAATTTTTTTCTGATGAGCCAATAGAGAGCTTGGACCTGATTACATTGAGTGTAAAGTCACTTCTGTATCTTTTATAGTAACAGAGATATGCGAGTTTTAAATTTTTTATAATGTTTTTAAAACCTGAGACCTTAGGATGTATTACATTGTTTCAACAATCAAAGTGGTTATTTCAAATCTCCACGACGACGACTACAATCATGCACAAATAGATTGTTTACTTTATTGTTATGAGAGTTTCTATGGTAACTAAGCATGAATATTACACATGGATTAATTTTTTTCCTGATGAGCCAATAGAGAGCTTCTAGCTGATTACATTGGGTGTAAAGTCACTTCTGTATTTTTTATAGTATCGGAGATATGCGACTTTTAAATTTTATATAATGCTTTTAAAAACGTGAGGCCTTAGGATGTATTACATTGTTTCAACAATCAAAGTGTTTATTTCAAATCTCCACGACGACGACTACAATCATGCACAAATAGATTGTTTACTTTATTGGTATGAGTGTTTCTATGGTAACTAAGCATGAATATTACACATGGATTATTTTTTTTCTGATGAGCCAATAGAGAGCTTGGACCTGATTACATTGAGTGTAAAGTCACTTCTGTATCTTTTATAGTAACAGAGATATGCGAGTTTTAAATTTTTTATAATGTTTTTAAAACCTGAGGCCTTAGGATGCATTACATTGTTTCAACAATCAAAGTGGTTATTTCAAATCTCCACGACGACGACTACAATCATGCACAAATAGATTGTTTATTTTATTGGTATGTGAGTTTCTATGGTAACTAAGCATGAATATTAAACATGGATTATTTTTTTTCTAATGAGCCAATAGAGAGCTTCTACCTGATTACATTGAGTGTAAAGTCACTTCTGTATTTTTTATAGTAATAGAGATATGCGACTTTTAAATTTTATATAATGCTTTTAAAAACGTGAGGCCTTAGGATGTATTACATTGTTTCAACAATCAAAGTGTGTGTTTCAAATCTCCACGACGACGACTACAATCATGCACAAATAGATTGTTTACTCTATTGTTATGAGTGTTTCTATGGTAACTAAGCATGAATATTACACATGGATTAATTTTTTTCTGATGAGCCAATAGAGAGCTTCGACCTGATTACATTGAGTGTAAAGTAAGTTCTGTATCTTTTATAGTAACGGAGATATGCGAGTTTGAAATTTTATATAATGTTCTTGAAAACGTGAGGCTTTAGGATGTATTACATTGTTTCAACAATCAAAGTGATTATTTCAAATCTCCACGACGACGACTACAATCATGCACAAATAGATTGTTTACTCTATTGTTATGAGTGTTTCTATGGTAACTAAGCATGAATATTACACATGGATTAATTTTTTTCTGATGAGCCAATAGAGAGCTTGGACCTGATTACATTGATTTTAAAGTCACTTCTGTATCTTTTATAGTAACAGAGATATGCGAGTTTTAAATTTTTTATAATGTTTTTAAAACCTGAGGCCTTAGGATGTATTACATTGTTTCAACAATCAAAGTGGTTATTTCAAATCTCCACGACGACGACTACAATCATGCACAAATAGATTGTTTACTTTATTGTTATGAGAGTTTCTATGGTAACTAAGCATGAATATTACACATGGATTAATTTTTTTCCTGATGAGCCAATAGAGAGCTTCTAGCTGATTACATTGAATGTAAAGTCACTTCTGTATTTTTTATAGTATCGGAGATATGCGACTTTTAAATTTTATATAATGCTTTTAAAAACGTGAGGCCTTAGGATGTATTACATTGTTTCAACAATCAAAGTGTTTATTTCAAATCTCCACGACGACGACTACAATCATGCACAAATAGATTGTTTACTTTATTGTTATGAATGTTTCTATGGTAACTAAGCATGAATATTACACATGGATTAATTTTTCCTGATGAGCCAATAGAGAGCTTCTAGCTGATTACATTGAATGTAAAGTCACTTCTGTATTTTTTATAGTATCGGAGATATGCGACTTTTAAATTTTATATAATGCTTTTAAAAACGTGAGGCCTTAGGATGTATTACATTGTTTCAACAATCAAAGTGTTTATTTCAAATCTCCACGACGACGACTACAATCATGCACAAATAGATTGTTTACTTTATTGTTATGAGTGTTTCTATGGTAACTAAGCATGAATATTACACATGGATTAATTTTTTTCTGATGAGCCAATAGGGAGCTTGGACCTGATTACATTGAGTGTAAAGTCACTTCTGTATCTTTTATAGTAACAGAGATATGCGACTTTTAAATTTTATATAATGCTTTTAAAAACGTGAGGCCTTAGGATGTATTACATTGTTTCAACAATCAAAGTGTTTATTTCAAATCTCCACGACGACGACTACAATCATGCACAAATAGATTGTTTACTTTATTGGTATGAGTGTTTCTATGGTAACTAAGCATGAATATTACACATGGATTAATTTTTTTCTGATGAGCCAATAGAGAGCTTGGACCTGATTACATTGAGTGTAAAGTCACTTCTGTATCTTTTATAGTAACAGAGATATGCGAGTTTTAAATTTTTTATAATGTTTTTAAAACCTGAGGCCTTAGGATGCATTACATTGTTTCAACAATCAAAGTGGTTATTTCAAATCTCCACGACGACGACTACAATCATGCACAAATAGATTGTTTATTTTATTGGTATGTGAGTTTCTATGGTAACTAAGCATGAATATTAAACATGGATTATTTTTTTTCTAATGAGCCAATAGAGAGCTTCTACCTGATTACATTGAGTGTAAAGTCACTTCTGTATTTTTATAGTAATAGAGATATGCGACTTTTAAATTTTATATAATGCTTTTAAAAACGTGAGGCCTTAGGATGTATTACATTGTTTCAACAATCAAAGTGTGTGTTTCAAATCTCCACGACGACGATTACAATCATGCACAAATAGATTGTTTACTTTATTGTTATGAGAGTTTCTATGGTATCTAAGCATGAATATTACACATGGATTAATTTTTTTCTGATGAGCCAATAGAGAGCTTGGACCTGATTACATTGAGTGTAAAATCACTTCTGTATCTTCTATAGTAACGGAGATATGCGAGTTTTAAATTTTATATAATGCTTTTAAAAACGTGAGGCCTTAGGATGTATTACATTGTTTCAACAATCAAAGTGTTTATTTCAAATCTCCACGACGACGACTACAATCATGCACAAATAGATTGTTTACTCTATTGTTATGAGTGTTTCTATGGTAACTAAGCATGAATATTACACATGGATTAATTTTTTTCTGATGAGCCAATAGAGAGCTTGGACCTGATTACATTGAGTGTAAAGTCACTTCTGTATCTTTTATAGTAACAGAGATATGCGAGTTTTAAATTTTTTATAATGTTTTTAAAACCTGAGGCCTTAGGATGTATTACATTGTTTCAACAATCAAAGTGGTTATTTCAAATCTCCACGACGACGACTACAATCATGCACAAATAGATTGTTTACTTTATTGTTATGAGAGTTTCTATGGTAACTAAGCATGAATATTACACATGGATTAATTTTTTTCCTGATGAGCCAATAGAGAGCTTCTAGCTGATTACATTGAATGTAAAGTCACTTCTGTATTTTTTATAGTATCGGAGATATGCGACTTTTAAATTTTATATAATGCTTTTAAAAACGTGAGGCCTTAGGATGTATTACATTGTTTCAACAATCAAAGTGTTTATTTCAAATCTCCACGACGACGACTACAATCATGCACAAATAGATTGTTTACTTTATTGTTATGAATGTTTCTATGGTAACTAAGCATGAATATTACACATGGATTAATTTTTCCTGATGAGCCAATAGAGAGCTTCGACCTGATTACATTGAGTGTAAAGTGAGTTCTGTATCTTTTATAGTAACGGAGATATGCGAGTTTTAAATTTTATATAATGCTTTTAAAAACGTGAGGCCTTAGGATGTATTACATTGTTTCAACAATCAAAGTGTTTATTTCAAATCTCCACGACGACGACTGCAATCATGCACAAATAGATTGTTTACTCTATTGTTATGAGTGTTTCTATGGTAACTAAGCATGAATATTACACATGGATTATTTTTTCTGATGAGCCAATAGAGAGCTTGGACCTGATTACATTGAGTGTAAAGTCACTTCTGTATCTTTTATAGTAACAGAGATATGCGAGTTTTAAATTTTTTATAATGTTTTTAAAACCTGAGGCATTAGGATGTATTACATTGTTTCAACAATCAAAGTGGTTATTTCAAATCTCCACGACGACGACTACAATCATGCACAAATAGATTGTTTACTTTATTGTTATGAGAGTTTCTATGGTAACTAAGCATGAATATTACACATGGATTAATTTTTTTCCTGATGAGTCAATAGAGAGCTTCTAGCTGATTACATTGAGTGTAAAGTCACTTCTGTATTTTTTATAGTATCGGAGATATGCGACTTTTAAATTTTATATAATGCTTTTAAAAACGTGAGGCCTTAGGATGTATTACATTGTTTCAACAATCAAAGTGTTTATTTCAAATCTCCACGACGACGACTACAATCATGCACAAATAGATTGTTTACTTTATTGTTATGTGTGTTTCTATGGTAACTAAGCATGAATATTACACATGGATTAATTTTTTTCTGATGAGCCAATAGGGAGCTTGGACCTGATTACATTGAGTGTAAAGTCACTTCTGTATCTTTTATAGTAACAGAGATATGCGACTTTTAAATTTTATATAATGCTTTTAAAAACGTGAGGCCTTAGGATGTATTACATTGTTTCAACAATCAAAGTGTTTATTTCAAATCTCCACGACGACGACTACAATCATGCACAAATAGATTGTTTACTTTATTGGTATGAGTGTTTCTATGGTAACTAAGCATGAATATTACACATGGATTAATTTTCTTCTGATGAGCCAAAGAGAGCTTGGACCTGATTACTTTGAGTGTAAAGTCACTTCTGTATCTTTTATAGTAACAGAGATATGCGAGTTTTAAATTTTTTATAATATTTTTAAAACCTGAGGCCTTAGGATGCATTACATTGTTTCAACAATCAAAGTGGTTATTTCAAATCTCCACGACGACGACTACAATCATGCACAAATAGATTGTTTATTTTATTGGTATGTGAGTTTCTATGGTAACTAAGCATGAATATTAAACATGGATTATTTTTTTTCTAATGAGCCAATAGAGAGCTTCTACCTGATTACATTGAGTGTAAAGTCACTTCTGTATTTTTTATAGTAATAGAGATATGCGACTTTTAAATTTTATATAATGCTTTTAAAAACGTGAGGCCTTAGGATGTATTACATTGTTTCAACAATCAAAGTGTGTGTTTCAAATCTCCACGACGACGACTACAATCATGCACAAATAGATTGTTTATTTTATTGGTATGTGAGTTTCTATGGTAACTAAGCATGAATATTAAACATGGATTATTTTTTTTCTAATGAGCCAATAGAGAGCTTCTACCTGATTACATTGAGTGTAAAGTCACTTCTGTATTTTTTATAGTAATAGAGATATGCGACTTTTAAATTTTATATAATGCTTTTAAAAACGTGAGGCCTTAGGATGTATTACATTGTTTCAACAATCAAAGTGGTTATTTCAAATCTCCACGACGACGACTACAATCATGCACAAATAGATTGTTTACTTTATTGTTATGAGAGTTTCTATGGTAACTAAGCATGAATATTACACATGGATTAATTTTTTTCCTGATGAGCCAATAGAGAGCTTCTAGCTGATTACATTGAATGTAAAGTCACTTCTGTATTTTTATAGTATCGGAGATATGCGACTTTCAAATTTTATATAATGCTTTTAAAAACGTGAGGCCTTAGGATGTATTACATTGTTTCAACAATCAAAGTGTTTATTTCAAATCTCCACGACGACGACTACAATCATGCACAAATAGATTGTTTACTCTATTGTTATGAGGGTTTCTATGGTAACTAAGCATGAATATTACACATGGATTAATTTTTTTCTGATGAGCCAATAGAGAGCTTGGACCTGATTACATTGAGTGTAAAGTCACTTCTGTATCTTTTATAGTAACGGAGATATGCGAGTTTGAAATTTTATATAATGTTTTTGAAAACGTGAGGCTTTAGGATGTATTACATTGTTTCAACAATCAAAGTGATTATTTCAAATCTCCACGACGACGACTACAATTATGCACAAATAGATTGTTTATTTTATTGGTATGTGAGTTTCTATGGTAACTAAGCATGAATATTAAACATGGATTATTTTTTTTCTAATGAGCCAATAGAGAGCTTGGACCTGATTACATTGAGTGTAAAGTCACTTCTGTATCTTTTATAGTAACAGAGATGTGCGAGTTTTAAATTTTACATAATGTTTTTAAAACGTGAGGCCTTAGGATGTATTACATTGTTTCAACAATCAAAGTGGTTATTTCAAATCTCCACGACGACGACTACAATCATGCACAAATAGATTGTTTACTTTATTGTTATGAGAGTTTCTATGGTAACTAAGCATGAATATTACACATGGATTAATTTTTTTCCTTATGAGCCAATAGAGAGCTTCTACCTGATTACATTGAGTGTGAAGTCACTTCTGTATTTTTTATAGTAACGGAGATATGCGAGTTTGAAATTTTATATAATGTTTTTGAAAACGTGAGGCTTTAGAATGTATTACATTGTTTCAACAATCAAAGTGATTATTTCAAATCTCCACGACGACGACTACAATTATGCACAAATAGATTGTTTATTTTATTGTTATGTGAGTTTCTATGGTAACTAAGCATGAATATTAAACATGGATTATTTTTTTTCTGATGAGCTAATAGAGAGCTTGGACCTGATTACATTGAGTGTAAAGTCACTTCTGTATCTTTTATAGTAACAGAGATGTGCGAGATTTAAATTTTACATAATGTTTTTAAAACGTGAGGCCTTAGGATGTATTACATTGTTTCAACAATCAAAGTGGTTATTTCAAATCTCCACGACGACGACTACAATCATGCACAAATAGATTGTTTACTTTATTGTTATGAGAGTTTCTATGGTAACTAAGCATGAATATTACACATGGATTAATTTTTTTCTGATGAGCCAATAGAGAGCTTCGACCTGATTACTTTGAGTGTAAAGTCACTTCTGTATCTTTTATATAGTAACAGAGATATGCGTGTTTTAAATTTTATATAATGATTTTAAAAACGAGAGGCCTTAGGATGTATTACATTGTTTCAACAATCAAAGTGGTTATTTCAAATCTCCACGACGACGACTACAATCATGCACAAATTGATTGTTTACTTTATTGTTATGAGTGTTTCTATGGTAACTAAGCATGAATATTAAACATGGATTATTTTTTTTCTGATGAGCCAATAGAGAGCTTCGACCTGATTACATTGAGTGTAAAGTCACTTCTGTATCTTTTATAGTAACAGAGATATGCGAGTTTTAAATTTTATATAATGATTTTAAAAACGTGAGGCCTTAGGATGTATTACATTGTTTCAACAATCAAAGTGTTTATTTCAAATCTCCACGACGACGACTACAATCATGCACAAATAGATTGTTTACTTTATTGTTATGAATGTTTCTATGGTAACTAAGCATGAATATTACACATGGATTAATTTTTCCTGATGAGCCAATAGAGAGCTTCGACCTGATTACATTGAGTGTAAAGTGAGTTCTGTATCTTTTATAGTAACGGAGATATGCGAGTTTTAAATTTTATATAATGCTTTTAAAAACGTGAGGCCTTAGGATGTATTACATTGTTTCAACAATCAAAGTGTTTATTTCAAATCTCCACGACGACGACTACAATCATGCACAAATAGATTGTTTACTCTATTGTTATGAGTGTTTCTATGGTAACTAAGCATGAATATTACACATGGATTATTTTTTTCTGATGAGCCAATAGAGAGCTTGGACCTGATTACATTGAGTGTAAAGTCACTTCTGTATCTTTTATAGTAACAGAGATATGCGAGTTTTAAATTTTTTATAATGTTTTTAAAACCTGAGGCATTAGGATGTATTACATTGTTTCAACAATCAAAGTGGTTATTTCAAATCTCCACGACGACGACTACAATCATGCACAAATAGATTGTTTACTTTATTGTTATGAGAGTTTCTATGGTAACTAAGCATGAATATTACACATGGATTAATTTTTTTCCTGATGAGTCAATAGAGAGCTTCTAGCTGATTACATTGAGTGTAAAGTCACTTCTGTATTTTTTATAGTATCGGAGATATGCGACTTTTAAATTTTATATAATGCTTTTAAAAACGTGAGGCCTTAGGATGTATTACATTGTTTCAACAATCAAAGTGTTTATTTCAAATCTCCACGACGACGACTACAATCATGCACAAATAGATTGTTTACTTTATTGTTATGTGTGTTTCTATGGTAACTAAGCATGAATATTACACATGGATTAATTTTTTTCTGATGAGCCAATAGGGAGCTTGGACCTGATTACATTGAGTGTAAAGTCACTTCTGTATCTTTTATAGTAACAGAGATATGCGACTTTTAAATTTTATATAATGCTTTTAAAAACGTGAGGCCTTAGGATGTATTACATTGTTTCAACAATCAAAGTGTTTATTTCAAATCTCCACGACGACGACTACAATCATGCACAAATAGATTGTTTACTTTATTGGTATGAGTGTTTCTATGGTAACTAAGCATGAATATTACACATGGATTAATTTTTTTCTGATGAGCCAATAGAGAGCTTGGACCTGATTACATTGAGTGTAAAGTCACTTCTGTATCTTTTATAGTAACAGAGATATGCGAGTTTTAAATTTTTTATAATGTTTTTAAAACCTGAGGCCTTAGGATGCATTACATTGTTTCAACAATCAAAGTGGTTATTTCAAATCTCCACGACGACGACTACAATCATGCACAAATAGATTGTTTATTTTATTGGTATGTGAGTTTCTATGGTAACTAAGCATGAATATTAAACATGGATTATTTTTTTTCTAATGAGCCAATAGAGAGCTTCTACCTGATTACATTGAGTGTAAAGTCACTTCTGTATTTTTATAGTAATAGAGATATGCGACTTTTAAATTTTATATAATGCTTTTAAAAACGTGAGGCCTTAGGATGTATTACATTGTTTCAACAATCAAAGTGTGTGTTTCAAATCTCCACGACGACGATTACAATCATGCACAAATAGATTGTTTACTTTATTGTTATGAATGTTTCTATGGTAACTAAGCATGAATATTACACATGGATTAATTTTTCCTGATGAGCCAATAGAGAGCTTCGACCTGATTACATTGAGTGTAAAGTGAGTTCTGTATCTTTTATAGTAACGGAGATATGCGAGTTTTAAATTTTATATAATGCTTTTAAAAACGTGAGGCCTTAGGATGTATTACATTGTTTCAACAATCAAAGTGTTTATTTCAAATCTCCACGACGACGACTACAATCATGCACAAATAGATTGTTTACTCTATTGTTATGAGTGTTTCTATGGTAACTAAGCATGAATATTACACATGGATTATTTTTTTCTGATGAGCCAATAGAGAGCTTGGACCTGATTACATTGAGTGTAAAGTCACTTCTGTATCTTTTATAGTAACAGAGATATGCGAGTTTTAAATTTTTTATAATGTTTTTAAAACCTGAGGCATTAGGATGTATTACATTGTTTCAACAATCAAAGTGGTTATTTCAAATCTCCACGACGACGACTACAATCATGCACAAATAGATTGTTTACTTTATTGTTATGAGAGTTTCTATGGTAACTAAGCATGAATATTACACATGGATTAATTTTTTTCCTGATGAGTCAATAGAGAGCTTCTAGCTGATTACATTGAGTGTAAAGTCACTTCTGTATTTTTTATAGTATCGGAGATATGCGACTTTTAAATTTTATATAATGCTTTTAAAAACGTGAGGCCTTAGGATGTATTACATTGTTTCAACAATCAAAGTGTTTATTTCAAATCTCCACGACGACGACTACAATCATGCACAAATAGATTGTTTACTTTATTGTTATGTGTGTTTCTATGGTAACTAAGCATGAATATTACACATGGATTAATTTTTTTCTGATGAGCCAATAGGGAGCTTGGACCTGATTACATTGAGTGTAAAGTCACTTCTGTATCTTTTATAGTAACAGAGATATGCGACTTTTAAATTTTATATAATGCTTTTAAAAACGTGAGGCCTTAGGATGTATTACATTGTTTCAACAATCAAAGTGTTTATTTCAAATCTCCACGACGACGACTACAATCATGCACAAATAGATTGTTTACTTTATTGGTATGAGTGTTTCTATGGTAACTAAGCATGAATATTACACATGGATTAATTTTTTTCTGATGAGCCAATAGAGAGCTTGGACCTGATTACATTGAGTGTAAAGTCACTTCTGTATCTTTTATAGTAACAGAGATATGCGAGTTTTAAATTTTTTATAATGTTTTTAAAACCTGAGGCCTTAGGATGCATTACATTGTTTCAACAATCAAAGTGGTTATTTCAAATCTCCACGACGACGACTACAATCATGCACAAATAGATTGTTTATTTTATTGGTATGTGAGTTTCTATGGTAACTAAGCATGAATATTAAACATGGATTATTTTTTTTCTAATGAGCCAATAGAGAGCTTCTACCTGATTACATTGAGTGTAAAGTCACTTCTGTATTTTTATAGTAATAGAGATATGCGACTTTTAAATTTTATATAATGCTTTTAAAAACGTGAGGCCTTAGGATGTATTACATTGTTTCAACAATCAAAGTGTGTGTTTCAAATCTCCACGACGACGATTACAATCATGCACAAATAGATTGTTTACTTTATTGTTATGAGAGTTTCTATGGTATCTAAGCATGAATATTACACATGGATTAATTTTTTTCTGATGAGCCAATAGAGAGCTTGGACCTGATTACATTGAGTGTAAAATCACTTCTGTATCTTCTATAGTAACGGAGATATGCGAGTTTTAAATTTTATATAATGCTTTTAAAAACGTGAGGCCTTAGGATGTATTACATTGTTTCAACAATCAAAGTGTTTATTTCAAATCTCCACGACGACGACTACAATCATGCACAAATAGATTGTTTACTCTATTGTTATGAGTGTTTCTATGGTAACTAAGCATGAATATTACACATGGATTAATTTTTTTCTGATGAGCCAATAGAGAGCTTGGACCTGATTACATTGAGTGTAAAGTCACTTCTGTATCTTTTATAGTAACAGAGATATGCGAGTTTGAAATTTTATATAATGTTCTTGAAAACGTGAGGCTTTAGGATGTATTACATTGTTTCAACAATCAAAGTGATAATTTCAAATCTCCACGACGACGACTACAATCATGCACAAATAGATTGTTTACTTTATTGTTATGAGAGTTTCTATGGTAACTAAGCACGAATATTACACATGGATTAAATTTTTTCTAATGAGCCAATAGAGAGCTTCGACCTGATTACATTGAGTGTAAAGTAAGTTCTGTATCTTTTATAGTAACGGAGATATGCGAGTTTGAAATTTTATATAATGTTCTTGAAAACGTGAGGCTTTAGGATGTATTACATTGTTTCAACAATCAAAGTGATTATTTCAAATCTCCACGACGACGACTACAATCATGCACAAATAGATTGTTTACTTTATTGTTATGAGAGTTTCTATGGTAACTAAGCACGAATATTACACATGGATTAAATTTTTTCTAATGAGGCAATAGAGAGCTTGGACCTGATTACATTGAGTGTAAAATCACTTCTGTATCTTCTATAGTAACGGAGATATGCGAGTTTTAAATTTTATATAATGCTTTTAAAAACGTGAGGCCTTAGGATGTATTACATTGTTTCAACAATCAAAGTGTTTATTTCAAATCTCCACGACGACGACTACAATCATGCACAAATAGATTGTTTACTCTATTGTTATGAGTGTTTCTATGGTAACTAAGCATGAATATTACACATGGATTAATTTTTTTCTGATGAGCCAATAGAGAGCTTGGACCTGATTACATTGAGTGTAAAGTCACTTCTGTATCTTTTATAGTAACAGAGATATGCGAGTTTTAAATTTTTTATAATGTTTTTAAAACCTGAGGCCTTAGGATGCATTACATTGTTTCAACAATCAAAGTGGTTATTTCAAATCTCCACGACGACGACTACAATCATGCACAAATAGATTGTTTACTTTATTGTTATGAGAGTTTCTATGGTAACTAAGCATGAATATTACACATGGATTAATTTTTTTCCTGATGAGCCAATAGAGAGCTTCTAGCTGATTACATTGAGTGTAAAGTCACTTCTGTATTTTTTATAGTATCGGAGATATGCGATTTTAAATTTTATATAATGCTTTTAAAAACGTGAGGCCTTAGGATGTATTACATTGTTTCAACAATCAAAGTGTTTATTTCAAATCTCCACGACGACGACTATAATCATGCACAAATAGATTGTTTACTTTATTGTTATGAATGTTTCTATGGTAACTAAGCATGAATATTACACATGGATTAATTTTTCCTGATGAGCCAATAGAGAGCTTCGACCTGATTACATTGAGTGTAAAGTGAGTTCTGTATCTTTTATAGTAACGGAGATATGCGAGTTTGAAATTTTATATAATGTTCTTGAAAACGTGAGGCTTTAGGATGTATTACATTGTTTCAACAATCAAAGTGATTATTTCAAATCTCCACGACGACGACTACAATCATGCACAAATAGATTGTTTACTTTATTGTTATGAGTGTTTCTATGGTAACTAAGCATGAATATTACACATGGATTATTTTTTTTCTGATGAGCTAATAGAGAGCTTGGACCTGATTACATTGAGTGTAAAGTCACTTCTGTATCTTTTATAGTAACAGAGATATGCGAGTTTTAAATTTTTTATAATGTTTTTAAAACCTGAGGCCTTAGGATGTATTACATTGTTTCAACAATCAAAGTGGTTATTTCAAATCTCCACGACGACGACTACAATCATGCACAAATAGATTGTTTACTTTATTGTTATGAGAGTTTCTATGGTAACTAAGCATGAATATTACACATGGATTAATTTTTTTCCTGATGAGCCAATAGAGAGCTTCTAGCTGATTACATTGAATGTAAAGTCACTTCTGTATTTTTTATAGTATCGGAGATATGCGACTTTTAAATTTTATATAATGCTTTTAAAAACGTGAGGCCTTAGGATGTATTACATTGTTTCAACAATCAAAGTGTTTATTTCAAATCTCCACGACGACGACTACAATCATGCACAAATAGATTGTTTACTTTATTGTTATGAATGTTTCTATGGTAACTAAGCATGAATATTACACATGGATTAATTTTTCCTGATGAGCCAATAGAGAGCTTCGACCTGATTACATTGAGTGTAAAGTGAGTTCTGTATCTTTTATAGTAACGGAGATATGCGAGTTTTAAATTTTATATAATGCTTTTAAAAACGTGAGGCCTTAGGATGTATTACATTGTTTCAACAATCAAAGTGTTTATTTCAAATCTCCACGACGACGACTACAATCATGCACAAATAGATTGTTTACTCTATTGTTATGAGTGTTTCTATGGTAACTAAGCATGAATATTACACATGGATTATTTTTTTCTGATGAGCCAATAGAGAGCTTGGACCTGATTACATTGAGTGTAAAGTCACTTCTGTATCTTTTATAGTAACAGAGATATGCGAGTTTTAAATTTTTTATAATGTTTTTAAAACCTGAGGCATTAGGATGTATTACATTGTTTCAACAATCAAAGTGGTTATTTCAAATCTCCACGACGACGACTACAATCATGCACAAATAGATTGTTTACTTTATTGTTATGAGAGTTTCTATGGTAACTAAGCATGAATATTACACATGGATTAATTTTTTTCCTGATGAGTCAATAGAGAGCTTCTAGCTGATTACATTGAGTGTAAAGTCACTTCTGTATTTTTTATAGTATCGGAGATATGCGACTTTTAAATTTTATATAATGCTTTTAAAAACGTGAGGCCTTAGGATGTATTACATTGTTTCAACAATCAAAGTGTTTATTTCAAATCTCCACGACGACGACTACAATCATGCACAAATAGATTGTTTACTTTATTGTTATGTGTGTTTCTATGGTAACTAAGCATGAATATTACACATGGATTAATTTTTTTCTGATGAGCCAATAGGGAGCTTGGACCTGATTACATTGAGTGTAAAGTCACTTCTGTATCTTTTATAGTAACAGAGATATGCGACTTTTAAATTTTATATAATGCTTTTAAAAACGTGAGGCCTTAGGATGTATTACATTGTTTCAACAATCAAAGTGTTTATTTCAAATCTCCACGACGACGACTACAATCATGCACAAATAGATTGTTTACTTTATTGGTATGAGTGTTTCTATGGTAACTAAGCATGAATATTACACATGGATTAATTTTTTTCTGATGAGCCAATAGAGAGCTTGGACCTGATTACATTGAGTGTAAAGTCACTTCTGTATCTTTTATAGTAACAGAGATATGCGAGTTTTAAATTTTTTATAATGTTTTTAAAACCTGAGGCCTTAGGATGCATTACATTGTTTCAACAATCAAAGTGGTTATTTCAAATCTCCACGACGACGACTACAATCATGCACAAATAGATTGTTTATTTTATTGGTATGTGAGTTTCTATGGTAACTAAGCATGAATATTAAACATGGATTATTTTTTTTCTAATGAGCCAATAGAGAGCTTCTACCTGATTACATTGAGTGTAAAGTCACTTCTGTATTTTTATAGTAATAGAGATATGCGACTTTTAAATTTTATATAATGCTTTTAAAAACGTGAGGCCTTAGGATGTATTACATTGTTTCAACAATCAAAGTGTGTGTTTCAAATCTCCACGACGACGATTACAATCATGCACAAATAGATTGTTTACTTTATTGTTATGAGAGTTTCTATGGTATCTAAGCATGAATATTACACATGGATTAATTTTTTTCTGATGAGCCAATAGAGAGCTTGGACCTGATTACATTGAGTGTAAAATCACTTCTGTATCTTCTATAGTAACGGAGATATGCGAGTTTTAAATTTTATATAATGCTTTTAAAAACGTGAGGCCTTAGGATGTATTACATTGTTTCAACAATCAAAGTGTTTATTTCAAATCTCCACGACGACGACTACAATCATGCACAAATAGATTGTTTACTCTATTGTTATGAGTGTTTCTATGGTAACTAAGCATGAATATTACACATGGATTAATTTTTTTCTGATGAGCCAATAGAGAGCTTGGACCTGATTACATTGAGTGTAAAGTCACTTCTGTATCTTTTATAGTAACAGAGATATGCGAGTTTGAAATTTTATATAATGTTCTTGAAAACGTGAGGCTTTAGGATGTATTACATTGTTTCAACAATCAAAGTGATAATTTCAAATCTCCACGACGACGACTACAATCATGCACAAATAGATTGTTTACTTTATTGTTATGAGAGTTTCTATGGTAACTAAGCACGAATATTACACATGGATTAAATTTTTTCTAATGAGCCAATAGAGAGCTTCGACCTGATTACATTGAGTGTAAAGTAAGTTCTGTATCTTTTATAGTAACGGAGATATGCGAGTTTGAAATTTTATATAATGTTCTTGAAAACGTGAGGCTTTAGGATGTATTACATTGTTTCAACAATCAAAGTGATTATTTCAAATCTCCACGACGACGACTACAATCATGCACAAATAGATTGTTTACTTTATTGTTATGAGAGTTTCTATGGTAACTAAGCACGAATATTACACATGGATTAAATTTTTTCTAATGAGGCAATAGAGAGCTTGGACCTGATTACATTGAGTGTAAAATCACTTCTGTATCTTCTATAGTAACGGAGATATGCGAGTTTTAAATTTTATATAATGCTTTTAAAAACGTGAGGCCTTAGGATGTATTACATTGTTTCAACAATCAAAGTGTTTATTTCAAATCTCCACGACGACGACTACAATCATGCACAAATAGATTGTTTACTCTATTGTTATGAGTGTTTCTATGGTAACTAAGCATGAATATTACACATGGATTAATTTTTTTCTGATGAGCCAATAGAGAGCTTGGACCTGATTACATTGAGTGTAAAGTCACTTCTGTATCTTTTATAGTAACAGAGATATGCGAGTTTTAAATTTTTTATAATGTTTTTAAAACCTGAGGCCTTAGGATGCATTACATTGTTTCAACAATCAAAGTGGTTATTTCAAATCTCCACGACGACGACTACAATCATGCACAAATAGATTGTTTACTTTATTGTTATGAGAGTTTCTATGGTAACTAAGCATGAATATTACACATGGATTAATTTTTTTCCTGATGAGCCAATAGAGAGCTTCTAGCTGATTACATTGAGTGTAAAGTCACTTCTGTATTTTTTATAGTATCGGAGATATGCGATTTTAAATTTTATATAATGCTTTTAAAAACGTGAGGCCTTAGGATGTATTACATTGTTTCAACAATCAAAGTGTTTATTTCAAATCTCCACGACGACGACTATAATCATGCACAAATAGATTGTTTACTTTATTGTTATGAATGTTTCTATGGTAACTAAGCATGAATATTACACATGGATTAATTTTTCCTGATGAGCCAATAGAGAGCTTCGACCTGATTACATTGAGTGTAAAGTGAGTTCTGTATCTTTTATAGTAACGGAGATATGCGAGTTTGAAATTTTATATAATGTTCTTGAAAACGTGAGGCTTTAGGATGTATTACATTGTTTCAACAATCAAAGTGATTATTTCAAATCTCCACGACGACGACTACAATCATGCACAAATAGATTGTTTACTTTATTGTTATGAGTGTTTCTATGGTAACTAAGCATGAATATTACACATGGATTATTTTTTTTCTGATGAGCTAATAGAGAGCTTGGACCTGATTACATTGAGTGTAAAGTCACTTCTGTATCTTTTATAGTAACAGAGATATGCGAGTTTTAAATTTTTTCAAATGTTTTTAAAAACCTGAGGCCTTAGGATGTATTACATTGTTTCAACAATCAAAGTGGTTATTTCAAATCTCCACGACGACGACTACAATCATGCACAAATAGATTGTTTACTTTATTGTTATGAGAGTTTCTATGGTAACTAAGCATGAATATTACACATGGATTAATTTTTTCCAGATGAGCCAATAGAGAGCTTCTAGCTGATTACATTGAATGTAAAGTCACTTCTGTATTTTTATAGTATCGGAGATATGCGACTTTTAAATTTTATATAATGCTTTTAAAAACGTGAGGCCTTAGGATGTATTACATTGTTTCAACAATCAAAGTGTTTATTTCAAATCTCCACGACGACGACTACAATCATGCACAAATAGATTGTTTACTCTATTGTTATGAGTGTTTCTATGGTAACTAAGCATGAATATTACACATGGATTAATTTTTTTCCTGATGAGCCAATAGAGAGCTTCTAGCTGATTACATTGAGTGTAAAGTCACTTCTGTATTTTTTATAGTAACATAGATATGCGAGTTTTAAATTTTTTATAATGTTTTTAAAACCTGAGGCCTTAGGATGTATTACATTGTTTCAACAATCAAAGTGTTTATTTCAAATCTCCACGACGACGACTACAATCATGCACAAATAGATTGTTTACTTTATTGTTATGAGTGTTTCTATGGTAACTAAGCATGAATATTACACATGGATTAATTTTCTTCTGATGAGCCAAAGAGAGCTTGGACCTGATTACTTTGAGTGTAAAGTCACTTCTGTATCTTTTATAGTAACAGAGATATGCGAGTTTTAAATTTTTTATAATATTTTTAAAACCTGAGGCCTTAGGATGCATTACATTGTTTCAACAATCAAAGTGGTTATTTCAAATCTCCACGACGACGACTACAATCATGCACAAATAAATTGTTTACTTTATTGTTATGAGAGTTTCTATGGTAACTAAGCACGAATATTACACATGGATTAAATTTTTTCTAATGAGCCAATAGAGAGCTTCTACCTGATTACATTGAGTGTAAAGTCACTTCTGTATTTTTTATAGTAATAGAGATATGCGACTTTTAAATTTTATATAATGCTTTTAAAAACGTGAGGCCTTAGGATGTATTACATTGTTTCAACAATCAAAGTGTGTGTTTCAAATCTCCACGACGACGACTACAATCATGCACAAATAGATTGTTTACTTTATTGTTATGAGAGTTTCTATGGTAACTAAGCATGAATATTACACATGGATTAATTTTTTCCTGATGAGCCAATAGAGAGCTTCGACCTGATTACATTGAGTGTAAAGTAAGTTCTGTATCTTTTATAGTATCGGAGATATGCGAGTTTGAAATTTTATATAATGTTCTTGAAAACGTGAGGCTTTAGGATGTATTACATTGTTTCAACAATCAAAGTGATTATTTCAAATCTCCACGACGACGACTACAATCATGCACAAATAAATTGTTTACTTTATTGTTATGAGAGTTTCTATGGTAACTAAGCACGAATATTACACATGGATTAAATTTTTTCTAATGAGGCAATAGAGAGCTTGGACCTGATTACATTGAGTGTAAAATCACTTCTGTATCTTCTATAGTAACGGAGATATGCGAGTTTTAAATTTTATATAATGCTTTTAAAAACGTGAGGCCTTAGGATGTATTACATTGTTTCAACAATCAAAGTGTTTATTTCAAATCTCCACGACGACGACTACAATCATGCACAAATAGATTGTTTACTTTATTGTTATGAGTGTTTCTATGGTAACTAAGCATGAATATTACACATGGATTATTTTTTTTCTGATGAGCTAATAGAGAGCTTGGACCTGATTACATTGAGTGTAAAGTCACTTCTGTATCTTTTATAGTAACAGAGATATGCGAGTTTTAAATTTTTTATAATGTTTTTAAAAACCTGAGGCCTTAGGATGTATTACATTGTTTCAACAATCAAAGTGGTTATTTCAAATCTCCACGACGACGACTACAATCATGCACAAATAGATTGTTTACTTTATTGTTATGAGAGTTTCTATGGTAACTAAGCATGAATATTACACATGGATTAATTTTTTTCCTGATGAGCCAATAGAGAGCTTCTAGCTGATTACATTGAATGTAAAGTCACTTCTGTATTTTTATAGTATCGGAGATATGCGACTTTCAAATTTTATATAATGCTTTTAAAAACGTGAGGCCTTAGGATGTATTACATTGTTTCAACAATCAAAGTGTTTATTTCAAATCTCCACGACGACGACTACAATCATGCACAAATAGATTGTTTACTCTATTGTTATGAGGGTTTCTATGGTAACTAAGCATGAATATTACACATGGATTAATTTTTTTCTGATGAGCCAATAGAGAGCTTGGACCTGATTACATTGAGTGTAAAGTCACTTCTGTATCTTTTATAGTAACGGAGATATGCGAGTTTGAAATTTTATATAATGTTTTTGAAAACGTGAGGCTTTAGGATGTATTACATTGTTTCAACAATCAAAGTGATTATTTCAAATCTCCACGACGACGACTACAATTATGCACAAATAGATTGTTTATTTTATTGGTATGTGAGTTTCTATGGTAACTAAGCATGAATATTAAACATGGATTATTTTTTTTCTAATGAGCCAATAGAGAGCTTGGACCTGATTACATTGAGTGTAAAGTCACTTCTGTATCTTTTATAGTAACAGAGATGTGCGAGTTTTAAATTTTACATAATGTTTTTAAAACGTGAGGCCTTAGGATGTATTACATTGTTTCAACAATCAAAGTGGTTATTTCAAATCTCCACGACGACGACTACAATCATGCACAAATAGATTGTTTACTTTATTGTTATGAGAGTTTCTATGGTAACTAAGCATGAATATTACACATGGATTAATTTTTTTCCTTATGAGCCAATAGAGAGCTTCTACCTGATTACATTGAGTGTGAAGTCACTTCTGTATTTTTTATAGTAACGGAGATATGCGAGTTTGAAATTTTATATAATGTTTTTGAAAACGTGAGGCTTTAGAATGTATTACATTGTTTCAACAATCAAAGTGATTATTTCAAATCTCCACGACGACGACTACAATTATGCACAAATAGATTGTTTATTTTATTGTTATGTGAGTTTCTATGGTAACTAAGCATGAATATTAAACATGGATTATTTTTTTTCTGATGAGCTAATAGAGAGCTTGGACCTGATTACATTGAGTGTAAAGTCACTTCTGTATCTTTTATAGTAACAGAGATGTGCGAGATTTAAATTTTACATAATGTTTTTAAAACGTGAGGCCTTAGGATGTATTACATTGTTTCAACAATCAAAGTGGTTATTTCAAATCTCCACGACGACGACTACAATCATGCACAAATAGATTGTTTACTTTATTGTTATGAGAGTTTCTATGGTAACTAAGCATGAATATTACACATGGATTAATTTTTTTCTGATGAGCCAATAGAGAGCTTCGACCTGATTACTTTGAGTGTAAAGTCACTTCTGTATCTTTTATATAGTAACAGAGATATGCGTGTTTTAAATTTTATATAATGATTTTAAAAACGAGAGGCCTTAGGATGTATTACATTGTTTCAACAATCAAAGTGGTTATTTCAAATCTCCACGACGACGACTACAATCATGCACAAATTGATTGTTTACTTTATTGTTATGAGTGTTTCTATGGTAACTAAGCATGAATATTAAACATGGATTATTTTTTTTCTGATGAGCCAATAGAGAGCTTCGACCTGATTACATTGAGTGTAAAGTCACTTCTGTATCTTTTATAGTAACAGAGATATGCGAGTTTTAAATTTTATATAATGATTTTAAAAACGTGAGGCCTTAGGATGTATTACATTGTTTCAACAATCAAAGTGTTTATTTCAAATCTCCACGACGACGACTACAATCATGCACAAATAGATTGTTTACTTTATTGTTATGAGTGTTTCTATGGTAACTAAGCATGAATATTACACATGGATTAATTTTCTTCTGATGAGCCAAAGAGAGCTTGGACCTGATTACTTTGAGTGTAAAGTCACTTCTGTATCTTTTATAGTAACAGAGATATGCGAGTTTTAAATTTTTTATAATATTTTTAAAACCTGAGGCCTTAGGATGCATTACATTGTTTCAACAATCAAAGTGGTTATTTCAAATCTCCACGACGACGACTACAATCATGCACAAATAAATTGTTTACTTTATTGTTATGAGAGTTTCTATGGTAACTAAGCACGAATATTACACATGGATTAAATTTTTTCTAATGAGCCAATAGAGAGCTTCTACCTGATTACATTGAGTGTAAAGTCACTTCTGTATTTTTTATAGTAATAGAGATATGCGACTTTTAAATTTTATATAATGCTTTTAAAAACGTGAGGCCTTAGGATGTATTACATTGTTTCAACAATCAAAGTGTGTGTTTCAAATCTCCACGACGACGACTACAATCATGCACAAATAGATTGTTTACTTTATTGTTATGAGAGTTTCTATGGTAACTAAGCATGAATATTACACATGGATTAATTTTTTCCTGATGAGCCAATAGAGAGCTTCGACCTGATTACATTGAGTGTAAAGTAAGTTCTGTATCTTTTATAGTATCGGAGATATGCGAGTTTGAAATTTTATATAATGTTCTTGAAAACGTGAGGCTTTAGGATGTATTACATTGTTTCAACAATCAAAGTGATTATTTCAAATCTCCACGACGACGACTACAATCATGCACAAATAAATTGTTTACTTTATTGTTATGAGAGTTTCTATGGTAACTAAGCACGAATATTACCCATGGATTAAATTTTTTCTAATGAGGCAATAGAGAGCTTGGACCTGATTACATTGAGTGTAAAATCACTTCTGTATCTTCTATAGTAACGGAGATATGCGAGTTTTAAATTTTATATAATGCTTTTAAAAACGTGAGGCCTTAGGATGTATTACATTGTTTCAACAATCAAAGTGTTTATTTCAAATCTCCACGACGACGACTACAATCATGCACAAATAGATTGTTTACTTTATTGTTATGAGTGTTTCTATGGTAACTAAGCATGAATATTACACATGGATTATTTTTTTTCTGATGAGCTAATAGAGAGCTTGGACCTGATTACATTGAGTGTAAAGTCACTTCTGTATCTTTTATAGTAACAGAGATATGCGAGTTTTAAATTTTTTATAATGTTTTTAAAAACCTGAGGCCTTAGGATGTATTACATTGTTTCAACAATCAAAGTGGTTATTTCAAATCTCCACGACGACGACTACAATCATGCACAAATAGATTGTTTACTTTATTGTTATGAGAGTTTCTATGGTAACTAAGCATGAATATTACACATGGATTAATTTTTTTCCTGATGAGCCAATAGAGAGCTTCTAGCTGATTACATTGAATGTAAAGTCACTTCTGTATTTTTATAGTATCGGAGATATGCGACTTTCAAATTTTATATAATGCTTTTAAAAACGTGAGGCCTTAGGATGTATTACATTGTTTCAACAATCAAAGTGTTTATTTCAAATCTCCACGACGACGACTACAATCATGCACAAATAGATTGTTTACTCTATTGTTATGAGGGTTTCTATGGTAACTAAGCATGAATATTACACATGGATTAATTTTTTTCTGATGAGCCAATAGAGAGCTTGGACCTGATTACATTGAGTGTAAAGTCACTTCTGTATCTTTTATAGTAACGGAGATATGCGAGTTTGAAATTTTATATAATGTTTTTGAAAACGTGAGGCTTTAGGATGTATTACATTGTTTCAACAATCAAAGTGATTATTTCAAATCTCCACGACGACGACTACAATTATGCACAAATAGATTGTTTATTTTATTGGTATGTGAGTTTCTATGGTAACTAAGCATGAATATTAAACATGGATTATTTTTTTTCTAATGAGCCAATAGAGAGCTTGGACCTGATTACATTGAGTGTAAAGTCACTTCTGTATCTTTTATAGTAACAGAGATGTGCGAGTTTTAAATTTTACATAATGTTTTTAAAACGTGAGGCCTTAGGATGTATTACATTGTTTCAACAATCAAAGTGGTTATTTCAAATCTCCACGACGACGACTACAATCATGCACAAATAGATTGTTTACTTTATTGTTATGAGAGTTTCTATGGTAACTAAGCATGAATATTACACATGGATTAATTTTTTTCCTTATGAGCCAATAGAGAGCTTCTACCTGATTACATTGAGTGTGAAGTCACTTCTGTATTTTTTATAGTAACGGAGATATGCGAGTTTGAAATTTTATATAATGTTTTTGAAAACGTGAGGCTTTAGAATGTATTACATTGTTTCAACAATCAAAGTGATTATTTCAAATCTCCACGACGACGACTACAATTATGCACAAATAGATTGTTTATTTTATTGTTATGTGAGTTTCTATGGTAACTAAGCATGAATATTAAACATGGATTATTTTTTTTCTGATGAGCTAATAGAGAGCTTGGACCTGATTACATTGAGTGTAAAGTCACTTCTGTATCTTTTATAGTAACAGAGATGTGCGAGATTTAAATTTTACATAATGTTTTTAAAACGTGAGGCCTTAGGATGTATTACATTGTTTCAACAATCAAAGTGGTTATTTCAAATCTCCACGACGACGACTACAATCATGCACAAATAGATTGTTTACTTTATTGTTATGAGAGTTTCTATGGTAACTAAGCATGAATATTACACATGGATTAATTTTTTTCTGATGAGCCAATAGAGAGCTTCGACCTGATTACTTTGAGTGTAAAGTCACTTCTGTATCTTTTATATAGTAACAGAGATATGCGTGTTTTAAATTTTATATAATGATTTTAAAAACGAGAGGCCTTAGGATGTATTACATTGTTTCAACAATCAAAGTGGTTATTTCAAATCTCCACGACGACGACTACAATCATGCACAAATTGATTGTTTACTTTATTGTTATGAGTGTTTCTATGGTAACTAAGCATGAATATTAAACATGGATTATTTTTTTTCTGATGAGCCAATAGAGAGCTTCGACCTGATTACATTGAGTGTAAAGTCACTTCTGTATCTTTTATAGTAACAGAGATATGCGAGTTTTAAATTTTATATAATGATTTTAAAAACGTGAGGCCTTAGGATGTATTACATTGTTTCAACAATCAAAGTGTTTATTTCAAATCTCCACGACGACGACTACAATCATGCACAAATAGATTGTTTACTTTATTGTTATGAGTGTTTCTATGGTAACTAAGCATGAATATTACACATGGATTAATTTTTTTCTGATGAGCCAATAGAGAGCTTGGACCTGATTACATTGAGTGTAAAGTCACTTCTGTATCTTTTATAGTAACAGAGATATGCGAGTTTTAAATTTTTTATAATGTTTTTAAAACCTGAGGCCTTAGGATGCATTACATTGTTTCAACAATCAAAGTGGTTATTTCAAATCTCCACGACGACGACTACAATCATGCACAAATAGATTGTTTATTTTATTGGTATGTGAGTTTCTATGGTAACTAAGCATGAATATTAAACATGGATTATTTTTTTTCTAATGAGCCAATAGAGAGCTTGGACCTGATTACATTGAGTGTAAAGTCACTTCTGTATCTTTTATAGTAACAGAGATGTGCGAGTTTTAAATTTTACATAATGTTTTTAAAACGTGAGGCCTTAGGATGTATTACATTGTTTCAACAATCAAAGTGGTTATTTCAAATCTCCACGATGACGACTACAATCATGCACAAATAGATTGTTTACTTTATTGTTATGAGAGTTTCTATGGTAACTAAGCATGAATATTACACATGGATTATTTTTTTTCCTTATGAGCCAATAGAGAGCTTCTACCTGATTACATTGAGTGTAAAGTCACTTCTGTATTTTTTATAGTAACGGAGATATGCGACGTTTAAATTTTATATAATGCTTTTAAAAACGTGAGGCCTTAGGATGTATTACATTGTTTCAACAATCAAAGTGTTTATTTCAAATCTCCACGACGACGACTACAATCATGCACAAATAGATTGTTTACTCTATTGTTATGAGTGTTTCTATGGTAACTAAGCATGAATATTACACATGGATTAATTTTTTTCTGATGAGCCAATAGAGAGCTTGGACCTGATTACATTGAGTGTAAAGTCACTTCTGTATCTTTTATAGTAACAGAGATATGCGAGTTTTAAATTTTTTATAATGTTTTTAAAACCTGAGGCCTTAGGATGTATTACATTGTTTCAACAATCAAAGTGGTTATTTCAAATCTCCACGACGACGACTACAATCATGCACAAATAGATTGTTTACTTTATTGTTATGAGAGTTTCTATGGTAACTAAGCATGAATATTACACATGGATTAATTTTTTTCCTTATGAGCCAATAGAGAGCTTCTACCTGATTTCATTGAGTGTAAAGTCACTTCTGTATTTTTTATAGTAACGGAGATATGCGACTTCTAAATTTTATATAATGCTTTTAAAAACGTGAGGCCTTAGGATGTATTACATTGTTTCAACAATCAAAGTGTTTATTTCAAATCTCCACGACGACGACTACAATCATGCACAAATAGATTGTTTACTCTATTGTTATGAGTGTTTCTATGGTAACTAAGCATGAATATTACACATGGATTAATTTTTTTCTGATGAGCCAATAGAGAGCTTGGACCTGATTACATTGAGTGTAAAGTCACTTCTGTATCTTTTATAGTAACGGAGATATGCGAGTTTGAAATTTTATATAATGTTTTTGAAAACGTGAGGCTTTAGGATGTATTACATTGTTTCAACAATCAAAGTGATTATTTCAAATCTCCACGACGACGACTACAATTATGCACAAATAGATTGTTTATTTTATTGGTATGTGAGTTTCTATGGTAACTAAGCATGAATATTAAACATGGATTATTTTTTTTCTAATGAGCCAATAGAGAGCTTGGACCTGATTACATTGAGTGTAAAGTCACTTCTGTATCTTTTATAGTAACAGAGATGTGCGAGTTTTAAATTTTACATAATGTTTTTAAAACGTGAGGCCTTAGGATGTATTACATTGTTTCAACAATCAAAGTGGTTATTTCAAATCTCCACGACGACGACTACAATCATGCACAAATAGATTGTTTACTTTATTGTTATGAGAGTTTCTATGGTAACTAAGCATGAATATTACACATGGATTAATTTTTTTCCTTATGAGCCAATAGAGAGCTTCTACCTGATTACATTGAGTGTGAAGTCACTTCTGTATTTTTTATAGTAACGGAGATATGCGAGTTTGAAATTTTATATAATGTTTTTGAAAACGTGAGGCTTTAGAATGTATTACATTGTTTCAACAATCAAAGTGATTATTTCAAATCTCCACGACGACGACTACAATTATGCACAAATAGATTGTTTATTTTATTGGTATGTGAGTTTCTATGGTAACTAAGCATGAATATTAAACATGGATTATTTTTTTTCTAATGAGCCAATAGAGAGCTTTGACCTGATTACATTGAGTGTAAAGTCACTTCTGTATCTTTTATAGTAACAGAGATGTGCGAGTTTTAAATTTTACATAATGTTTTTAAAACGTGAGGCCTTAGGATGTATTACATTGTTTCAACAATCAAAGTGGTTATTTCAAATCTCCACGACGACGACTACAATCATGCACAAATAGATTGTTTACTTTATTGTTATGAGAGTTTCTATGGTAACTAAGCATGAATATTACACATGGATTAATTTTTTTCCTTATGAGCCAATAGAGAGCTTCTACCTGATTTCATTGAGTGTAAAGTCACTTCTGTATTTTTTATAGTAACGGAGATATGCGACTTCTAAATTTTATATAATGCTTTTAAAAACGTGAGGCCTTAGGATGTATTACATTTTTTCAACAATCAAAGTGTTTATTTCAAATCTCCACGACGACGACTACAATCATGCACAAATAAATTGTTTACTTTATTGTTATGAGTGTTTCTATGGTAACTAAGCATGAATATTACACATGGATTATTTTTTTTCTGATGAGCCAATAGAGAGCTTCGACCTGATTACTTTGAGTGTAAAGTCACTTCTGTATCTTTTATATAGTAACAGAGATATGCGTGTTTTAAATTTTATATAATGATTTTAAAAACGAGAGGCCTTAGGATGTATTACATTGTTTCAACAATCAAAGTGGTTATTTCAAATCTCCACGACGACGACTACAATCATGCACAAATTGATTGTTTACTTTATTGTTATGAGTGTTTCTATGGTAACTAAGCATGAATATTAAACATGGATTATTTTTTTCTGATGAGCCAATAGAGAGCTTCGACCTGATTACATTGAGTGTAAAGTCACTTCTGTATCTTTTATAGTAACAGAGATGTGCGAGTTTTAAATTTTACATAATGTTTTTAAAACGTGAGGCCTTAGGATGTATTACATTGTTTCAACAATCAAAGTGGTTATTTCAAATCTCCACGACGACGACTACAATCATGAACAAATAGATTGTTTACTTTATTGTTATGAGTGTTTCTATGGTAACTAAGCATGAATATTACACATGGATTAATTTTTTTCCTTATGAGCCAATAGACAGCTTCTACCTGATTACATTGAGTGTGAAGTCACTTCTGTATATTTTATAGTAACGGAGATATGTGACTTTTAAATTTTATATAATGATTTTAAAAACGTGAGGCCTTAGGATGTATTACATTGTTTCAACAATCAAAGTGTTTATTTCAAATCTCCACGACGACGACTACAATCATGCACAAATAGATTGTTTATTTTATTGTTATGTGTGTTTCTATGGTAACTAAGCATGAATATTACACATGGATTAATTTTTTTCTGATGAGCCAATAGAGAGCTTGGACCTGATTACATTGAGTGTAAAGTCACTTCTGTATCTTTTATAGTAACAGAGATATGCGAGTTTTAAATTTTTTATAATGTTTTTAAAACCTGAGGCCTTAGGATGCATTACATTGTTTCAACAATCAAAGTGGTTATTTCAAATCTCCACGACGACGACTACAATCATGCACAAATAGATTGTTTATTTTATTGGTATGTGAGTTTCTATGGTAACTAAGCATGAATATTAAACATGGATTATTTTTTTTCTAATGAGCCAATAGAGAGCTTGGACCTGATTACATTGAGTGTAAAGTCACTTCTGTATCTTTTATAGTAACAGAGATGTGCGAGTTTTAAATTTTACATAATGTTTTTAAAACGTGAGGCCTTAGGATGTATTACATTGTTTCAACAATCAAAGTGGTTATTTCAAATCTCCACGATGACGACTACAATCATGCACAAATAGATTGTTTACTTTATTGTTATGAGAGTTTCTATGGTAACTAAGCATGAATATTACACATGGATTATTTTTTTTCCTTATGAGCCAATAGAGAGCTTCTACCAGATTACATTGAGTGTAAAGTCACTTCTGTATTTTTTATAGTAACGGAGATATGCGACGTTTAAATTTTATATAATGCTTTTAAAAACGTGAGGCCTTAGGATGTATTACATTGTTTCAACAATCAAAGTGTTTATTTCAAATCTCCACGACGACGACTACAATCATGCACAAATAGATTGTTTACTCTATTGTTATGAGTGTTTCTATGGTAACTAAGCATGAATATTACACATGGATTAATTTTTTTCTGATGAGCCAATAGAGAGCTTGGACCTGATTACATTGAGTGTAAAGTCACTTCTGTATCTTTTATAGTAACAGAGATATGCGAGTTTTAAATTTTTTATAATGTTTTTAAAACCTGAGGCCTTAGGATGTATTACATTGTTTCAACAATCAAAGTGGTTATTTCAAATCTCCACGACGACGACTACAATCATGCACAAATAGATTGTTTATTTTATTGGTATGTGAGTTTCTATGGTAACTAAGCATGAATATTAAACATGGATTATTTTTTTTCTAATGAGCCAATAGAGAGCTTGGACCTGATTACATTGAGTGTAAAGTCACTTCTGTATCTTTTATAGTAACAGAGATGTGCGAGTTTTTAATTTTACATAATGTTTTTAAAACGTGAGACCTTAGGATGTATTACATTGTTTCAACAATCAAAGTGGTTATTTCAAATCTCCACGACGACGACTACAATCATGCACAAATAGATTGTTTACTTTATTGTTATGAGAGTTTCTATGGTAACTAAGCATGAATATTACACATGGATTAATTTTTTTCCTTATGAGCCAATAGAGAGCTTCTACCTGATTTCATTGAGTGTAAAGTCACTTCTGTATTTTTTATAGTAACGGAGATATGCGATTTCTAAATTTTATATAATGCTTTTAAAAACGTGAGGCCTTAGGATGTATTACATTGTTTCAACAATCAAAGTGTTTATTTCAAATCTCCACGACGACGACTACAATCATGCACAAATAAATTGTTTACTTTATTGTTATGAGAGTTTGTATGATAACTAAGCATGAATATTACGCATGGATTAAATTTTTCCTGATGAGCCAATAGAGAGCTTCGACCTGATTACTTTGAGTGTAAAGTCACTTCTGTATCTTTTATAGTAACAGAGATGTGCGAGTTTTAAATTTTACATAATGTTTTTAAAACGTGAGGCCTTAGGATGTATTACATTGTTTCAACAATCAAAGTGGTTATTTCAAATCTCCACGACGACGACTACAATCATGCACAAATAGATTGTTTACTTTATTGTTATGAGAGTTTCTATGGTAACTAAGCATGAATATTACACATGGATTAATTTTTTTCTGATGAGCCAATAGAGAGCTTGGACCTGATTACATTGAGTGTAAAGTCACTTCTGTATCTTTTATAGTAACAGAGATATGCGAGTTTTAAATTTTTTATAATGTTTTTAAAACCGGAGGCCTTAGGATGCATTACATTGTTTCAACAATCAAAGTGGTTATTTCAAATCTCCACGACGACGACTACAATCATGCACAAATAGATTGTTTATTTTATTGGTATGTGAGTTTCTATGGTAACTAAGCATGAATATTAAACATGGATTATTTTTTTTCTAATGAGCCAATAGAGAGCTTCTACCTGATTACATTGAGTGTAAAGTCACTTCTGTATTTTTTATAGTAATAGAGATATGCGACTTTTAAATTTTATATAATGCTTTTAAAAACGTGAGGCCTTAGGATGTATTACATTGTTTCAACAATCAAAGTGTGTGTTTCAAATCTCCACGACGACGACTACAATCATGCACAAATAGATTGTTTACTTTATTGTTATGAGAGTTTCTATGGTAACTAAGCATGAATATTACACATGGATTAATTTTTTCCTGATGAGCCAATAGAGAGCTTCGACCTGATTACATTGAGTGTAAAGTAAGTTCTGTATCTTTTATAGTAACGGAGATATGCGAGTTTGAAATTTTATATAATGTTCTTGAAAACGTGAGGCTTTAGGATGTATTACATTGTTTCAACAATCAAAGTGATTATTTCAAATCTCCACGACGACGACTACAATCATGCACAAATAGATTGTTTACTTTATTGTTATGAGAGTTTCTATGGTAACTAAGCATGAATATTACACATGGATTAATTTTTTTCCTGATGAGTCAATAGAGAGCTTCTAGCTGATTACATTGAGTGTAAAGTCACTTCTGTATTTTTTATAGTATCGGAGATATGCGACTTTTAAATTTTATATAATGCTTTTAAAAACGTGAGGCCTTAGGATGTATTACATTGTTTCAACAATCAAAGTGTTTATTTCAAATCTCCACGACGACGACTACAATCATGCACAAATAGATTGTTTACTTTATTGTTATGAGTGTTTCTATGGTAACTAAGCATGAATATTACACATGGATTAATTTTTTTCTGATGAGCCAATAGGGAGCTTGGACCTGATTACATTGAGTGTAAAGTCACTTCTGTATCTTTTATAGTAACAGAGATATGCGATTTTTAAATTTTATATAATGCTTTTAAAAACGTGAGGCCTTAGGATGTATTACATTGTTTCAACAATCAAAGTGTTTATTTCAAATCTCCACGACGACGACTACAATCATGCACAAATAGATTGTTTACTTTATTGGTATGAGTGTTTCTATGGTAACTAAGCATGAATATTACACATGGATTAATTTTTTTCTGATGAGCCAATAGAGAGCTTGGACCTGATTACATTGAGTGTAAAGTCACTTCTGTATCTTTTATAGTAACAGAGATATGCGAGTTTTAAATTTTTTATAATGTTTTTAAAACCTGAGGCCTTAGGATGCATTACATTGTTTCAACAATCAAAGTGGTTATTTCAAATCTCCACGACGACGACTACAATCATGCACAAATAGATTGTTTATTTTATTGGTATGTGAGTTTCTATGGTAACTAAGCATGAATATTAAACATGGATTATTTTTTTTCTAATGAGCCAATAGAGAGCTTCTACCTGATTACATTGAGTGTAAAGTCACTTCTGTATTTTTATAGTAATAGAGATATGCGACTTTTAAATTTTATATAATGCTTTTAAAAACGTGAGGCCTTAGGATGTATTACATTGTTTCAACAATCAAAGTGTGTGTTTCAAATCTCCACGACGACGATTACAATCATGCACAAATAGATTGTTTACTTTATTGTTATGAGAGTTTCTATGGTATCTAAGCATGAATATTACACATGGATTAATTTTTTTCTGATGAGCCAATAGAGAGCTTGGACCTGATTACATTGAGTGTAAAATCACTTCTGTATCTTCTATAGTAACGGAGATATGCGAGTTTTAAATTTTATATAATGCTTTTAAAAACGTGAGGCCTTAGGATGTATTACATTGTTTCAACAATCAAAGTGTTTATTTCAAATCTCCACGACGACGACTACAATCATGCACAAATAGATTGTTTACTCTATTGTTATGAGTTTTTCTATGGTAACTAAGCATGAATATTACACATGGATTAATTTTTTTCTGATGAGCCAATAGAGAGCTTGGACCTGATTACATTGAGTGTAAAGTCACTTCTGTATCTTTTATAGTAACAGAGATATGCGAGTTTGAAATTTTATATAATGTTCTTGAAAACGTGAGGCTTTAGGATGTATTACATTGTTTCAACAATCAAAGTGATAATTTCAAATCTCCACGACGACGACTACAATCATGCACAAATAGATTGTTTACTTTATTGTGATGAGAGTTTCTATGGTAACTAAGCACGAATATTACACATGGATTAAATTTTTTCTAACGAGCCAATAGAGAGCTTCGACCTGATTACATTGAGTGTAAAGTAAGTTCTGTATCTTTTATAGTAACGGAGATATGCGAGTTTGAAATTTTATATAATGTTCTTGAAAACGTGAGGCTTTAGGATGTATTACATTGTTTCAACAATCAAAGTGATTATTTCAAATCTCCACGACGACGACTACAATCATGCACAAATAGATTGTTTACTTTATTGTTATGAGAGTTTCTATGGTAACTAAGCACGAATATTACACATGGATTAAATTTTTTCTAATGAGGCAATAGAGAGCTTGGACCTGATTACATTGAGTGTAAAATCACTTCTGTATCTTCTATAGTAACGGAGATATGCGAGTTTTAAATTTTATATAATGCTTTTAAAAACGTGAGGCCTTAGGATGTATTACATTGTTTCAACAATCAAAGTGTTTATTTCAAATCTCCACGACGACGACTACAATCATGCACAAATAGATTGTTTACTCTATTGTTATGAGTGTTTCTATGGTAACTAAGCATGAATATTACACATGGATTAATTTTTTTCTGATGAGCCAATAGAGAGCTTGGACCTGATTACATTGAGTGTAAAGTCACTTCTGTATCTTTTATAGTAACAGAGATATGCGAGTTTTAAATTTTTTATAATGTTTTTAAAACCTGAGGCCTTAGGATGCATTACATTGTTTCAACAATCAAAGTGGTTATTTCAAATCTCCACGACGACGACTACAATCATGCACAAATAGATTGTTTACTTTATTGTTATGAGAGTTTCTATGGTAACTAAGCATGAATATTACACATGGATTAATTTTTTTCCTGATGAGCCAATAGAGAGCTTCTAGCTGATTACATTGAGTGTAAAGTCACTTCTGTATTTTTTATAGTATCGGAGATATGCGATTTTAAATTTTATATAATGCTTTTAAAAACGTGAGGCCTTAGGATGTATTACATTGTTTCAACAATCAAAGTGTTTATTTCAAATCTCCACGACGACGACTATAATCATGCACAAATAGATTGTTTACTTTATTGTTATGAATGTTTCTATGGTAACTAAGCATGAATATTACACATGGATTAATTTTTCCTGATGAGCCAATAGAGAGCTTCGACCTGATTACATTGAGTGTAAAGTGAGTTCTGTATCTTTTATAGTAACGGAGATATGCGAGTTTGAAATTTTATATAATGTTCTTGAAAACGTGAGGCTTTAGGATGTATTACATTGTTTCAACAATCAAAGTGATTATTTCAAATCTCCACGACGACGACTACAATCATGCACAAATAGATTGTTTACTTTATTGTTATGAGAGTTTCTATGGTAACTAAGCACGAATATTACACATGGATTAAATTTTTTCTAATGAGCCAATAGAGAGCTTGGACCTGATTACATTGAGTGTAAAATCTCTTCTGTATCTTCTATAGTAACGGAGATATGCGAGTTTTAAATTTTATATAATGCTTTTAAAAACGTGAGGCCTTAGGATGTATTACATTGTTTCAACAATCAAAGTGTTTATTTCAAATCTCCACGACGACGACTACAATCATGCACAAATAGATTGTTTACTTTATTGTTATGAGAGTTTCTATGGTAACTAAGCATGAATATTACACATGGATTAATTTTTTCCAGATGAGCCAATAGAGAGCTTCTAGCTGATTACATTGAATGTAAAGTCACTTCTGTATTTTTATAGTATCGGAGATATGCGACTTTTAAATATTATATAATGCTTTTAAAAACGTGAGGCCTTAGGATGTATTACATTGTTTCAACAATCAAAGTGTTTATTTCAAATCTCCACGACGACGACTACAATCATGCACAAATAGATTGTTTACTCTATTGTTATGAGTGTTTCTATGGTAACTAAGCATGAATATTACACATGGATTAATTTTTTTCCTGATGAGCCAATAGAGAGCTTCTAGCTGATTACATTGAGTGTAAAGTCACTTCTGTATTTTTTATAGTAACATAGATATGCGAGTTTTAAATTTTTTATAATGTTTTTAAAACCTGAGGCCTTAGGATGTATTACATTGTTTCAACAATCAAAGTGTTTATTTCAAATCTCCACGACGACGACTACAATCATGCACAAATAGATTGTTTACTTTATTGTTATGAGTGTTTCTATGGTAACTAAGCATGAATATTACACATGGATTAATTTTTTTCTGATGAGCCAAAGAGAGCTTGGACCTGATTACTTTGAGTGTAAAGTCACTTCTGTATCTTTTATAGTAACAGAGATATGCGAGTTTTAAATTTTTTATAATATTTTTAAAACCTGAGGCCTTAGGATGCATTACATTGTTTCAACAATCAAAGTGGTTATTTCAAATCTCCACGACGACGACTACAATCATGCACAAATAGATTGTTTATTTTATTGGTATGTGAGTTTCTATGGTAACTAAGCATGAATATTAAACATGGATTATTTTTTTTCTAATGAGCCAATAGAGAGCTTCTACCTGATTACATTGAGTGTAAAGTCACTTCTGTATTTTTTATAGTAATAGAGATATGCGACTTTTAAATTTTATATAATGCTTTTAAAAACGTGAGGCCTTAGGATGTATTACATTGTTTCAACAATCAAAGTGTGTGTTTCAAATCTCCACGACGACGACTACAATCATGCACAAATAGATTGTTTACTTTATTGTTATGAGAGTTTCTATGGTAACTAAGCATGAATATTACACATGGATTAATTTTTTTCCTGATGAGTCAATAGAGAGCTTCTAGCTGATTACATTGAGTGTAAAGTCACTTCTGTATTTTTTATAGTATCGGAGATATGCGACTTTTAAATTTTATATAATGCTTTTAAAAACGTGAGGCCTTAGGATGTATTACATTGTTTCAACAATCAAAGTGTTTATTTCAAATCTCCACGACGACGACTACAATCATGCACAAATAGATTGTTTACTTTATTGTTATGAGTGTTTCTATGGTAACTAAGCATGAATATTACACATGGATTAATTTTTTTCTGATGAGCCAATAGGGAGCTTGGACCTGATTACATTGAGTGTAAAGTCACTTCTGTATCTTTTATAGTAACAGAGATATGCGATTTTTAAATTTTATATAATGCTTTTAAAAACGTGAGGCCTTAGGATGTATTACATTGTTTCAACAATCAAAGTGTTTATTTCAAATCTCCACGACGACGACTACAATCATGCACAAATAGATTGTTTACTTTATTGGTATGAGTGTTTCTATGGTAACTAAGCATGAATATTACACATGGATTAATTTTTTTCTGATGAGCCAATTGAGAGCTTGGACCTGATTACATTGAGTGTAAAGTCACTTCTGTATCTTTTATAGTAACAGAGATATGCGAGTTTTAAATTTTTTATAATGTTTTTAAAACCTGAGGCCTTAGGATGCATTACATTGTTTCAACAATCAAAGTGGTTATTTCAAATCTCCACGACGACGACTACAATCATGCACAAATAGATTGTTTATTTTATTGGTATGTGAGTTTCTATGGTAACTAAGCATGAATATTAAACATGGATTATTTTTTTTCTAATGAGCCAATAGAGAGCTTCTACCTGATTACATTGAGTGTAAAGTCACTTCTGTATTTTTATAGTAATAGAGATATGCGACTTTTAAATTTTATATAATGCTTTTAAAAACGTGAGGCCTTAGGATGTATTACATTGTTTCAACAATCAAAGTGTGTGTTTCAAATCTCCACGACGACGATTACAATCATGCACAAATAGATTGTTTACTTTATTGTTATGAGAGTTTCTATGGTATCTAAGCATGAATATTACACATGGATTAATTTTTTTCTGATGAGCCAATAGAGAGCTTGGACCTGATTACATTGAGTGTAAAATCACTTCTGTATCTTCTATAGTAACGGAGATATGCGAGTTTTAAATTTTATATAATGCTTTTAAAAACGTGAGGCCTTAGGATGTATTACATTGTTTCAACAATCAAAGTGTTTATTTCAAATCTCCACGACGACGACTACAATCATGCACAAATAGATTGTTTACTCTATTGTTATGAGTGTTTCTATGGTAACTAAGCATGAATATTACACATGGATTAATTTTTTTCTGATGAGCCAATAGAGAGCTTGGACCTGATTACATTGAGTGTAAAGTCACTTCTGTATCTTTTATAGTAACAGAGATATGCGAGTTTTAAATTTTTTATAATGTTTTTAAAACCTGAGGCCTTAGGATGCATTACATTGTTTCAACAATCAAAGTGGTTATTTCAAATCTCCACGACGACGACTACAATCATGCACAAATAGATTGTTTACTTTATTGTTATGAGAGTTTCTATGGTAACTAAGCATGAATATTACACATGGATTAATTTTTTTCCTGATGAGCCAATAGAGAGCTTCTAGCTGATTACATTGAGTGTAAAGTCACTTCTGTATTTTTTATAGTATCGGAGATATGCGATTTTAAATTTTATATAATGCTTTTAAAAACGTGAGGCCTTAGGATGTATTACATTGTTTCAACAATCAAAGTGTTTATTTCAAATCTCCACGACGACGACTATAATCATGCACAAATAGATTGTTTACTTTATTGTTATGAATGTTTCTATGGTAACTATGCATGAATATTACACATGGATTAATTTTTCCTGATGAGCCAATAGAGAGCTTCGACCTGATTACATTGAGTGTAAAGTGAGTTCTGTATCTTTTATAGTAACGGAGATATGCGAGTTTGAAATTTTATATAATGTTCTTGAAAACGTGAGGCTTTAGGATGTATTACATTGTTTCAACAATCAAAGTGATTATTTCAAATCTCCACGACGACGACTACAATCATGCACAAATAGATTGTTTACTTTATTGTTATGAGAGTTTCTATGGTAACTAAGCATGAATATTACACATGGATTAATTTTTTTCTGATGAGCCAATAGAGAGCTTGGACCTGATTACATTGAGTGTAAAGTCACTTCTGTATCTTTTATAGTAACAGAGATATGCGAGTTTTAAATTTTTTATAATGTTTTTAAAACCGGAGGCCTTAGGATGCATTACATTGTTTCAACAATCAAAGTGGTTATTTCAAATCTCCACGACGACGACTACAATCATGCACAAATAGATTGTTTATTTTATTGGTATGTGAGTTTCTATGGTAACTAAGCATGAATATTAAACATGGATTATTTTTTTTCTAATGAGCCAATAGAGAGCTTCTACCTGATTACATTGAGTGTAAAGTCACTTCTGTATTTTTTATAGTAATAGAGATATGCGACTTTTAAATTTTATATAATGCTTTTAAAAACGTGAGGCCTTAGGATGTATTACATTGTTTCAACAATCAAAGTGTGTGTTTCAAATCTCCACGACGACGACTACAATCATGCACAAATAGATTGTTTACTTTATTGTTATGAGAGTTTCTATGGTAACTAAGCATGAATATTACACATGGATTAATTTTTTCCTGATGAGCCAATAGAGAGCTTCGACCTGATTACATTGAGTGTAAAGTAAGTTCTGTATCTTTTATAGTAACGGAGATATGCGAGTTTGAAATTTTATATAATGTTCTTGAAAACGTGAGGCTTTAGGATGTATTACATTGTTTCAACAATCAAAGTGATTATTTCAAATCTCCACGACGACGACTACAATCATGCACAAATAGATTGTTTACTTTATTGTTATGAGAGTTTCCATGGTAACTAAGCATGAATATTACACATGGATTAATTTTTTTCCTGATGAGTCAATAGAGAGCTTCTAGCTGATTACATTGAGTGTAAAGTCACTTCTGTATTTTTTATAGTATCGGAGATATGCGACTTTTAAATTTTATATAATGCTTTTAAAAACGTGAGGCCTTAGGATGTATTACATTGTTTCAACAATCAAAGTGTTTATTTCAAATCTCCACGACGACGACTACAATCATGCACAAATAGATTGTTTACTTTATTGTTATGAGTGTTTCTATGGTAACTAAGCATGAATATTACACATGGATTAATTTTTTTCTGATGAGCCAATAGGGAGCTTGGACCTGATTACATTGAGTGTAAAGTCACTTCTGTATCTTTTATAGTAACAGAGATATGCGATTTTTAAATTTTATATAATGCTTTTAAAAACGTGAGGCCTTAGGATGTATTACATTGTTTCAACAATCAAAGTGTTTATTTCAAATCTCCACGACGACGACTACAATCATGCACAAATAGATTGTTTACTTTATTGGTATGAGTGTTTCTATGGTAACTAAGCATGAATATTACACATGGATTAATTTTTTTCTGATGAGCCAATTGAGAGCTTGGACCTGATTACATTGAGTGTAAAGTCACTTCTGTATCTTTTATAGTAACAGAGATATGCGAGTTTTAAATTTTTTATAATGTTTTTAAAACCTGAGGCCTTAGGATGCATTACATTGTTTCAACAATCAAAGTGGTTATTTCAAATCTCCACGACGACGACTACAATCATGCACAAATAGATTGTTTATTTTATTGGTATGTGAGTTTCTATGGTAACTAAGCATGAATATTAAACATGGATTATTTTTTTTCTAATGAGCCAATAGAGAGCTTCTACCTGATTACATTGAGTGTAAAGTCACTTCTGTATTTTTATAGTAATAGAGATATGCGACTTTTAAATTTTATATAATGCTTTTAAAAACGTGAGGCCTTAGGATGTATTACATTGTTTCAACAATCAAAGTGTGTGTTTCAAATCTCCACGACGACGATTACAATCATGCACAAATAGATTGTTTACTTTATTGTTATGAGAGTTTCTATGGTATCTAAGCATGAATATTACACATGGATTAATTTTTTTCTGATGAGCCAATAGAGAGCTTGGACCTGATTACATTGAGTGTAAAATCACTTCTGTATCTTCTATAGTAACGGAGATATGCGAGTTTTAAATTTTATATAATGCTTTTAAAAACGTGAGGCCTTAGGATGTATTACATTGTTTCAACAATCAAAGTGTTTATTTCAAATCTCCACGACGACGACTACAATCATGCACAAATAGATTGTTTACTCTATTGTTATGAGTGTTTCTATGGTAACTAAGCATGAATATTACACATGGATTAATTTTTTTCTGATGAGCCAATAGAGAGCTTGGACCTGATTACATTGAGTGTAAAGTCACTTCTGTATCTTTTATAGTAACAGAGATATGCGAGTTTTAAATTTTTTATAATGTTTTTAAAACCTGAGGCCTTAGGATGCATTACATTGTTTCAACAATCAAAGTGGTTATTTCAAATCTCCACGACGACGACTACAATCATGCACAAATAGATTGTTTACTTTATTGTTATGAGAGTTTCTATGGTAACTAAGCATGAATATTACACATGGATTAATTTTTTTCCTGATGAGCCAATAGAGAGCTTCTAGCTGATTACATTGAGTGTAAAGTCACTTCTGTATTTTTTATAGTATCGGAGATATGCGATTTTAAATTTTATATAATGCTTTTAAAAACGTGAGGCCTTAGGATGTATTACATTGTTTCAACAATCAAAGTGTTTATTTCAAATCTCCACGACGACGACTATAATCATGCACAAATAGATTGTTTACTTTATTGTTATGAATGTTTCTATGGTAACTATGCATGAATATTACACATGGATTAATTTTTCCTGATGAGCCAATAGAGAGCTTCGACCTGATTACATTGAGTGTAAAGTGAGTTCTGTATCTTTTATAGTAACGGAGATATGCGAGTTTGAAATTTTATATAATGTTCTTGAAAACGTGAGGCTTTAGGATGTATTACATTGTTTCAACAATCAAAGTGATTATTTCAAATCTCCACGACGACGACTACAATCATGCACAAATAGATTGTTTACTTTATTGTTATGAGAGTTTCTATGGTAACTAAGCATGAATATTACACATGGATTAATTTTTTTCTGATGAGCCAATAGAGAGCTTGGACCTGATTACATTGAGTGTAAAGTCACTTCTGTATCTTTTATAGTAACAGAGATATGCGAGTTTTAAATTTTTTATAATGTTTTTAAAACCGGAGGCCTTAGGATGCATTACATTGTTTCAACAATCAAAGTGGTTATTTCAAATCTCCACGACGACGACTACAATCATGCACAAATAGATTGTTTATTTTATTGGTATGTGAGTTTCTATGGTAACTAAGCATGAATATTAAACATGGATTATTTTTTTTCTAATGAGCCAATAGAGAGCTTCTACCTGATTACATTGAGTGTAAAGTCACTTCTGTATTTTTTATAGTAATAGAGATATGCGACTTTTAAATTTTATATAATGCTTTTAAAAACGTGAGGCCTTAGGATGTATTACATTGTTTCAACAATCAAAGTGTGTGTTTCAAATCTCCACGACGACGACTACAATCATGCACAAATAGATTGTTTACTTTATTGTTATGAGAGTTTCTATGGTAACTAAGCATGAATATTACACATGGATTAATTTTTTCCTGATGAGCCAATAGAGAGCTTCGACCTGATTACATTGAGTGTAAAGTAAGTTCTGTATCTTTTATAGTAACGGAGATATGCGAGTTTGAAATTTTATATAATGTTCTTGAAAACGTGAGGCTTTAGGATGTATTACATTGTTTCAACAATCAAAGTGATTATTTCAAATCTCCACGACGACGACTACAATCATGCACAAATAGATTGTTTACTTTATTGTTATGAGAGTTTCCATGGTAACTAAGCATGAATATTACACATGGATTAATTTTTTTCCTGATGAGTCAATAGAGAGCTTCTAGCTGATTACATTGAGTGTAAAGTCACTTCTGTATTTTTTATAGTATCGGAGATATGCGACTTTTAAATTTTATATAATGCTTTTAAAAACGTGAGGCCTTAGGATGTATTACATTGTTTCAACAATCAAAGTGTTTATTTCAAATCTCCACGACGACGACTACAATCATGCACAAATAGATTGTTTACTTTATTGTTATGAGTGTTTCTATGGTAACTAAGCATGAATATTACACATGGATTAATTTTTTTCTGATGAGCCAATAGGGAGCTTGGACCTGATTACATTGAGTGTAAAGTCACTTCTGTATCTTTTATAGTAACAGAGATATGCGATTTTTAAATTTTATATAATGCTTTTAAAAACGTGAGGCCTTAGGATGTATTACATTGTTTCAACAATCAAAGTGTTTATTTCAAATCTCCACGACGACGACTACAATCATGCACAAATAGATTGTTTACTTTATTGGTATGAGTGTTTCTATGGTAACTAAGCATGAATATTACACATGGATTAATTTTTTTCTGATGAGCCAATAGAGAGCTTGGACCTGATTACATTGAGTGTAAAGTCACTTCTGTATCTTTTATAGTAACAGAGATATGCGAGTTTTAAATTTTTTATAATGTTTTTAAAACCTGAGGCCTTAGGATGCATTACATTGTTTCAACAATCAAAGTGGTTATTTCAAATCTCCACGACGACGACTACAATCATGCACAAATAGATTGTTTATTTTATTGGTATGTGAGTTTCTATGGTAACTAAGAATGAATATTAAACATGGATTATTTTTTTTCTAATGAGCCAATAGAGAGCTTCTACCTGATTACATTGAGTGTAAAGTCACTTCTGTATTTTTATAGTAATAGAGATATGCGACTTTTAAATTTTATATAATGCTTTTAAAAACGTGAGGCCTTAGGATGTATTACATTGTTTCAACAATCAAAGTGTGTGTTTCAAATCTCCACGACGACGATTACAATCATGCACAAATAGATTGTTTACTTTATTGTTATGAGAGTTTCTATGGTATCTAAGCATGAATATTACACATGGATTAATTTTTTTCTGATGAGCCAATAGAGAGCTTGGACCTGATTACATTGAGTGTAAAATCACTTCTGTATCTTCTATAGTAACGGAGATATGCGAGTTTTAAATTTTATATAATGCTTTTAAAAACGTGAGGCCTTAGGATGTATTACATTGTTTCAACAATCAAAGTGTTTATTTCAAATCTCCACGACGACGACTACAATCATGCACAAATAGATTGTTTACTCTATTGTTATGAGTTTTTCTATGGTAACTAAGCATGAATATTACACATGGATTAATTTTTTTCTGATGAGCCAATAGAGAGCTTGGACCTGATTACATTGAGTGTAAAGTCACTTCTGTATCTTTTATAGTAACAGAGATATGCGAGTTTGAAATTTTATATAATGTTCTTGAAAACGTGAGGCTTTAGGATGTATTACATTGTTTCAACAATCAAAGTGATAATTTCAAATCTCCACGACGACGACTACAATCATGCACAAATAGATTGTTTACTTTATTGTGATGAGAGTTTCTATGGTAACTAAGCACGAATATTACACATGGATTAAATTTTTTCTAACGAGCCAATAGAGAGCTTCGACCTGATTACATTGAGTGTAAAGTAAGTTCTGTATCTTTTATAGTAACGGAGATATGCGAGTTTGAAATTTTATATAATGTTCTTGAAAACGTGAGGCTTTAGGATGTATTACATTGTTTCAACAATCAAAGTGATTATTTCAAATCTCCACGACGACGACTACAATCATGCACAAATAGATTGTTTACTTTATTGTTATGAGAGTTTCTATGGTAACTAAGCACGAATATTACACATGGATTAAATTTTTTCTAATGAGGCAATAGAGAGCTTGGACCTGATTACATTGAGTGTAAAATCACTTCTGTATCTTCTATAGTAACGGAGATATGCGAGTTTTAAATTTTATATAATGCTTTTAAAAACGTGAGGCCTTAGGATGTATTACATTGTTTCAACAATCAAAGTGTTTATTTCAAATCTCCACGACGACGACTACAATCATGCACAAATAGATTGTTTACTCTATTGTTATGAGTGTTTCTATGGTAACTAAGCATGAATATTACACATGGATTAATTTTTTTCTGATGAGCCAATAGAGAGCTTGGACCTGATTACATTGAGTGTAAAGTCACTTCTGTATCTTTTATAGTAACAGAGATATGCGAGTTTTAAATTTTTTATAATGTTTTTAAAACCTGAGGCCTTAGGATGCATTACATTGTTTCAACAATCAAAGTGGTTATTTCAAATCTCCACGACGACGACTACAATCATGCACAAATAGATTGTTTACTTTATTGTTATGAGAGTTTCTATGGTAACTAAGCATGAATATTACACATGGATTAATTTTTTTCCTGATGAGCCAATAGAGAGCTTCTAGCTGATTACATTGAGTGTAAAGTCACTTCTGTATTTTTTATAGTATCGGAGATATGCGATTTTAAATTTTATATAATGCTTTTAAAAACGTGAGGCCTTAGGATGTATTACATTGTTTCAACAATCAAAGTGTTTATTTCAAATCTCCACGACGACGACTATAATCATGCACAAATAGATTGTTTACTTTATTGTTATGAATGTTTCTATGGTAACTAAGCATGAATATTACACATGGATTAATTTTTCCTGATGAGCCAATAGAGAGCTTCGACCTGATTACATTGAGTGTAAAGTGAGTTCTGTATCTTTTATAGTAACGGAGATATGCGAGTTTGAAATTTTATATAATGTTCTTGAAAACGTGAGGCTTTAGGATGTATTACATTGTTTCAACAATCAAAGTGATTATTTCAAATCTCCACGACGACGACTACAATCATGCACAAATAGATTGTTTACTTTATTGTTATGAGAGTTTCTATGGTAACTAAGCACGAATATTACACATGGATTAAATTTTTTCTAATGAGCCAATAGAGAGCTTGGACCTGATTACATTGAGTGTAAAATCTCTTCTGTATCTTCTATAGTAACGGAGATATGCGAGTTTTAAATTTTATATAATGCTTTTAAAAACGTGAGGCCTTAGGATGTATTACATTGTTTCAACAATCAAAGTGTTTATTTCAAATCTCCACGACGACGACTACAATCATGCACAAATAGATTGTTTACTTTATTGTTATGAGTGTTTCTATGGTAACTAAGCATGAATATTACACATGGATTATTTTTTTTCTGATGAGCTAATAGAGAGCTTGGACCTGATTACATTGAGTGTAAAGTCACTTCTGTATCTTTTATAGTAACAGAGATATGCGAGTTTTAAATTTTTTATAATGTTTTTAAAAACCTGAGGCCTTAGGATGTATTACATTGTTTCAACAATCAAAGTGGTTATTTCAAATCTCCACGACGACGACTACAATCATGCACAAATAGATTGTTTACTTTATTGTTATGAGAGTTTCTATGGTAACTAAGCATGAATATTACACATGGATTAATTTTTTCCAGATGAGCCAATAGAGAGCTTCTAGCTGATTACATTGAATGTAAAGTCACTTCTGTATTTTTATAGTATCGGAGATATGCGACTTTTAAATATTATATAATGCTTTTAAAAACGTGAGGCCTTAGGATGTATTACATTGTTTCAACAATCAAAGTGTTTATTTCAAATCTCCACGACGACGACTACAATCATGCACAAATAGATTGTTTACTCTATTGTTATGAGTGTTTCTATGGTAACTAAGCATGAATATTACACATGGATTAATTTTTTTCCTGATGAGCCAATAGAGAGCTTCTAGCTGATTACATTGAGTGTAAAGTCACTTCTGTATTTTTTATAGTAACATAGATATGCGAGTTTTAAATTTTTTATAATGTTTTTAAAACCTGAGGCCTTAGGATGTATTACATTGTTTCAACAATCAAAGTGTTTATTTCAAATCTCCACGACGACGACTACAATCATGCACAAATAGATTGTTTACTTTATTGTTATGAGTGTTTCTATGGTAACTAAGCATGAATATTACACATGGATTAATTTTTTTCTGATGAGCCAAAGAGAGCTTGGACCTGATTACTTTGAGTGTAAAGTCACTTCTGTATCTTTTATAGTAACAGAGATATGCGAGTTTTAAATTTTTTATAATATTTTTAAAACCTGAGGCCTTAGGATGCATTACATTGTTTCAACAATCAAAGTGGTTATTTCAAATCTCCACGACGACGACTACAATCATGCACAAATAGATTGTTTATTTTATTGGTATGTGAGTTTCTATGGTAACTAAGCATGAATATTAAACATGGATTATTTTTTTTCTAATGAGCCAATAGAGAGCTTCTACCTGATTACATTGAGTGTAAAGTCACTTCTGTATTTTTTATAGTAATAGAGATATGCGACTTTTAAATTTTATATAATGCTTTTAAAAACGTGAGGCCTTAGGATGTATTACATTGTTTCAACAATCAAAGTGTGTGTTTCAAATCTCCACGACGACGACTACAATCATGCACAAATAGATTGTTTACTTTATTGTTATGAGAGTTTCTATGGTAACTAAGCATGAATATTACACATGGATTAATTTTTTCCTGATGAGCCAATAGAGAGCTTCGACCTGATTACATTGAGTGTAAAGTAAGTTCTGTATCTTTTATAGTAACGGAGATATGCGAGTTTGAAATTTTATATAATGTTCTTGAAAACGTGAGGCTTTAGGATGTATTACATTGTTTCAACAATCAAAGTGATTATTTCAAATCTCCACGACGACGACTACAATCATGCACAAATAAATTGTTTACTTTATTGTTATGAGAGTTTCTATGGTAACTAAGCACGAATATTACACATGGATTAAATTTTTTCTAATGAGGCAATAGAGAGCTTGGACCTGATTACATTGAGTGTAAAATCACTTCTGTATCTTCTATAGTAACGGAGATATGCGAGTTTTAAATTTTATATAATGCTTTTAAAAACGTGAGGCCTTAGGATGTATTACATTGTTTCAACAATCAAAGTGTTTATTTCAAATCTCCACGACGACGACTACAATCATGCACAAATAGATTGTTTACTTTATTGTTATGAATGTTTCTATGGTAACTAAGCATGAATATTACACATGGATTATTTTTTTTCTGATGAGCTAATAGAGAGCTTGGACCTGATTACATTGAGTGTAAAGTCACTTCTGTATCTTTTATAGTAACAGAGATATGCGAGTTTTAAATTTTTTATAATGTTTTTAAAAACCTGAGGCCTTAGGATGTATTACATTGTTTCAACAATCAAAGTGGTTATTTCAAATCTCCACGACGACGACTACAATCATGCACAAATAGATTGTTTACTTTATTGTTATGAGAGTTTCTATGGTAACTAAGCATGAATATTACACATGGATTAATTTTTTTCCTGATGAGCCAATAGAGAGCTTCTAGCTGATTACATTGAATGTAAAGTCACTTCTGTATTTTTATAGTATCGGAGATATGCGACTTTCAAATTTTATATAATGCTTTTAAAAACGTGAGGCCTTAGGATGTATTACATTGTTTCAACAATCAAAGTGTTTATTTCAAATCTCCACGACGACGACTACAATCATGCACAAATAGATTGTTTACTCTATTGTTATGAGTGTTTCTATGGTAACTAAGCATGAATATTACACATGGATTAATTTTTTTCTGATGAGCCAATAGAGAGCTTGGACCTGATTACATTGAGTGTAAAGTCACTTCTGTATCTTTTATAGTAACGGAGATATGCGAGTTTGAAATTTTATATAATGTTTTTGAAAACGTGAGGCTTTAGGATGTATTACATTGTTTCAACAATCAAAGTGATTATTTCAAATCTCCACGACGACGACTACAATTATGCACAAATAGATTGTTTATTTTATTGGTATGTGAGTTTCTATGGTAACTAAGCATGAATATTAAACATGGATTATTTTTTTTCTAATGAGCCAATAGAGAGCTTGGACCTGATTACATTGAGTGTAAAGTCACTTCTGTATCTTTTATAGTAACAGAGATGTGCGAGTTTTAAATTTTACATAATGTTTTTAAAACGTGAGGCCTTAGGATGTATTACATTGTTTCAACAATCAAAGTGGTTATTTCAAATCTCCACGACGACGACTACAATCATGCACAAATAGATTGTTTACTTTATTGTTATGAGAGTTTCTATGGTAACTAAGCATGAATATTACACATGGATTAATTTTTTTCCTTATGAGCCAATAGAGAGCTTCTACCTGATTACATTGAGTGTGAAGTCACTTCTGTATTTTTTATAATAACGGAGATATGCGAGTTTGAAATTTTATATAATGTTTTTGAAAACGTGAGGCTTTAGAATGTATTACATTGTTTCAACAATCAAAGTGATTATTTCAAATCTCCACGACGACGACTACAATTATGCACAAATAGATTGTTTATTTTATTGGTATGTGAGTTTCTATGGTAACTAAGCATAAATATTAAACATGGATTATTTTTTTTCTGATGAGCTAATAGAGAGCTTGGACCTGATTACATTGAGTGTAAAGTCACTTCTGTATCTTTTATAGTAACAGAGATGTGCGAGATTTAAATTTTACATAATGTTTTTAAAACGTGAGGCCTTAGGATGTATTACATTGTTTCAACAATCAAAGTGGTTATTTCAAATCTCCACGACGACGACTACAATCATGCACAAATAGATTGTTTACTTTATTGTTATGAGAGTTTCTATGGTAACTAAGCATGAATATTACACATGGATTAATTTTTTTCTGATGAGCCAATAGAGAGCTTCGACCTGATTACTTTGAGTGTAAAGTCACTTCTGTATCTTTTATATAGTAACAGAGATATGCGTGTTTTAAATTTTATATAATGATTTTAAAAACGAGAGGCCTTAGGATGTATTACATTGTTTCAACAATCAAAGTGGTTATTTCAAATCTCCACGACGACGACTACAATCATGCACAAATTGATTGTTTACTTTATTGTTATGAGTGTTTCTATGGTAACTAAGCATGAATATTAAACATGGATTATTTTTTTTCTGATGAGCCAATAGAGAGCTTCGACCTGATTACATTGAGTGTAAAGTCACTTCTGTATCTTTTATAGTAACAGAGATGTGCGAGTTTTAAATTTTACATAATGTTTTTAAAACGTGAGGCCTTAGGATGTATTACATTGTTTCAACAATCAAAGTGGTTATTTCAAATCTCCACGACGACGACTACAATCATGAACAAATAGATTGTTTACTTTATTGTTATGAGAGTTTCTATGGTAACTAAGCATGAATATTACACATGGATTAATTTTTTTCCTTATGAGCCAATAGAGAGCTTCTACCTGATTACATTGAGTGTGAAGTCACTTCTGTATTTTTTATAGTAACGGAGATATGTGACTTTTAAATTTTATATAATGATTTTAAAAACGTGAGGCCTTAGGATGTATTACATTGTTTCAACAATCAAAGTGTTTATTTCAAATCTCCACGACGACGACTACAATCATGCACAAATAGATTGTTTACTTTATTGTTATGAGTGTTTCTATGGTAACTAAGCATGAATATTACACATGGATTAATTTTTTTCTGATGAGCCAATAGAGAGCTTGGACCTGATTACATTGAGTGTAAAGTCACTTCTGTATCTTTTATAGTAACAGAGATATGCGAGTTTTAAATTTTTTATAATGTTTTTAAAACCTGAGGCCTTAGGATGCATTACATTGTTTCAACAATCAAAGTGGTTATTTCAAATCTCCACGACGACGACTACAATCATGCACAAATAGATTGTTTATTTTATTGGTATGTGAGTTTCTATGGTAACTAAGCATGAATATTAAACATGGATTATTTTTTTTCTAATGAGCCAATAGAGAGCTTGGACCTGATTACATTGAGTGTAAAGTCACTTCTGTATCTTTTATAGTAACAGAGATGTGCGAGTTTTAAATTTTACATAATGTTTTTAAAACGTGAGGCCTTAGGATGTATTACATTGTTTCAACAATCAAAGTGGTTATTTCAAATCTCCACGATGACGACTACAATCATGCACAAATAGATTGTTTACTTTATTGTTATGAGAGTTTCTATGGTAACTAAGCATGAATATTACACATGGATTATTTTTTTTCCTTATGAGCCAATAGAGAGCTTCTACCTGATTACATTGAGTGTAAAGTCACTTCTGTATTTTTTATAGTAACGGAGATATGCGACGTTTAAATTTTATATAATGCTTTTAAAAACGTGAGGCCTTAGGATGTATTACATTGTTTCAACAATCAAAGTGTTTATTTCAAATCTCCACGACGACGACTACAATCATGCACAAATAGATTGTTTACTCTATTGTTATGAGTGTTTCTATGGTAACTAAGCATGAATATTACACATGGATTAATTTTTTTCTGATGAGCCAATAGAGAGCTTGGACCTGATTACATTGAGTGTAAAGTCACTTCTGTATCTTTTATAGTAACAGAGATATGCGAGTTTTAAATTTTTTATAATGTTTTTAAAACCTGAGGCCTTAGGATGTATTACATTGTTTCAACAATCAAAGTGGTTATTTCAAATCTCCACGACGACGACTACAATCATGCACAAATAGATTGTTTACTTTATTGTTATGAGAGTTTCTATGGTAACTAAGCATGAATATTACACATGGATTAATTTTTTTCCTTATGAGCCAATAGAGAGCTTCTACCTGATTTCATTGAGTGTAAAGTCACTTCTGTATTTTTTATAGTAACGGAGATATGCGACTTCTAAATTTTATATAATGCTTTTAAAAACGTGAGGCCTTAGGATGTATTACATTGTTTCAACAATCAAAGTGTTTATTTCAAATCTCCACGACGACGACTACAATCATGCACAAATAGATTGTTTACTCTATTGTTATGAGTGTTTCTATGGTAACTAAGCATGAATATTACACATGGATTAATTTTTTTCTGATGAGCCAATAGAGAGCTTGGACCTGATTACATTGAGTGTAAAGTCACTTCTGTATCTTTTATAGTAACGGAGATATGCGAGTTTGAAATTTTATATAATGTTTTTGAAAACGTGAGGCTTTAGGATGTATTACATTGTTTCAACAATCAAAGTGATTATTTCAAATCTCCACGACGACGACTACAATTATGCACAAATAGATTGTTTATTTTATTGGTATGTGAGTTTCTATGGTAACTAAGCATGAATATTAAACATGGATTATTTTTTTTCTAATGAGCCAATAGAGAGCTTGGACCTGATTACATTGAGTGTAAAGTCACTTCTGTATCTTTTATAGTAACAGAGATGTGCGAGTTTTAAATTTTACATAATGTTTTTAAAACGTGAGGCCTTAGGATGTATTACATTGTTTCAACAATCAAAGTGGTTATTTCAAATCTCCACGACGACGACTACAATCATGCACAAATAGATTGTTTACTTTATTGTTATGAGAGTTTCTATGGTAACTAAGCATGAATATTACACATGGATTAATTTTTTTCCTTATGAGCCAATAGAGAGCTTCTACCTGATTACATTGAGTGTGAAGTCACTTCTGTATTTTTTATAGTAACGGAGATATGCGAGTTTGAAATTTTATATAATGTTTTTGAAAACGTGAGGCTTTAGAATGTATTACATTGTTTCAACAATCAAAGTGATTATTTCAAATCTCCACGACGACGACTACAATTATGCACAAATAGATTGTTTATTTTATTGGTATGTGAGTTTCTATGGTAACTAAGCATGAATATTAAACATGGATTATTTTTTTTCTAATGAGCCAATAGAGAGCTTGGACCTGATTACATTGAGTGTAAAGTCACTTCTGTATCTTTTATAGTAACAGAGATGTGCGAGTTTTAAATTTTACATAATGTTTTTAAAACGTGAGGCCTTAGGATGTATTACATTGTTTCAACAATCAAAGTGGTTATTTCAAATCTCCACGACGACGACTACAATCATGCACAAATAGATTGTTTACTTTATTGTTATGAGAGTTTCTATGGTAACTAAGCATGAATATTACACATGGATTAATTTTTTTCCTTATGAGCCAATAGAGAGCTTCTACCTGATTACATTGAGTGTGAAGTCACTTCTGTATTTTTTATAGTAACGGAGATATGCGAGTTTGAAATTTTATATAATGTTTTTGAAAACGTGAGGCTTTAGAATGTATTACATTGTTTCAACAATCAAAGTGATTATTTCAAATCTCCACGACGACGACTACAATTATGCACAAATAGATTGTTTATTTTATTGGTATGTGAGTTTCTATGGTAACTAAGCATGAATATTAAACATGGATTATTTTTTTTCTAATGAGCCAATAGAGAGCTTGGACCTGATTACATTGAGTGTAAAGTCACTTCTGTATCTTTTATAGTAACAGAGATGTGCGAGTTTTAAATTTTACATAATGTTTTTAAAACGTGAGGCCTTAGGATGTATTACATTGTTTCAACAATCAAAGTGGTTATTTCAAATCTCCACGACGACGACTACAATCATGCACAAATAGATTGTTTACTTTATTGTTATGAGAGTTTCTATGGTAACTAAGCATGAATATTACACATGGATTAATTTTTTTCCTTATGAGCCAATAGAGAGCTTCTACCTGACTTCATTGAGTGTAAAGTCACTTCTGTATTTTTTATAGTAACGGATATATGCGACTTCTAAATTTTATATAATGCTTTTAAAAACGTGAGGCCTTAGGATGTATTACATTTTTTCAACAATCAAAGTGTTTATTTCAAATCTCCACGACGACGACTACAATCATGCACAAATAAATTGTTTACTTTATTGTTATGAGTGTTTCTATGGTAACTAAGCATGAATATTACACATGGATTATTTTTTTTCTGATGAGCCAATAGAGAGCTTCGACCTGATTACTTTGAGTGTAAAGTCACTTCTGTATCTTTTATATAGTAACAGAGATATGCGTGTTTTAAATTTTATATAATGATTTTAAAAACGAGAGGCCTTAGGATGTATTACATTGTTTCAACAATCAAAGTGGTTATTTCAAATCTCCACGACGACGACTACAATCATGCACAAATTGATTGTTTACTTTATTGTTATGAGTGTTTCTATGGTAACTAAGCATGAATATTAAACATGGATTATTTTTTTCTGATGAGCCAATAGAGAGCTTGGACCTGATTACATTGAGTGTAAAGTCACTTCTGTATCTTTTATAGTAACAGAGATATGCGAGTTTTAAATTTTTTATAATGTTTTTAAAACCTGAGGCCTTAGGATGCATTACATTGTTTCAACAATCAAAGTGGTTATTTCAAATCTCCACGACGACGACTACAATCATGCACAAATAGATTGTTTATTTTATTGGTATGTGAGTTTCTATGGTAACTAAGCATGAATATTAAACATGGATTATTTTTTTTCTAATGAGCCAATAGAGAGCTTGGACCTGATTACATTGAGTGTAAAGTCACTTCTGTATCTTTTATAGTAACAGAGATGTGCGAGTTTTAAATTTTACATAATGTTTTTAAAACGTGAGGCCTTAGGATGTATTACATTGTTTCAACAATCAAAGTGGTTATTTCAAATCTCCACGATGACGACTACAATCATGCACAAATAGATTGTTTACTTTATTGTTATGAGAGTTTCTATGGTAACTAAGCATGAATATTACACATGGATTATTTTTTTTCCTTATGAGCCAATAGAGAGCTTCTACCAGATTACATTGAGTGTAAAGTCACTTCTGTATTTTTTATAGTAACGGAGATATGCGACGTTTAAATTTTATATAATGCTTTTAAAAACGTGAGGCCTTAGGATGTATTACATTGTTTCAACAATCAAAGTGTTTATTTCAAATCTCCACGACGACGACTACAATCATGCACAAATAGATTGTTTACTCTATTGTTATGAGTGTTTCTATGGTAACTAAGCATGAATATTACACATGGATTAATTTTTTTCTGATGAGCCAATAGAGAGCTTGGACCTGATTACATTGAGTGTAAAGTCACTTCTGTATCTTTTATAGTAACAGAGATATGCGAGTTTTAAATTTTTTATAATGTTTTTAAAACCTGAGGCCTTAGGATGTATTACATTGTTTCAACAATCAAAGTGGTTATTTCAAATCTCCACGACGACGACTACAATCATGCACAAATAGATTGTTTATTTTATTGGTATGTGAGTTTCTATGGTAACTAAGCATGAATATTAAACATGGATTATTTTTTTTCTAATGAGCCAATAGAGAGCTTGGACCTGATTACATTGAGTGTAAAGTCACTTCTGTATCTTTTATAGTAACAGAGATGTGCGAGTTTTTAATTTTACATAATGTTTTTAAAACGTGAGACCTTAGGATGTATTACATTGTTTCAACAATCAAAGTGGTTATTTCAAATCTCCACGACGACGACTACAATCATGCACAAATAGATTGTTTACTTTATTGTTATGAGAGTTTCTATGGTAACTAAGCATGAATATTACACATGGATTAATTTTTTTCCTTATGAGCCAATAGAGAGCTTCTACCTGATTTCATTGAGTGTAAAGTCACTTCTGTATTTTTTATAGTAACGGAGATATGCGATTTCTAAATTTTATATAATGCTTTTAAAAACGTGAGGCCTTAGGATGTATTACATTGTTTCAACAATCAAAGTGTTTATTTCAAATCTCCACGACGACGACTACAATCATGCACAAATAAATTGTTTACTTTATTGTTATGAGAGTTTGTATGATAACTAAGCATGAATATTACGCATGGATTAAATTTTTCCTGATGAGCCAATAGAGAGCTTCGACCTGATTACTTTGAGTGTAAAGTCACTTCTGTATCTTTTATAGTAACAGAGATGTGCGAGTTTTAAATTTTACATAATGTTTTTAAAACCGGAGGCCTTAGGATGCATTACATTGTTTCAACAATCAAAGTGGTTATTTCAAATCTCCACGACGACGACTACAATCATGCACAAATAGATTGTTTATTTTATTGGTATGTGAGTTTCTATGGTAACTAAGCATGAATATTAAACATGGATTATTTTTTTTCTAATGAGCCAATAGAGAGCTTCTACCTGATTACATTGAGTGTAAAGTCACTTCTGTATTTTTTATAGTAATAGAGATATGCGACTTTTAAATTTTATATAATGCTTTTAAAAACGTGAGGCCTTAGGATGTATTACATTGTTTCAACAATCAAAGTGTGTGTTTCAAATCTCCACGACGACGACTACAATCATGCACAAATAGATTGTTTACTTTATTGTTATGAGAGTTTCTATGGTAACTAAGCATGAATATTACACATGGATTAATTTTTTCCTGATGAGCCAATAGAGAGCTTCGACCTGATTACATTGAGTGTAAAGTAAGTTCTGTATCTTTTATAGTAACGGAGATATGCGAGTTTGAAATTTTATATAATGTTCTTGAAAACGTGAGGCTTTAGGATGTATTACATTGTTTCAACAATCAAAGTGATTATTTCAAATCTCCACGACGACGACTATTATCATGCACAAATAGATTGTTTACTTTATTGTTATGAGAGTTTCTATGGTAACTAAGCACGAATATTACACATGGATTAAATTTTTTCTAATGAGCCAATAGAGAGCTTGGACCTGATTACATTGAGTGTAAAATCACTTCTGTATCTTCTATAGTAACGGAGATATGCGAGTTTTAAATTTTATATAATGCTTTTAAAAACGTGAGCCCATAGGATGTATTACATTGTTTCAACAATCAAAGTGATTATTTCAAATCTCCACGACGACGACTACAATCATGCACAAATAGATTGTTTATTTTATTGGTATGTGAGTTTCTATGGTAACTAAGCATGAATATTAAACATGGATTATTTTTTTTCTAATGAGCCAATAGAGAGCTTGGACCTGATTACATTGAGTGTAAAGTCACTTCTGTATCTTTTATAGTAACAGAGATGTGCGAGTTTTAAATTTTACATAATGTTTTTCAAACGTGAGGCCTTAGGATGTATTACATTGTTTCAACAATCAAAGTGGTTATTTCAAATCTCCACGACGACGACTACAATCATGCACAAATAGATTGTTTACTTTATTGTTATGAGAGTTTCTATGGTAACTAAGCATGAATATTACACATGGATTAATTTTTTTCCATATGAGCCAATAGAGAGCTTCTACCTGATTACATTGAGTGTGAAGTCACTTCTGTATTTTTTATAGTAACGGAGATATGTGACTTTTAAATTTTATATAATGATTTTAAAAACGTGAGGCCTTAGGATGTATTACATTGTTTCAACAATCAAAGTGTTTATTTCAAATCTCCACGACGACGACTACAATCATGCACAAATAGATTGTTTACTTTATTGTTATGAGTGTTTCTATGGTAACTAAGCATGAATATTACACATGGATTAATTTTTTTCTGATGAGCCAATAGAGAGCTTGGACCTGATTACATTGAGTGTAAAGTCACTTCTGTATCTTTTATAGTAACAGAGATATGCGAGTTTTAAATTTTTTATAATGTTTTTAAAACCTGAGGCCTTAGGATGCATTACATTGTTTCAACAATCAAAGTGGTTATTTCAAATCTCCACGACGACGACTACAATCATGCACAAATAGATTGTTTATTTTATTAGTATGTGAGTTTCTATGGTAACTAAGCATGAATATTAAACATGGATTATTTTTTTTCTAATGAGCCAATAGAGAGCTTCTACCTGATTACATTGAGTGTAAAGTCACTTCTGTATTTTTTATAGTAATAGAGATATGCGACTTTTAAATTTTATATAATGCTTTTAAAAACGTGAGGCCTTAGGATGTATTACATTGTTTCAACAATCAAAGTGTGTGTTTCAAATCTCCACGACGACGACTACAATCATGCACAAATAGATTGTTTACTTTATTGTTATGAGAGTTTCTATGGTAACTAAGCATGAATATTACACATGGATTAATTTTTTCCTCATGAGCCAATAGAGAGCTTGGACCTGATTACATTGAGTGTAAAGTAAGTTCTGTATCTTTTATAGTAACTGAGATATGCGAGTTTGAAATTTTATATAATGTTCTTGAAAACGTGAGGCTTTAGGATGTATTACATTGTTTCAACAATCAAAGTGATTATTTCAAATCTCCACGACGACGACTACAATCATGCACAAATAGATTGTTTACTTTATTGTTATGAGAGTTTCTATGGTAACTAAGCACGAATATTACACATGGATTAAATTTTTTCTAATGAGCCAATAGAGAGCTTGGACCTGATTACATTGAGTGTAAAATCACTTCTCTATCTTCTATAGTAACGGAGATATGCGAGTTTTAAATTTTATATAATGTTTTTAAAAACGTGAGGCCTTAGGATGTATTACATTGTTTCAACAATCAAAGTGTTTATTTCAAATCTCCACGACGACGACTACAATCATGCACAAATAGATTGTTTACTTTATTGTTATGAGAGTTTCTATGGTAACTAAGCACGAATATTACACATGGATTAAATTTTATCTAATGAGCCAATAGAGAGCTTGGACCTGATTACATTGAGTGTAAAATCACTTCTGTATCTTCTATAGTAACGGAGATATGCGAGTTTTAAATTTTATATAATGCTTTTAAAAACGTGAGGCCTTAGGATGTATTACATTGTTTCAACAATCAAAGTGTTTATTTCAAATCTCCACGACGACGACTACAATCATGCACAAATAGATTGTTTACTTTATTGTTATGAGAGTTTCTATGGTAACTAAGCATGAATATTACACATGGATTAATTTCTTTTCCTTATGAGCCAATAGAGAGCTTCTACCTGATTACATTGAGTGTGAAGTCACTTCTGTATTTTTTATAGTAACGGAGATATGTGACTTTTAAATTTTATATAATGATTTTAAAAACGTGAGGCCTTAGGATGTATTACATTGTTTCAACAATCAAAGTGTTTATTTCAAATCTCCACGACGACGACTACAATCATGCACAAATAGATTGTTTACTTTATTGTTATGAGTGTTTCTATGGTTACTAAGCATGAATATTACACATGGATTAATTTTTTTCTGATGAGCCAATAGAGAGCTTGGACCTGATTACATTGAGTGTAAAGTCACTTCTGTATCTTTTATAGTAACAGAGATATGCGAGTTTTAAATTTTTTATAATGTTTTTAAAACCTGAGGCCTTAGGATGTATTACATTGTTTCAACAATCAAAGTGGTTATTTCAAATCTCCACGACGACGACTACAATCATGCACAAATAGATTGTTTATTTTATTGGTATGTGAGTTTCTATGGTAACTAAGCATGAATATTAAACATGGATTTTTTTTTCTAATGAGCCAATAGAGAGCTTGGACCTGATTACATTGAGTGTAAAGTCACTTCTGTATCTTTTATAGTAACAGAGATGTGCGAGTTTTTAATTTTACATAATGTTTTTAAAACGTGAGGCCTTAGGATGTATTACATTGTTTCAACAATCAAAGTGGTTATTTCAAATCTCCACGACGACGACTACAATCATGCACAAATAGATTGTTTACTTTATTGTTATGAGAGTTTCTATGGTAACTAAGCATGAATATTACACATGGATTAATTTTTTTCCTTATGAGCCAATAGAGAGCTTCTACCTGATTTCATTGAGTGTAAAGTCACTTCTGTATTTTTTATAGTAACGGAGATATGCGATTTCTAAATTTTATATAATGCTTTTAAAAACGTGAGGCCTTAGGATGTATTACATTGTTTCAACAATCAAAGTGTTTATTTCAAATCTCCACGACGACGACTACAATCATGCACAAATAAATTGTTTACTTTATTGTTATGAGAGTTTGTATGATAACTAAGCATGAATATTACGCATGGATTAAATTTTTCCTGATGAGCCAATAGAGAGCTTCGACCTGATTACTTTGAGTGTAAAGTCACTTCTGTATCTTTTATAGTAACAGAGATGTGCGAGTTTTAAATTTTACATAATGTTTTTAAAACGTGAGGCCTTAGGATGTATTACATTGTTTCAACAATCAAAGTGGTTATTTCAAATCTCCACGACGACGACTACAATCATGCACAAATAGATTGTTTACTTTATTGTTATGAGAGTTTCTATGGTAACTAAGCATGAATATTACACATGGATTAATTTTTTTCTGATGAGCCAATAGAGAGCTTGGACCTGATTACATTGAGTGTAAAGTCACTTCTGTATCTTTTATAGTAACAGAGATATGCGAGTTTTAAATTTTTTATAATGTTTTTAAAACCGGAGGCCTTAGGATGCATTACATTGTTTCAACAATCAAAGTGGTTATTTCAAATCTCCACGACGACGACTACAATCATGCACAAATAGATTGTTTATTTTATTGGTATGTGAGTTTCTATGGTAACTAAGCATGAATATTAAACATGGATTATTTTTTTTCTAATGAGCCAATAGAGAGCTTCTACCTGATTACATTGAGTGTAAAGTCACTTCTGTATTTTTTATAGTAATAGAGATATGCGACTTTTAAATTTTATATAATGCTTTTAAAAACGTGAGGCCTTAGGATGTATTACATTGTTTCAACAATCAAAGTGTGTGTTTCAAATCTCCACGACGACGACTACAATCATGCACAAATAGATTGTTTACTTTATTGTTATGAGAGTTTCTATGGTAACTAAGCATGAATATTACACATGGATTAATTTTTTCCTGATGAGCCAATAGAGAGCTTGGACCTGATTACATTGAGTGTAAAGTAAGTTCTGTATCTTTTATAGTAACGGAGATATGCGAGTTTGAAATTTTATATAATGTTCTTGAAAACGTGAGGCTTTAGGATGTATTACATTGTTTCAACAATCAAAGTGATTATTTCAAATCTCCACGACGACGACTATTATCATGCACAAATAGATTGTTTACTTTATTGTTATGAGAGTTTCTATGGTAACTAAGCACGAATATTACACATGGATTAAATTTTTTCTAATGAGCCAATAGAGAGCTTGGACCTGATTACATTGAGTGTAAAATCACTTCTGTATCTTCTATAGTAACGGAGATATGCGAGTTTTAAATTTTATATAATGCTTTTAAAAACGTGAGCCCATAGGATGTATTACATTGTTTCAACAATCAAAGTGTTTATTTCAAATCTCCACGACGACGACTACAATCATGCACAAATAGATTGTTTATTTTATTGGTATGTGAGTTTCTATGGTAACTAAGCATGAATATTAAACATGGATTATTTTTTTTCTAATGAGCCAATAGAGAGCTTGGACCTGATTACATTGAGTGTAAAGTCACTTCTGTATCTTTTATAGTAACAGAGATGTGCGAGTTTTAAATTTTACATAATGTTTTTAAAACGTGAGGCCTTAGGATGTATTACATTGTTTCAACAATCAAAGTGGTTATTTCAAATCTCCACGACGACGACTACAATCATGCACAAATAGATTGTTTACTTTATTGTTATGAGAGTTTCTATGGTAACTAAGCATGAATATTACACATGGATTAATTTTTTTCCATATGAGCCAATAGAGAGCTTCTACCTGATTACATTGAGTGTGAAGTCACTTCTGTATTTTTTATAGTAACGGAGATATGTGACTTTTAAATTTTATATAATGATTTTAAAAACGTGAGGCCTTAGGATGTATTACATTGTTTCAACAATCAAAGTGTTTATTTCAAATCTCCACGACGACGACTACAATCATGCACAAATAGATTGTTTACTTTATTGTTATGAGTGTTTCTATGGTAACTAAGCATGAATATTACACATGGATTAATTTTTTTCTGATGAGCCAATAGAGAGCTTGGACCTGATTACATTGAGTGTAAAGTCACTTCTGTATCTTTTATAGTAACAGAGATATGCGAGTTTTAAATTTTTTATAATGTTTTTAAAACCTGAGGCCTTAGGATGCATTACATTGTTTCAACAATCAAAGTGGTTATTTCAAATCTCCACGACGACGACTACAATCATGCACAAATAGATTGTTTATTTTATTAGTATGTGAGTTTCTATGGTAACTAAGCATGAATATTAAACATGGATTATTTTTTTTCTAATGAGCCAATACAGAGCTTCTACCTGATTACATTGAGTGTAAAGTCACTTCTGTATTTTTTATAGTAATAGAGATATGCGACTTTTAAATTTTATATAATGCTTTTAAAAACGTGAGGCCTTAGGATGTATTACATTGTTTCAACAATCAAAGTGTGTGTTTCAAATCTCCACGACGACGACTACAATCATGCACAAATAGATTGTTTACTTTATTGTTATGAGAGTTTCTATGGTAACTAAGCATGAATATTACACATGGATTAATTTTTTCCTCATGAGCCAATAGAGAGCTTGGACCTGATTACATTGAGTGTAAAGTAAGTTCTGTATCTTTTATAGTAACTGAGATATGCGAGTTTGAAATTTTATATAATGTTCTTGAAAACGTGAGGCTTTAGGATGTATTACATTGTTTCAACAATCAAAGTGATTATTTCAAATCTCCACGACGACGACTACAATCATGCACAAATAGATTGTTTACTTTATTGTTATGAGAGTTTCTATGGTAACTAAGCACGAATATTACACATGGATTAAATTTTTTCTAATGAGCCAATAGAGAGCTTGGACCTGATTACATTGAGTGTAAAATCACTTCTCTATCTTCTATAGTAACGGAGATATGCGAGTTTTAAATTTTATATAATGTTTTTAAAAACGTGAGGCCTTATGATGTATTACATTGTTTCAACAATCAAAGTGTTTATTTCAAATCTCCACGACGACGACTACAATCATGCACAAATAGATTGTTTACTTTATTGTTATGAGAGTTTCTATGGTAACTAAGCACGAATATTACACATGGATTAAATTTTATCTAATGAGCCAATAGAGAGCTTGGACCTGATTACATTGAGTGTAAAATCACTTCTGTATCTTCTATAGTAACGGAGATATGCGAGTTTTAAATTTTATATAATGCTTTTAAAAACGTGAGGCCTTAGGATGTATTACATTGTTTCAACAATCAAAGTGTTTATTTCAAATCTCCACGACGACGACTACAATCATGCACAAATAGATTGTTTACTTTATTGTTATGAGAGTTTCTATGGTAACTAAGCATGAATATTACACATGGATTAATTTTTTTCCTTATGAGCCAATAGAGAGCTTCTACCTGATTACATTGAGTGTGAAGTCACTTCTGTATTTTTTATAGTAACGGAGATATGTGACTTTTAAATTTTATATAATGATTTTAAAAACGTGAGGCCTTAGGATGTATTACATTGTTTCAACAATCAAAGTGTTTATTTCAAATCTCCACGACGACGACTACAATCATGCACAAATAGATTGTTTACTTTATTGTTATGAGTGTTTCTATGGTAACTAAGCATGAATATTACACATGGATTAATTTTTTTCTGATGAGCCAATAGAGAGCTTCGACCTGATTACATTGAGTGTAAAGTCACTTCTGTATCTTTTATAGTAACAGAGATATGCGAGTTTTAAATTTTTTATAATGTTTTTAAAACCTGAGGCCTTAGGATGCATTACATTGTTTCAACAATCAAAGTGGTTATTTCAAATCTCCACGACGACGACTACAATCATGCACAAATAGATTGTTTATTTTATTGGTATGTGAGTTTCTATGGTAACTAAGCATGAATATTAAACATGGATTATTTTTTTTCTAATGAGCCAATAGAGAGCTTCGACCTGATTACATTGAGTGTAAAGTCACTTCTGTATCTTTTATAGTAATAGAGATATGCGACTTTTAAATTTTATATAATGCTTTTAAAAACGTGAGGCCTTAGGATGTATTACATTGTTTCAACAATCAAAGTGTGTGTTTCAAATCTCCACGACGACGACTACAATCAAGCACAAATAGATTGTTTACTTTATTGTTATGAGAGTTTCTAGGGTAACTAAGCATGAATATTACACATGGATTAATTTTTTCCTCATGAGCCAATAGAGAGCTTCGACCTGATTACATTGAGTGTAAAGTAAGTTCTGTATCTTTTATAGTAACGGAGATATGCGAGTTTGAAATTTTATATAATGTTCTTGAAAACGTGAGGCTTTAGGATGGATTACATTGTTTCAACAATCAAAGTGATTATTTCAAATCTCCACGACGACGACTACAATCATGCACAAATAGATTGTTTATTTTATTGGTATGTGAGTTTCTATGGTAACTAAGCATGAATATTAAACATGGATTATTTTTTTTCTAATGAGCCAATAGAGAGCTTGGACCTGATTACATTGAGTGTAAAGTCACTTCTGTATCTTTTATAGTAACAGAGATGTGCGAGTTTTAAATTTTACATAATGTTTTTAAAACGTGAGGCCTTAGGATGTATTACATTGTTTCAACAATCAAAGTGGTTATTTCAAATCTCCACGATGACGACTACAATCATGCACAAATAGATTGTTTACTTTATTGTTATGAGAGTTTCTATGGTAACTAAGCATGAATATTACACATGGATTATTTTTTTTCCTTATGAGCCAATAGAGAGCTTCTACCAGATTACATTGAGTGTAAAGTCACTTCTGTATTTTTTATAGTAACGGAGATATGCGACGTTTAAATTTTATATAATGCTTTTAAAAACGTGAGGCCTTAGGATGTATTACATTGTTTCAACAATCAAAGTGTTTATTTCAAATCTCCACGACGACGACTACAATCATGCACAAATAGATTGTTTACTCTATTGTTATGAGTGTTTCTATGGTAACTAAGCATGAATATTACACATGGATTAATTTTTTTCTGATGAGCCAATAGAGAGCTTGGACCTGATTACATTGAGTGTAAAGTCACTTCTGTATCTTTTATAGTAACAGAGATATGCGAGTTTTAAATTTTTTATAATGTTTTTAAAACCTGAGGCCTTAGGATGTATTACATTGTTTCAACAATCAAAGTGGTTATTTCAAATCTCCACGACGACGACTACAATCATGCACAAATAGATTGTTTATTTTATTGGTATGTGAGTTTCTATGGTAACTAAGCATGAATATTAAACATGGATTATTTTTTTTCTAATGAGCCAATAGAGAGCTTGGACCTGATTACATTGAGTGTAAAGTCACTTCTGTATCTTTTATAGTAACAGAGATGTGCGAGTTTTTAATTTTACATAATGTTTTTAAAACGTGAGACCTTAGGATGTATTACATTGTTTCAACAATCAAAGTGGTTATTTCAAATCTCCACGACGACGACTACAATCATGCACAAATAGATTGTTTACTTTATTGTTATGAGAGTTTCTATGGTAACTAAGCATGAATATTACACATGGATTAATTTTTTTCCTTATGAGCCAATAGAGAGCTTCTACCTGATTTCATTGAGTGTAAAGTCACTTCTGTATTTTTTATAGTAACGGAGATATGCGATTTCTAAATTTTATATAATGCTTTTAAAAACGTGAGGCCTTAGGATGTATTACATTGTTTCAACAATCAAAGTGTTTATTTCAAATCTCCACGACGACGACTACAATCATGCACAAATAAATTGTTTACTTTATTGTTATGAGAGTTTGTATGATAACTAAGCATGAATATTACGCATGGATTAAATTTTTCCTGATGAGCCAATAGAGAGCTTCGACCTGATTACTTTGAGTGTAAAGTCACTTCTGTATCTTTTATAGTAACAGAGATGTGCGAGTTTTAAATTTTACATAATGTTTTTAAAACGTGAGGCCTTAGGATGTATTACATTGTTTCAACAATCAAAGTGGTTATTTCAAATCTCCACGACGACGACTACAATCATGCACAAATAGATTGTTTACTTTATTGTTATGAGAGTTTCTATGGTAACTAAGCATGAATATTACACATGGATTAATTTTTTTCTGATGAGCCAATAGAGAGCTTGGACCTGATTACATTGAGTGTAAAGTCACTTCTGTATCTTTTATAGTAACAGAGATATGCGAGTTTTAAATTTTTTATAATGTTTTTAAAACCGGAGGCCTTAGGATGCATTACATTGTTTCAACAATCAAAGTGGTTATTTCAAATCTCCACGACGACGACTACAATCATGCACAAATAGATTGTTTATTTTATTGGTATGTGAGTTTCTATGGTAACTAAGCATGAATATTAAACATGGATTATTTTTTTTCTAATGAGCCAATAGAGAGCTTCTACCTGATTACATTGAGTGTAAAGTCACTTCTGTATTTTTTATAGTAATAGAGATATGCGACTTTTAAATTTTATATAATGCTTTTAAAAACGTGAGGCCTTAGGATGTATTACATTGTTTCAACAATCAAAGTGTGTGTTTCAAATCTCCACGACGACGACTACAATCATGCACAAATAGATTGTTTACTTTATTGTTATGAGAGTTTCTATGGTAACTAAGCATGAATATTACACATGGATTAATTTTTTCCTGATGAGCCAATAGAGAGCTTCGACCTGATTACATTGAGTGTAAAGTAAGTTCTGTATCTTTTATAGTAACGGAGATATGCGAGTTTGAAATTTTATATAATGTTCTTGAAAACGTGAGGCTTTAGGATGTATTACATTGTTTCAACAATCAAAGTGATTATTTCAAATCTCCACGACGACGACTATTATCATGCACAAATAGATTGTTTACTTTATTGTTATGAGAGTTTCTATGGTAACTAAGCACGAATATTACACATGGATTAAATTTTTTCTAATGAGCCAATAGAGAGCTTGGACCTGATTACATTGAGTGTAAAATCACTTCTGTATCTTCTATAGTAACGGAGATATGCGAGTTTTAAATTTTATATAATGCTTTTAAAAACGTGAGCCCATAGGATGTATTACATTGTTTCAACAATCAAAGTGATTATTTCAAATCTCCACGACGACGACTACAATCATGCACAAATAGATTGTTTATTTTATTGGTATGTGAGTTTCTATGGTAACTAAGCATGAATATTAAACATGGATTATTTTTTTTCTAATGAGCCAATAGAGAGCTTGGACCTGATTACATTGAGTGTAAAGTCACTTCTGTATCTTTTATAGTAACAGAGATGTGCGAGTTTTAAATTTTACATAATGTTTTTCAAACGTGAGGCCTTAGGATGTATTACATTGTTTCAACAATCAAAGTGGTTATTTCAAATCTCCACGACGACGACTACAATCATGCACAAATAGATTGTTTACTTTATTGTTATGAGAGTTTCTATGGTAACTAAGCATGAATATTACACATGGATTAATTTTTTTCCATATGAGCCAATAGAGAGCTTCTACCTGATTACATTGAGTGTGAAGTCACTTCTGTATTTTTTATAGTAACGGAGATATGTGACTTTTAAATTTTATATAATGATTTTAAAAACGTGAGGCCTTAGGATGTATTACATTGTTTCAACAATCAAAGTGTTTATTTCAAATCTCCACGACGACGACTACAATCATGCACAAATAGATTGTTTACTTTATTGTTATGAGTGTTTCTATGGTAACTAAGCATGAATATTACACATGGATTAATTTTTTTCTGATGAGCCAATAGAGAGCTTGGACCTGATTACATTGAGTGTAAAGTCACTTCTGTATCTTTTATAGTAACAGAGATATGCGAGTTTTAAATTTTTTATAATGTTTTTAAAACCTGAGGCCTTAGGATGCATTACATTGTTTCAACAATCAAAGTGGTTATTTCAAATCTCCACGACGACGACTACAATCATGCACAAATAGATTGTTTATTTTATTAGTATGTGAGTTTCTATGGTAACTAAGCATGAATATTAAACATGGATTATTTTTTTTCTAATGAGCCAATAGAGAGCTTCTACCTGATTACATTGAGTGTAAAGTCACTTCTGTATTTTTTATAGTAATAGAGATATGCGACTTTTAAATTTTATATAATGCTTTTAAAAACGTGAGGCCTTAGGATGTATTACATTGTTTCAACAATCAAAGTGTGTGTTTCAAATCTCCACGACGACGACTACAATCATGCACAAATAGATTGTTTACTTTATTGTTATGAGAGTTTCTATGGTAACTAAGCATGAATATTACACATGGATTAATTTTTTCCTCATGAGCCAATAGAGAGCTTGGACCTGATTACATTGAGTGTAAAGTAAGTTCTGTATCTTTTATAGTAACTGAGATATGCGAGTTTGAAATTTTATATAATGTTCTTGAAAACGTGAGGCTTTAGGATGTATTACATTGTTTCAACAATCAAAGTGATTATTTCAAATCTCCACGACGACGACTACAATCATGCACAAATAGATTGTTTACTTTATTGTTATGAGAGTTTCTATGGTAACTAAGCACGAATATTACACATGGATTAAATTTTTTCTAATGAGCCAATAGAGAGCTTGGACCTGATTACATTGAGTGTAAAATCACTTCTCTATCTTCTATAGTAACGGAGATATGCGAGTTTTAAATTTTATATAATGTTTTTAAAAACGTGAGGCCTTAGGATGTATTACATTGTTTCAACAATCAAAGTGTTTATTTCAAATCTCCACGACGACGACTACAATCATGCACAAATAGATTGTTTACTTTATTGTTATGAGAGTTTCTATGGTAACTAAGCACGAATATTACACATGGATTAAATTTTATCTAATGAGCCAATAGAGAGCTTGGACCTGATTACATTGAGTGTAAAATCACTTCTGTATCTTCTATAGTAACGGAGATATGCGAGTTTTAAATTTTATATAATGCTTTTAAAAACGTGAGGCCTTAGGATGTATTACATTGTTTCAACAATCAAAGTGTTTATTTCAAATCTCCACGACGACGACTACAATCATGCACAAATAGATTGTTTACTTTATTGTTATGAGAGTTTCTATGGTAACTAAGCATGAATATTACACATGGATTAATTTCTTTTCCTTATGAGCCAATAGAGAGCTTCTACCTGATTACATTGAGTGTGAAGTCACTTCTGTATTTTTTATAGTAACGGAGATATGTGACTTTTAAATTTTATATAATGATTTTAAAAACGTGAGGCCTTAGGATGTATTACATTGTTTCAACAATCAAAGTGTTTATTTCAAATCTCCACGACGACGACTACAATCATGCACAAATAGATTGTTTACTTTATTGTTATGAGTGTTTCTATGGTTACTAAGCATGAATATTACACATGGATTAATTTTTTTCTGATGAGCCAATAGAGAGCTTGGACCTGATTACATTGAGTGTAAAGTCACTTCTGTATCTTTTATAGTAACAGAGATATGCGAGTTTTAAATTTTTTATAATGTTTTTAAAACCTGAGGCCTTAGGATGTATTACATTGTTTCAACAATCAAAGTGGTTATTTCAAATCTCCACGACGACGACTACAATCATGCACAAATAGATTGTTTATTTTATTGGTATGTGAGTTTCTATGGTAACTAAGCATGAATATTAAACATGGATTTTTTTTTCTAATGAGCCAATAGAGAGCTTGGACCTGATTACATTGAGTGTAAAGTCACTTCTGTATCTTTTATAGTAACAGAGATGTGCGAGTTTTTAATTTTACATAATGTTTTTAAAACGTGAGGCCTTAGGATGTATTACATTGTTTCAACAATCAAAGTGGTTATTTCAAATCTCCACGACGACGACTACAATCATGCACAAATAGATTGTTTACTTTATTGTTATGAGAGTTTCTATGGTAACTAAGCATGAATATTACACATGGATTAATTTTTTTCCTTATGAGCCAATAGAGAGCTTCTACCTGATTTCATTGAGTGTAAAGTCACTTCTGTATTTTTTATAGTAACGGAGATATGCGATTTCTAAATTTTATATAATGCTTTTAAAAACGTGAGGCCTTAGGATGTATTACATTGTTTCAACAATCAAAGTGTTTATTTCAAATCTCCACGACGACGACTACAATCATGCACAAATAAATTGTTTACTTTATTGTTATGAGAGTTTGTATGATAACTAAGCATGAATATTACGCATGGATTAAATTTTTCCTGATGAGCCAATAGAGAGCTTCGACCTGATTACTTTGAGTGTAAAGTCACTTCTGTATCTTTTATAGTAACAGAGATGTGCGAGTTTTAAATTTTACATAATGTTTTTAAAACGTGAGGCCTTAGGATGTATTACATTGTTTCAACAATCAAAGTGGTTATTTCAAATCTCCACGACGACGACTACAATCATGCACAAATAGATTGTTTACTTTATTGTTATGAGAGTTTCTATGGTAACTAAGCATGAATATTACACATGGATTAATTTTTTTCTGATGAGCCAATAGAGAGCTTGGACCTGATTACATTGAGTGTAAAGTCACTTCTGTATCTTTTATAGTAACAGAGATATGCGAGTTTTAAATTTTTTATAATGTTTTTAAAACCGGAGGCCTTAGGATGCATTACATTGTTTCAACAATCAAAGTGGTTATTTCAAATCTCCACGACGACGACTACAATCATGCACAAATAGATTGTTTATTTTATTGGTATGTGAGTTTCTATGGTAACTAAGCATGAATATTAAACATGGATTATTTTTTTTCTAATGAGCCAATAGAGAGCTTCTACCTGATTACATTGAGTGTAAAGTCACTTCTGTATTTTTTATAGTAATAGAGATATGCGACTTTTAAATTTTATATAATGCTTTTAAAAACGTGAGGCCTTAGGATGTATTACATTGTTTCAACAATCAAAGTGTGTGTTTCAAATCTCCACGACGACGACTACAATCATGCACAAATAGATTGTTTACTTTATTGTTATGAGAGTTTCTATGGTAACTAAGCATGAATATTACACATGGATTAATTTTTTCCTGATGAGCCAATAGAGAGCTTGGACCTGATTACATTGAGTGTAAAGTAAGTTCTGTATCTTTTATAGTAACGGAGATATGCGAGTTTGAAATTTTATATAATGTTCTTGAAAACGTGAGGCTTTAGGATGTATTACATTGTTTCAACAATCAAAGTGATTATTTCAAATCTCCACGACGACGACTATTATCATGCACAAATAGATTGTTTACTTTATTGTTATGAGAGTTTCTATGGTAACTAAGCACGAATATTACACATGGATTAAATTTTTTCTAATGAGCCAATAGAGAGCTTGGACCTGATTACATTGAGTGTAAAATCACTTCTGTATCTTCTATAGTAACGGAGATATGCGAGTTTTAAATTTTATATAATGCTTTTAAAAACGTGAGCCCATAGGATGTATTACATTGTTTCAACAATCAAAGTGTTTATTTCAAATCTCCACGACGACGACTACAATCATGCACAAATAGATTGTTTATTTTATTGGTATGTGAGTTTCTATGGTAACTAAGCATGAATATTAAACATGGATTATTTTTTTTCTAATGAGCCAATAGAGAGCTTGGACCTGATTACATTGAGTGTAAAGTCACTTCTGTATCTTTTATAGTAACAGAGATGTGCGAGTTTTAAATTTTACATAATGTTTTTAAAACGTGAGGCCTTAGGATGTATTACATTGTTTCAACAATCAAAGTGGTTATTTCAAATCTCCACGACGACGACTACAATCATGCACAAATAGATTGTTTACTTTATTGTTATGAGAGTTTCTATGGTAACTAAGCATGAATATTACACATGGATTAATTTTTTTCCATATGAGCCAATAGAGAGCTTCTACCTGATTACATTGAGTGTGAAGTCACTTCTGTATTTTTTATAGTAACGGAGATATGTGACTTTTAAATTTTATATAATGATTTTAAAAACGTGAGGCCTTAGGATGTATTACATTGTTTCAACAATCAAAGTGTTTATTTCAAATCTCCACGACGACGACTACAATCATGCACAAATAGATTGTTTACTTTATTGTTATGAGTGTTTCTATGGTAACTAAGCATGAATATTACACATGGATTAATTTTTTTCTGATGAGCCAATAGAGAGCTTGGACCTGATTACATTGAGTGTAAAGTCACTTCTGTATCTTTTATAGTAACAGAGATATGCGAGTTTTAAATTTTTTATAATGTTTTTAAAACCTGAGGCCTTAGGATGCATTACATTGTTTCAACAATCAAAGTGGTTATTTCAAATCTCCACGACGACGACTACAATCATGCACAAATAGATTGTTTATTTTATTAGTATGTGAGTTTCTATGGTAACTAAGCATGAATATTAAACATGGATTATTTTTTTTCTAATGAGCCAATACAGAGCTTCTACCTGATTACATTGAGTGTAAAGTCACTTCGGTATTTTTTATAGTAATAGAGATATGCGACTTTTAAATTTTATATAATGCTTTTAAAAACGTGAGGCCTTAGGATGTATTACATTGTTTCAACAATCAAAGTGTGTGTTTCAAATCTCCACGACGACGACTACAATCATGCACAAATAGATTGTTTACTTTATTGTTATGAGAGTTTCTATGGTAACTAAGCATGAATATTACACATGGATTAATTTTTTCCTCATGAGCCAATAGAGAGCTTGGACCTGATTACATTGAGTGTAAAGTAAGTTCTGTATCTTTTATAGTAACTGAGATATGCGAGTTTGAAATTTTATATAATGTTCTTGAAAACGTGAGGCTTTAGGATGTATTACATTGTTTCAACAATCAAAGTGATTATTTCAAATCTCCACGACGACGACTACAATCATGCACAAATAGATTGTTTACTTTATTGTTATGAGAGTTTCTATGGTAACTAAGCACGAATATTACACATGGATTAAATTTTTTCTAATGAGCCAATAGAGAGCTTGGACCTGATTACATTGAGTGTAAAATCACTTCTCTATCTTCTATAGTAACGGAGATATGCGAGTTTTAAATTTTATATAATGTTTTTAAAAACGTGAGGCCTTATGATGTATTACATTGTTTCAACAATCAAAGTGTTTATTTCAAATCTCCACGACGACGACTACAATCATGCACAAATAGATTGTTTACTTTATTGTTATGAGAGTTTCTATGGTAACTAAGCACGAATATTACACATGGATTAAATTTTATCTAATGAGCCAATAGAGAGCTTGGACCTGATTACATTGAGTGTAAAATCACTTCTGTATCTTCTATAGTAACGGAGATATGCGAGTTTTAAATTTTATATAATGCTTTTAAAAACGTGAGGCCTTAGGATGTATTACATTGTTTCAACAATCAAAGTGTTTATTTCAAATCTCCACGACGACGACTACAATCATGCACAAATAGATTGTTTACTTTATTGTTATGAGAGTTTCTATGGTAACTAAGCATGAATATTACACATGGATTAATTTTTTTCCTTATGAGCCAATAGAGAGCTTCTACCTGATTACATTGAGTGTGAAGTCACTTCTGTATTTTTTATAGTAACGGAGATATGTGACTTTTAAATTTTATATAATGATTTTAAAAACGTGAGGCCTTAGGATGTATTACATTGTTTCAACAATCAAAGTGTTTATTTCAAATCTCCACGACGACGACTACAATCATGCACAAATAGATTGTTTACTTTATTGTTATGAGTGTTTCTATGGTAACTAAGCATGAATATTACACATGGATTAATTTTTTTCTGATGAGCCAATAGAGAGCTTCGACCTGATTACATTGAGTGTAAAGTCACTTCTGTATCTTTTATAGTAACAGAGATATGCGAGTTTTAAATTTTTTATAATGTTTTTAAAACCTGAGGCCTTAGGATGCATTACATTGTTTCAACAATCAAAGTGGTTATTTCAAATCTCCACGACGACGACTACAATCATGCACAAATAGATTGTTTATTTTATTGGTATGTGAGTTTCTATGGTAACTAAGCATGAATATTAAACATGGATTATTTTTTTTCTAATGAGCCAATAGAGAGCTTCGACCTGATTACATTGAGTGTAAAGTCACTTCTGTATCTTTTATAGTAATAGAGATATGCGACTTTTAAATTTTATATAATGCTTTTAAAAACGTGAGGCCTTAGGATGTATTACATTGTTTCAACAATCAAAGTGTGTGTTTCAAATCTCCACGACGACGACTACAATCAAGCACAAATAGATTGTTTACTTTATTGTTATGAGAGTTTCTAGGGTAACTAAGCATGAATATTACACATGGATTAATTTTTTCCTCATGAGCCAATAGAGAGCTTCGACCTGATTACATTGAGTGTAAAGTAAGTTCTGTATCTTTTATAGTAACGGAGATATGCGAGTTTGAAATTTTATATAATGTTCTTGAAAACGTGAGGCTTTAGGATGTATTACATTGTTTCAACAATCAAAGTGATTATTTCAAATCTCCACGACGACGACTACAATCATGCACAAATAGATTGTTTACTTTATTGTTATGAGAGTTTCTATGGTAACTAAGCACGAATATTACACATGGATTAAATTTTTTCTAATGAGCCAATAGAGAGCTTGGACCTGATTACATTGAGTGTAAAATCACTTCTGTATCTTCTATAGTAACGGAGATATGCGAGTTTTAAATTTTATATAATGCTTTTAAAAACGTGAGGCCTTAGGATGTATTACATTGTTTCAACAATCAAAGTGTTTATTTCAAATCTCCACGACGACGACTACAATCATGCACAAATAAATTGTTTACTTTATTGTTATGAGAGTTTGTATGATAACTAAGCATGAATATTACGCATGGATTAAATTTTTCCTGATGAGCCAATAGAGAGCTTCGACCTGATTACTTTGAGTGTAAAGTCACTTCTGTATCTTTTATAGTAACAGAGATGTGCGAGTTTTAAATTTTACATAATGTTTTTAAAACGTGAGGCCTTAGGATGTATTACATTGTTTCAACAATCAAAGTGGTTATTTCAAATCTCCACGACGACGACTACAATTCATGCACAAATAGATTGTTTACTTTATTGTTATGAGAGTTTCTATGGTAACTAAGCATGAATATTACACATGGATTAATTTTTTTCTGATGAGCCAATAGAGAGCTTGGACCTGATTACATTGAGTGTAAAGTCACTTCTGTATCTTTTATAGTAACAGAGATATGCGAGTTTTAAATTTTTTATAATGTTTTTAAAACCGGAGGCCTTAGGATGCATTACATTGTTTCAACAATCAAAGTGGTTATTTCAAATCTCCACGACGACGACTACAATCATGCACAAATAGATTGTTTATTTTATTGGTATGTGAGTTTCTATGGTAACTAAGCATGAATATTAAACATGGATTATTTTTTTTCTAATGAGCCAATAGAGAGCTTCTACCTGATTACATTGAGTGTAAAGTCACTTCTGTATTTTTTATAGTAATAGAGATATGCGACTTTTAAATTTTATATAATGCTTTTAAAAACGTGAGGCCTTAGGATGTATTACATTGTTTCAACAATCAAAGTGTGTGTTTCAAATCTCCACGACGACGACTACAATCATGCACAAATAGATTGTTTACTTTATTGTTATGAGAGTTTCTATGGTAACTAAGCATGAATATTACACATGGATTAATTTTTTCCTGATGAGCCAATAGAGAGCTTGGACCTGATTACATTGAGTGTAAAGTAAGTTCTGTATCTTTTATAGTAACGGAGATATGCGAGTTTGAAATTTTATATAATGTTCTTGAAAACGTGAGGCTTTAGGATGTATTACATTGTTTCAACAATCAAAGTGATTATTTCAAATCTCCACGACGACGACTATTATCATGCACAAATAGATTGTTTACTTTATTGTTATGAGAGTTTCTATGGTAACTAAGCACGAATATTACACATGGATTAAATTTTTTCTAATGAGCCAATAGAGAGCTTGGACCTGATTACATTGAGTGTAAAATCACTTCTGTATCTTCTATAGTAACGGAGATATGCGAGTTTTAAATTTTATATAATGCTTTTAAAAACGTGAGCCCATAGGATGTATTACATTGTTTCAACAATCAAAGTGTTTATTTCAAATCTCCACGACGACGACTACAATCATGCACAAATAGATTGTTTATTTTATTGGTATGTGAGTTTCTATGGTAACTAAGCATGAATATTAAACATGGATTATTTTTTTTCTAATGAGCCAATAGAGAGCTTGGACCTGATTACATTGAGTGTAAAGTCACTTCTGTATCTTTTATAGTAACAGAGATGTGCGAGTTTTAAATTTTACATAATGTTTTTAAAACGTGAGGCCTTAGGATGTATTACATTGTTTCAACAATCAAAGTGGTTATTTCAAATCTCCACGACGACGACTACAATCATGCACAAATAGATTGTTTACTTTATTGTTATGAGAGTTTCTATGGTAACTAAGCATGAATATTACACATGGATTAATTTTTTTCCATATGAGCCAATAGAGAGCTTCTACCTGATTACATTGAGTGTGAAGTCACTTCTGTATTTTTTATAGTAACGGAGATATGTGACTTTTAAATTTTATATAATGATTTTAAAAACGTGAGGCCTTAGGATGTATTACATTGTTTCAACAATCAAAGTGTTTATTTCAAATCTCCACGACGACGACTACAATCATGCACAAATAGATTGTTTACTTTATTGTTATGAGTGTTTCTATGGTAACTAAGCATGAATATTACACATGGATTAATTTTTTTCTGATGAGCCAATAGAGAGCTTGGACCTGATTACATTGAGTGTAAAGTCACTTCTGTATCTTTTATAGTAACAGAGATATGCGAGTTTTAAATTTTTTATAATGTTTTTAAAACCTGAGGCCTTAGGATGCATTACATTGTTTCAACAATCAAAGTGGTTATTTCAAATCTCCACGACGACGACTACAATCATGCACAAATAGATTGTTTATTTTATTAGTATGTGAGTTTCTATGGTAACTAAGCATGAATATTAAACATGGATTATTTTTTTTCTAATGAGCCAATACAGAGCTTCTACCTGATTACATTGAGTGTAAAGTCACTTCTGTATTTTTTATAGTAATAGAGATATGCGACTTTTAAATTTTATATAATGCTTTTAAAAACGTGAGGCCTTAGGATGTATTACATTGTTTCAACAATCAAAGTGTGTGTTTCAAATCTCCACGACGACGACTACAATCATGCACAAATAGATTGTTTACTTTATTGTTATGAGAGTTTCTATGGTAACTAAGCATGAATATTACACATGGATTAATTTTTTCCTCATGAGCCAATAGAGAGCTTGGACCTGATTACATTGAGTGTAAAGTAAGTTCTGTATCTTTTATAGTAACTGAGATATGCGAGTTTGAAATTTTATATAATGTTCTTGAAAACGTGAGGCTTTAGGATGTATTACATTGTTTCAACAATCAAAGTGATTATTTCAAATCTCCACGACGACGACTACAATCATGCACAAATAGATTGTTTACTTTATTGTTATGAGAGTTTCTATGGTAACTAAGCACGAATATTACACATGGATTAAATTTTTTCTAATGAGCCAATAGAGAGCTTGGACCTGATTACATTGAGTGTAAAATCACTTCTCTATCTTCTATAGTAACGGAGATATGCGAGTTTTAAATTTTATATAATGTTTTTAAAAACGTGAGGCCTTATGATGTATTACATTGTTTCAACAATCAAAGTGTTTATTTCAAATCTCCACGACGACGACTACAATCATGCACAAATAGATTGTTTACTTTATTGTTATGAGAGTTTCTATGGTAACTAAGCACGAATATTACACATGGATTAAATTTTATCTAATGAGCCAATAGAGAGCTTGGACCTGATTACATTGAGTGTAAAATCACTTCTGTATCTTCTATAGTAACGGAGATATGCGAGTTTTAAATTTTATATAATGCTTTTAAAAACGTGAGGCCTTAGGATGTATTACATTGTTTCAACAATCAAAGTGTTTATTTCAAATCTCCACGACGACGACTACAATCATGCACAAATAGATTGTTTACTTTATTGTTATGAGAGTTTCTATGGTAACTAAGCATGAATATTACACATGGATTAATTTTTTTCCTTATGAGCCAATAGAGAGCTTCTACCTGATTACATTGAGTGTGAAGTCACTTCTGTATTTTTTATAGTAACGGAGATATGTGACTTTTAAATTTTATATAATGATTTTAAAAACGTGAGGCCTTAGGATGTATTACATTGTTTCAACAATCAAAGTGTTTATTTCAAATCTCCACGACGACGACTACAATCATGCACAAATAGATTGTTTACTTTATTGTTATGAGTGTTTCTATGGTAACTAAGCATGAATATTACACATGGATTAATTTTTTTCTGATGAGCCAATAGAGAGCTTCGACCTGATTACATTGAGTGTAAAGTCACTTCTGTATCTTTTATAGTAACAGAGATATGCGAGTTTTAAATTTTTTATAATGTTTTTAAAACCTGAGGCCTTAGGATGCATTACATTGTTTCAACAATCAAAGTGGTTATTTCAAATCTCCACGACGACGACTACAATCATGCACAAATAGATTGTTTATTTTATTGGTATGTGAGTTTCTATGGTAACTAAGCATGAATATTAAACATGGATTATTTTTTTTCTAATGAGCCAATAGAGAGCTTCGACCTGATTACATTGAGTGTAAAGTCACTTCTGTATCTTTTATAGTAATAGAGATATGCGACTTTTAAATTTTATATAATGCTTTTAAAAACGTGAGGCCTTAGGATGTATTACATTGTTTCAACAATCAAAGTGTGTGTTTCAAATCTCCACGACGACGACTACAATCAAGCACAAATAGATTGTTTACTTTATTGTTATGAGAGTTTCTAGGGTAACTAAGCATGAATATTACACATGGATTAATTTTTTCCTCATGAGCCAATAGAGAGCTTCGACCTGATTACATTGAGTGTAAAGTAAGTTCTGTATCTTTTATAGTAACGGAGATATGCGAGTTTGAAATTTTATATAATGTTCTTGAAAACGTGAGGCTTTAGGATGTATTACATTGTTTCAACAATCAAAGTGATTATTTCAAATCTCCACGACGACGACTACAATCATGCACAAATAGATTGTTTACTTTATTGTTATGAGAGTTTCTATGGTAACTAAGCACGAATATTACACATGGATTAAATTTTTTCTAATGAGCCAATAGAGAGCTTGGACCTGATTACATTGAGTGTAAAATCACTTCTGTATCTTCTATAGTAACGGAGATATGCGAGTTTTAAATTTTATATAATGCTTTTAAAAACGTGAGGCCTTAGGATGTATTACATTGTTTCAACAATCAAAGTGTTTATTTCAAATCTCCACGACGACGACTACAATCATGCACAAATAGATTGTTTACTTTATTGTTATGAGTGTTTCTATGGTAACTAAGCATGAATATTACACATGGATTATTTTTTATCTGATGAGCTAATAGAGAGCTTGGACCTGATTATATTGAGTGTAAAGTCACTTCTGTATCTTTTATAGTAACAGAGATATGCGAGTTTTAAATTTTTTATAATGTTTTTAAAAACCTGAGGCCTTAGGATGTATTACATTGTTTCAACAATCAAAGTGGTTATTTCAAATCTCCACGACGACGACTACAATCATGCACAAATAGATTGTTTACTTTATTGTTATGAGAGTTTCTATGGTAACTAAGCATGAATATTACACATGGATTAATTTTTTTCCTGATGAGCCAATAGAGAGCTTCTAGCTGATTACATTGAAAGTAAAGTCACTTCTGTATCTTTTATAGTAACAGAGATATGCGAGTTTTAAATTTTTTATAACGTTTTTAAAAACCTGAGGCCTTAGGATGTATTACATTGTTTCAACAATCAAAGTGGTTATTTCAAATCTCCACGACGACGACTACAATCATGCACAAATAGATTGTTTACTTTATTGTTATGAGAGTTTCTATGGTAACTAAGCATGAATAATACACATGGATTAATTTTTTTCCTGATGAGCCAATAGAGAGCTTCTAGCTGATTACATTGAATGTAAAGTCACTTCTGTATTTTTATAGTATCGGAGATATGCGACTTTTAAATTTTATATAATGCTTTTAAAGACGTGAGGCCTTAGGATGTATTACATTGTTTCAACAATCAAAGTGTTTATTTCAAATCTCCACGACGACGACTACACTCATGCACAAATAGATTGTTTACTCTATTGTTATGAGTGTTTCTATGGTAACTAAGCATGAATATTACACATGGATTAATTTTTTTCTGATGAGCCAATAGAGAGCTTGGACCTGATTACATTGAGTGTAAAGTCACTTCTGTATCTTTTATAGTATCGGAGATATGCGACTTTTAAATTTTATATAATGCCTTTAAAAACGTGAGGCCTTAGGATGTATTACATTGTTTCAACAATCAAAGTGTTTATTTCAAATCTCCACGACGACGACTACAATCATGCACAAATTGATTGTTTACTTTATTGTTATGAGTGTTTCTATGGTAACTAAGCATGAATATTAAACTTGGATTATTTTTTTTCTGATGAGCCAATAGAGAGCTTCGACCTGATTACATTGAGTGTAAAGTCACTTCTGTATCTTTTATAGTAACAGAGATGTGCGAGTTTTAAATTTTACATAATGTTTTTAAAACGTGAGGCCTTAGGATGTATTACATTGTTTCAACAATCAAAGTGGTTATTTCAAATCTCCACGACGACGACTACAATCATGCACAAATAGATTGTTTACTTTATTGTTATGAGAGTTTCTATGGTAACTAAGCATGAATATTACACATGGATTAATTTTTTTCCATATGAGCCAATAGAGAGCTTCTACCTGATTACATTGAGTGTGAAGTCACTTCTGTATTTTTTATAGTAACGGAGATATGTGACTTTTAAATTTTATATAATGATTTTAAAAACGTGAGGCCTTAGGATGTATTACATTGTTTCAACAATCAAAGTGTTTATTTCAAATCTCCACGACGACGACTACAATCATGCACAAATAGATTGTTTACTTTATTGTTATGAGTGTTTCTATGGTAACTAAGCATGAATATTACACATGGATTAATTTTTTTCTGATGAGCCAATAGAGAGCTTGGACCTGATTACATTGAGTGTAAAGTCACTTCTGTATCTTTTATAGTAACAGAGATATGCGAGTTTTAAATTTTTTATAATGTTTTTAAAACCTGAGGCCTTAGGATGCATTACATTGTTTCAACAATCAAAGTGGTTATTTCAAATCTCCACGACGACGACTACAATCATGCACAAATAGATTGTTTATTTTATTGGTATGTGAGTTTCTATGGTCACTGAGCATGAATATTAAACATGGATTGTTTTTTTTCTAATGAGCCAATAGAGAGCTTCTACCTGATTACATTGAGTGTAAAGTCACTTCTGTATTTTTTATAGTAATAGAGATATGCGACTTTTAAATTTTATATAATGCTTTTAAAAACGTGAGGCCTTAGGATGTATTACATTGTTTCAACAATCAAAGTGTGTGTTTCAAATCTCCACGACGACGACTACAATCATGCACAAATAGATTGTTTACTTTATTGTTATGAGAGTTTCTATGGTAACTAAGCATGAATATTACACATGGATTAATTTTTTCCTCATGAGCCAATAGAGAGCTTCGACCTGATTACATTGAGTGTAAAGTAAGTTCTGTATCTTTTATAGTAACTGAGATATGCGAGTTTGAAATTTTATATAATGTTCTTGAAAACGTGAGGCTTTAGGATGTATTACATTGTTTCAACAATCGAAGTGATTATTTCAAATCTCCACGACGACGACTACAATCATGCACAAATAGATTGTTTACTTTATTGTTATGAGAGTTTCTATGGTAACTAAGCACGAATATTACACATGGATTAATTTTTTTCTAATGAGCCAATAGAGAGCTTGGACCTGATTACATTGAGTGTAAAATCACTTCTCTATCTTCTATAGTAACGGAGATATGCGAGTTTTAAATTTTATATAATGCTTTTAAAAACGTGAGGACTTAGGATGTATTACATTGTTTCAACAATCAAAGTGTTTTTTTCAAATCTCCACGACGACGACTACAATCATGCACAAATAGATTGTTTACTTTATTGTTATGAGTGTTTCTATGGTAACTAAGCATGAATATTACACATGGATTATTTTTTTTCTGATGAGCTAATAGAGAGCTTGGACCTGATTACATTGAGTGTAAAGTCACTTCTGTATCTTTTATAGTAACAGAGATATGCGAGTTTTAAATTTTTTATAATGTTTTTAAAAACCTGAGGCCTTAGGATGTATTACATTGTTTCAACAATCAATATGGTTATTTCAAATCTCCACGACGACGACTACAATCATGCACAAATTGATTGTTTACTTTATTGTTATGAGTGTTTCTATGGTAACTAAGCATGAATATTAAACATGGATTATTTTTTTTCTGATGAGCCAATAGAGAGCTTCGACCTGATTACATTGAGTGTAAAGTCACTTCTGTATCTTTTATAGTAACAGAGATGTGCGAGTTTTAAATTTTACATAATGTTTTTAAAACGTGAGGCCTTAGGATGTATTACATTGTTTCAACCATCAAAGTGGTTATTTCAAATCTCCACGACGACGACTACAATCATGCACAAATAGATTGTTTACTTTATTGTTATGAGAGTTTCTATGGTAACTAAGCATGAATATTACACATGGATTAATTTTTTTCCTTATGAGCCAATAGAGAGCTTCTACCTGATTACATTGAGTGTGAAGTCACTTCTGTATTTTTTATAGTAACGGAGATATGTGACTTTTAAATTTTATATAATGATTTTAAAAACGTGAGGCCTTAGGATGTATTACATTGTTTCAACAATCAAAGTGTTTATTTCAAATCTCCACGACGACGACTACAATCATGCACAAATAGATTGTTTACTTTATTGTTATGAGTGTTTCTATGGTAACTAAGCATGAATATTACACATGGATTAATTTTTTTCTGATGAGCCAATAGAGAGCTTGGACCTGATTACATTGAGTGTAAAGTCACTTCTGTATCTTTTATAGTAACAGAGATATGCGAGTTTTAAATTTTTTATAATGTTTTTAAAACCTGAGGCCTTAGGATGCATTACATTGTTTCAACAATCAAAGTGGTTATTTCAAATCTCCACGACGACGACTACAATCATGCACAAATAGATTGTTTATTTTATTGGTATGTGAGTTTCTATGGTAACTAAGCATGAATATTAAACATGGATTATTTTTTTTCTAATGAGCCAATAGAGAGCTTCTACCTGATTACATTGAGTGTAAAGTCACTTCTGTATTTTTTATAGTAATAGAGATATGCGACTTTTAAATTTTATATAATGCTTTTAAAAACGTGAGGCCTTAGGATGTATTACATTGTTTCAACAATCAAAGTGTGTGTTTCAAATCTCCACGACGACGACTACAATCATGCACAAATAGATTGTTTACTTTATTGTTATGAGAGTTTCTAGGGTAACTAAGCATGAATATTACACATGGATTAATTTTTTCCTCATGAGCCAATAGAGAGCTTCGACCTGATTACATTGAGTGTAAAGTAAGTTCTGTATCTTTTATAGTAACGGAGATATGCGAGTTTGAAATTTTATATAATGTTCTTGAAAACGTGAGGCTTTAGGATGTATTACATTGTTTCAACAATCAAAGTGATTATTTCAAATCTCCACGACGACGACTACAATCATGCACAAATAGATTGTTTACTTTATTGTTATGAGAGTTTCTATGGTAACTAAGCACGAATATTACACATGGATTAATTTTTTTCTAATGAGCCAATAGAGAGCTTGGACCTGATTACATTGAGTGTAATATCACTTCTGTATCTTCTATAGTAACGGAGATATGCGAGTTTTAAATTTTATATAATGCTTTTAAAAACGTGAGGCCTTAGGATGTATTACATTGTTTCAACAATCAAAGTGTTTATTTCAAATCTCCACGACGACGACTACAATCATGCACAAATAGATTGTTTACTTTATTGTTATGAGTGTTTCTATGGTAACTAAGCATGAATATTACACATGGATTATTTTTTTTCTGATGAGCTAATAGAGAGCTTGGACCTGATTACATTGAGTGTAAAGTCACTTCTGTATCTTTTATAGTAACAGAGATATGCGAGTTTTAAATTTTTTATAATGTTTTTAAAAACCTGAGGCCTTAGGATGTATTACATTGTTTCAACAATCAAAGTGGTTATTTCAAATCTCCACGACGACGACTACAATCATGCACAAATAGATTGTTTACTTTATTGTTATGAGAGTTTCTATGGTAACTAAGCATGAATATTACACATGGATTAATTTTTTTCCTGATGAGCCAATAGAGAGCTTCTAGCTGATTACATTGAAAGTAATGTCACTTCTGTATCTTTTATAGTAACAGAGATATGCGAGTTTTAAATTTTTTATAACGTTTTTAAAAACCTGAGGCCTTAGGATGTATTACATTGTTTCAACAATCAAAGTGGTTATTTCAAATCTCCACGACGACGACTACAATCATGCACAAATAGATTGTTTACTTTATTGTTATGAGAGTTTCTATGGTAACTAAGCATGAATATTACACATGGATTAATTTTTTTCCTGATGAGCCAATAGAGAGCTTCTAGCTGATTACATTGAATGTAAAGTCACTTCTGTATTTTTATAGTATCGGAGATATGCGACTTTTAAATATTATATAATGCTTTTAAAGACGTGAGGCCTTAGGATGTATTACATTGTTTCAACAATCAAAGTGTTTATTTCAAATCTCCACGACGACGACTACACTCATGCACAAATAGATTGTTTACTCTATTGTTATGAGTGTTTCTATGGTAACTAAGCATGAATATTACACATGGATTAATTTTTTTCTGATGAGCCAATAGAGAGCTTGGACCTGATTACATTGAGTGTAAAGTCACTTCTGTATCTTTTATATTATCGGAGATATGCGACTTTACATTTTATATAATGCCTTTAAAAACGTGAGGCCTTAGGATGTATTACATTGTTTCAACAATCAAAGTGTTTATTTCAAATCTCCACGACGACGACTACAATCATGCACAAATAGATTGTTTACTCTATTGTTATGAGTGTTTCTATGGTAACTAAGCATGAATATTACACATGGATTAATTTTTTTCTGATGAGCCAATAGAGAGCTTCGACCTGATTACATTGAGTGTAAAGTCACTTCTGTATCTTTTATAGTAACGGAGATATGCGAGTTTGAAATTTTATATAATGTTTTTGAAAACGTGAGGCTTTAGGATGTATTACATTGTTTCAACAATCAAAGTGATTATTTCAAATCTCCACGACGACGACTACAATCATGCACAAATAGATTGTTTACTTTATTGTTATGAGAGTTTCTATGGTAACTAAGCATGAATATTAAACATGGATTATTTTTTTTCTAATGAGCCAATAGAGAGCTTCGACCTGATTACTTTGAGTGTAAAGTCACTTCTGTATCTTTTATAGTAACAGAGATATGCGTGTTTTAAATTTTATATAATGATTTTAAAAACGAGAGGCCTTAGGATGTATTACATTGTTTCAACAATCAAAGTGGTTATTTCAAATCTCCACGACGACGACTACAATCATGCACAAATAGATTGTTTACTTTATTGTTATGAGAGTTTCTATGGTAACTAAGCACGAATATTACACATGGATTAAATTTTTTCTAATGAGCCAATAGAGAGCTTGGACCTGATTACATTGAGTGTAATATCACTTCTGTATCTTCTATAGTAACGGAGATATGCGAGTTTTAAATTTTATATAATGCTTTTAAAAACGTGAGGCCTTAGGATGTATTACATTGTTTCAACAATCAAAGTGTTTATTTCAAATCTCCACGACGACGACTACAATCATGCACAAATAGATTGTTTACTTTATTGTTATGAGTGTTTCTATGGTAACTAAGCATGAATATTACACATGGATTATTTTTTTTCTGATGAGCTAATAGAGAGCTTGGACCTGATTACATTGAGTGTAAAGTCACTTCTGTATCTTTTATAGTAACAGAGATATGCGAGTTTTAAATTTTTTATAATGTTTTTAAAAACCTGAGGCCTTAGGATGTATTACATTGTTTCAACAATCAAAGTGGTTATTTCAAATCTCCACGACGACGACTACAATCATGCACAAATAGATTGTTTACTTTATTGTTATGAGAGTTTCTATGGTAACTAAGCATGAATATTACACATGGATTAATTTTTTTCCTGATGAGCCAATAGAGAGCTTCTAGCTGATTACATTGAAAGTAATGTCACTTCTGTATCTTTTATAGTAACAGAGATATGCGAGTTTTAAATTTTTTATAACGTTTTTAAAAACCTGAGGCCTTAGGATGTATTACATTGTTTCAACAATCAAAGTGGTTATTTCAAATCTCCACGACGACGACTACAATCATGCACAAATAGATTGTTTACTTTATTGTTATGAGAGTTTCTATGGTAACTAAGCATGAATATTACACATGGATTAATTTTTTTCCTGATGAGCCAATAGAGAGCTTCTAGCTGATTACATTGAATGTAAAGTCACTTCTGTATTTTTATAGTATCGGAGATATGCGACTTTTAAATATTATATAATGCTTTTAAAGACGTGAGGCCTTAGGATGTATTACATTGTTTCAACAATCAAAGTGTTTATTTCAAATCTCCACGACGACGACTACACTCATGCACAAATAGATTGTTTACTCTATTGTTATGAGTGTTTCTATGGTAACTAAGCATGAATATTACACATGGATTAATTTTTTTCTGATGAGCCAATAGAGAGCTTGGACCTGATTACATTGAGTGTAAAGTCACTTCTGTATCTTTTATAGTATCGGAGATATGCGACTTTTAAATTTTATATAATGCCTTTAAAAACGTGAGGCCTTAGGATGTATTACATTGTTTCAACAATCAAAGTGTTTATTTCAAATCTCCACGACGACGACTACAATCATACACAAATAGATTGTTTACTCTATTGTTATGAGTGTTTCTATGGTAACTAAGCATGAATATTACACATGGATTAATTTTTTTCTGATGAGCCAATAGAGAGCTTCGACCTGATTACATTGAGTGTAAAGTCACTTCTGTATCTTTTATAGTAACGGAGATATGCGAGTTTGAAATTTTATATAATGTTTTTGAAAACGTGAGGCTTTATGATGTATTACATTGTTTCAACAATCAAAGTGATTATTTCAAATCTCCACGACGACGACTACAATCATGCACAAATAGATTGTTTATTTTATTGGTATGTGAGTTTCTATGGTAACTAAGCATGAATATTAAACATGGATTATTTTTTTTCTAATGAGCCAATAGAGAGCTTGGACCTGATTACATTGAGTGTAAAGTCACTTCTGTATCTTTTATAGTAACAGAGATGTGCGAGTTTTAAATTTTACATAATGTTTTTAAAACGTGAGGCCTTAAGATGTATTACATTGTTTCAACAATCAAAGTGGTTATTTCAAATCTCCACGACGACGACTACAATCATGCACAAATAGATTGTTTACTTTATTGTTATGAGAGTTTCTATGGTAACTAAGCATGAATATTACACATGGATTAATTGTTTTCCTTATGAGCCAATAGAGAGCTTCGACCTGATTACTTTGAGTGTAAAGTCACTTCTGTATCTTTTATAGTAACAGAGATATGCGTGTTTTAAATTTTATATAATGATTTTAAAAACGAGAGGCCTTAGGATGTATTACATTGTTTCAACAATCAAAGTGGTTATTTCAAATCTCCACGACGACGACTACAATCATGCACAAATTGATTGTTTACTTTATTGTTATGAGTGTTTCTATGGTAACTAAGCATGAATATTAAACATGGATTATTTTTTTTCTGATGAGCCAATAGAGAGCTTCGACCTGATTACATTGAGTGTAAAGTCACTTCTGTATCTTTTATAGTAACAGAGATGTGCGAGTTTTAAATTTTACATAATGTTTTTAAAACGTGAGGCCTTAGGATGTATTACATTGTTTCAACAATCAAAGTGGTTATTTCAAATCTCCACGACGACGACTACAATCATGCACAAATAGATTGTTTACTTTATTGTTATGAGAGTTTCTATGGTAACTAAGCATGAATATTACACATGGATTAATTTTTTTCCATATGAGCCAATAGAGAGCTTCTACCTGATTACATTGAGTGTGAAGTCACTTCTGTATTTTTTATAGTAACGGAGATATGCGAGTTTGAAATTTTATATAATGTTCTTGAAAACGTGAGGCTTTAGGATGTATTACATTGTTTCAACAATCAAAGTGATTATTTCAAATCTCCACGACGACGACTACAATCATGCACAAATAGATTGTTTACTTTATTGTTATGAGAGTTTCTATGGTAACTAAGCACGAATATTACACATGGATTAAATTTTTTCTAATGAGCCAATAGAGAGCTTGGACCTGATTACATTGAGTGTAAAATCACTTCTGTATCTTCTATAGTAACGGAGATATGCGAGTTTTAAATTTTATATAATGCTTTTAAAAACGTGAGGCCTTAGGATGTATTACATTGTTTCAACAATCAAAGTGTTTATTTCAAATCTCCACGACGACGACTACAATCATGCACAAATAGATTGTTTACTTTATTGTTATGAGTGTTTCTATGGTAACTAAGCATGAATATTACACATGGATTATTTTTTTTCTGATGAGCTAATAGAGAGCTTGGACCTGATTACATTGAGTGTAAAGTCACTTCTGTATCTTTTATAGTAACAGAGATATGCGAGTTTTAAATTTTTTATAATGTTTTTAAAAACCTGAGGCCTTAGGATGTATTACATTGTTTCAACAATCAAAGTGGTTATTTCAAATCTCCACGACGACGACTACAATCATGCACAAATAGATTGTTTACTTTATTGTTATGAGAGTTTCTATGGTAACTAAGCATGAATATTACACATGGATTAATTTTTTTCCTGATGAGCCAATAGAGAGCTTCTAGCTGATTACATTGAAAGTAAAGTCACTTCTGTATCTTTTATAGTAACAGAGATATGCGAGTTTTAAATTTTTTATAACGTTTTTAAAAACCTGAGGCCTTAGGATGTATTACATTGTTTCAACAATCAAAGTGGTTATTTCAAATCTCCACGACGACGACTACAATCATGCACAAATAGATTGTTTACTTTATTGTTATGAGAGTTTCTATGGTAACTAAGCATGAATATTACACATGGATTAATTTTTTTCCTGATGAGCCAATAGAGAGCTTTTGGCTGATTACATTGAATGTAAAGTCACTTCTGTATTTTTATAGTATCGGAGATATGCGACTTTTAAATATTATATAATGCTTTTAAAGACGTGAGGCCTTAGGATGTATTACATTGTTTCAACAATCAAAGTGTTTATTTCAAATCTCCACGACGACGACTACACTCATGCACAAATAGATTGTTTACTCTATTGTTATGAGTGTTTCTATGGTAACTAAGCATGAATATTACACATGGATTAATTTTTTTCTGATGAGCCAATAGAGAGCTTGGACCTGATTACATTGAGTGTAAAGTCACTTCTGTATCTTTTATAGTATCGGAGATATGCGACTTTTAAATTTTATATAATGCCTTTAAAAACGTGAGGCCTTAGGATGTATTACATTGTTTCAACAATCAAAGTGTTTATTTCAAATCTCCACGACGACGACTACAATCATACACAAATAGATTGTTTACTCTATTGTTATGAGTGTTTCTATGGTAACTAAGCATGAATATTACACATGGATTAATTTTTTTCTGATGAGCCAATAGAGAGCTTCGACCTGATTACATTGAGTGTAAAGTCACTTCTGTATCTTTTATAGTAACGGAGATATGCGAGTTTGAAATTTTATATAATGTTTTTGAAAACGTGAGGCTTTATGATGTATTACATTGTTTCAACAATCAAAGTGATTATTTCAAATCTCCACGACGACGACTACAATCATGCACAAATAGATTGTTTATTTTATTGGTATGTGAGTTTCTATGGTAACTAAGCATGAATATTAAACATGGATTATTTTTTTTCTAATGAGCCAATAGAGAGCTTGGACCTGATTACATTGAGTGTAAAGTCACTTCTGTATCTTTTATAGTAACAGAGATGTGCGAGTTTTAAATTTTACATAATGTTTTTAAAACGTGAGGCCTTAAGATGTATTACATTGTTTCAACAATCAAAGTGGTTATTTCAAATCTCCACGACGACGACTACAATCATGCACAAATAGATTGTTTACTTTATTGTTATGAGAGTTTCTATGGTAACTAAGCATGAATATTACACATGGATTAATTGTTTTCCTTATGAGCCAATAGAGAGCTTCGACCTGATTACTTTGAGTGTAAAGTCACTTCTGTATCTTTTATAGTAACAGAGATATGCGTGTTTTAAATTTTATATAATGATTTTAAAAACGAGAGGCCTTAGGATGTATTACATTGTTTCAACAATCAAAGTGGTTATTTCAAATCTCCACGACGACGACTACAATCATGCACAAATTGATTGTTTACTTTATTGTTATGAGTGTTTCTATGGTAACTAAGCATGAATATTAAACATGGATTATTTTTTTTCTGATGAGCCAATAGAGAGCTTCGACCTGATTACATTGAGTGTAAAGTCACTTCTGTATCTTTTATAGTAACAGAGATGTGCGAGTTTTAAATTTTACATAATGTTTTTAAAACGTGAGGCCTTAGGATGTATTACATTGTTTCAACAATCAAAGTGGTTATTTCAAATCTCCACGACGACGACTACAATCATGCACAAATAGATTGTTTACTTTATTGTTATGAGAGTTTCTATGGTAACTAAGCATGAATATTACACATGGATTAATTTTTTTCCATATGAGCCAATAGAGAGCTTCTACCTGATTACATTGAGTGTGAAGTCACTTCTGTATTTTTTATAGTAACGGAGATATGCGAGTTTGAAATTTTATATAATGTTCTTGAAAACGTGAGGCTTTAGGATGTATTACATTGTTTCAACAATCAAAGTGATTATTTCAAATCTCCACGACGACGACTACAATCATGCACAAATAGATTGTTTACTTTATTGTTATGAGAGTTTCTATGGTAACTAAGCACGAATATTACACATGGATTAAATTTTTTCTAATGAGCCAATAGAGAGCTTGGACCTGATTACATTGAGTGTAAAATCACTTCTGTATCTTCTATAGTAACGGAGATATGCGAGTTTTAAATTTTATATAATGCTTTTAAAAACGTGAGGCCTTAGGATGTATTACATTGTTTCAACAATCAAAGTGTTTATTTCAAATCTCCACGACGACGACTACAATCATGCACAAATAGATTGTTTACTTTATTGTTATGAGTGTTTCTATGGTAACTAAGCATGAATATTACACATGGATTATTTTTTTTCTGATGAGCTAATAGAGAGCTTGGACCTGATTACATTGAGTGTAAAGTCACTTCTGTATCTTTTATAGTAACAGAGATATGCGAGTTTTAAATTTTTTATAATGTTTTTAAAAACCTGAGGCCTTAGGATGTATTACATTGTTTCAACAATCAAAGTGGTTATTTCAAATCTCCACGACGACGACTACAATCATGCACAAATAGATTGTTTACTTTATTGTTATGAGAGTTTCTATGGTAACTAAGCATGAATATTACACATGGATTAATTTTTTTCCTGATGAGCCAATAGAGAGCTTCTAGCTGATTACATTGAAAGTAAAGTCACTTCTGTATCTTTTATAGTAACAGAGATATGCGAGTTTTAAATTTTTTATAACGTTTTTAAAAACCTGAGGCCTTAGGATGTATTACATTGTTTCAACAATCAAAGTGGTTATTTCAAATCTCCACGACGACGACTACAATCATGCACAAATAGATTGTTTACTTTATTGTTATGAGAGTTTCTATGGTAACTAAGCATGAATATTACACATGGATTAATTTTTTTCCTGATGAGCCAATAGAGAGCTTTTGGCTGATTACATTGAATGTAAAGTCACTTCTGTATTTTTATAGTATCGGAGATATGCGACTTTTAAATATTATATAATGCTTTTAAAGACGTGAGGCCTTAGGATGTATTACATTGTTTCAACAATCAAAGTGTTTATTTCAAATCTCCACGACGACGACTACACTCATGCACAAATAGATTGTTTACTCTATTGTTATGAGTGTTTCTATGGTAACTAAGCATGAATATTACACATGGATTAATTTTTTTCTGATGAGCCAATAGAGAGCTTGGACCTGATTACATTGAGTGTAAAGTCACTTCTGTATCTTTTATAGTAACGGAGATATGCGAGTTTGAAATTTTATATAATGTTTTTGAAAACGTGAGGCTTTAGGATGTATTACATTGTTTCAACAATCAAAGTGATTATTTCAAATCTCCACGACGACGACTACAATCATGCACAAATAGATTGTTTATTTTATTGGTATGTGAGTTTCTATGGTAACTAAGCATGAATATTAAACATGGATTATTTTTTTTCTAATGAGCCAATAGAGAGCTTGGACCTGATTACATTGAGTGTAAAGTCACTTCTGTATCTTTTATAGTAACAGAGATGTGCGAGTTTTAAATTTTACATAATGTTTTTAAAACGTGAGGCCTTAGGATGTATTACATTGTTTCAACAATCAAAGTGGTTATTTCAAATCTCCACGACGACGACTACAATCATGCACAAATAGATTGTTTACTTTATTGTTATGAGAGTTTCTATGGTAACTAAGCATGAATATTACACATGGATTAATTTTTTTCCTTATGAGCCAATAGAGAGCTTCGACCTGATTACTTTGAGTGTAAAGTCACTTCTGTATCTTTTATAGTAACAGAGATATGCGTGTTTTAAATTTTATATAATGATTTTAAAAACGAGAGGCCTTAGGATGTATTACATTGTTTCAACAATCAAAGTGGTTATTTCAAATCTCCACGACGACGACTACAATCATGCACAAATTGATTGTTTACTTTATTGTTATGAGTGTTTCTATGGTAACGAAGCATGAATATTAAACATGGATTATTTTTTTTCTGATGAGCCAATAGAGAGCTTCGACCTGATTACATTGAGTGTAAAGTCACTTCTGTATCTTTTATAGTAACAGAGATGTGCGAGTTTTAAATTTTACATAATGTTTTTAAAACGTGAGGCCTTAGGATGTATTACATTGTTTCAACAATCAAAGTGGTTATTTCAAATCTCCACGACGACGACTACAATCATGCACAAATAGATTGTTTACTTTATTGTTATGAGAGTTTCTATGGTAACTAAGCATGAATATTACACATGGATTAATTTTTTTCCATATGAGCCAATAGAGAGCTTCTACCTGATTACATTGAGTGTGAAGTCACTTCTGTATTTTTTATAGTAACGGAGATATGTGACTTTTAAATTTTATATAATGATTTTAAAAACGTGAGGCCTTAGGATGTATTACATTGTTTCAACAATCAAAGTGTTTATTTCAAATCTCCACGACGACGACTACAATCATGCACAAATAGATTGTTTACTTTATTGTTATGAGTGTTTCTATGGTAACTAAGCATGAATATTACACATGGATTAATTTTTTTCTGATGAGCCAATAGAGAGCTTGGACCTGATTACATTGAGTGTAAAGTCACTTCTGTATCTTTTATAGTAACAGAGATATGCGAGTTTTAAATTTTTTATAATGTTTTTAAAACCTGAGGCCTTAGGATGCATTACATTGTTTCAACAATCAAAGTGGTTATTTCAAATCTCCACGACGACGACTACAATCATGCACAAATAGATTGTTTATTTTATTGGTATGTGAGTTTCTATGGTCACTGAGCATGAATATTAAACATGGATTATTTTTTTTCTAATGAGCCAATAGAGAGCTTCTACCTGATTACATTGAGTGTAAAGTCACTTCTGTATTTTTTATAGTAATAGAGATATGCGACTTTTAAATTTTATATAATGCTTTTAAAAACGTGAGGCCTTAGGATGTATTACATTGTTTCAACAATCAAAGTGTGTGTTTCAAATCTCCACGACGACGACTACAATCATGCACAAATAGATTGTTTACTTTATTGTTATGAGAGTTTCTATGGTAACTAAGCATGAATATTACACATGGATTAATTTTTTCCTCATGAGCCAATAGAGAGCTTCGACCTGATTACATTGAGTGTAAAGTAAGTTCTGTATCTTTTATAGTAACTGAGATATGCGAGTTTGAAATTTTATATAATGTTCTTGAAAACGTGAGGCTTTAGGATGTATTACATTGTTTCAACAATCGAAGTGATTATTTCAAATCTCCACGACGACGACTACAATCATGCACAAATAGATTGTTTACTTTATTGTTATGAGTGTTTCTATGGTAACTAAGCATGAATATTACACATGGATTATTTTTTTTCTGATGAGCTAATAGAGAGCTTGGACCTGATTACATTGAGTGTAAAGTCACTTCTGTATCTTTTATAGTAACAGAGATATGCGAGTTTTAAATTTTTTATAATGTTTTTAAAAACCTGAGGCCTTAGGATGTATTACATTGTTTCAACAATCAATATGGTTATTTCAAATCTCCACGACGACGACTACAATCATGCACAAATAGATTGTTTACTTTATTGTTATGAGAGTTTCTATGGTAACTAAGCATGAATATTACACATGGATTAATTTTTTTCCTGATGAGCCAATAGAGAGCTTCTAGCTGATTACATTGAAAGTAAAGTCACTTCTGTATTTTTATAGTATCGGAGATATGCGATTTTAAATTTTATATAATGCTTTTAAAAACGTGAGGCCTTAGGATGTATTACATTGTTTCAACAATCAAAGTGTTTATTTCAAATCTCCACTACGACGACTACAATCATGCACAAATAGATTTTTTACTTTATTGTTATGAGTGTTTCTATGGTAACTAAGCATGAATATTACACATGGATTAATTTTTTTCTGATGAGCCAATAGAGAGCTTGGACCTGATTACATTGAGTGTAAAGTCACTTCTGTATCTTTTATAGTAACAGAGATATGCGAGTTTTAAATTTTTTATAATGTTTTTAAAAACCTGAGGCCTTAGGATGCATTACATTGTTTCAAAAATCAAAGTGGTTATTTCAAATCTCCACGACGACGACTACAATCATGCACAAATAGATTTTTTACTTTATTGTTATAAGAGTTTCTATGGTAACTTAGCATGAATATTACACATGGATTAACTTTTTCCTGATGAGCCAATAGAGAGCTTCGACCTGATTACTTTGAGTGTAAAGTCACTTCTGTATCTTTTATAGTAACAGAGATATGCGTGTTTTAAATTTTATATAATGATTTTAAAAACGAGAGGCCTTAGGATGTATTACATTGTTTCAACAATCAAAGTGGTTATTTCAAATCTCCACGACGACGACTACAATCATGCACAAATTGATTGTTTACTTTATTGTTATGAGTGTTTCTATGGTAACTAAACATGAATATTAAACATGGATTATTTTTTTTCTGATGAGCCAATAGAGAGCTTCGACCTGATTACATTGAGTGTAAAGTCACTTCTGTATCTTTTATAGTAACAGAGATGTGCGAGTTTTAAATTTTACATAATGTTTTTAAAACGTGAGGCCTTAGGATGTATTACATTGTTTCAACAATCAAAGTGGTTATTTCAAATCTCCACGACGACGACTACAATCATGCACAAATAGATTGTTTACTTTATTGTTATGAGAGTTTCTATGGTAACTAAGCATGAATATTACACATGGATTAATTTTTTTTCCTTATGAGCCAATAGAGAGCTTCTACCTGATTACATTGAGTGTGAAGTCACTTCTGTATTTTTTATAGTAACAGAGATGTGCGAGTTTTAAATTTTACATAATGTTTTTAAAACGTGAGGCCTTAGGATGTATTACATTGTTTCAACAATCAAAGTGGTTATTTCAAATCTCCACGACGACGACTACAATCATGCACAAATAGATTGTTTACTTTATTGTTATGAGTGTTTCTATGGTAAGTAAGCACGAATATTACACATGGATTACTTTATTGTTATGAGTGTTTCTATGGTAACTAAACATGAATATTAAACATGGATTATTTTTTTTCTGATGACCCAATAGAGAGCTTGGACCTGATTACATTGAGTGTAAAGTCACTTCTGTATCTTTTATAGTAACAGAGATATGCGAGTTTTAAATTTTTTATAATGTTTTTAAAACCTGAGGCCTTAGGATGCATTACATTGTTTCAACAATCAAAGTGGTTATTTCAAATCTCCACGACGACGAATACAATCATGCACAAATAGATTGTTTATTTTATTGGTATGTGAGTTTCTATGGTAACTAAGCATGAATATTAAACATGGATTATTTTTTTTCTAATGAACCAATAGAGAGCTTCTACCTGATTACATTGAGTGTAAAGTCACTTCTGTATTTTTTATAGTAATAGAGATATGCGACTTTTAAATTTTATATAATGCTTTTAAAAACGTGAGGCCTTAGGATGTATTACATTGTTTCAACAATCAAAGTGTTTATTTCAAATCTCCACGACGACGACTACAATCATGCACAAATAGATTGTTTACTTTATTGTTATGAGAGTTTCTATGGTAACTAAGCATGAATATTACACATGGATTAATTTTTTCCTGATGAGCCAATAGAGAGCTTCGACCTGATTACATTGAGTGTAAAGTAAGTTCTGTATCTTTTATAGTAACGGAGATATGCGAGTTTGAAATTTTATATAATGTTCTTGAAAACGTGAGGCTTTAGGATGTATTACATTGTTTCAACAATCAAAGTGGTTATTTCAAATCTCCACGACGACGACTGCAATCATGCACAAATAGATTGTTTACTTTATTGTTATGAGAGTTTCTATGGTAACTAAGCATGAATATTACACATGGATTAATTTTTTTCCTGATGAGCCAATAGAGAGCTTTTGGCTGATTACATTGAATGTAAAGTCACTTCTGTATTTTTATAGTATCGGAGATATGCGACTTTTAAATATTATATAATGCTTTTAAAGACGTGAGGCCTTAGGATGTATTACATTGTTTCAACAATCAAAGTGTTTATTTCAAATCTCCACGACGACGACTACACTCATGCACAAATAGATTGTTTACTCTATTGTTATGAGTGTTTCTATGGTAACTAAGCATGAATATTACACATGGATTAATTTTTTTCTGATGAGCCAATAGAGAGCTTGGACCTGATTACATTGAGTGTAAAGTCACTTCTGTATCTTTTATAGTATCGGAGATATGCGACTTTTAAATTTTATATAATGCCTTTAAAAACGTGAGGCCTTAGGATGTATTACATTGTTTCAACAATCAAAGTGTTTATTTCAAATCTCCACGACGACGACTACAATCATGCACAAATAGATTGTTTACTCTATTGTTATGAGTGTTTCTATGGTAACTAAGCATGAATATTACACATGGATTAATTTTTTTCTGATGAGCCAATAGAGAGCTTCGACCGGATTACATTGAGTGTAAAGTCACTTCTGTATCTTTTATAGTAACGGAGATATGCGAGTTTGAAATTTTATATAATGTTTTTGAAAACGTGAGGCTTTAGGATGTATTACATTGTTTCAACAATCAAAGTGATTATTTCAAATCTCCACGACGACGACTACAATCATGCACAAATAGATTGTTTATTTTATTGGTATGTGAGTTTCTATGGTAACTAAGCATGAATATTAAACATGGATTATTTTTTTTCTAATGAGCCAATAGAGAGCTTGGACCTGATTACATTGAGTGTAAAGTCACTTCTGTATCTTTTATAGTAACAGAGATGTGCGAGTTTTAAATTTTACATAATGTTTTTAAAACGTGAGGCCTTAGGATGTATTACATTGTTTCAACAATCAAAGTGGTTATTTCAAATCTCCACGACGACGACTACAATCATGCACAAATAGATTGTTTACTTTATTGTTATGAGAGTTTCTATGGTAACTAAGCATGAATATTACACATGGATTAATTTTTTTCCTTATGAGCCAATAGAGAGCTTCGACCTGATTACTTTGAGTGTAAAGTCACTTCTGTATCTTTTATAGTAACAGAGATATGCGTGTTTTAAATTTTATATAATGATTTTAAAAACGAGAGGCCTTAGGATGTATTACATTGTTTCAACAATCAAAGTGGTTATTTCAAATCTCCACGACGACGACTACAATCATGCACAAATTGATTGTTTACTTTATTGTTATGAGTGTTTCTATGGTAACGAAGCATGAATATTAAACATGGATTATTTTTTTTCTGATGAGCCAATAGAGAGCTTCGACCTGATTACATTGAGTGTAAAGTCACTTCTGTATCTTTTATAGTAACAGAGATGTGCGAGTTTTAAATTTTACATAATGTTTTTAAAACGTGAGGCCTTAGGATGTATTACATTGTTTCAACAATCAAAGTGGTTATTTCAAATCTCCACGACGACGACTACAATCATGCACAAATAGATTGTTTACTTTATTGTTATGAGAGTTTCTATGGTAACTAAGCATGAATATTACACATGGATTAATTTTTTTCCTGATGAGCCAATAGAGAGCTTTTGGCTGATTACATTGAATGTAAAGTCACTTCTGTATTTTTATAGTATCGGAGATATGCGACTTTTAAATATTATATAATGCTTTTAAAGACGTGAGGCCTTAGGATGTATTACATTGTTTCAACAATCAAAGTGTTTATTTCAAATCTCCACGACGACGACTACACTCATGCACAAATAGATTGTTTACTCTATTGTTATGAGTGTTTCTATGGTAACTAAGCATGAATATTACACATGGATTAATTTTTTTCTGATGAGCCAATAGAGAGCTTGGACCTGATTACATTGAGTGTAAAGTCACTTCTGTATCTTTTATAGTATCGGAGATATGCGACTTTTAAATTTTATATAATGCCTTTAAAAACGTGAGGCCTTAGGATGTATTACATTGTTTCAACAATCAAAGTGTTTATTTCAAATCTCCACGACGACGACTACAATCATGCACAAATAGATTGTTTACTCTATTGTTATGAGTGTTTCTATGGTAACTAAGCATGAATATTACACATGGATTAATTTTTTTCTGATGAGCCAATAGAGAGCTTCGACCGGATTACATTGAGTGTAAAGTCACTTCTGTATCTTTTATAGTAACGGAGATATGCGAGTTTGAAATTTTATATAATGTTTTTGAAAACGTGAGGCTTTAGGATGTATTACATTGTTTCAACAATCAAAGTGATTATTTCAAATCTCCACGACGACGACTACAATCATGCACAAATAGATTGTTTATTTTATTGGTATGTGAGTTTCTATGGTAACTAAGCATGAATATTAAACATGGATTATTTTTTTTCTAATGAGCCAATAGAGAGCTTGGACCTGATTACATTGAGTGTAAAGTCACTTCTGTATCTTTTATAGTAACAGAGATGTGCGAGTTTTAAATTTTACATAATGTTTTTAAAACGTGAGGCCTTAGGATGTATTACATTGTTTCAACAATCAAAGTGGTTATTTCAAATCTCCACGACGACGACTACAATCATGCACAAATAGATTGTTTACTTTATTGTTATGAGAGTTTCTATGGTAACTAAGCATGAATATTACACATGGATTAATTTTTTTCCTTATGAGCCAATAGAGAGCTTCGACCTGATTACTTTGAGTGTAAAGTCACTTCTGTATCTTTTATAGTAACAGAGATATGCGTGTTTTAAATTTTATATAATGATTTTAAAAACGAGAGGCCTTAGGATGTATTACATTGTTTCAACAATCAAAGTGGTTATTTCAAATCTCCACGACGACGACTACAATCATGCACAAATTGATTGTTTACTTTATTGTTATGAGTGTTTCTATGGTAACGAAGCATGAATATTAAACATGGATTATTTTTTTTCTGATGAGCCAATAGAGAGCTTCGACCTGATTACATTGAGTGTAAAGTCACTTCTGTATCTTTTATAGTAACAGAGATGTGCGAGTTTTAAATTTTACATAATGTTTTTAAAACGTGAGGCCTTAGGATGTATTACATTGTTTCAACAATCAAAGTGGTTATTTCAAATCTCCACGACGACGACTACAATCATGCACAAATAGATTGTTTACTTTATTGTTATGAGAGTTTCTATGGTAACTAAGCATGAATATTACACATGGATTAATTTTTTTCCATATGAGCCAATAGAGAGCTTCTACCTGATTACATTGAGTGTGAAGTCACTTCTGTATTTTTTATAGTAACGGAGATATGTGACTTTTAAATTTTATATAATGATTTTAAAAACGTGAGGCCTTAGGATGTATTACATTGTTTCAACAATCAAAGTGTTTATTTCAAATCTCCACGACGACGACTACAATCATGCACAAATAGATTGTTTACTTTATTGTTATGAGTGTTTCTATGGTAACTAAGCATGAATATTACACATGGATTAATTTTTTTCTGATGAGCCAATAGAGAGCTTGGACCTGATTACATTGAGTGTAAAGTCACTTCTGTATCTTTTATAGTAACAGAGATATGCGAGTTTTAAATTTTTTATAATGTTTTTAAAACCTGACGCCTTAGGATGCATTACATTGTTTCAACAATCAAAGTGGTTATTTCAAATCTCCACGACGACGACTACAATCATGCACAAATAGATTGTTTATTTTATTGGTATGTGAGTTTCTATGGTCACTGAGCATGAATATTAAACATGGATTATTTTTTTTCTAATGAGCCAATAGAGAGCTTCTACCTGATTACATTGAGTGTAAAGTCACTTCTGTATTTTTTATAGTAATAGAGATATGCGACTTTTAAATTTTATATAATGCTTTTAAAAACGTGAGGCCTTAGGATGTATTACATTGTTTCAACAATCAAAGTGTGTGTTTCAAATCTCCACGACGACGACTACAATCATGCACAAATAGATTGTTTACTTTATTGTTATGAGAGTTTCTATGGTAACTAAGCATGAATATTACACATGGATTAATTTTTTCCTCATGAGCCAATAGAGAGCTTCGACCTGATTACATTGAGTGTAAAGTAAGTTCTGTATCTTTTATAGTAACTGAGATATGCGAGTTTGAAATTTTATATAATGTTCTTGAAAACGTGAGGCTTTAGGATGTATTTCATTGTTTCAACAATCGAAGTGATTATTTCAAATCTCCACGACGACGACTACAATCATGCACAAATAGATTGTTTACTTTATTGTTATGAGAGTTTCTATGGTAACTAAGCACGAATATTACACATGGATTAATTTTTTTCTAATGAGCCAATAGAGAGCTTGGACCTGATTACATTGAGTGTAAAATCACTTCTCTATCTTCTATAGTAACGGAGATATGCGAGTTTTAAATTTTATATAATGCTTTTAAAAACGTGAGGCCTTAGGATGTATTACATTGTTTCAACAATCAAAGTGTTTATTTCAAATCTCCACGACGACGACTACAATCATGCACAAATAGATTGTTTACTTTATTGTTATGAGTGTTTCTATGGTAACTAAGCATGAATATTACACATGGATTATTTTTTTTCTGATGAGCTAATAGAGAGCTTGGACCTGATTACATTGAGTGTAAAGTCACTTCTGTATCTTTTATAGTAACAGAGATATGCGAGTTTTAAATTTTTTATAATGTTTTTAAAAACCTGAGGCCTTAGGATGTATTACATTGTTTCAACAATCAATATGGTTATTTCAAATCTCCACGACGACGACTACAATCATGCACAAATAGATTGTTTACTTTATTGTTATGAGAGTTTCTATGGTAACTAAGCATGAATATTACACATGGATTAATTTTTTTCCTGATGAGCCAATAGAGAGCTTCTAGCTGATTACATTGAAAGTAAAGTCACTTCTGTATTTTTATAGTATCGGAGATATGCGACTTTTAAATTTTATATAATGCTTTTAAAAACGTGAGGCCTTAGGATGTATTACATTGTTTCAACAATCAAAGTGTTTATTTCAAATCTCCACTACGACGACTACAATCATGCACAAATAGATTTTTTACTTTATTGTTATGAGTGTTTCTATGGTAACTAAGCATGAATATTACACATGGATTAATTTTTTTCTGATGAGCCAATAGAGAGCTTGGACCTGATTACATTGAGTGTAAAGTCACTTCTGTATCTTTTATAGTAACAGAGATATGCGAGTTTTAAATTTTTTATAATGTTTTTAAAAACCTGAGGCCTTAGGATGCATTACATTGTTTCAAAAATCAAAGTGGTTATTTCAAATCTCCACGACGACGACTACAATCATGCACAAATAGATTTTTTACTTTATTGTTATAAGAGTTTCTATGGTAACTTAGCATGAATATTACACATGGATTAAATTTTTCCTGATGAGCCAATAGAGAGCTTCGACCTGATTACTTTGAGTGTAAAGTCACTTCTGTATCTTTTATAGTAACAGAGATATGCGTGTTTTAAATTTTATATAATGATTTTAAAAACGAGAGGCCTTAGGATGTATTACATTGTTTCAACAATCAAAGTGGTTATTTCAAATCTCCACGACGACGACTACAATCATGCACAAATTGATTGTTTACTTTATTGTTATGAGTGTTTCTATGGTAACTAAACATGAATATTAAACATGGATTATTTTTTTTCTGATGAGCCAATAGAGAGCTTCGACCTGATTACATTGAGTGTAAAGTCACTTCTGTATCTTTTATAGTAACAGAGATGTGCGAGTTTTAAATTTTACATAATGTTTTTAAAACGTGAGGCCTTAGGATGTATTACATTGTTTCAACAATCAAAGTGGTTATTTCAAATCTCCACGACGACGACTACAATCATGCACAAATAGATTGTTTACTTTATTGTTATGAGAGTTTCTATGGTAACTAAGCATGAATATTACACATGGATTAATTTTTTTTCCTTATGAGCCAATAGAGAGCTTCTACCTGATTACATTGAGTGTGAAGTCACTTCTGTATTTTTTATAGTAACAGAGATGTGCGAGTTTTAAATTTTACATAATGTTTTTAAAACGTGAGGCCTTAGGATGTATTACATTGTTTCAACAATCAAAGTGGTTATTTCAAATCTCCACGACGACGACTACAATCATGCACAAATAGATTGTTTACTTTATTGTTATGAGTGTTTCTATGGTAAGTAAGCACGAATATTACACATGGATTACTTTATTGTTATGAGTGTTTCTATGGTAACTAAACATGAATATTAAACATGGATTATTTTTTTTCTGATGACCCAATAGAGAGTTTGGACCTGATTACATTGAGTGTAAAGTCACTTCTGTATCTTTTATAGTAACAGAGATATGCGAGTTTTAAATTTTTTATAATGTTTTTAAAACCTGAGGCCTTAGGATGCATTACATTGTTTCAACAATCAAAGTGGTTATTTCAAATCTCCACGGCGACGAATACAATCATGCACAAATAGATTGTTTATTTTATTGGTATGTGAGTTTCTATGGTAACTAAGCATGAATATTAAACATGGATTATTTTTTTTCTAATGAACCAATAGAGAGCTTCTACCTGATTACATTGAGTGTAAAGTCACTTCTGTATTTTTATAGTAATAGAGATATGCGACTTTTAAATTTTATATAATGCTTTTAAAAACGTGAGGCCTTAGGATGTATTACATTGTTTCAACAATCAAAGTGTTTATTTCAAATCTCCACGACGACGACTACAATCATGCACAAATAGATTGTTTACTTTATTGTTATGAGAGTTTCTATGGTAACTAAGCATGAATATTACACATGGATTAATTTTTTCCTGATGAGCCAATAGAGAGCTTCGACCTGATTACATTGAGTGTAAAGTAAGTTCTGTATCTTTTATAGTAACGGAGATATGCGAGTTTGAAATTTTATATAATGTTCTTGAAAACGTGAGGCTTTAGGATGTATTACATTGTTTCAACAATCAAAGTGGTTATTTCAAATCTCCACGACGACGACTACAATCATGCACAAATAGATTGTTTACTTTATTGTTATGAGAGTTTCTATGGTAACTAAGCATGAATATTACACATGGATTAATTTTTTTCCTGATGAGCCAATAGAGAGCTTCTAGCTGATTACATTGAAAGTAAAGTCACTTCTGTATTTTTATAGTATCGGAGATATGCGACTTTTAAATATTATATAATGCTTTTAAAGACGTGAGGCCTTAGGATGTATTACATTGTTTCAACAATCAAAGTGTTTATTTCAAATCTCCACGACGACGACTACACTCATGCACAAATAGATTGTTTACTCTATTGTTATGAGTGTTTCTATGGTAACTAAGCATGAATATTACACATGGATTAATTTTTTTCTGATGAGCCAATAGAGAGCTTGGACCTGATTACATTGAGTGTAAAGTCACTTCTGTATCTTTTATAGTATCGGAGATATGCGACTTTTAAATTTTATATAATGCCTTTAAAAACGTGAGGCCTTAGGATGTATTACATTGTTTCAACAATCAAAGTGTTTATTTCAAATCTCCACGACGACGACTACAATCATGCACAAATAGATTGTTTACTCTATTGTTATGAGTGTTTCTATGGTAACTAAGCATGAATATTACACATGGATTAATTTTTTTCTGATGAGCCAATAGAGAGCTTCGACCTGATTACATTGAGTGTAAAGTCACTTCTGTATCTTTTATAGTAACGGAGATATGCGAGTTTGAAATTTTATATAATGTTTTTGAAAACGTGAGGCTTTAGGATGTATTACATTGTTTCAACAATCAAAGTGATTATTTCAAATCTCCACGACGACGACTACAATCATGCACAAATAGATTGTTTATTTTATTGGTATGTGAGTTTCTATGGTAACTAAGCATGAATATTAAACATGGATTATTTTTTTTCTAATGAGCCAATAGAGAGCTTGGACCTGATTACATTGAGTGTAAAGTCACTTCTGTATCTTTTATAGTAACAGAGATGTGCGAGTTTTAAATTTTACATAATGTTTTTAAAACGTGAGGCCTTAGGATGTATTACATTGTTTCAACAATCAAAGTGGTTATTTCAAATCTCCACGACGACGACTACAATCATGCACAAATAGATTGTTTACTTTATTGTTATGAGAGTTTCTATGGTAACTAAGCATGAATATTACACATGGATTAATTTTTTTCCTTATGAGCCAATAGAGAGCTTCGACCTGATTACTTTGAGTGTAAAGTCACTTCTGTATCTTTTATAGTAACAGAGATATGCGTGTTTTAAATTTTATATAATGATTTTAAAAACGAGAGGCCTTAGGATGTATTACATTGTTTCAACAATCAAAGTGGTTATTTCAAATCTCCACGACGACGACTACAATCATGCACAAATTGATTGTTTACTTTATTGTTATGAGTGTTTCTATGGTAACGAAGCATGAATATTAAACATGGATTATTTTTTTTCTGATGAGCCAATAGAGAGCTTCGACCTGATTACATTGAGTGTAAAGTCACTTCTGTATCTTTTATAGTAACAGAGATGTGCGAGTTTTAAATTTTACATAATGTTTTTAAAACGTGAGGCCTTAGGATGTATTACATTGTTTCAACAATCAAAGTGGTTATTTCAAATCTCCACGACGACGACTACAATCATGCACAAATAGATTGTTTACTTTATTGTTATGAGAGTTTCTATGGTAACTAAGCATGAATATTACACATGGATTAATTTTTTTCCATATGAGCCAATAGAGAGCTTCTACCTGATTACATTGAGTGTGAAGTCACTTCTGTATTTTTTATAGTAACGGAGATATGTGACTTTTAAATTTTATATAATGATTTTAAAAACGTGAGGCCTTAGGATGTATTACATTGTTTCAACAATCAAAGTGTTTATTTCAAATCTCCACGACGACGACTACAATCATGCACAAATAGATTGTTTACTTTATTGTTATGAGTGTTTCTATGGTAACTAAGCATGAATATTACACATGGATTAATTTTTTTCTGATGAGCCAATAGAGAGCTTGGACCTGATTACATTGAGTGTAAAGTCACTTCTGTATCTTTTATAGTAACAGAGATATGCGAGTTTTAAATTTTTTATAATGTTTTTAAAACCTGAAGCCTTAGGATGCATTACATTGTTTCAACAATCAAAGTGGTTATTTCAAATCTCCACGACGACGACTACAATCATGCACAAATAGATTGTTTATTTTATTGGTATGTGAGTTTCTATGGTCACTGAGCATGAATATTAAACATGGATTATTTTTTTTCTAATGAGCCAATAGAGAGCTTCTACCTGATTACATTGAGTGTAAAGTCACTTCTGTATTTTTTATAGTAATAGAGATATGCGACTTTTAAATTTTATATAATGCTTTTAAAAACGTGAGGCCTTAGGATGTATTACATTGTTTCAACAATCAAAGTGTGTGTTTCAAATCTCCACGACGACGACTACAATCATGCACAAATAGATTGTTTACTTTATTGTTATGAGAGTTTCTATGGTAACTAAGCATGAATATTACACATGGATTAATTTTTTCCTCATGAGCCAATAGAGAGCTTCGACCTGATTACATTGAGTGTAAAGTAAGTTCTGTATCTTTTATAGTAACTGAGATATGCGAGTTTGAAATTTTATATAATGTTCTTGAAAACGTGAGGCTTTAGGATGTATTACATTGTTTCAACAATCGAAGTGATTATTTCAAATCTCCACGACGACGACTACAATCATGCACAAATAGATTGTTTACTTAATTGTTATGAGAGTTTCTATGGTAACTAAGCACGAATATTACACATGGATTAATTTTTTTCTAATGAGCCAATAGAGAGCTTGGACCTGATTACATTGAGTGTAAAATCACTTCTCTATCTTCTATAGTAACGGAGATATGCGAGTTTTAAATTTTATATAATGCTTTTAAAAACGTGAGGCCTTAGGATGTATTACATTGTTTCAACAATCAAAGTGTTTATTTCAAATCTCCACGACGACGACTACAATCATGCACAAATAGATTGTTTACTTTATTGTTATGAGTGTTTCTATGGTAACTAAGCATGAATATTACACATGGATTATTTTTTTTCTGATGAGCTAATAGAGAGCTTGGACCTGATTACATTGAGTGTAAAGTCACTTCTGTATCTTTTATAGTAACAGAGATATGCGAGTTTTAAATTTTTTATAATGTTTTTAAAAACCAGAGGCCTTAGGATGTATTACATTGTTTCAACAATCAATATGGTTATTTCAAATCTCCACGACGACGACTACAATCATGCACAAATAGATTGTTTACTTTATTGTTATGAGAGTTTCTATGGTAACTAAGCATGAATATTACACATGGATTAATTTTTTTCCTGATGAGCCAATAGAGAGCTTCTAGCTGATTACATTGAAAGTAAAGTCACTTCTGTATTTTTATAGTATCGGAGATATGCGACTTTTAAATTTTATATAATGCTTTTAAAAACGTGAGGCCTTAGGATGTATTACATTGTTTCAACAATCAAAGTGTTTATTTCAAATCTCCACTACGACGACTACAATCATGCACAAATAGATTGTTTACTTTATTGTTATGAGTGTTTCTATGGTAACTAAGCATGAATATTACACATGGATTATTTTTTTTCTGATGAGCCAATAGAGAGCTTCGACCTGATTACATTGAGTGTAAAGTCACTTCTGTATCTTTTATAGTAACAGAGATGTGCGAGTTTTAAATTTTACATAATGTTTTTAAAACGTGAGGCCTTAGGATGTGTTACATTGTTTCAACAATCAAAGTGGTTATTTCAAATCTCCACGACGACGACTACAATCATGCACAAATAGATTGTTTACTTTATTGTTATGAGAGTTTCTATGGTAACTAAGCATGAATATTACACATGGATTAATTTTTTTCCATATGAGCCAATAGAGAGCTTCTACCTGATTACATTGAGTGTGAAGTCACTTCTGTATTTTTTATAGTAACGGAGATATGTGACTTTTAAATTTTATATAATGATTTTAAAAACGTGAGGCCTTAGGATGTATTACATTGTTTCAACAATCAAAGTGTTTATTTCAAATCTCCACGACGACGACTACAATCATGCACAAATAGATTGTTTACTTTATTGTTATGAGTGTTTCTATGGTAACTAAGCATGAATATTACACATGGATTAATTTTTTTCTGATGAGCCAATAGAGAGCTTGGACCTGATTACATTGAGTGTAAAGTCACTTCTGTATCTTTTATAGTAACAGAGATATGCGAGTTTTAAAGTTTTTATAATGTTTTTAAAACCTGAGGCCTTAGGATGCATTACATTGTTTCAACAATCAAAGTGGTTATTTCAAATCTCCACGACGACGACTACAATCATGCACAAATAGATTGTTTATTTTATTGGTATGTGAGTTTCTATGGTCACTGAGCATGAATATTAAACATGGATTATTTTTTTTCTAATGAGCCAATAGAGAGCTTCGACCTGATTACATTGAGTGTAAAGTAAGTTCTGTATCTTTTATAGTAACTGAGATATGCGAGTTTGAAATTTTATATAATGTTCTTGAAAACGTGAGGCTTTAGGATGTATTACATTGTTTCAACAATCGAAGTGATTATTTCAAATCTCCACGACGACGACTACAATCATGCACAAATAGATTGTTTACTTTTTTGTTATGAGAGTTTCTATGGTAACTAAGCACGAATATTACACATGGATTAATTTTTTTCTAATGAGCCAATAGAGAGCTTGGACCTGATTACATTGAGTGTAAAATCACTTCTCTATCTTCTATAGTAACGGAGATATGCGAGTTTTAAATTTTATATAATGCTTTTAAAAACGTGAGGCCTTAGGATGTATTACATTGTTTCAACAATCAAAGTGTTTATTTCAAATCTCCACGACGACGACTACAATCATGCACAAATAGATTGTTTACTTTATTGTTATGAGTGTTTCTATGGTAACAAAGCATGAATATTACACATGGATTATTTTTTTTCTGATGAGCTAATAGAGAGCTTGGACCTGATTACATTGAGTGTAAAGTCACTTCTGTATCTTTTATAGTAACAGAGATATGCGAGTTTTAAATTTTTTATAATGTTTTTAAAAACCTGAGGCCTTAGGATGTATTACATTGTTTCAACAATCAATATGGTTATTTCAAATCTCCACGACGACGACTACAATCATGCACAAATAGATTGTTTACTTTATTGTTATGAGAGTTTCTATGGTAACTAAGATGAATATTACACATGGATTAATTTTTTTCTAATGAGCCAATAGAGAGCTTCTAGCTGATTACATTGAAAGTAAAGTCACTTCTGTATTTTTATAGTATCGGAGATATGCGACTTTTAAATTTTATATAATGCTTTTAAAAACGTGAGGCCTTAGGATGTATTACATTGTTTCAACAATCAAAGTGTTTATTTCAAATCTCCACTACGACGACTACAATCATGCACAAATAGATTGTTTACTTTATTGTTATGAGTGTTTCTATGGTAACTAAGCATGAATATTACACATGGATTAATTTTTTTCTGATGAGCCAATAGAGAGCTTGGACCTGATTACATTGAGTGTAAAGTCACTTCTGAGTCATTCCATGCCAAATCAACACAGATATGTGTAATTTTTAACCTGACCATCTCCGATTTTCATGAAATTTGGGGAGTTGAAACTATGCATAGAACTTAGGAACTATGAAAATTTTTAGTCTCGTGCGTCTTGTAATTGTTAAGTTATACAAGGTCAAAGTTTGCAGAAATTGCCCTTTTTGAGCCCGCTTAGCTATACTAAATCTGTTGTAACTCCGCCCCTATTCTGCCTAGGAAGCTCAAATAAAGCTTATTGTACAGTGAATTGAACAAGCTTTCCAGTGATATATAACAAGCCGACCTTTGGATAAAAATATAATTTTGTCATGTGACCTTGACTTTTGACCTTGAATATCTCAAAACATGTCATCACCAAAAATCGTGAAAAAAATGTATTTGGTCCCTCATACCATACTCTAAAACATACCAAAAAATCATTCTGGGACTGCAATGGGATCAGAAGATACAAAATAATATGTGTAACTATGTGACTGATAAAAGCCCCATTACATGAACTATGAAGAGTCAAATGTCCCTTAACACTCCCTACAAAATGTGAAGGAGTCATCCTGGGTATAATGGTCATGAAAGAAATAGGTTAGGCACAGCCTAGCCGTGTGTGTCAAGCGCAGATCCGGCATATTGTTGACCGCCATATTGAATTCAAGGCAAAAATTTCAAAGGAAAGGGGGTGATGTGATCTATCAAATCAGGCTAGAATTTAACGAGAAATGAAGTGACGAAGGTTTATCCAACATATATTTAACCAGCAAAAATTTATTACTGCATGCTTGTAATCATTTTCTCCTTTTCGAGGTGTTAAAAACAAAGCATTGGAATGCTCCTAATGTGTTAGGAACTCATCGAGATCACGCTGAAATCTTAGGAGAGAAAGATGTATACGCACCATTGCATATGATTTTAATCAGCTACATTCGCCAAATAGTTGAATAGTGAAGAATATTGGGAAAAGTATCTCAAACAATTACGTGACACTTCCTTCGGAATGAAAAATTCTTCACTGACGAGGCAAATTTTTATGTTCACGGTGAAGTTATTAAAAATAATATGCAATACCTGTGATTTGCTCAGTCGAATGGTTGTTGCTGGTAAGCTAATTATGTGGTATAATGTATGGCGAACGGAAATGGTTGGTCCATATTCAACAACGGAACCTTAAATGGTGAGGGCTACTTGGATTTGTTAAGTGAACAGGTTTTTTCACCCTTGCTTACGGGATATGGCACTTTTCGAAAGTTTTGAAACAGGACAGAGTGTGACCACACTATGTGGACATTTTCGCAATTTCTTCATGGTAATTTTCTAGGTAGATTGATGGGCAAACGGGGATCTATTAAAAGGCCTGCACATTCCCCAGATCTAACATCTTAGGAGGACGTTTACCTTCAGAAACATTTGAAGAGAATGGTGCATGCACTAAAAGTCCCTGATATTGACCATCTGAGAGAAGGCATAGTTGCTGCTTGTGATGTTGTTGCACATGCTACATTACCAAATGTTCTATGCGAGTGTGAGAGACGTCAACGAGTGTGCTCACAGGAACATTGACAACATTATAATGTGCATATATCGTAAGTGAAAGATATGTGTATAACTTTTTGCTGGCGTAAGATACGTTGGAAAATCCTTCGTCACTTCATTTCTCGTGAAATTCTAGCCTCATTTGATATATCACATCACCTCCTTTCCTTTGAAATTTTTGCGTTGAATTCAATATGGCGGTCAACAATATGCCGGACCTGCGCTTGACACACACGGCTAGGGATCTCCCTGTGTCTAACCTATTTCTTTCATGACCAATTATACCCAGGATAACTCCTTCACATTTTATAGGGGGTGTTAAGGAATATTTGACTCTTCATAGTTCATGTAATGGGGCTTTTATCAGTCACATAGTTACACATATTATTTTGTATCTTCTGATCCCATTGTAGTCCCAGAATGATTTTTTGGTATGTTTTAGAGTATGGCATGAGGGACCAAATATATTTTTTTCACGATTTTTGGTGATGACATGTTTTGAGATATTCAAGGTCAAAAGTCAAGGTCACGTGACAAAATTATATTTTTATCCAAAGGTGGGCTTGTTAAATATCACTGGAAAGCTTGTTCAATTCACTGTACAATAAGCTTTATTTGAGCTTCCTAGGCAAAATAGAGGCGGAGTTACAGCAGATTTAGTATAGCTAAGCGGGCTCAAAAAGGGCAATTTATGCTAACTTTGACCTTGAATAATTTAACAATTACAAGACGCATGAAACTAAAAATTTTTATACTTACTAAGTTCTATGCATAGTTTCAACTCCCCAAATTTCATGAAAATCGGAGATGGTCAGGTCAAAGGCTGTGTTGATTTCGCATGGAATGACTCTTCTGTATCTTTTATAGTAACAGAGATATGCGAGTTTTAAATTTTTTATAATGTTTTTAAAAACCTGAGGCCTTAGGATGCATTACATTGTTTCAAAAATCAAAGTGGTTATTTCAAATCTCCACGACGACGACTACAATCATGCACAAATAGATTTTTTACTTTATTGTTATAAGAGTTTCTATGGTAACTTAGCATGAATATTACACATGGATTAAATTTTTCCTGATGAGCCAATAGAGAGCTTCGACCTGATTACTTTGAGTGTAAAGTCACTTCTGTATCTTTTATAGTAACAGAGATATGCGTGTTTTAAATTTTATATAATGATTTTAAAAACGAGAGGCCTTAGGATGTATTACATTGTTTCAACAATCAAAGTGGTTATTTCAAATCTCCACGACGACGACTACAATCATGCACAAATTGATTGTTTACTTTATTGTTATGAGTGTTTCTATGGTAACTAAACATGAATATTAAACATGGATTATTTTTTTTCTGATGAGCCAATAGAGAGCTTCGACCTGATTACATTGAGTGTAAAGTCACTTCTGTATCTTTTATAGTAACAGAGATGTGCGAGTTTTAAATTTTACATAATGTTTTTAAAACGTGAGGCCTTAGGATGTATTACATTGTTTCAACAATCAAAGTGGTTATTTCAAATCTCCACGACGACGACTACAATCATGCACAAATAGATTGTTTACTTTATTGTTATGAGAGTTTCTATGGTAACTAAGCATGAATATTACACATGGATTAATTTTTTTTCCTTATGAGCCAATAGAGAGCTTCTACCTGATTACATTGAGTGTGAAGTCACTTCTGTATTTTTTATAGTAACAGAGATGTGCGAGTTTTAAATTTTACATAATGTTTTTAAAACGTGAGGCCTTAGGATGTATTACATTGTTTCAACAATCAAAGTGGTTATTTCAAATCTCCACGACGACGACTACAATCATGCACAAATAGATTGTTTACTTTATTGTTATGAGTGTTTCTATGGTAAGTAAGCACGAATATTACACATGGATTACTTTATTGTTATGAGTGTTTCTATGGTAACTAAACATGAATATTAAACATGGATTATTTTTTTTCTGATGACCCAATAGAGAGTTTGGACCTGATTACATTGAGTGTAAAGTCACTTCTGTATCTTTTATAGTAACAGAGATATGCGAGTTTTAAATTTTTTATAATGTTTTTAAAACCTGAGGCCTTAGGATGCATTACATTGTTTCAACAATCAAAGTGGTTATTTCAAATCTCCACGACGACGAATACAATCATGCACAAATAGATTGTTTATTTTATTGGTATGTGAGTTTCTATGGTAACTAAGCATGAATATTAAACATGGATTATTTTTTTTCTAATGAACCAATAGAGAGCTTCTACCTGATTACATTGAGTGTAAAGTCACTTCTGTATTTTTTATAGTAATAGAGATATGCGACTTTTAAATTTTATATAATGCTTTTAAAAACGTGAGGCCTTAGGATGTATTACATTGTTTCAACAATCAAAGTGTTTATTTCAAATCTCCACGACGACGACTACAATCATGCACAAATAGATTGTTTACTTTATTGTTATGAGAGTTTCTATGGTAACTAAGCATGAATATTACACATGGATTAATTTTTTCCTGATGAGCCAATAGAGAGCTTCGACCTGATTACATTGAGTGTAAAGTAAGTTCTGTATCTTTTATAGTAACGGAGATATGCGAGTTTGAAATTTTATATAATGTTCTTGAAAACGTGAGGCTTTAGGATGTATTACATTGTTTCAACAATCAAAGTGATTATTTCAAATCTCCACGACGACGACTACAATCATGCACAAATAGATTGTTTACTTTATTGTTATGAGAGTTTCTATGGTAACTAAGCACGAATATTACACATGGATTATTTTTTTTCTGATGAGCTAATAGAGAGCTTGGACCTGATTACATTGAGTGTAAAGTCACTTCTGTATCTTTTATAGTAACAGAGATATGCGAGTTTTAAATTTTTTATAATGTTTTTAAAAACCTGAGGCCTTAGGATGTATTACATTGTTTCAACAATCAAAGTGGTTATTTCAAATCTCCACGACGACGACTACAATCATGCACAAATAGATTGTTTACTTTATTGTTATGAGAGTTTCTATGGTAACTAAGCATGAATATTACACATGGATTAATTTTTTTCCTGATGAGCCAATAGAGAGCTTCTAGCTGATTACATTGAAAGTAAAGTCACTTCTGTATTTTTATAGTATCGGAGATATGCGACTTTTAAATTTTATATAATGCTTTTAAAAACGTGAGGCCTTAGGATGTATTACATTGTTTCAACAATCAAAGTGTTTATTTCAAATCTCCACTACGACGACTACAATCATGCACAAATAGATTGTTTACTTTATTGTTATGAGTGTTTCTATGGTAACTAAGCATGAATATTACACATGGATTAATTTTTTTCTGATGAGCCAATAGAGAGCTTGGACCTGATTACATTGAGTGTAAAGTCACTTCTGTATCTTTTATAGTAACAGAGATATGCGAGTTTTAAATTTTTTATAATGTTTTTAAAAACCTGAGGCCTTAGGATGCATTACATTGTTTCAAAAATCAAAGTGGTTATTTCAAATCTCCACGACGACGACTACAATCATGCACAAATAGATTTTTTACTTTATTGTTATAAGAGTTTCTATGGTAACTTAGCATGAATATTACACATGGATTAAATTTTTCCTGATGAGCCAATAGAGAGCTTCGACCTGATTACTTTGAGTGTAAAGTCACTTCTGTATCTTTTATAGTAACAGAGATATGCGTGTTTTAAATTTTATATAATGATTTTAAAAACGAGAGGCCTTAGGATGTATTACATTGTTTCAACAATCAAAGTGGTTATTTCAAATCTCCACGACGACGACTACAATCATGCACAAATTGATTGTTTACTTTATTGTTATGAGTGTTTCTATGGTAACTAAACATGAATATTAAACATGGATTATTTTTTTTCTGATGAGCCAATAGAGAGCTTCGACCTGATTACATTGAGTGTAAAGTCACTTCTGTATCTTTTATAGTAACAGAGATGTGCGAGTTTTAAATTTTACATAATGTTTTTAAAACGTGAGGCCTTAGGATGTATTACATTGTTTCAACAATCAAAGTGGTTATTTCAAATCTCCACGACGACGACTACAATCATGCACAAATAGATTGTTTACTTTATTGTTATGAGAGTTTCTATGGTAACTAAGCATGAATATTACACATGGATTAATTTTTTTTCCTTATGAGCCAATAGAGAGCTTCTACCTGATTACATTGAGTGTGAAGTCACTTCTGTATTTTTTATAGTAACAGAGATGTGCGAGTTTTAAATTTTACATAATGTTTTTAAAACGTGAGGCCTTAGGATGTATTACATTGTTTCAACAATCAAAGTGGTTATTTCAAATCTCCACGACGACGACTACAATCATGCACAAATAGATTGTTTACTTTATTGTTATGAGTGTTTCTATGGTAAGTAAGCACGAATATTACACATGGATTACTTTATTGTTATGAGTGTTTCTATGGTAACTAAACATGAATATTAAACATGGATTATTTTTTTTCTGATGACCCAATAGAGAGCTTGGACCTGATTACATTGAGTGTAAAGTCACTTCTGTATCTTTTATAGTAACAGAGATATGCGAGTTTTAAATTTTTTATAATGTTTTTTAAAACCTGAGGCCTTAGGATGCATTACATTGTTTCAACAATCAAAGTGGTTATTTCAAATCTCCACGACGACGAATACAATCATGCACAAATAGATTGTTTATTTTATTGGTATGTGAGTTTCTATGGTAACTAAGCATGAATATTAAACATGGATTATTTTTTTTCTAATGAACCAATAGAGAGCTTCTACCTGATTACATTGAGTGTAAAGTCACTTCTGTATTTTTTATAGTAATAGAGATATGCGACTTTTAAATTTTATATAATGCTTTTAAAAACGTGAGGCCTTAGGATGTATTACATTGTTTCAACAATCAAAGTGTTTATTTCAAATCTCCACGACGACGACTACAATCATGCACAAATAGATTGTTTACTTTATTGTTATGAGAGTTTCTATGGTAACTAAGCATGAATATTACACATGGATTAATTTTTTCCTGATGAGCCAATAGAGAGCTTCGACCTGATTACATTGAGTGTAAAGTAAGTTCTGTATCTTTTATAGTAACGGAGATATGCGAGTTTGAAATTTTATATAATGTTCTTGAAAACGTGAGGCTTTAGGATGTATTACATTGTTTCAACAATCAAAGTGATTATTTCAAATCTCCACGACGACGACTACAATCATGCACAAATAGATTGTTTACTTTATTGTTATGAGAGTTTCTATGGTAACTAAGCATGAATATTACACATGGATTAATTTTTTTCCTTATGAGTTACTATAGAGATTCTTCCTGATTACATTGAGTGTGAAGTCACTTCTGTATTTTTTATAGTAACGGAGATATGCGACTTTTAAATTTTATATAATGATTTTAAAAACGTGAGGCCCTAGGATGTATTACATTGTTTCAACAATCAAAGTGTTTATTTCAAATCTCCACGACGACGACTACAATCATGCACAAATAGATTGTTTACTTTATTGTTATGAGTGTTTCTATGGTAACTAAGCACGAATATTACACATGTATTACTTTATTGTTATGAGTGTTTCTATGGTAACTAAGCATGAATATTAAACATGGATTATTTTTTTTCTGATGAGCCAATAGAGAGCTTGGACCTGATTACATTGAGTGTAAAGTCACTTCTGTATCTTTTATAGTAACAGAGATATGCGAGTTTTAAATTTTATATAATGATTTTAAAAACGAGAGGCCTTAGGATGTATTACATTGTTTCAACAATCAAAGTGGTTATTTCAAATCTCCACGACGACGACTACAATCATGCACAAATAGATTGTTTACTTTATTGTTATGAGAGTTTCTATGGTAACTAAGCATGAATATTACACATGGATTAATTTTTTTCCTGATGAGCCAATAGAGAGCTTCTAGCTGATTACATTGAAAGTAAAGTCACTTCTGTATTTTTATAGTATCGGAGATATGCGACTTTTAAATTTTATATAATGCTTTTAAAAACGTGAGGCCTTAGGATGTATTACATTGTTTCAACAATCAAAGTGTTTATTTCAAATCTCCACTACGACGACTACAATCATGCACAAATAGATTGTTTACTTTATTGTTATGAGTGTTTCTATGGTAACTAAGCATGAATATTACACATGGATTAATATTTTTCTGATGAGCCAATAGAGAGCTTGGACCTGATTACATTGAGTGTAAAGTCACTTCTGTATCTTTTATAGTAACAGAGATATGCGTGTTTTAAATTTTATATAATGATTTTAAAAACGAGAGGCCTTAGGATGTATTACATTGTTTCAACAATCAAAGTGGTTATTTCAAATCTCCACGACGACGACTACAATCATGCACAAATTGATTGTTTACTTTATTGTTATGAGTGTTTCTATGGTAACTAAACATGAATATTAAACATGGATTATTTTTTTTCTGATGAGCCAATAGAGAGCTTCGACCTGATTACATTGAGTGTAAAGTCACTTCTGTATCTTTTATAGTAACAGAGATGTGCGAGTTTTAAATTTTACATAATGTTTTTAAAACGTGAGGCCTTAGGATGTATTACATTGTTTCAACAATCAAAGTGGTTATTTCAAATCTCCACGACGACGACTACAATCATGCACAAATAGATTGTTTACTTTATTGTTATGAGAGTTTCTATGGTAACTAAGCATGAATATTAGACATGGATTAATTTTTTTTCCTTATGAGCCAATAGAGAGCTTCTACCTGATTACATTGAGTGTGAAGTCACTTCTGTATTTTTTATAGTAACAGAGATGTGCGAGTTTTAAATTTTACATAATGTTTTTAAAACGTGAGGCCTTAGGATGTATTACATTGTTTCAACAATCAAAGTGGTTATTTCAAATCTCCACGACGACGACTACAATCATGCACAAATAGATTATTTACTTTATTGTTATGAGTGTTTCTATGGTAAGTAAGCACGAATATTACACATGGATTACTTTATTGTTATGAGTGTTTCTATGGTAACTAAACATGAATATTAAACATGGATTATTTTTTTCCTGATGAGCCAATAGAGAGCTTCGACCTGATTACATTGAGTGTAAAGTAAGTTCTGTATCTTTTATAGTAACGGAGATATGCGAGTTTGAAATTTTACATAATGCTTTTAAAAACGTGAGGCCTTAGGATGTATTACATTGTTTCAACAATCAAAGTGTTTATTTCAAATCTCCACGACGACGACTACAATCATGCACAAATAGATTGTTTACTTTATTGTTATGAGAGTTTCTATGGTAACTAAGCATGAATATTACACATGGATTAATTTTTTCCTGATGAGCCAATAGAGAGCTTCGACCTGATTACATTGAGTGTAAAGTAAGTTCTGTATCTTTTATAGTAACGGAGATATGCGAGTTTGAAATTTTATATAATGTTCTTGAAAACGTGAGGCTTTAGGATGTATTACATTGTTTCAACAATCAAAGTGATTATTTCAAATCTCCACGACGACGACTACAATCATGCACAAATAGATTGTTTACTTTATTGTTATGAGAGTTTCTATGGTAACTAAGCACGAATATTACACATGGATTATTTTTTTTCTGATGAGCTAATAGAGAGCTTGGACCTGATTACATTGAGTGTAAAGTCACTTCTGTATCTTTTATAGTAACAGAGATATGCGAGTTTTAAATTTTTTATAATGTTTTCAAAAACCTGAGGCCTTAGGATGTATTACATTGTTTCAACAATCAAAGTGGTTATTTCAAATCTCCACGACGACGACTACAATCATGCACAAATAGATAGTTTACTTTATTGTTATGAGAGTTTCTATGTTAACTAAGCATGAATATTACACATGGATTAATTTTTTTCCTGATGAGCCAATAGAGAGCTTCTAGCTGATTACATTGAATGTAAAGTCACTTCTGTATTTTTATAGTATCGGAGATATGCGACTTTTAAATTTTATATAATGCTTTTAAAAACGTGAGGCCTTAGGATGTATTACATTGTTTCAACAATCAAAGTGTTTATTTCAAATCTCCACGACGACGACTACAATCATGCACAAATAGATTGTTTACTTTATTGTTATGAGTGTTTCTATGGTAAATAAGCATGAATATTACACATGGATTAATTTTTTTCTGATGAGCCAATAGAGAGCTTGGACCTGATTACATTGAGTGTAAAGTCACTTCTGTATCTTTTATAGTAACAGAGATATGCGAGTTTTAAATTTTATATAATGATTTTAAAAACGAGAGGCCTTAGGATGTATTACATTGTTTCAACAATCAAAGTGGTTATTTCAAATCTCCACGACGACGACTACAATCATGCACAAATTGATTGTTTACTTTATTGTTATGAGTGTTTCTATGGTAACTAAGCATGAATATTAAACATGGATTATTTTTTTTCTGATGAGCCAATAGAGAGCTTCGACCTGATTACATTGAGTGTAAAGTCACTTCTGTATCTTTTATAGTAACAGAGATGTGGGAGTTTTAAATTTTACATAATGTTTTTAAAACGTGAGGCCTTAGGATGTATTACATTGTTTCAACAATCAAAGTGGTTATTTCAAATCTCCACGACGACGACTACAATCATGCACAAATAGATTGTTTACTTTATTGTTATGAGAGTTTCTATGGTAACTAAGCATGAATATTACACATGGATTAATTTTTTTCCTTATGAGTTACTATAGAGATTCTTCCTGATTACATTGAGTGTGAAGTCACTTCTGTATTTTTTATAGTAACGGAGATATGCGACTTTTAAATTTTATATAATGATTTTAAAAACGTGAGGCCCTAGGATGTATTACATTGTTTCAACAATCAAAGTGTTTATTTCAAATCTCCACGACGACGACTACAATCATGCACAAATAGATTGTTTACTTTATTGTTATGAGTGTTTCTATGGTAACTAAGCACGAATATTACACATGTATTACTTTATTGTTATGAGTGTTTCTATGGTAACTAAGCATGAATATTAAACATGGATTATTTTTTTTCTGATGAGCCAATAGAGAGCTTGGACCTGATTACATTGAGTGTAAAGTCACTTCTGTATCTTTTATAGTAACAGAGATATGCGAGTTTTAAATTTTATATAATGATTTTAAAAACGAGAGGCCTTAGGATGTATTACATTGTTTCAACAATCAAAGTGGTTATTTCAAATCTCCACGACGACGACTACAATCATGCACAAATAGATTGTTTACTTTATTGTTATGAGAGTTTCTATGGTAACTAAGCATGAATATTACACATGGATTAATTTTTTTCCTGATGAGCCAATAGAGAGCTTCTAGCTGATTACATTGAAAGTAAAGTCACTTCTGTATTTTTATAGTATCGGAGATATGCGACTTTTAAATTTTATATAATGCTTTTAAAAACGTGAGGCCTTAGGATGTATTACATTGTTTCAACAATCAAAGTGTTTATTTCAAATCTCCACTACGACGACTACAATCATGCACAAATAGATTGTTTACTTTATTGTTATGAGTGTTTCTATGGTAACTAAGCATGAATATTACACATGGATTAATTTTTTTCTGATGAGCCAATAGAGAGCTTGGACCTGATTACATTGAGTGTAAAGTCACTTCTGTATCTTTTATAGTAACAGAGATATGCGTGTTTTAAATTTTATATAATGATTTTAAAAACGAGAGGCCTTAGGATGTATTACATTGTTTCAACAATCAAAGTGGTTATTTCAAATCTCCACGACGACGACTACAATCATGCACAAATTGATTGTTTACTTTATTGTTATGAGTGTTTCTATGGTAACTAAACATGAATATTAAACATGGATTATTTTTTTTCTGATGAGCCAATAGAGAGCTTCGACCTGATTACATTGAGTGTAAAGTCACTTCTGTATCTTTTATAGTAACAGAGATGTGCGAGTTTTAAATTTTACATAATGTTTTTAAAACGTGAGGCCTTAGGATGTATTACATTGTTTCAACAATCAAAGTGGTTATTTCAAATCTCCACGACGACGACTACAATCATGCACAAATAGATTGTTTACTTTATTGTTATGAGAGTTTCTATGGTAACTAAGCATGAATATTAGACATGGATTAATTTTTTTTCCTTATGAGCCAATAGAGAGCTTCTACCTGATTACATTGAGTGTGAAGTCACTTCTGTATTTTTTATAGTAACAGAGATGTGCGAGTTTTAAATTTTACATAATGTTTTTAAAACGTGAGGCCTTAGGATGTATTACATTGTTTCAACAATCAAAGTGGTTATTTCAAATCTCCACGACGACGACTACAATCATGCACAAATAGATTATTTACTTTATTGTTATGAGTGTTTCTATGGTAAGTAAGCACGAATATTACACATGGATTACTTTATTGTTATGAGTGTTTCTATGGTAACTAAACATGAATATTAAACATGGATTATTTTTTTTCTGATGACCCAATAGAGAGCTTGGACCTGATTACATTGAGTGTAAAGTCACTTCTGTATCTTTTATAGTAACAGAGATATGCGAGTTTTAAATTTTTTATAATGTTTTTAAAACCTGAGGCCTTAGGATGCATTACATTGTTTCAACAATCAAAGTGGTTATTTCAAATCTCCACGACGACGAATACAATCATGCACAAATAGATTGTTTATTTTATTGGTATGTGAGTTTCTATGGTAACTAAGCATGAATATTAAACATGGATTATTTTTTTTCTAATGAACCAATAGAGAGCTTCTACCTGATTACATTGAGTGTAAAGTCACTTCTGTATTTTTTATAGTAATAGAGATATGCGACTTTTAAATTTTATATAATGCTTTTAAAAACGTGAGGCCTTAGGATGTATTACATTGTTTCAACAATCAAAGTGTTTATTTCAAATCTCCACGACGACGACTACAATCATGCACAAATAGATTGTTTACTTTATTGTTATGAGAGTTTCTATGGTAACTAAGCATGAATATTACACATGGATTAATTTTTTCCTGATGAGCTAATAGAGAGCTTGGACCTGATTACATTGAGTGTAAAGTCACTTCTGTATCTTTTATAGTAACAGAGATATGCGAGTTTTAAATTTTTTATAATGTTTTCAAAAACCTGAGGCCTTAGGATGTATTACATTGTTTCAACAATCAAAGTGGTTATTTCAAATCTCCACGACGACGACTACAATCATGCACAAATAGATTGTTTACTTTATTGTTATGAGAGTTTCTATGTTAACTAAGCATGAATATTACACATGGATTAATTTTTTTCCTGATGAGCCAATAGAGAGCTTCTAGCTGATTACATTGAATGTAAAGTCACTTCTGTATTTTTATAGTATCGGAGATATGCGACTTTTAAATTTTATATAATGCTTTTAAAAACGTGAGGCCTTAGGATGTATTACATTGTTTCAACAATCAAAGTGTTTATTTCAAATCTCCACGACGACGACTACAATCATGCACAAATAGATTGTTTACTTTATTGTTATGAGTGTTTCTATGGTAAATAAGCATGAATATTACACATGGATTAATTTTTTTCTGATGAGCCAATAGAGAGCTTGGACCTGATTACATTGAGTGTAAAGTCACTTCTGTATCTTTTATAGTAACAGAGATATGCGAGTTTTAAATTTTATATAATGATTTTAAAAACGAGAGGCCTTAGGATGTATTACATTGTTTCAACAATCAAAGTGGTTATTTCAAATCTCCACGACGACGACTACAATCATGCACAAATTGATTGTTTACTTTATTGTTATGAGTGTTTCTATGGTAACTAAGCATGAATATTAAACATGGATTATTTTTTTTCTGATGAGCCAATAGAGAGCTTCGACCTGATTACATTGAGTGTAAAGTCACTTCTGTATCTTTTATAGTAACAGAGATGTGCGAGTTTTAAATTTTACATAATGTTTTTAAAACGTGAGGCCTTAGGATGTATTACATTGTTTCAACAATCAAAGTGGTTATTTCAAATCTCCACGACGACGACTACAATCATGCACAAATAGATTGTTTACTTTATTGTTATGAGAGTTTCTATGGTAACTAAGCATGAATATTACACATGGATTAATTTTTTTCCTTATGAGTTACTATAGAGATTCTTCCTGATTACATTGAGTGTGAAGTCACTTCTGTATTTTTTATAGTAACGGAGATATGCGACTTTTAAATTTTATATAATGATTTTAAAAACGTGAGGCCCTAGGATGTATTACATTGTTTCAACAATCAAAGTTTTTTTTTCAAATCTCCACGACGACGACTACAATCATGCACAAATAGATTGTTTACTTTATTGTTATGAGTGTTTCTATGGTAACTAAGCACGAATATTACACATGTATTACTTTATTGTTATGAGTGTTTCTATGGTAACTAAGCATGAATATTAAACATGGATTATTTTTTTTCTGATGAGCCAATAGAGAGCTTGGACCTGATTACATTGAGTGTAAAGTCACTTCTGTATCTTTTATAGTAACAGAGATATGCGAGTTTTAAATTTTATATAATGATTTTAAAAACGAGAGGCCTTAGGATGTATTACATTGTTTCAACAATCAAAGTGGTTATTTCAAATCTCCACGACGACGACTACAATCATGCACAAATTGATTGTTTACTTTATTTTTATGAGTGTTTCTATGGTAACTAAGCATGAATATTACACATGGATTATTTTTTTTCTGATGAGCTAATAGAGAGCTTGGACCTGATTACATTGAGTGTAAAGTCACTTCTGTATCTTTTATAGTAACAGAGATATGCGAGTTTTAAATTTTTTATAATGTTTTTAAAACCTGAGGCCTTAGGATGTATTACATTGTTTCAACAATCAAAGTGGTTATTTCAAATCTCCACGACGACGACTACAATCATGCACAAATAGATTGTTTACTTTATTGTTATGAGAGTTTCTATGGTAACTAAGCATGAATATTACACATGGATTAATTTTTTTCCTGATGAGCCAATAGAGAGTTTCTAGCTGATTACATTGAATGTAAAGTCACTTCTGTATTTTTATAGTATCGGAGATATGCGACTTTTAAATTTTATATAATGCTTTTAAAAACGTGAGGCCTTAGGATGTATTACATTGTTTCAACAATCAAAGTGATTATTTCAAATCTCCACGACGACGTCTACAATCATGCACAAATAGATTGTTTACTTTATTGTTATGAGTGTTTCTATGGTAAATAAGCATGAATATTACACATGGATTAATTTTTGTCTGATGAGCCAATAGAGAGCTTCGACCTGATTACATTGAGTGTAAAGTCACTTCTGTATCTTTTATAGTAACAGAGATGTGCGAGTTTTAAATTTTACATAATGTTTTTAAAACGTGAGGCCTTAGGATGTATTACATTGTTTCAACAATCAAAGTGGTTATTTCAAATCTCCACGACGACGACTACAATCATGCACAAATAGATTGTTTACTTTATTGTTATGAGAGTTTCTATGGTAACTAAGCATGAATATTACACATGGATTAATTTTTTTTCCTTATGAGCCAATAGAGAGCTTCTACCTGATTACATTGAGTGTGAAGTCACTTCTGTATTTTTTATAGTAACAGAGATGTGCGAGTTTTAAATTTTACATAATGTTTTTAAAACGTGAGGCCTTAGGATGTATTACATTGTTTCAACAATCAAAGTGGTTATTTCAAATCTCCACGACGACGACTACAATCATGCACAAATAGATTGTTTACTTTATTGTTATGAGTGTTTCTATGGTAAGTAAGCACGAATATTACACATGGATTACTTTATTGTTATGAGTGTTTCTATGGTAACTAAACATGAATATTAAACATGGATTATTTTTTTTCTGATGACCCAATAGAGAGCTTGGACCTGATTACATTGAGTGTAAAGTCACTTCTGTATCTTTTATAGTAACAGAGATATGCGAGTTTTAAATTTTTTATAATGTTTTTAAAACCTGAGGCCTTAGGATGCATTACATTGTTTCAACAATCAAAGTGGTTATTTCAAATCTCCACGACGACGAATACAATCATGCACAAATAGATTGTTTATTTTATTGGTATGTGAGTTTCTATGGTAACTAAGCATGAATATTAAACATGGATTATTTTTTTTCTAATGAACCAATAGAGAGCTTCTACCTGATTACATTGAGTGTAAAGTCACTTCTGTATTTTTTATAGTAATAGAGATATGCGACTTTTAAATTTTATATAATGCTTTTAAAAACGTGAGGCCTTAGGATGTATTACATTGTTTCAACAATCAAAGTGTTTATTTCAAATCTCCACGACGACGACTACAATCATGCACAAATAGATTGTTTACTTTATTGTTATGAGAGTTTCTATGGTAACTAAGCATGAATATTACACATGGATTAATTTTTTCCTGATGAGCCAATAGAGAGCTTCGACCTGATTACATTGAGTGTAAAGTAAGTTCTGTATCTTTTATAGTAACGGAGATATGCGAGTTTGAAATTTTATATAATGTTCTTGAAAACGTGAGGCTTTAGGATGTATTACATTGTTTCAACAATCAAAGTGATTATTTCAAATCTCCACGACGACGACTACAATCATGCACAAATAGATTGTTTACTTTATTGTTATGAGAGTTTCTATGGTAACTAAGCACGAATATTACACATGGATTATTTTTTTTCTGATGAGCTAATAGAGAGCTTGGACCTGATTACATTGAGTGTAAAGTCACTTCTGTATCTTTTATAGTAACAGAGATATGCGAGTTTTAAATTTTTTATAATGTTTTTAAAAACCTGAGGCCTTAGGATGTATTACATTGTTTCAACAATCAAAGTGGTTATTTCAAATCTCCACGACGACGACTACAATCATGCACAAATTGATTGTTTACTTTATTGTTATGAGTGTTTCTATGGTAACTAAGCATGAATATTAAACATGGATTATTTTTTTTCTGATGAGCCAATAGAGAGCTTCGACCTGATTACATTGAGTGTAAAGTCACTTCTGTATCTTTTATAGTAACAGAGATGTGCGAGTTTTAAATTTTACATAATGTTTTTAAAACGTGAGGCCTTAGGATGTATTACATTGTTTCAACAATCAAAGTGGTTATTTCAAATCTCCACGACGACGACTACAATCATGCACAAATAGATTGTTTACTTTATTGTTATGAGAGTTTCTATGGTAACTAAGCATGAATATTACACATGGATTAATTTTTTTCCTTATGAGTTACTATAGAGATTCTTCCTGATTACATTGAGTGTGAAGTCACTTCTGTATTTTTTATAGTAACGGAGATATGCGACTTTTAAATTTTATATAATGATTTTAAAAACGTGAGGCCCTAGGATGTATTTCATTGTTTCAACAATCAAAGTGTTTATTTCAAATCTCCACGACGACGACTACAATCATGCACAAATAGATTGTTTACTTTATTGTTATGAGTGTTTCTATGGTAACTAAGCACGAATATTACACATGTATTACTTTATTGTTATGAGTGTTTCTATGGTAACTAAGCATGAATATTAAACATGGATTATTTTTTTTCTGATGAGCCAATAGAGAGCTTGGACCTGATTACATTGAGTGTAAAGTCACTTCTGTATCTTTTATAGTAACAGAGATATGCGAGTTTTAAATTTTATATAATGATTTTAAAAACGAGAGGCCTTAGGATGTATTACATTGTTTCAACAATCAAAGTGGTTATTTCAAATCTCCACGACGACGACTACAATCATGCACAAATTGATTGTTTACTTTATTTTTATGAGTGTTTCTATGGTAACTAAGCATGAATATTACACATGGATTATTTTTTTTCTGATGAGCTAATAGAGAGCTTGGACCTGATTACATTGAGTGTAAAGTCACTTCTGTATCTTTTATAGTAACAGAGATATGCGAGTTTTAAATTTTTTATAATGTTTTTAAAACCTGAGGCCTTAGGATGTATTACATTGTTTCAACAATCAAAGTGGTTATTTCAAATCTCCACGACGACGACTACAATCATGCACAAATAGATTGTTTACTTTATTGTTATGAGAGTTTCTATGGTAACTAAGCATGAATATTACACATGGATTAATTTTTTTCCTGATGAGCCAATAGAGAGTTTCTAGCTGATTACATTGAATGTAAAGTCACTTCTGTATTTTTATAGTATCGGAGATATGCGACTTTTAAATTTTATATAATGCTTTTAAAAACGTGAGGCCTTAGGATGTATTACATTGTTTCAACAATCAAAGTGATTATTTCAAATCTCCACGACGACGACTACAATCATGCACAAATAGATTGTTTACTTTATTGTTATGAGTGTTTCTATGGTAAATAAGCATGAATATTACACATGGATTAATTTTTGTCTGATGAGCCAATAGAGAGCTTCGACCTGATTACATTGAGTGTAAAGTCACTTCTGTATCTTTTATAGTAACAGAGATGTGCGAGTTTTAAATTTTACATAATGTTTTTAAAACGTGAGGCCTTAGGATGTATTACATTGTTTCAACAATCAAAGTGGTTATTTCAAATCTCCACGACGACGACTACAATCATGCACAAATAGATTGTTTACTTTATTGTTATGAGAGTTTCTATGGTAACTAAGCATGAATATTACACATGGATTAATTTTTTTTCCTTATGAGCCAATAGAGAGCTTCTACCTGATTACATTGAGTGTGAAGTCACTTCTGTATTTTTTATAGTAACAGAGATGTGCGAGTTTTAAATTTTACATAATGTTTTTAAAACGTGAGGCCTTAGGATGTATTACATTGTTTCAACAATCAAAGTGGTTATTTCAAATCTCCACGACGACGACTACAATCATGCACAAATAGATTGTTTACTTTATTGTTATGAGTGTTTCTATGGTAAGTAAGCACGAATATTACACATGGATTACTTTATTGTTATGAGTGTTTCTATGGTAACTAAACATGAATATTAAACATGGATTATTTTTTTTCTGATGACCCAATAGAGAGCTTGGACCTGATTACATTGAGTGTAAAGTCACTTCTGTATCTTTTATAGTAACAGAGATATGCGAGTTTTAAATTTTTTATAATGTTTTTAAAACCTGAGGCCTTAGGATGCATTACATTGTTTCAACAATCAAAGTGGTTATTTCAAATCTCCACGACGACGAATACAATCATGCACAAATAGATTGTTTATTTTATTGGTATGTGAGTTTCTATGGTAACTAAGCATGAATATTAAACATGGATTATTTTTTTTCTAATGAACCAATAGAGAGCTTCTACCTGATTACATTGAGTGTAAAGTCACTTCTGTATTTTTTATAGTAATAGAGATATGCGACTTTTAAATTTTATATAATGCTTTTAAAAACGTGAGGCCTTAGGATGTATTACATTGTTTCAACAATCAAAGTGTTTATTTCAAATCTCCACGACGACGACTACAATCATGCACAAATAGATTGTTTACTTTATTGTTATGAGAGTTTCTATGGTAACTAAGCATGAATATTACACATGGATTAATTTTTTCCTGATGAGCCAATAGAGAGCTTCGACCTGATTACATTGAGTGTAAAGTAAGTTCTGTATCTTTTATAGTAACGGAGATATGCGAGTTTGAAATTTTATATAATGTTCTTGAAAACGTGAGGCTTTAGGATGTATTACATTGTTTCAACAATCAAAGTGATTATTTCAAATCTCCACGACGACGACTACAATCATGCACAAATAGATTGTTTACTTTATTGTTATGAGAGTTTCTATGGTAACTAAGCACGAATATTACACATGGATTATTTTTTTTCTGATGAGCTAATAGAGAGCTTGGACCTGATTACATTGAGTGTAAAGTCACTTCTGTATCTTTTATAGTAACAGAGATATGCGAGTTTTAAATTTTTTATAATGTTTTTAAAAACCTGAGGCCTTAGGATGTATTACATTGTTTCAACAATCAAAGTGGTTATTTCAAATCTCCACGACGACGACTACAATCATGCACAAATTGATTGTTTACTTTATTGTTATGAGTGTTTCTATGGTAACTAAGCATGAATATTAAACATGGATTATTTTTTTTCTGATGAGCCAATAGAGAGCTTCGACCTGATTACATTGAGTGTAAAGTCACTTCTGTATCTTTTATAGTAACAGAGATGTGCGAGTTTTAAATTTTACATAATGTTTTTAAAACGTGAGGCCTTAGGATGTATTACATTGTTTCAACAATCAAAGTGGTTATTTCAAATCTCCACGACGACGACTACAATCATGCACAAATAGATTGTTTACTTTATTGTTATGAGAGTTTCTATGGTAACTAAGCATGAATATTACACATGGATTAATTTTTTTCCTTATGAGCCACTATAGAGATTCTACCTGATTACATTGAGTGTGAAGTCACTTCTGTATTTTTTATAGTAACGGAGATATGCGACTTTTAAATTTTATATAATGATTTTAAAAACGTGAGGCCTTAGGATGTATTACATTGTTTCAACAATCAAAGTGTTTATTTCAAATCTCCACGACGACGACTACAATCATGCACAAATAGATTGTTTACTTTATTGTTATGAGTGTTTCTATGGTAACTAAGCACGAATATTACACATGTATTACTTTATTGTTATGAGTGTTTCTATGGTAACTAAGCATGAATATTAAACATGGATTATTTTTTTTCTGATGAGCCAATAGAGAGCTTGGACCTGATTACATTGAGTGTAAAGTCACTTCTGTATCTTTTATAGTAACAGAGATATGCGAGTTTAAATTTTATATAATGATTTTAAAAACGAGAGGCCTTAGGATGTATTACATTGTTTCAACAATCAAAGTGGTTATTTCAAATCTCCACGACGACGACTACAATCATGCACAAATTGATTGTTTACTTTATTGTTATGAGTGTTTCTATGGTAACTAAGCATGAATATTAAACATGGATTATTTTTTTTCTGATGAGCCAATAGAGAGCTTCGACCTGATTACATTGAGTGCAAAGTCACTTCTGTATCTTTTATAGTAACAGAGATGTGCGAGTTTTAAATTTTACATAATGTTTTTAAAACGTGAGGCCTTAGGATGTATTACATTGTTTCAACAATCAAAGTGGTTATTTCAAATCTCCACGACGACGACTACAATCATGCACAAATAGATTGTTTACTTTATTGTTATGAGAGTTTCTATGGTAACTAAGCATGAATATTACACATGGATTAATTTTTTTCCTTATGAGCCACTATAGAGATTCTACCTGATTACATTGAGTGTGAAGTCACTTGTGTATTTTTTATAGTAACGGAGATATGCGACTTTTAAATTTTATATAATGATTTTAAAAAAGTGAGGCCTTAGGATGTATTACATTGTTTCAACAATCAAAGTGTTTATTTCAAATCTCCACGACGACGACTACAATCATGCACAAATAGATTGTTTACTTTATTGTTATGAGTGTTTCTATGGTAACTAAGCATGAATATTACACATGGATTATTTTTTTTCTGATGAGCTAATAGAGAGCTTGGACCTGATTACATTGAGTGTAAAGTCACTTCTGTATCTTTTATAGTAACAGAGATATGCGAGTTTTAAATTTTTTATAATGTTTTTAAAAACCTGAGGCCTTAGGATGTATTACATTGTTTCAACAATCAATATGGTTATTTCAAATCTCCACGACGACGACTACAATCATGCACAAATAGATTGTTTACTTTATTGTTATGAGAGTTTCTATGGTAACTAAGCATGAATATTACACATGGATTAATTTTTTTCCTGATGAGCCAATAGAGAGCTTCTAGCTGATTACATTGAAAGTAAAGTCACTTCTGTATTTTTATAGTATCGGAGATATGCGACTTTTAAATTTTATATAATGCTTTTAAAAACGTGAGGCCTTAGGATGTATTACATTGTTTCAACAATCAAAGTGTTTATTTCAAATCTCCACGACGACGACTACAATCATGCACAAATAGATTGTTTACTTTATTGTTATGAGTGTTTCTATGGTAACTAAGCATGAATATTAGACATGGATTAATTTTTTTCTGATGAGCCAATAGAGAGCTTGGACCTGATTACATTGAGTGTAAAGTCACTTCTGTATCTTTTATAGTAACAGAGATATGCGAGTTTTAAATTTTTTATAATGTTTTTAAAAACCTGAGGCCTTAGGATGCATTACATTGTTTCAAAAATCAAAGTGGTTATTTCAAATCTCCACGACGACGACTACAATCATGCACAAATATATTTTTTACTTTATTGTTATAAGAGTTTCTATGGTAACTAAGCATGAATATTACACATGGATTAAATTTTTCCTGATGAGCCAATAGAGAGCTTCGACCTGATTACTTTGAGTGTAAAGTCACTTCTGTATCTTTTATAGTAACAGAGATATGCGTGTTTTAAATTTTATATAATGATTTTAAAAACGAGAGGCCTTAGGATGTATTACATTGTTTCAACAATCAAAGTGGTTATTTCAAATCTCCACGACGACGACTACAATCATGCACAAATTGATTGTTTACTTTATTGTTATGAGTTTTTCTATGGTAACTAAGCATGAATATTAAACATGGATTATTTTTTTTCTGATGAGCCAATAGAGAGCTTCGACCTGATTACATTGAGTGTAAAGTCACTTCTGTATCTTTTATAGTAACAGAGATGTGCGAGTTTTAAATTTTACATAATGTTTTTAAAACGTGAGGCCTTAGGATGTATTACATTGTTTCAACAATCAAAGTGGTTAGTTCAAATCTCCAAGACGACGACTACAATCATGCACAAATAGATTGTTTACTTTATTGTTATGAGAGTTTCTATGGTAACTAAGCATGAATATTACACATGGATTAATTTTTTTTCCTTATGAGCCAATAGAGAGCTTCTACCTGATTACATTGAGTGTGAAGTCACTTCTGTATTTTTTATAGTAACGGAGATATGCGACATTTAAATTTTATATAATGATTTTAAAAACGTGAGGCCTTAGGATGTATTACATTGTTTCAACAATCAAAGTGTTTATTTCAAATCTCCACGACGACGACTACAATCATGCACAAATAGATTGTTTACTTTATTGTTATGAGTGTTTCTATGGTAAGTAAGCACGAATATTACACATGGATTACTTTATTGTTATGAGTGTTTCTATGGTAACTAAACATGAATATTAAACATGGATTATTTTTTTCTGATGACCCAATAGAGAGCTTGGACCTGATTACATTGAGTGTAAAGTCACTTCTGTATCTTTTATAGTAACAGAGATATGCGAGTTTTAAATTTTTTAAATGTTTTTAAAACCTGAGGCCTTAGGATGCATTACATTGTTTCAACAATCAAAGTGGTTATTTCAAATCTCCACGACGACGAATACAATCATGCACAAATTGATTGTTTACTTTATTGTTATGAGTGTTTCTATGGTAACTAAGCATGAATATTAAACATGGATTATTTTTTTTCTGATGAGCCAATAGAGAGCTTGGACCTGATTACATTGAGTGTAAAGTCACTTCTGTATCTTTTATAGTAACAGAGATATGCGAGTTTTAAATTTTTTATAATGTTTTTAAAAACCTGAGGCCTTAGGATGTATTACATTGTTTCAACAATCAATATGGTTATTTCAAATCTCCACGACGACGACTACAATCATGCACAAATAGATTGTTTACTTTATTGTTATGAGAGTTTCTATGGTAACTAAGCATGAATATTACACATGGATTAATTTTTTTCCTGATGAGCCAATAGAGAGCTTCTAGCTGATTACATTGAAAGTAAAGTCACTTCTGTATTTTTATAGTATCGGAGATATGCGACTTTTAAATTTTATATAATGCTTTTAAAAACGTGAGGCCTTAGGATGTATTACATTGTTTCAACAATCAAAGTGTTTATTTCAAATCTCCACGACGACGACTACAATCATGCACAAATAGATTGTTTACTTTATTGTTATGAGTGTTTCTATGGTAACTAAGCATGAATATTACACATGGATTAATTTTTTTCTGATGAGCCAATAGAGAGCTTGGACCTGATTACATTGAGTGTAAAGTCGCTTCTGTATCTTTTATAGTAACAGAGATATGCGAGTTTTAAATTTTTTATAATGTTTTTAAAAACCTGAGGCCTTAGGATGCATTACATTGTTTCAAAAATCAAAGTGGTTATTTCAAATCTCCACGACGACGACTACAATCATGCACAAATAGATTTTTTACTTTATTGTTATAAGAGTTTCTATGGTAACTAAGCATGAATATTACACATGGATTAAATTTTTCCTGATGAGCCAATAGAGAGCTTCGACCTGATTACTTTGAGTGTAAAGTCACTTCTGTATCTTTTATAGTAACAGAGATATGCGTGTTTTAAATTTTATATAATGATTTTAAAAACGAGAGGCCTTAGGATGTATTACATTGTTTCAACAATCAAAGTGGTTATTTCAAATCTCCACGACGACGACTACAATCATGCACAAATTGATTGTTTACTTTATTGTTATGAGTGTTTCTATGGTAACTAAGCATGAATATTAAACATGGATTATTTTTTTTCTGATGAGCCAATAGAGAGCTTCGACCTGATTACATTGAGTGTAAAGTCACTTCTGTATCTTTTATAGTAACAGAGATGTGCGAGTTTTAAATTTTACATCATGTTTTTAAAACGTGAGGCCTTAGGATGTATTACATTGTTTCAACAATCAAAGTGGTTAGTTCAAATCTCCAAGACGACGACTACAATCATGCACAAATAGATTGTTTACTTTATTGTTATGAGAGTTTCTATGGTAACTAAGCATGAATATTACACATGGATTAATTTTTTTTCCTTATGAGCCAATAGAGAGCTTCTACCTGATTACATTGAGTGTGAAGTCACTTCTGTATTTTTTATAGTAACGGAGATATGCGACTTTTAAATTTTATATAATGATTTTAAAAACGTGAGGCCTTAGGATGTATTACATTGTATCAACAATCAAAGTGTTTATTTCAAATCTCCACGACGACGACTACAATCATGCACAAATAGATTGTTTACTTTATTGTTATGAGTGTTTCTATGGTAAGTAAGCACGAATATTACACATGGATTACTTTATTGTTATGAGTGTTTCTATGGTAACTAAACATGAATATTAAACATGGATTATTTTTTTCTGATGACCCAATAGAGAGCTTGGACCTGATTACATTGAGTGTAAAGTCACTTCTGTATCTTTTATAGTAACAGAGATATGCGAGTTTTAAATTTTTTAAATGTTTTTAAAACCTGAGGCCTTAGGATGAATTACATTGTTTCAACAATCAAAGTGGTTATTTCAAATCTCCACGACGACGAATACAATCATGCACAAATAGATTGTTTATTTTATTGGTATGTGGGTTTCTATGGTAACTAAGCATGAATATTAAACATGGATTATTTTTTTTCTAATGAACCAATAGAGAGCTTCTACCTGATTACATTGAGTGTAAAGTCACTTCTGTATTTTTTATAGTAATAGAGATATGCGACTTTTAAATTTTATATAATGCTTTTAAAAACGTGAGGCCTTAGGATGTATTACATTGTTTCAACAATCAAAGTGTTTATTTCAAATCTCCACGACGACGACTACAATCATGCACAAATAGATTGTTTACTTTATTGTTATGAGAGTTTCTATGGTAACTAAGCATGAATATTACACATGGATTAATTTTTTCCTGATGAGCCAATAGAGAGCTTCGACCTGATTACATTGAGTGTAAAGTAAGTTCTGTATCTTTTATAGTAACGGAGATATGCGAGTTTGAAATTTTATATAATGTTCTTGAAAACGTGAGGCTTTAGGATGTATTCAATTGTTTCAACAATCAAAGTGATTATTTCAAATCTCCACGACGACGACTACAATCATGCACAAATAGATTGTTTACTTTATTGTTATGAGAGTTTCTATGGTAACTAAGCACGAATATTACACATGGATTAATTTTTTTCTAATGAGCCAATAGAGAGCTTGTTCCTGATTACATTGAGTGTAAAATCACTTCTGTATCTTCTATAGTAACGGAGATATGCGAGTTTTAAATTTTATATAATGCTTTTAAAAACGTGAGGCCTTAGGATGTATTACATTGTTTCAACAATCAAAGTGTTTATTTCAAATCTCCACGACGACGACTACAATCATGCACAAATAGATTGTTTACTTTATTTTTATGAGTGTTTCTATGGTAACTAAGCATGAATATTACACATGGATTATTTTTTTTCTGATGAGCTAATAGAGAGCTTGGACCTGATTACATTGAGTGTAAAGTCACTTCTGTATCTTTTATAGTAACAGAGATATGCGAGTTTTAAATTTTTTATAATGTTTTTAAAAACCTGAGGCCTTAGGATGTATTACATTGTTTCAACAATCAAAGTGGTTATTTCAAATCTCCACGACGACGACTACAATCATGCACAAATAGATTGTTTACTTTATTGTTATGAGAGTTTCTATGGTAACTAAGCATGAATATTACACATGGATTAATTTTTTTCCTGATGAGCCAATAGAGAGCTTCTAGCTGATTACATTGAAAGTAAAGTCACTTCTGTATTTTTATAGTATCGGAGATATGCGACTTTTAAATTTTATATAATTCTTTTAAAAACGTGAGGCCTTAGGATGTATTACATTGTTTCAACAATCAAAGTGTTTATTTCAAATCTCCACGACGACGACTACAATCATGCACAAATAGATTGTTTACTTTATTGTTATGAGTGTTTCTATGGTAACTAAGCATGAATATTACACATGGATTAATTTTTTTCTGATGAGCCAATAGAGAGCTTGGACCTGATTACATTGAGTGTAAAGTCACTTCTGTATCTTTTATAGTAACAGAGATATGCGAGTTTTAAATTTTTTATAATGTTTTTAAAAACCTGAGGCCTTAGGATGCATTACATTGTTTCAAAAATCAAAGTGGTTATTTCAAATCTCCACGACGACGACTACAATCATGCACAAATAGATTTTTTACTTTATTGTTATAAGAGTTTCTATGGTAACTAAGCATGAATATTACACATGGATTAAATTTTTCCTGATGAGCCAATAGAGAGCTTCGACCTGATTACTTTGAGTGTAAAGTCACTTCTGTATCTTTTATAGTAACAGAGATATGCGTGTTTTAAATTTTATATAATGATATTAAAAACTAGAGGCCTTAGGATGTATTACATTGTTTCAACAATCAAAGTGGTTATTTCAAATCTCCACGACGACGACTACAATCATGCACAAATTGATTGTTTACTTTATTGTTATGAGTGTTTCTATGGTAACTAAACATGAATATTAAACATGGATTATTTTTTTTCTGATGAGCCAATAGAGAGCTTCTACCTGATTACATTGAGTGTGAAGTCACTTCTGTATTTTTTATAGTAACAGAGATGTGCGAGTTTTAAATTTTACATAATGTTTTTAAAACGTGAGGCCTTAGGATGTAATACATTGTTTCAACAATCAAAGTGGTTATTTCAAATCTCCACGACGACGACTACAATCATGCACAAATAGATTGTTTACTTTATTGTTATGAGTGTTTCTATGGTAAGTAAGCACGAATATTACACATGGATTACTTTATTGTTATGAGTGTTTCTACGGTAACTAAACATGAATATTAAACATGGATTATTTTTTTTCTGATGACCCAATAGAGAGCTTGGACCTGATTACATTGAGTGTAAAGTCACTTCTGTATCTTTTATAGTAACAGAGATATGCGAGTTTTAAATTTTTTATAATGTTTTTAAAACCTGAGGCCGTAGGATGCATTACATTGTTTCAACAATCAAAGTGGTTATTTCAAATCTCCACGACGACGAATACAATCATGCACAAATAGATTGTTTATTTTATTGGTATGTGAGTTTCTATGGTAACTAAGCATGAATATTAAACATGGATTATTTTTTTTCTAATGAACCAATAGAGAGCTTCTACCTGATTACATTGAGTGTAAAGTCACTTCTGTATTTTTTATAGTAATAGAGATATGCGACTTTTAAATTTTATATAATGCTTTTAAAAACGTGAGGCCTTAGGATGTATTACATTGTTTCAACAATCAAAGTGTTTATTTCAAATCTCCACGACGACGACTACAATCATGCACAAATAGATTGTTTACTTTATTGTTATGAGAGTTTCTATGGTAACTAAGCACGAATATTACACATGGATTAAATTTTATCTAATGAGCCAATAGAGAGCTTGGACCTGATTACATTGAGTGTAAAATCACTTCTGTATCATCTATAGTAACGGAGATATGCGAGTATTAAATTTTATATAATGCTTTAAAAACGTGAGGCCTTAGGATGTATTACATTGTTTCAACAATCAAAGTGTTTATTTCAAATCTCCACGACGACGACTACAATCATGCACAAATAGATTGTTTACTTTATTGTTATGAGAGTTTCTATGGTAACTAAGCATGAATATTACACATGGATTAATTTTTTTCTGATGAGCCAATAGAGAGCTTGGACCTGATTACATTGAGTGTAAAGTCACTTCTGTATCTTTTATAGTAACAGAGATATGCGAGTTTTAAATTTTATATAATGATTTTAAAAACGAGAGGCCTTAGGATGTATTACATTGTTTCAACAATCAAAGTGGTTATTTCAAATCTCCACGACGACGACTACAATCATGCACAAATTGATTGTTTACTTTATTGTTATGAGTGTTTCTATGGTAACTAAGCATGAATATTAAACATGGAATATTTTTTTTCTGATGAGCCAATAGAGAGCTTCGACCTGATTACATTGAGTGTAAAGTCACTTCTGTATCTTTTATAGTAACAGAGATGTGCGAGTTTTAAATTTTACATAATGTTTTTAAAACGTGAGGCCTTAGGATGTATTACATTGTTTAACAATCAAAGTGGTTATTTCAAATCTCCACGACGACAACTACAATCATGCACAAATAGATTGTTTACTTTATTGTTATGAGAGTTTCTATGGTAACTAAGCATGAATATTACACATGGATTAATTTTTTTCCTTATGAGCCACTATAGAGATTCTACCTGATTACATTGAGTGTGAAGTCACTTCTGTATTTTTTATAGTAACGGAGATATGCGACTTTTAAATTTTATATAATGATTTTAAAAAAGTGAGGCCTTAGGATGTATTACATTGTTTCAACAATCATAGTGTTTATTTCAAATATCCACGACGACGACTACAATCATGCACAAATAGATTGTTTACTTTATTGTTATGAGTGTTTCTATGGTAACTAAGCCTGAATATTACACATGGATTATTTTTTTTCTGATGAGCTAATAGAGAGCTTGGACCTGATTACATTGAGTGTAAAGTCACTTCTGTATCTTTTATAGTAACAGAGATATGCGAGTTTTAAATTTTTTATAATGTTTTTAAAAACCTGACGCCTTAGGATGTATTACATTGTTTCAACAATCAATATGGTTATTTCAAATCTCCACGACGACGACTACAATCATGCACAAATAGATTGTTTACTTTATTGTTATGAGAGATTCTATGGTAACTAAGCATGAATATTACACATGGATTAATTTTTTTCCTGATGAGCCAATAGAGAGCTTCTAGCTGATTACATTGAAAGTAAAGTCACTTCTGTATTTTTATAGTATCGGAGATATTCGACTTTTAAATTTTATATAATGCTTTTAAAAACGTGAGGCCTTAGGATGTATTACATTGTTTCAACAATCAAAGTGTTTATTTCAAATCTCCACGACGACGACTACAATCATGCACAAATAGATTGTTTACTTTATTGTTATGAGTGTTTCTATGGTAACTAAGCATGAATATTACACATGGATTAATTTTTTTCTGATGAGCCAATAGAGAGCTTGGACCTGATTACATTGAGTGTAAAGTCACTTCTGTATCTTTTATAGTAACAGAGATATGCGAGTTTTAAATTTTTTATAATGTTTTTAAAAACCTGAGGCCTTAGGATGCATTACATTGTTTCAAAAATCAAAGTGGTTATTTCAAATCTCCACGACGACGACTACAATCATGCACAAATAGATTTTTTACTTTATTGTTATAAGAGTTTCTATGGTAACTAAGCATGAATATTACACATGGATTAAATTTTTCCTGATGAGCCAATAGAGAGCTTCGACCTGATTACTTTGAGTGTAAAGTCACTTCTGTATCTTTTATAGTAACAGAGATATGCGTCTTTTAAATTTTATATAATGATTTTAAAAACGAGAGGCCTTAGGATGTATTACATTGTTGAAACAATCAAAGTGGTTATTTCAAATCTCCACGACGACGACTACAATCATGCACAAATTGATTGTTTACTTTATTGTTATGAGTGTTTCTATGGTAACTAAGCATGAATATTAAACATGGATTTTTTTTTTTCTGATGAGCCAATAGAGAGCTTCGACCTGATTTCATTGAGTGTAAAGTCACTTCTGTATCTTTTATAATAACAGAGATGTGCGAGTTTTAAATTTTACATAATGTTTTTAAAACGTGAGGCCTTAGGATGTATTACATTGTTTCAACAATCAAAGTGGTTAGTTCAAATCTCCAAGACGACGACTACAATCATGCACAAATAGATTGTTTACTTTATTGTTATGAGAGTTTCTATGGTAACTAAGCATGAATATTACACATGGATTAATTTTTTTTCCTTATGAGCCAATAGAGAGCTTCTACCTGATTACATTGAGTGTGAAGTTACTTCTGTATTTTTTATAGTAACGGAGATATGCGACTTTTAAATTTTATATAATGATTTTAAAAACGTGAGGCCTTAGGATGTATTACATTGTTTCAACAATCAAAGTGTTTATTTCAAATCTCCACGACGACGACTACAATCATGCACAAATAGATTGTTTACTTTATTGTTATGAGAGTTTCTATGGTAACTAAGCATGAATATTACACATGGATTATTTTTTTCCTGATGAGCCAATAGAGAGCTTCGACCTGATTACATTGAGTGTAAAGTAAGTTCTGTATCTTTTATAGTAACGGAGATATGCGAGTTTGAAATTTTATATAATGTTCTTGAAAACGTGAGGCTTTAGGATGTATTACATTGTTTCAACAATCAAAGTGATTATTTCAAATCTCCACGACGACGACTACAATCATGCACAAATAGATTGTTTACTTTATTGTTATGAGAGTTTCTATGGTAACTAAGCACGAATATTACACATGGATTAAATTTTTTCTAATGAGCCAATAGAGAGCTTGGACCTGATTACATTGAGTGTAAAATCACTTCTGTATCTTCTATAGTAACGGAGATATGCGAGTTTTAAATTTTATATAATGCTTTTTAAAACGTGAGGCCTTAGGATGTATTACATTGTTTCAACAATCAAAGTGTTTATTTCAAATCTCCACGACGACGACTACAATCATGCACAAATTGATTGTTTACTTTATTTTTATGAGTGTTTCTATGGTAACTAAGCATGAATATTACACATGGATTAATTTTTTTCCTGATGAGCCAATAGAGAGCTTCTAGCTGATTACATTGAAAGTAAAGTCACTTCTGTATTTTTATAGTATCGGAGATATGCGACTTTTAAATTTTACATAATGCTTTTAAAAACGTGAGGCCTTAGGATGTATTAAATTGTTTCAACAATCAAAGTGTTTATTTCAAATCTCCACGACGACGACTACAATCATGCACAAATAGATTGTTTACTTTATTGTTATGAGAGTTTCTATGGTAACTAAGCATGAATATTACACATGGATTAATTTTTTTTCCTTATGAGCCAATAGAGAGCTTCTACCTGATTACATTGAGTGTGAAGTCACTTCTGTATTTTTTATAGTAACGGAGATATGCGACTTTTAAATTTTATATAATGATTTTAAAAACGTGAGGCCTTAGGATGTATTACATTGTTTCAACAATCAAAGTGTTTATTTCAAATCTCCACGACGACGACTACAATCATGCACAAATAGATTGTTTACTTTATTGTTATGAGTGTTTCTATGGTAAGTAAGCACGAATATTACACATGGATTACTTTATTGTTATGAGTGTTTCTATGGTAACTAAACATGAATATTAAACATGGATTATTTTTTTTCTGATGACCCAATAGAGAGCTTGGACCTGATTACATTGAGTGTAAAGTCACTTCTGTATCTTTTATAGTAACAGAGATATGCGAGTTTTAAATTTTTTATAATGTTTTTAAAACCTGAGGCCTTAGGATGCATTACATTGTTTCAACAATCAAAGTGGTTATTTCAAATCTCCACGACGACGAATACAATCATGCACAAATAGATTGTTTATTTTATTGGTATGTGAGTTTCTATGGTAACTAAGCATGAATATTAAACATGGATTATTTTTTTTCTAATGAACCAATAGAGAGCTTCTACCTGATTACATTGAGTGTAAAGTCACTTCTGTATTTTTTATAGTAATAGAGATATGCGACTTTTAAATTTTATATAATGCTTTTAAAAACGTGAGGCCTTAGGATGTATTACATTGTTTCAACAATCAAAGTGTTTATTTCAAATCTCCACGACGACGACTACAATCATGCACAAATAGATTGTTTACTTTATTTTTATGAGTGTTTCTATGGTAACTAAGCATGAATATTACACATGGATTATTTTTTTTCTGATGAGCTAATAGAGAGCTTGGACCTGATTACATTGAGTGTAAAGTCACTTCTGTATCTTTTATAGTAACAGAGATATGCGAGTTTTAAATTTTTTATAATGTTTTTAAAAACCTGAGGCCTTAGGATGTATTACATTGTTTCAACAATCAAAGTGTTTATTTCAAATCTCCACGACGACGACTACAATCATGCACAAATAGATTGTTTACTTTATTGTTATGAGAGTTTCTATGGTAACTAAGCACGAATATTACACATGGATTAAATTTTTTCTAATGAGCCAATAGAGAGCTTGGACCTGATTACATTGAGTGTAAAATCACTTCTGTATCTTCTATAGTAACGGAGATATGCGAGTTTTAAATTTTATATAATGCTTTTAAAAACGTGAGGCCTTAGGATGTATTACATTGTTTCAACAATCAAAGTGTTTATTTCAAATCTCCACGACGACGACTACAATCATGCACAAATAGATTGTTTACTTTATTTTTATGAGTGTTTCTATGGTAACTAAGCATGAATATTACACATGGATTATTTTTTTTCTGATGAGCTAATAGAGAGCTTGGACCTGATTACATTGAGTGTAAAGTCACTTCTGTATCTTTTATAGTAACAGAGATATGCGAGTTTTAAATTTTTTATAATGTTTTTAAAAACCTGAGGCCTTAGGATGTATTACATTGTTTCAACAATCAAAGTGTTTATTTCAAATCTCCACGACGACGACTACAATCATGCACAAATAGATTGTTTACTTTATTGTTATGAGTGTTTCTATGGTAACTAAGCATGAATATTAAACATGGATTATTTTTTTTCTGATGAGCCAATAGACAGCTTCGACCTGATTACATTGAGTGTAAAGTCACTTCTGTATCTTTTATAGTAACAGAGATGTGCGAGTTTTAAATTTTACATAATGTTTTTAAAACGTGATTCCTTAGGATGTATTACATTGTTTCAACAATCAAAGTGGTTATTTCAAATCTCCACGACGACGACTACAATCATGCACAAATAGATTGTTTACTTTATTGTTATGAGAGTTTCTATGGTAACTAAGCATGAATATTACACATGGATTAATTTTTTTCCTTATGAGCCACTATAGAGATTCTACATGATTACATTGAGTGTGAAGTCACTTCTGTATTTTTTATAGTAACGGAGATATGCGACTTTTAAATTTTATATAATGCTTTTAAAAACGTGAGGCCTTAGGATGTATTACATTGTTTCAACAATCAAAGTGTTTATTTCAAATCTCCACGATGACGACTACAATCATGCACAAATAGATTGTTTACTTTATTGTTATGAGAGTTTCTATGGTAACTAAGCATGAATATTACACATGGATTAATTTTTTCCTGATGAGCCAATAGTGAGCTTCGACCTGATTACATTGAGTGTAAAGTAAGTTCTGTATCTTTTATAGTAACGGAGATATGCGAGTTTGAAATTTTATATAATGTTCTTGAAAACGTGAGGCTTTAGGATGTATTACATTGATTCAACAATCAAAGTGATTATTTCAAATCTCCACGACGACGACTACAATCATGCACAAATAGATTGTTTACTTTATTGTTATGAGAGTTTCTATGGTAACTAAGCACGAATATTACACATGGATTAAATTTTTTCTAATGAGCCAATAGAGAGCTTGGACCTGATTACATTGTGTGTAAAATCAATCCTGTATCTTCTATAGTAACGGAGATATGCGAGTTTTAAATTTTATATAATGCTTTTAAAAACGTGAATCCTTAGGATGTATTACATTGTTTCAACAATCAAAGTGTTTATTTCAAATCTCCACGACGACGACTACAATCATGCACAAATAGATTGTTTACTTTATTTTTATGAGAGTTTCTATGGTAACTAAGCATGAATATTACACATGGATTAATTTTTTTCCTGATGAGCCAATAGAGAGCTTCTAGCTGATTACATTGAATGTAAAGTCACTTCTGTATTTTTATAGTATCGGAGATATGCGACTTTTAAATTTTATATAATGCTTTTAAAAACGTGAGGCCTTAGGATGTATTACATTGTTTCAACAATCAAAGTGTTTATTTCAAATCTCCACGACGATGACTACAAACATGCACAAATAGATTGTTTACTTTATTGTTATGAGTGTTTCTATGGTAACTAAGCATGAATATTACACATGGATTAATTTTTTTCTGATGAGCCAATAGAGAGCTTGGACCTGATTACATTGAGTGTAAAGTCACTTCTGTATCTTTTATAGTAACAGAGATATGCGAGTTTTAAATTTTATATAATGATTTTAAAAACGAGAGGCCTTAGGATGTATTACATTGTTTCAACAATCAAAGTGGTTATTTCAAATCTCCACGACGACGACTACAATCATGCCCAAATTGATTGTTTACTTTATTGTTATGAGTGTTTCTATGGTAACTAATCATGAATATTAAACATGGATTATTTTTTTTCTGATGAGCCAATAGAGAGCTTCGACCTGATTACATTGAGTGTAAAGTCACTTCTGTATCTTTTATAGTAACAGAGATGTGCGAGTTTAAATTTTACATAATGTTTTTAAAACGTGAGGCCTTAGGATGTATTACATTGTTTCAACAATCAAAGTGGTTATTTCAAATCTCCACGACGACGACTACAATCATGCACAAATAGATTGTTTACTTTATTGTTATGAGAGTTTCTATGGTAACTAAGCATGAATATTACACATGGATTAATTTTTTTCCTTATGAGCCACTATAGAGATTCTACCTGATTACATTGAGTGTGAAGTCACTTCTGTATTTTTTATAGTAACGGAGATATGCGACTTTTAAATTTTATATAATGATTTTAAAAACGTGAGGCCTTAGGATGTATTACATTGTTTCAACAATCAAAGTGTTTATTTCACATCTCCACGACGACGACTACAATCATGCACAAATAGATTGTTTACTTTATTGTTATGAGTGTTTCTATGGTAAATAAGCACGAATATTACACATGGATTACTTTATTGTTATGAGTGTTTCTATGGTAACTAAGCATGAATATTAAACATGGATTATTTTTTTTCTGATGAGCCAATAGAGAGCTTGGACCTGATTACATTGAGTGTAAAGTCACTTCTGTATCTTTTATAGTAACAGAGATATGCGAGTTTTAAATTTTTTATAATGTTTTTAAAACCTGAGGCCTTAGGATGCATTACATTGTTTCAACAATCAAAGTGGTTATTTCAAATCTCCACGACGACGAATACAATCATGCACAAATAGATTGTTTATTTTATTGGTATGTGAGTTTCTATGGTAACTAAGCATGAATATTAAACATGGATTATTTTTTTTCTAATGAGCCAATAGAGAGCTTCTACCTGATTACATTGAGTGTAAAGTCACTTCTGTATTTTTTATAGTAATAGAGATATGCGATTTTTAAATTTTATATAATGCTTTTAAAAACGTGAGGCCTTAGGATGTATTACATTGTTTCAACAATCAAAGTGTTTATTTCAAATCTCCACGAAGACGACTACAATCATGCACAAATAGATTGTTTATTTTATTGGTATGTGAGTTTCTATGGTAACTAAGCATGAATATTAAACATGGATTATTTTTTTTCTGATGAGCCAATAGAGAGCTTGGACCTGATTACATTGAGTGTAAAGTCACTTCTGTATCTTTTATAGTAACAGAGATATGCGAGTTTTAAATTTTTTATAATGTTTTTAAAACCTGAGGCCTTAGGATGCATTACATTGTTTCAACAATCAAAGTGGTTATTTCAAATCTCCACGACGACGAATACAATCATGCACAAATAGATTGTTTATTTTATTGGTTTGTGAGTTTCTATGGTAACTAAGCATGAATATTAAACGTGGATTATTTTTTTTCTAATGAGCCACTATAGAGCTTCTACCTGATTACATTGAGTGTAAAGTCACTTCTGTATTTTTTATAGTAATAGAGATCTGCGACTTTAAATTTTATATAATGCTTTTAAAAACGTGAGGCCTTAGGATGTATTATTTTGTTTCAACAATCAAAGTGTTTATTTCAAATCTCCACGACGACGACTACAATCATGCACAAATAGATTGTTTACTTTATTGTTATGAGAGTTTCTATGGTAACTAAGCATGAATATTACACATGGATTAATTTTTTCCTGATGAGCCAATAGAGAGCTTCGACCTGATTACATTGAGTGTAAAGTAAGTTCTGTATCTTTTATAGTAACGGAGATATGCGAGTTTGAAATTTTATATAATGTTCTTGAAACGTTAGGCTTTAGGATGTATTACATTGTTTCAACAATCAAAGTGATTATTTCAAATCTCCACGACGACGACTACAATCATGCACAAATAGATTGTTTACTTTATTGTTATGAGAGTTTCTATGGTAACTAAGCACGAATATTACACATGGATTAAATTTTTTCTAATGAGCCAATAGAGAGCTTGGACCTTATTACATTGAGTGTAAAGTCACTTCTGTATCTTTTATAGTAACAGAGATATGCGAGTTTTAAATTTTTTATAATGTTTTTAAAAACCTGAGGCCTTAGGATGTATTACATTGTTTCAACAATCAAAGTGGTTATTTCAAATCTCCACGACGACGACTACAATCATGCACAAATAGATTGTTTACTTTATTGTTATGAGAGTTTCTATGGTAACTAAGCACGAATATTACACATGGCTTAATTTTTTTCCTGATGAGCCAATAGAGAGCTTCTAGCTGATTACATTGAATGTAAAGTCACTTCTGTATTTTTATAGTATCGGAGATATGCGACTTTTAAATTTTATATAATGCTTTTAAAAACGTGAGGCCTTAGGATGTATTACATTGTTTCAACAATCAAAGTGTTTATTTCAAATCTCCACCACGACGACTACAATCATGCACAAATAGATTGTTTACTTTATTGTTATGAGTGTTTCTATGGTAACTAAGCATGAATATTACACATGGATTAATTTTTTTCTGATGAGCCAATAGAGAGCTTGGACCTGATTACATTGAGTGTAAAGTCACTTCTGTATCTTTTACAGTAACAGAGATATGCGAGTTTTAAATTTTTTATAATGTTTTTAAAAACCTGAGGCCTTAGGATGTATTACATTGTTTCAAAAATCAAAGTGTTTATTTCAAATCTCCACGACGACGACTACAATCATGCACAAATAGATTTTTTACTTTATTGTTATAAGAGTTTCTATGGTAACTAAGCATGAATATTACACATGGATTAAATTTTTCCTGATGAGTCAATAGAGAGCTTCGACCTGATTACTTTGAGTGTAAAGTCACTTCTGTATCTTTTATAGTAACAGAGATATGCGTGTTTTAAATTTTATATAATGATTTTAAAAACGAGAGGCCTTAGGATGTATTACATTGTTTCAACAATCAAAGTGGTTATTTCAAATCTCCACGACGACGACTACAATCATGCACAAATTGATTGTTTACTTTATTGTTATGAGTGTTTCTATGGTAACTAAGCATGAATATTAAACATGGATTATTTTTTTTCTGATGAGCCAATAGAGAGCTTCGACCTGATTACATTGAGTGTAAAGTCACTTCTGTATCTTTTATAGTAACAGAGATGTGCGAGTTTTAAATTTTACATAATGTTTTTAAAACGTGAGGCCTTAGGATGTATTACATTGTTTCAACAATCAAAGTGGTTATTTCAAATCTCCACGACGACGACTACAATCATGCACAAATAGATTGTTTACTTTATTGTTATGAGAGTTTCTATGGTAACTAAGCATGAATATTACACATGGATTAATTTTTTTCCTTATGAGCCACTATAGAGATTCTACCTGATTACATTGAGTGTAAAGTCACTTTTGTATTTTTTATAGTAATAGAGATATGCGACTTTTAAATTTTATATTATGCTTTTAAAAACGTGAGGCCTTAGGATGTATTAAATTGTTTCAACAATCAAAGTGTTTATTTCAAATCTCCACGACGACGACTACAATCATGCACAAATAGATTGTTTATTTTATTGGTATGTGAGTTTCTATGGTAACTAAGCATGAATATTAAACATGGATTATTTTTTTTCTGATGAGCCAATAGAGAGCTTGGACCTGATTACATTGAGTGTAAAGTCACTTCTGTATCTTTTATAGTAACAGAGATATGCGAGTTTTAATTTTTTTATAATGTTTTTAAAACCTGAGGCCTTAGGATGCATTACATTGTTTCAACAATCAAAGTGGTTATTTCAAATCTCCACGACGACGAATACAATCATGCACAAATAGATTGTTTATTTTATTGGTATGTGAGTTTCTATGGTAACTAAGCATGAATATTAAACATGGATTATTTTTTTTCTAATGAGCCAATAGAGAGCTTCTACCTGATTACATTGAGTGTAAAGTCACTTCTGTATTTTTTATAGTAATAGAGATATGCGACTTTTAAATTTTATATAATGCTTTTAAAAACGTGAGGCCTTAGGATGTATTACATTGTTTCAACAATCAAAGTGTTTATTTCAAATCTCCACGACGACGACTACAATCATGCACAAATAGATTGTTTACTTTATTGTTGTGAGAGTTTCTATGGAAACTAAGCATGAATATTACACATGGATTAATTTTTTCCTGATGAGCCAATAGAGAGCTTCGACCTGATTACATTGAGTGTAAAGTAAGTTCTGTATCTTCTATAGTAACGGAGATATGCGAGTTTTAAATTTTATATAATGTTTTTAAAAACCTGAGGCCTTAGGATGTATTACATTGTTTCAACAATCAAAGTGGTTATTTCAAATCTCCACGACGACGACTACAATCATGCACAAATAGATTGTTTACTTTATTGTTATGAGAGTTTCTATGGTAACTAAGCATGAATATTACACATGGATTAATTTTTTCCTGATGAGCCAATAGAGAGCTTCGACCTGATTACATTGAGTGTAAAGTAAGTTCTGTACCTTTTATAGTAACGGAGATATGCGAGTTTGAAATTTTATATAATGTTCTTGAAAACTTGAGGCTTTAGGATGTATTACATTGTTTCAACAATCAAAGTGATTATTTCAAATCTCCACGACGACGACTACAATCATGCACAAATAGATTGTTTACTTTATTGTTATGAGAGTTTCTATGGTAACTAAGCACGAATATTACACATGGATTAAATTTTTTCTAATGAACCAATAGAGAGCTTGGACCTGATTACATTGATGTAAAATCACTTCTGTATCTTCTATAGTAACGGAGATATGCGAGTTTTAAATTTTATATAATGCTTTTAAAAACGTGAGGCCTTAGGATGTATTACATTGTTTCAACAATCAAAGTGTTTATTTCAAATCTCCACGACGACGACTACAATCATGCACAAATAGATTGTTTACTTTATTGTTATGAGTGTTTCTATGGTAACTAAGCATGAATATTACACCTGGATTATTTTTTTTCTGATGAGCTAATAGAGAGCTTGGACTTGATTACATTGAGTGTAAAGTCACTTCTGTATATTTTATAGTAACAGAGATATGCGAGTTTTAAATTTTTTATAATGTTTTTAAAAACCTGAGGCCTTAGGATGTATTACATTGTTTCAACAATCAAAGTGGTTATTTCAAATCTCCACGACGACGACTACAATCATGCACAAATAGATTGTTTACTTTATTGTTATGAGAGTTTCTATGGTAACTAAGCATGAATATTACACATGGATTAATTTTTTTCCTGATGAGCCAATAGAGAGCTTCTAGCTGATTACATTGAATGTAAAGTCACTTCTGTATTTTTATAGTATCGGAGATATGCGACTTTTAAATTTTATATAATGCTTTTATAAACGTGAGGCCTTAGGATGTATTACATTGTTTCAACAATCAAAGTGTTTATTTCAAATCTCCACGACGACGACTACAATCATGCACAAATAGATTGTTTACTTTATTGTTATGAGTGTTTCTATGGTAACTAAGCATGAATATTACACATGGATTAATTTTTTTCTGATGAGCCAATAGAGAGCTTGGACCTGATTACATTGAGTGTAAAGTCACTTCTGTATCTTTTATAGTAACAGAGATATGCGAGTTTTAAATTTTTTATAATGTTTTTAAAAACCTGAGGCCTTAGGATGTATTACATTGTTTCAAAAATCAAAGTGTTTATTTCAAATCTCCACGACGACGACTACAATCATGCACAAATAGATTTTTTACTTTATTGTTATAAGAGTTTCTATGGTAACTAAGCATGAATATTACACATGGATTAAATTTTTCCTGATGAGCCAATAGAGAGCTTCGACCTGATTACTTTGAGTGTAAAGTCACTTCTGTATCTTTTATAGTAACAGAGATATGCGTGTTTTAAATTTTATATAATGATTTTAAAAACGAGAGGCCTTAGGATGTATTACATTGTTTCAACAATCAAAGTGGTTATTTCAAATCTCCACGACGACGACTACAATCATGCACAAATTGATTGTTTACTTTATTGTTATGAGTGTTTCTATGGTAACTAAGCATGAATATTAAACATGGATTATTTTTTTTCTGATGAGCCAATAGAGAGCTTCGACCTGATTACATTGAGTGTAAAGTCACTTCTGTATCTTTTATAGTAACAGAGATGTGCGAGTTTTAAATTTTACATAATGTTTTTAAAACGTGAGGCCTTAGGATGTATTACATTGTTTCAACAATCAAAGTGGTTATTTCAAATCTCCACGACGACGACTACAATCATGCACAAATTGATTGTTTACTTTATTGTTATGAGTGTTTCTATGGTAACTAAGCATGAATATTAAACATGGATTATTTTTTTTCTGATGAGCCAATAGAGAGCTTCGACCTGATTACATTGAGTGTAAAGTCACTTCTGTATCTTTTATAGTAACAGAGATGTGCGAGTTTTAAATTTTACATAATGTTTTTAAAACGTGAGGCCTTAGGATGTATTACATTGTTTCAACAATCAAAGTGGTTATTTCAAATCTCCACGACGACGACTACAATCATGCACAAATAGATTGTTTACTTTATTGTTATGAGTGTTTCTATGGTAACTAAGCACGAATATTACACATGGATTACTTTATTGTTATGAGTGTTTCTATGGTAACTAAGCATGAATATTAAACATGGATTATTTTTTTTCTGATGAGCCAATAGAGAGCTTGGACCTGATTACATTGAGTGTAAAGTCACTTCTGTATCTTTTATAGTAACAGAGATATGCGAGTTTTAAATTTTTTATAATGTTTTTAAAACCTGAGGCATTAGGATGCATTACATTGTTTCAACAATCAAAGTGGTTATTTCAAATCTCCACGACGACGAATACAATCATGCACAAATAGATTGTTTATTTTATTGGTATGTGAGTTTCTATGGTAACTAAGCATGAATATTAAACATGGATTATTTTTTTTCTATAAGCCAATAGAGAGCTTCTACCTGATTACATTGAGTGTAAAGTCACTTCTGTATTTTTTATAGTAATAGAGATATGCGACTTTTAAATTTTATATTATGCTTTTAAAAACGTGAGGCCTTAGGATGTATTAAATTGTTTCAACAATCAAAGTGTTTATTTCAAATCTCCACGACGACGACTACAATCATGCACAAATAGATTGTTTATTTTATTGGTATGTGAGTTTCTACGGTAACTAAGCATGAATATTAAACATGGATTATTTTTTTTCTGATGAGCCAATAGAGAGCTTGGACCTGATTACATTGAGTGTAAAGTCACTTCTGTATCTTTTATAGTAACAGAGATATGCGAGTTTTAAATTTTTTATAATGTTTTTAAAACCTGAGGCCTTAGGATGCATTACATTGTTTCAACAATCAAAGTGGTTATTTCAAATCTCCACGACGACGAATACAATCATGCACAAATAGATTGTTTATTTTATTGGTATGTGTGTTTCTATGGTAACTAAGCATGAATATTACACATGGATTAATTTTTTTCCTGATGAGCCAATAGAGAGCTTCTAGCTGATTACTTTGAATGTAAAGTCACTTCTGTATTTTTATAGTATCGGAGATATGCGACTTTTAAATTTTATATAATGCTTTTAAAAACGTGAGGCCTTAGGATGTATTACATTGTTTCAACAATCAAAGTGTTTATTTCAAATCTCCACGACGACGACTACAATCATGCACAAATAGATTGTTTACTTTATTGTTATGAGTGTTTCTATGGTAACTAAGCATGAATATTACACATGGATTAATTTTTTTCTGATGAGCCAATAGAGAGCTTGGACCTGATTACATTGAGTGTAAAGTCACTTCTGTATCTTTTATAGTAACAGAGATATGCGAGTTTTAAATTTTTTATAATGTTTTTAAAAACCTGAGGCCTTAGGATGTATTACATTGTTTCAAAAATCAAAGTGGTTATTTCAAATCTCCACGACGACGACTACAATCATGCACAAATAGATTGTTTACTTTATTGTTATGAGAGTTTCTATGGTAACTAAGCATGAATATTACACATGGATTATTTTTTTTCCTTATGAGCCACTATAGAGATTCTACCTGATTACATTGAGTGTGAAGTCACTTCTGTATTTGTTACAGTAACGGAGATATGCGACTTTTAAATTTTATATAATGATTTTAAAAACGTGAGGCCTTAGGATGTATTACATTGTTTCAACAATCGAAGTGTTTATCTCAAATCTCCACGACGACGACTACAATCATGCACAAATAGATTGTTTACTTTATTGTTATGAGTGTTTCTATGGTAACTAAGCACGAAAATTACACATGGATTACTTTATTGTTATGAGTGTTTCTATGGTAACTAAGCATGAATATTAAACATGGATTATCTTTTTTCTGATGAGCCAATAGAGAGCTTGGACCTGATTACATTGAGTGTAAAGTCACTTCTGTATCTTTTATAGTAACAGAGATATGCGAGTTTTAAATTTTTTATAATGATTTTAAAACCTGAGGCCTTAGGATGCATTACATTGTTTCAACAATCAAAGTGGTTATTTCAAATCTCCACGACGACGAATACAATCATGCACAAATAGATTGTTTATTTTATTGGTATGTGAGTTTCTATAGTAACTAAGCATGAATATTAAACATGGATTATTTTTTTTCTAATGAGCCAATAGAGAGCTTCTACCTGATTACATTGAGCGTAAAGTCACTTCTGTATTTTTTATAGTAATAGAGATATGCGACTTTTAAATTTTATATAATGCTTTTAAAAACGTGAGGCCTTAGGATGTATTACATTGTTTCAACAATCAAAGTGTTTATTTCAAATCTCCACGACGACGACTACAATCATGCACAAATAGATTGTTTACTTTATTGTTATGAGAGTTTCTATGGTAACTAAGCATGAATATTACACATGGATTAATTTTTTCCTGATGAGCCAATAGAGAGCTTCGACCTGCTTACATTGAGTGTAAAGTAAGTTCTGTATCTTTTATAGTAACGGAGATATGCGAGTTTGAAATTTTATATAATGTTTTTGAAAACGTGAGGCTTTAGGATGTATTACATTGTTTCAACAATCAAAGTGATTATTTCAAATCTCCACGACGACGACTACAATCATGCACAAATAGATTGTTTACTTTATTGTTATGAGAGTTTCTATGGTAACTAAGCACGAATATTACACATGGATTAAATTTTTTCTAATGAGCCAATAGAGAGCTTGGACCTGATTACATTGAGTGTAAAATCACTTCTGTATCTTCTATAGTAACGGAGATATGCGAGTTTTAAATTTTATATAATGCTTTTAAAAACGTGAGGCCTTAGGTTGTATTACATTGTTTCAACAATCAAAGTGTTTATTTCAAATCTCCACGACGACGACTACAATCATGCACAAATAGATTGTTTACTTTATTGTTATGAGTGTTTCTATGGTAACTAAGCATGAATATTACACATGGATTATTTTTTTCTGATGAGCCAATAGAGAGCTTATACCTGATTACATTGAGTGTAAAATCACTTCTGTATCTTCTATAGTAACGGAGATATGCGAGTTTTAAATTTTATATATTGTTTTTAAAAACGTGAGGCCTTAGGATGTATTACATTGTTTCAACAATCAAAGTGGTTATTTCAAATCTCCACGACGACGACTACAACCATGCACAAATAGATTGTTTACTTTATTGTTATGAGAATTTCTATGATAACTAAGCATGAATATTACGCATGGATTAAATTTTTCCTGATGAGCCAATAGAGAGCTTCGACCTGATTACTTTGAGTGTAAAGTCACTTCTGTATCTTTTATAGTAACAGAGATATGCGAGTTTTAAATTTTATATAATGATTTTAAAAACGAGAGGCCTTAGGATGTATTACATTGTTTCAACAATGAAAGTGGTTATTTCAAATCTCCAGGAAGAAGACTACAATCATGCACAAATTGATTGTTTACTTTACTGTTATGAGTGTTTCTATGGTAACTAAGCATGAATATTAAGCATGGATTATTTTTTTTCTGATGAGCCAATAGAAAGCTTCGACCTGATTACATTGAGTGTAAAGTCACTTCTGTATCTTTTATAGTAACAGAGATGTGCGAGTTTTAAATTTTACATAATGTTTTTAAAACGTGAGGCCTTAGGATGTATTACATTGTTTCAAGAATCAAAGTGGTTATTTCAAATCTCCACGACGACGACTACAATCATGCACAAATAGATTGTTTACTTTATTGTTATGAGAGTTTCTATGGTAACTAAGCATGAATATTACACATGGATTAATTTTTTTTCCTTATGAGCCAATAGAGAGCTTCGACCTGATTACATTGAGTGTAAAGTCACTTCTGTATATTTTATAGTAACGGAGATATGTGACTTTTAAATTTTATATAATGCTTTTAAAAACGTGAGGCCTTAGGATGTATTACATTGTTTCAACAATCAAAGTGTTTATTTCAAATCTCCACGACGACGACTACAATCATGCACAAATAGATTGTTTACTTTATTGTTATAAGTGTTTCTATGGTAACTAAGCATGAATATTACACATGGATTATTTTTTTTCTGATGAGCCAATAGAGAGCTTGGACCTGATTACATTGAGTGTAAAGTCACTTCTGTATCTTTTATAGTAACAGAGATATGCGAGTTTTAAATTTTTTATAATGTTTTTAAAACCTGAGGCCTTAGGATGCATTACATTGTTTCAACAATCAAAGTGGTTATTTCTAATCTCCACGACGAAGACTACAATCATGCACAAATAGATTTTTTACTTTATTGTTATAAGAGTTTCTATGGTAACTAAGCATGAATATTACACATGGATTAATTTTTTCCTGATGAGCCAATAGAGAGCTTCGACCTGATTACATTGAGTGTAAAGTAAGTTCTGTATCTTTTATAGTAACGGAGATATGCGAGTTTGAAATTTTATATAATGTTCCTGAAAACGTGAGGCTTTAGGATGTATTACATTGTTTCAACAATCAAAGTGATTATTTCAAATCTCCACGACGACGACTACAATCATGCACAAATAGATTGTTTACTTTATTGTTATGAGAGTTTCTATGGTAACTAAGCACGAATATTACACATGGATTAAATTTTTTCTAATGAGCCAATAGAGAGCTTGGACCTGATTACATTGAGTGTAAAATCACTTCTGTATCTTCTATAGTAACGGAGATATGCGAGTTTTAAATTTTATATAATGCTTTTAAAAACGTGAGGCCTTAGGATGTATTACATTGTTTCAACAATCAAAGTGTTTATTTCAAATCTCCACGACGACGACTACAATCATGCACAAATAGATTGTTTACTTTATTTTTATGAGTGTTTCTATGGTAACTAAGCATGAATATTACACATGGATTATTTTTTTTCTGATGAGCTAATAGAGAGCTTGGACCTGATTACATTGAGTGTAAAGTCACTTCTGTATCTTTTATAGTAACAGAGATATGCGAGTTTTAAATTTTTTATAATGTTTTTTAAAACCTGAGGCCTTAGGATGTATTACATTGTTTCAACAATCAAAGTGGTTATTTCAAATCTCCACGACGACGACTACAATCATGCACAAATAGATTGTTTACTTTATTGTTATGAGAGTTTCTATGGTAACTAAGCATGAATATTACACATGGATTAATTTTTTTCCTGATGAGCCAATAGAGAGCTTCTAGCTGATTACATTGAATGTAAAGTCACTTCTGTATTTTTATAGTATCGGAGATATGCGGCTTTTAAATTTTATATAATGCTTTTAAAAACGTGAGGCCTTAGGATGTATTACATTGTTTCAACAATCAAAGTGTTTATTTCAAATCTCCACGACGACGACTACAATCATGCACAAATAGATTGTTTACTTTATTGTTATGAGTGTTTCTATGGTAACTAAGCACGAATATTACACATGGATTACTTTATTGTTATGAGTGTTTCTATGGTAACTAAGCATGAATATTAAACATGGATTATTTTTTTTCTGATGAGCCAATAGAGAGCTTGGACCTGATTACATTGAGTGTAAAGTCACTTCTGTATCTTTTATAGTAACAGAGATATGTGACTTTTAAATTTTATATAATGCTTTTAAAAACGTGATGCCTTAGGATGTATTACATTGTTTCAACAATCAAAGTGTTTATTTCAAATCTCCACGATGACGACTACAATCATGCACAAATAGATTGTTTACTTTATTGTTATGAGAGTTTCTATGGTAACTAAGCATGAATATTACACATGGATTAATTTTTTCCTGATGAGCCAATAGTGAGCTTCGACCTGATTACATTGAGTGTAAAGTAAGTTCTGTATCTTTTATAGTAACGGAGATATGCGAGTTTGAAATTTTATATAATGTTCTTGAAAACGTGAGGCTTTAGGATGTATTACATTGATTCAACAATCAAAGTGATTATTTCAAATCTCCACGACGACGACTACAATCATGCACAAATAGATTGTTTACTTTATTGTTATGAGAGTTTCTATGGTAACTAAGCACGAATATTACACATGGATTAAATTTTTTCTAATGAGCCAATAGAGAGCTTGGACCTGATTACATTGTGTGTAAAATCACTTCTGTATCTTCTATAGTAACGGAGATATGCGAGTTTTAAATTTTATATAATGCTTTTAAAAACGTGAATCCTTAGGATGTATTACATTGTTTCAACAATCAAAGTGTTTATTTCAAATCTCCACGACGACGACTACAATCATGCACAAATAGATTGTTTACTTTATTTTTATGAGAGTTTCTATGGTAACTAAGCATGAATATTACACATGGATTAATTTTTTTCCTGATGAGCCAATAGAGAGCTTCTAGCTGATTACATTGAATGTAAAGTCACTTCTGTATTTTTATAGTATCGGAGATATGCGACTTTTAAATTTTATATAATGCTTTTAAAAACGTGAGGCCTTAGGATGTATTACATTGTTTCAACAATCAAAGTGTTTATTTCAAATCTCCACGACGATGACTACAAACATGCACAAATAGATTGTTTACTTTATTGTTATGAGTGTTTCTATGGTAACTAAGCATGAATATTACACATGGATTAATTTTTTTCTGATGAGCCAATAGAGAGCTTGGACCTGATTACATTGAGTGTAAATTCACTTCTGTATCTTTTATAGTAACAGAGATATGCGAGTTTTAAATTTTATATAATGATTTTAAAAACGAGAGGCCTTAGGATGTATTACATTGTTTCAACAATCAAAGTGGTTATTTCAAATCTCCACGACGACGACTACAATCATGCACAAATTGATTGTTTACTTTATTGTTATGAGTGTTTCTATGGTAACTAAGCATGAATATTAAACATGGATTATTTTTTTTCTGATGAGCCAATAGAGAGCTTCGACCTGATTACATTGAGTGTAAAGTCACTTCTGTATCTTTTATAGTAACAGAGATGTGCGAGTTTAAATTTTACATAATGTTTTTAAAACGTGAGGCCTTAGGATGTATTACATTGTTTCAACAATCAAAGTGGTTATTTCAAATCTCCACGACGACGACTACAATCATGCACAAATAGATTGTTTACTTTATTGTTATGAGAGTTTCTATGGTAACTAAGCATGAATATTACACATGGATTAATTTTTTTCCTTATGAGCCACTATAGAGATTCTACCTGATTACATTGAGTGTGAAGTCACTTCTGTATTTTTTATAGTAACGGAGATATGCGACTTTTAAATTTTATATAATGATTTTAAAAACGTGAGGCCTTAGGATGTATTACATTGTTTCAACAATCAAAGTGTTTATTTCACATCTCCACGACGACGACTACAATCATGCACAAATAGATTGTTTACTTTATTGTTATGAGTGTTTCTATGGTAAATAAGCACGAATATTACACATGGATTACTTTATTGTTATGAGTGTTTCTATGGTAACTAAGCATGAATATTAAACATGGATTATTTTTTTTCTGATGAGCCAATAGAGAGCTTGGACCTGATTACATTGAGTGTAAAGTCACTTCTGTATCTTTTATAGTAACAGAGATATGCGAGTTTTAAATTTTTTATAATGTTTTTAAAACCTGAGGCCTTAGGATGCATTACATTGTTTCAACAATCAAAGTGGTTATTTCAAATCTCCACGACGACGACTACAATCATGCACAAATAGATTGTTTACTTTATTGTTATGAGAGTTTCTATGGTAACTAAGCATGAATATTACACATGGATTAATTTTTTTCTGATGAGCCAATAGAGAGCTTGGACCTGATTACATTGAGTGTAAAGTCACTTCTGTATCTTTTATAGTAACAGAGATATGCGTGTTTTAAATTTTATATAATGATTTTAAAAACGAGAGGCCTTAGGATGTATTACATTGTTTCAACAATCAAAGTGGTTATTTCAAATCTCCACGACGACGACTACAATCATGCACAAATTGATTGTTTACTTTATTGTTATGAGTGTTTCTATGGTAACTAAGCATGAATATTAAACATGGATTATTTTTTTTCTGATGAGCCAATAGAGAGCTTGGACCTGATTACATTGAGTGTAAAATCACTTCTGTATCTTCTATAGTAACGGAGATATGCGAGTTTTAAATTTTATATAATGCTTTTAAAAACGTGAGGCCTTAGGTTGTATTACATTGTTTCAACAATCAAAGTGTTTATTTCAAATCTCCACGACGACGACTACAATCATGCACAAATAGATTGTTTACTTTATTGTTATGAGTGTTTCTATGGTAACTAAGCATGAATATTACACATGGATTATTTTTTTCTGATGAGCCAATAGAGAGCTTATACCTGATTACATTGAGTGTAAAATCACTTCTGTATCTTCTATAGTAACGGAGATATGCGAGTTTTAAATTTTATATATTGTTTTTAAAAACGTGAGGCCTTAGGATGTATTACATTGTTTCAACAATCAAAGTGGTTATTTCAAATCTCCACGACGACGACTACAACCATGCACAAATAGATTGTTTACTTTATTGTTATGAGAATTTCTATGATAACTAAGCATGAATATTACGCATGGATTAAATTTTTCCTGATGAGCCAATAGAGAGCTTCGACCTGATTACTTTGAGTGTAAAGTCACTTCTGTATCTTTTATAGTAACAGAGATATGCGAGTTTTAAATTTTATATAATGATTTTAAAAACGAGAGGCCTTAGGATGTATTACATTGTTTCAACAATGAAAGTGGTTATTTCAAATCTCCAGGAAGACGACTACAATCATGCACAAATTGATTGTTTACTTTACTGTTATGAGTGTTTCTATGGTAACTAAGCATGAATATTAAACATGGATTATTTTTTTTCTGATGAGCCAATAGAAAGCTTCGACCTGATTACATTGAGTGTAAAGTCACTTCTGTATCTTTTATAGTAACAGAGATGTGCGAGTTTTAAATTTTACATAATGTTTTTAAAACGTGAGGCCTTAGGATGTATTACATTGTTTCAAGAATCAAAGTGGTTATTTCAAATCTCCACGACGACGACTACAATCATGCACAAATAGATTGTTTACTTTATTGTTATGAGAGTTTCTATGGTAACTAAGCATGAATATTACACATGGATTAATTTTTTTTCCTTATGAGCCAATAGAGAGCTTCGACCTGATTACATTGAGTGTAAAGTCACTTCTGTATTTTTTATAGTAACGGAGATATGTGACTTTTATATTTTATATAATGCTTTTAAAAACGTGAGGCCTTAGGATGTATTACATTGTTTCAACAATCAAAGTGTTTATTTCAAATCTCCACGACGACGACTACAATCATGCACAAATAGATTGTTTACTTTATTGTTATGAGTGTTTCTATGGTAACTAAGCATGAATATTACACATGGATTAATTTTTTCCTGATGAGCCAATAGAGAGCTTCGACCTGATTACATTGAGTGTAAAGTAAGTTCTGTATCTTTTATAGTAACGGAGATATGCGAGTTTGAAATTTTATATAATGTTCCTGAAAACGTGAGGCTTTAGGATGTATTACATTGTTTCAACAATCAAAGTGATTATTTCAAATCTCCACGACGACGACTACAATCATGCACAAATAGATTGTTTACTTTATTGTTATGAGAGTTTCTATGGTAACTAAGCACGAATATTACACATGGATTAAATTTTTTCTAATGAGCCAATAGAGAGCTTGGACCTGATTACATTGAGTGTAAAATCACTTCTGTATCTTCTATAGTAACGGAGATATGCGAGTTTTAAATTTTATATAATGCTTTTAAAAACGTGAGGCCTTAGGATGTATTACATTGTTTCAACAATCAAAGTGTTTATTTCAAATCTCCACGACAACGACTACAATCATGCACAAATAGATTGTTTACTTTATTTTTATGAGTGTTTCTATGGTAACTAAGCATGAATATTACACATGGATTATTTTTTTTCTGATGAGCTAATAGAGAGCTTGGACCTGATTACATTGAGTGTAAAGTCACTTCTGTATCTTTTATAGTAACAGAGATATGCGAGTTTTAAATTTTTTATAATGTTTTTTAAAACCTGAGGCCTTAGGATGTATTACATTGTTTCAACAATCAAAGTGGTTATTTCAAATCTCCACGACGACGACTACAATCATGCACAAATAGATTGTTTACTTTATTGTTATGAGAGTTTCTATGGTAACTAAGCATGAATATTACACATGGATTAATTTTTTTCCTGATGAGCCAATAGAGAGCTTCTAGCTGATTACATTGAATGTAAAGTCACTTCTGTATTTTTATAGTATCGGAGATATGCGACTTTTAAATTTTATATAATGCTTTTAAAAACGTGAGGCCTTAGGATGTATTACATTGTTTCAACAATCAAAGTGTTTATTTCAAATCTCCACGACGACGACTACAATCATGCACAAATAGATTGTTTACTTTATTGTTATGAGTGTTTCTATGGTAACTAAGCATGAATATTAAACATGGATTATTTTTTTTCTGATGAGCCAATAGAGAGCTTCGACCTGATTACATTGAGTGTAAAGTCACTTCTGTATCTTTTATAGTAACAGAGATGTGCGAGTTTTAAATTTTACATAATGTTTTTAAAACGTGATTCCTTAGGATGTATTACATTGTTTCAACAATCAAAGTGGTTATTTCAAATCTCCACGACGACGACTACAATCATGCACAAATAGATTGTTTACTTTATTGTTATGAGAGTTTCTATGGTAACTAAGCATGAATATTACACATGGATTAATTTTTTTCCTTATGAGCCACTATAGAGATTCTACATGATTACATTGAGTGTGAAGTCACTTCTGTATTTTTTATAGTAACGGAGATATGCGACTTTTAAATTTTATATAATGATTTTAAAAACGTGAGGCCTTAGGATGTATTACATTGTTTCAACAATCAAAGTGTTTATTTCAAATCTCCACGACGACGACTACAATCATGCACAAATAGATTGTTTACTTTATTGTTATGAGTGTTTCTATGGTAACTAAGCACGAATATTACACATGGATTACTTTATTGTTATGAGTGTTTCTATGGTAACTAAGCATGAATATTAAACATGGATTATTTTTTTTCTGATGAGCCAATAGAGAGCTTGGACCTGATTACATTGAGTGTAAAGTCACTTCTGTTTCTTTTATAGTAACAGAGATATGTGACTTTTAAATTTTATATAATGCTTTTAAAAACGTGAGGCCTTAGGATGTATTACATTGTTTCAACAATCAAAGTGTTTATTTCAAATCTCCACGATGACGACTACAATCATGCACAAATAGATTGTTTACTTTATTGTTATGAGAGTTTCTATGGTAACTAAGCATGAATATTACACATGGATTAATTTTTTCCTGATGAGCCAATAGTGAGCTTCGACCTGATTACATTGAGTGTAAAGTAAGTTCTGTATCTTTTATAGTAACGGAGATATGCGAGTTTGAAATTTTATATAATGTTCTTGCAAACGTGAGGCTTTAGGATGTATTACATTGATTCAACAATCAAAGTGATTATTTCAAATCTCCACGACGACGACTACAATCATGCACAAATAGATTGTTTACTTTATTGTTATGAGAGTTTCTATGGTAACTAAGCACGAATATTACACATGGATTAAATTTTTTCTAATGAGCCAATAGAGAGCTTGGACCTGATTACATTGTGTGTAAAATCACTTCTGTATCTTCTATAGTAACGGAGATATGCGAGTTCTAAATTTTATATAATGCTTTTAAAAACGTGAATCCTTAGGATGTATTACATTGTTTCAACAATCAAAGTGTTTATTTCAAATCTCCACGACGACGACTACAATCATGCACAAATAGATTGTTTACTTTATTTTTATGAGAGTTTCTATGGTAACTAAGCATGAATATTACACATGGATTAATTTCTTTCCTGATGAGCCAATAGAGAGCTTCTAGCTGATTACATTGAATGTAAAGTCACTTCTGTATTTTTATAGTATCGGAGATATGCGACTTTTAAATTTTATATAATGCTTTTAAAAACGTGAGGCCTTAGGATGTATTACATTGTTTCAACAATCAAAGTGTTTATTTCAAATCTCCACGACGATGACTACAAACATGCACAAATAGATTGTTTACTTTATTGTTATGAGTGTTTCTATGGTAACTAAGCATGAATATTACACATGGATTAATTTTTTTCTGATGAGCCAATAGAGAGCTTGGACCTGATTACATTGAGTGTAAAGTCACTTCTGTATCTTTTATAGTAACAGAGATATGCGAGTTTTAAATTTTATATAATGATTTTAAAAACGAGAGGCCTTAGGATGTATTACATTGTTTCAACAATCAAAGTGGTTATTTCAAATCTCCACGACGACGACTACAATCATGCACAAATTGATTGTTTACTTTATTGTTATGAGTGTTTCTATGGTAACTATGCATGAATATTAAACATGGATTATTTTTTTTCTGATGAGCCAATAGAGAGCTTCGACCTGATTACATTGAGTGTAAAGTCACTTCTGTATCTTTTATAGTAACAGAGATGTGCGAGTTTAAATTTTACATAATGTTTTTAAAACGTGAGGCCTTAGGATGTATTACATTGTTTCAACAATCAAAGTGGTTATTTCAAATCTCCACGACGACGACTACAATCATGCACAAATAGATTGTTTACTTTATTGTTATGAGAGTTTCTATGGTAACTAAGCATGAATATTACACATGGATTAATTTTTTTCCTTATGAGCCACTATAGAGATTCTACCTGATTACATTGAGTGTGAAGTCACTTCTGTATTTTTTATAGTAACGGAGATATGCGACTTTTAAATTTTATATAATGATTTTAAAAACGTGAGGCCTTAGGATGTATTACATTGTTTCAACAATCAAAGTGTTTATTTCACATCTCCACGACGACGACTACAATCATGCACAAATAGATTGTTTACTTTATTGTTATGAGTGTTTCTATGGTAAATAAGCACGAATATTACACATGGATTACTTTATTGTTATGAGTGTTTCTATGGTAACTAAGCATGAATATTAAACATGGATTATTTTTTTTCTGATGAGCCAATAGAGAGCTTGGACCTGATTACATTGAGTGTAAAGTCACTTCTGTATCTTTTATAGTAACAGAGATATGCGAGTTTTAAATTTTTTATAATGTTTTTAAAACCTGAGGCCTTAGGATGCATTACATTGTTTCAACAATCAAAGTGGTTATTTCAAATCTCCACGACGACGACTACAATCATGCACAAATAGATTGTTTACTTTATTGTTATGAGAGTTTCTATGGTAACTAAGCATGAATATTACACATGGATTAATTTTTTCCTGATGAGCCAATAGAGAGCTTCTAGCTGATTACATTGAATGTAAAGTCACTTCTGTATTTTTATAGTATCGGAGATATGCGACTTTTAAATTTTATATAATGCTTTTAAAAACGTGAGGCCTTAGGATGTATTACATTGTTTCAACAATCAAAGTGTTTATTTCAAATCTCCACGACGACGACTACAATCATGCACAAATAGATTGTTTACTTTATTGTTATGAGTGTTTCTATGGTAACTAAGCATGAATATTACACATGGATTAATTTTTTTCTGATGAGCCAATAGAGAGCTTGGACCTGATTACATTGAGTGTAAAGTCACTTCTGTATCTTTTATAGTAACAGAGATATGCGAGTTTTAAATTTTTTATAATGTTTTTAAAAACCTGAGGCCTTAGGATGTATTACATTGTTTCAAAAATCAAAGTGTTTATTTCAAATCTCCACGACGACGACTACAATCATGCACAAATTGATTTTTTACTTTATTGTTATGAGTGTTTCTATGGTAACTAAGCATGAATATTAAACATGGATTATTTTTTTTCTGATGAGCCAATAGAGAGCTTCGACCTGATTACATTGAGTGTAAAGTCACTTCTGTATCTTTTATAGTAACAGAGATGTGCGAGTTTTAAATTTTACATAATGTTTTTAAAACGTGAGGCCTTAGGATGTATTACATTGTTTCAACAATCAAAGTGGTTATTTCAAATCTCCACGACGACGACTACAATCATGCACAAATTGATTGTTTACTTTATTGTTATGAGTGTTTCTATGGTAACTAAGCATGAATATTAAACATGGATTATTTTTTTTCTGATGAGCCAATAGAGAGCTTCGACCTGATTACATTGAGTGTAAAGTCACTTCTGTATCTTTTATAGTAACAGAGATGTGCGAGTTTTAAATTTTACATAATGTTTTTAAAACGTGAGGCCTTAGGATGTATTACATTGTTTCAACAATCAAAGTGGTTATTTCAAATCTCCACGACGACGACTACAATCATGCACAAATAGATTGTTTACTTTATTGTTATGAGTGTTTCTATGGTAACTAAGCACGAATATTACACATGGATTACTTTATTGTTATGAGTGTTTCTATGGTAACTAAGCATGAATATTAAACATGGATTTTTTTTTTCTGATGAGCCAATAGAGAGCTTGGACCTGATTACATTGAGTGTAAAGTCACTTCTGTATCTTTTATAGTAACAGAGATATGCGAGTTTTAAATTTTTTATAATGTTTTTAAAACCTGAGGCATTAGGATGCATTACATTGTTTCAACAATCAAAGTGGTTATTTCAAATCTCCACGACGACGAATACAATCATGCACAAATAGATTGTTTATTTTATTGGTATGTGAGTTTCTATGGTAACTAAGCATGAATATTAAACATGGATTATTTTTTTTCTAATGAGCCAATAGAGAGCTTCTACCTGATTACATTGAGTGTAAAATCACTCCTGTATTTTTTATAGTAATAGAGATATGCGACTTTTAAATTTTATATAATGCTTTTAAAAACGTGAGGCCTTAGGATGTATTACATTGTTTCAACAATCAAAGTGTTTATTTCAAATCTCCACGACGACGACTACAATCATGCACAAATAGATTGTTTACTTTATTGTTATGAGAGTTTCTATGGAAACTAAGCATGAATATTACACATGGATTAATTTTTTTCCTGATGAGCCAATAGAGAGCTTCGACCTGATTACATTGAGTGTAAAGTAAGTTCTGTATCTTCTATAGTAACGGAGATATGCGAGTTTTAAATTTTATATAATGTTTTTAAAAACCTGAGGCCTTAGGATGTATTACATTGTTTCAACAATCAAAGTGGTTATTTCAAATCTCCACGACGACGACTACAATCATGCACAAATAGATTGTTTACTTTATTGTTATGAGAGTTTCTATGGTAACTAAGCATGAATATTACACATGGATTAATTTTTTTCCTGATGAGCCAATAGAGAGCTTCTAGCTGATTACATTGAATGTAAAGTCACTTCTGTATTTTTATAGTATCGGAGATATGCGACTTTTAAATTTTATATAATGCTTTTAAAAACGTGAGGCCTTAGGATGTATTACATTGTTTCAACAATCAAAGTGTTTATTTCAAATCTCCACGACGACGACTACAATCATGCACAAATAGATTGTTTACTTTATTGTTATGAGTGTTTCTATGGTAACTAAGCATGAATATTACACATGGATTAATTTTTTTCTGATGAGCCAATAGAGAGCTTGGACCTGATTACATTGAGTGTAAAGTCACTTCTGTATCTTTTATAGTAACAGAGATATGCGAGTTTTAAATTTTTTATAATGTTTTTAAAAACCTGAGGCCTTAGGATGTATTACATTGTTTCAAAAATCAAAGTGGTTATTTCAAATCTCCACGACGACGACTACAATCATGCACAAATAGATTGTTTACTTTATTGTTATGAGAGTTTCTATGGTAACTAAGCATGAATATTACACATGGATTAATTTTTTTCCTTATGAGCCACTATAGAGATTCTACCTGATTACATTGAGTGTGAAGTCACTTCTGTATTTGTTACAGTAACGGAGATATGCGACTTTTAAATTTTATATAATGATTTTAAAAACGTGAGGCCTTAGGATGTATTACATTGTTTCAACAATCGAAGTGTTTATCTCAAATCTCCACGACGACGACTACAATCATGCACAAATAGATTGTTTACTTTATTGTTATGAGTGTTTCTATGGTAACTAAGCACGAAAATTACACATGGATTACTTTATTGTTATGAGTGTTTCTATGGTAACTAAGCATGAATATTAAACATGGATTATCTTTTTTCTGATGAGCCAATAGAGAGCTTGGACCTGATTACATTGAGTGTAAAGTCACTTCTGTATCTTTTATAGTAACAGAGATATGCGAGTTTTAAATTTTTTATAATGATTTTAAAACCTGAGGCCTTAGGATGCATTACATTGTTTCAACAATCAAAGTGGTTATTTCAAATCTCCACGACGACGAATACAATCAAGCACAAATAGATTGTTTATTTTATTGGTATGTGAGTTTCTATAGTAACTAAGCATGAATATTAAACATGGATTATTTTTTTTCTAATGAGCCAATAGAGAGCTTCTACCTGATTACATTGAGCGTAAAGTCACTTCTGTATTTTTTATAGTAATAGAGATATGCGACTTTTAAATTTTATATAATGCTTTTAAAAACGTGAGGCCTTAGGATGTATTACATTGTTTCAACAATCAAAGTGTTTATTTCAAATCTCCACGACGACGACTACAATCATGCACAAATAGATTGTTTACTTTATTGTTATGAGAGTTTCTATGGTAACTAAGCATGAATATTACACATGGATTAATTTTTTCCTGATGAGCCAATAGAGAGCTTCGACCTGATTACATTGAGTGTAAAGTAAGTTCTGTATCTTTTATAGTAACGGAGATATGCGAGTTTGAAATTTTATATAATGTTTTTGAAAACGTGAGGCTTTAGGATGTATTACATTGTTTCAACAATCAAAGTGATTATTTCAAATCTCCACGACGACGACTACAATCATGCACAAATAGATTGTTTACTTTATTGTTATGAGAGTTTCTATGGTAACTAAGCACGAATATTACACATGGATTAAATTTTTTCTAATGAGCCAATAGAGAGCTTGGACCTGATTACATTGAGTGTAAAATCACTTCTGTATCTTCTATAGTAACAGAGATATGCGAGTTTTAAATTTTATATAATGCTTTTAAAAACGTGAGGCCTTAGATTGTATTACATTGTTTCAACAATCAAAGTGTTTATTTCAAATCTCCACGACGACGACTACAATCATGCACAAATAGATTGTTTACTTTATTGTTATGAGTGTTTCTATGGTAACTAAGCATGAATATTACACATGGATTATTTTTTTCTGATGAGCCAATAGAGAGCTTATACCTGATTACATTGAGTGTAAAATCACTTCTGTATCTTCTATAGTAACGGAGATATGCGAGTTTTAAATTTTATATATTGTTTTTAAAAACGTGAGGCCTTAGGATGTATTACATTGTTTCAACAATCAAAGTGGTTATTTCAAATCTCCACGACGACGACTACAACCATGCACAAATAGATTGTTTACTTTATTGTTATGAGAATTTCTATGATAACTAAGCATGAATATTACGCATGGATTAAATTTTTCCTGATGAGCCAATAGAGAGCTTCGACCTGATTACTTTGAGTGTAAAGTCACTTCTGTATCTTTTATAGTAACAGAGATATGCGAGTTTTAAATTTTATATAATGATTTTAAAAACGAGAGGCCTTAGGATGTATTACATTGTTTCAACAATCAAAGTGTTTATTTCAAATCTCCACGACGACGACTACAATCATGCACAAATAGATTGTTTACTTTATTGTTATGAGTGTTTCTATGGTAACTAAGCATGAATATTACACATGGTTTAATTTTTTTCTGATGAGCCAATAGAGAGCTTGGACCTGATTACATTGAGTGTAAAGTCACTTCTGTATCTTTTATAGTAACAGAGATATGCGAGTTTTAAATTTTTTATAATGTTTTTAAAACCTGAGGCCTTAGGATGCATTACATTGTTTCAACAATCAAAGTGGTTATTTCTAATCTCCACGACGACGACTACAATCATGCACAAATAGATTGTTTACTTTATTGTTATGAGAGTTTCTATGGTAACTAAGCATGAATATTACACATGGATTAATTTTTTTTCCTTATGAGCCAATAGAGAGCTTCGACCTGATTACATTGAGTGTAAAGTAAGTTCTGTATCTTTTATAGTAACGGAGATATGCGAGTTTGAAATTTTATATAATGTTCCTGAAAACGTGAGGCTTTAGGATGTATTACATTGTTTCAACAATCAAAGTGATTATTTCAAATCTCCACGACGACGACTACAATCATGCACAAATAGATTGTTTACTTTATTGTTATGAGAGTTTCTATGGTAACTAAGCACGAATATTACACATGGATTAAATTTTTTCTAATGAGCCAATAGAGAGCTTGGACCTGATTACATTGAGTGTAAAATCACTTCTGTATCTTCTATAGTAACGGAGATATGCGAGTTTTAATTTTTATATAATGCTTTTAAAAACGTGAGGCCTTAGGATGTATTACATTGTTTCAACAATCAAAGTGTTTATTTCAAATCTCCACGACGACGACTAAAATCATGCACAAATAGATTGTTTACTTTATTGTTATGAGTGTTTCTATGGTAACTAAGCATGAATATTACACATGGATTATTTTTTTTCTGATGAGCTAATAGAGAGCTTGGACCTGATTACATTGAGTGTAAAGTCACTTCTGTATGTTTTATAGTAACAGAGATATGCGAGTTTTAAATTTTTTATAATGTTTTTAAAAACCTGAGGCCTTAGGATGTATTACATTGTTTCAACAATCAAAGTGGTTATTTCAAATCTCCACGACGACGACTACAATCATGCACAAATAGATTGTTTACTTTATTGTTATGAGAGTTTCTATGGTAACTAAGCATGAATATTACACATGGATTAATTTTTTTCCTGATGAGCCAATAGAGAGCTTCTAGCTGATTACATTGAATGTAAAGTCACTTCTGTATTTTTATAGTATCGGAGATATGCGACTTTTAAATTTTATATAATGCTTTTAAAAACGTGAGGCCTTAGGATGTATTACATTGTTTCAACAATCAAAGTGTTTATTTCAAATCTCCACGACGACGACTACAATCATGCACAAATAGATTGTTTACTTTATTGTTATGAGTGTTTCTATGGTAACTAAGCATGAATATTACACATGGATTAATTTTTTTCTGATGAGCCAATAGAGAGCTTGGACCTGATTACATTGAGTGTAAAGTCACTTCTGTATCTTTTATAGTAACAGAGATATGCGAGTTTTAAATTTTTTATAATGTTTTTAAAAACCTGAGGCCTTAGGATGTATTACATTGTTTCAAAAATCAAAGTGGTTATTTCAAATCTCCACGACGACGACTACAATCATGCACAAATAGATTGTTTACTTTATTGTTATGAGAGTTTCTATGGTAACTAAGCATGAATATTACACATGGATTAATTTTTTTCCTTATGAGCCACTATAGAGAATCTACCTGATTACATTGAGTGTGAAGTCACTTCTGTATTTGTTACAGTAACGGAGATATGCGACTTTTAAATTTTATATAATGATTTTAAAAACGTGAGGCCTTAGGATGTATTACATTGTTTCAACAATCGAAGTGTTTATCTCAAATCTCCACGACGACGACTACAATCATGCACAAATAGATTGTTTACTTTATTGTTATGAGTGTTTCTATGGTAACTAAGCACGAAAATTACACATGGATTACTTTATTGTTATGAGTGTTTCTATGGTAACTAAGCATGAATATTAAACATGGATTATCTTTTTTCTGATGAGCCAATAGAGAGCTTGGACCTGATTACATTGAGTGTAAAGTCACTTCTGTATCTTTTATAGTAACAGAGATATGCGAGTTTTAAATTTTTTATAATGATTTTAAAACCTGAGGCCTTAGGATGCATTACATTGTTTCAACAATCAAAGTGGTTATTTCAAATCTCCACGACGACGAATACAATCAAGCACAAATAGATTGTTTATTTTATTGGTATGTGAGTTTCTATAGTAACTAAGCATGAATATTAAACATGGATTATTTTTTTTCTAATGAGCCAATAGAGAGCTTCTACCTGATTACATTGAGCGTAAAGTCACTTCTGTATTTTTTATAGTAATAGAGATATGCGACTTTTAAATTTTATATAATGCTTTTAAAAACGTGAGGCCTTAGGATGTATTACATTGTTTCAACAATCAAAGTGTTTATTTCAAATCTCCACGACGACGACTACAATCATGCACAAATAGATTGTTTACTTTATTGTTATGAGAGTTTCTATGGTAACTAAGCATGAATATTACACATGGATTAATTTTTTCCTGATGAGCCAATAGAGAGCTTCGACCTGATTACATTGAGTGTAAAGTAAGTTCTGTATCTTTTATAGTAACGGAGATATGCGAGTTTGAAATTTTATATAATGTTTTTGAAAACGTGAGGCTTTAGGATGTATTACATTGTTTCAACAATCAAAGTGATTATTTCAAATCTCCACGACGACGACTACAATCATGCACAAATAGATTGTTTACTTTATTGTTATGAGAGTTTCTATGGTAACTAAGCACGAATATTACACATGGATTAAATTTTTTCTAATGAGCCAATAGAGAGCTTGGACCTGATTACATTGAGTGTAAAATCACTTCTGTATCTTCTATAGTAACAGAGATATGCGAGTTTTAAATTTTATATAATGCTTTTAAAAACGTGAGGCCTTAGGTTGTATTACATTGTTTCAACAATCAAAGTGTTTATTTCAAATCTCCACGACGACGACTACAATCATGCACAAATAGATTGTTTACTTTATTGTTATGAGTGTTTCTATGGTAACTAAGCATGAATATTACACATGGATTATTTTTTTCTGATGAGCCAATAGAGAGCTTATACCTGATTACATTGAGTGTAAAATCACTTCTGTATCTTCTATAGTAACGGAGATATGCGAGTTTTAAATTTTATATATTGTTTTTAAAAACGTGAGGCCTTAGGATGTATTACATTGTTTCAACAATCAAAGTGGTTATTTCAAATCTCCACGACGACGACTACAACCATGCACAAATAGATTGTTTACTTTATTGTTATGAGAATTTCTATGATAACTAAGCATGAATATTACGCATGGATTAAATTTTTCCTGATGAGCCAATAGAGAGCTTCGACCTGATTACTTTGAGTGTAAAGTCACTTCTGTATCTTTTATAGTAACAGAGATATGCGAGTTTTAAATTTTATATAATGATTTTAAAAACGAGAGGCCTTAGGATGTATTACATTGTTTCAACAATCAAAGTGTTTATTTCAAATCTCCACGACGACGACTACAATCATGCACAAATAGATTGTTTACTTTATTGTTATGAGTGTTTCTATGGTAACTAAGCATGAATATTACACATGGATTAATTTTTTTCTGATGAGCCAATAGAGAGCTTGGACCTGATTACATTGAGTGTAAAGTCACTTCTGTATCTTTTATAGTAACAGAGATATGCGAGTTTTAAATTTTTTATAATGTTTTTAAAACCTGAGGCCTTAGGATGCATTACATTGTTTCAACAATCAAAGTGGTTATTTCTAATCTCCACGACGACGACTACAATCATGCACAAATAGATTGTTTACTTTATTGTTATGAGAGTTTCTATGGTAACTAAGCATGAATATTACACATGGATTAATTTTTTTTCCTTATGAGCCAATAGAGAGCTTCGACCTGATTACATTGAGTGTAAAGTAAGTTCTGTATCTTTTATAGTAACGGAGATATGCGAGTTTGAAATTTTATATAATGTTCCTGAAAACGTGAGGCTTTAGGATGTATTACATTGTTTCAACAATCAAAGTGATTATTTCAAATCTCCACGACGACGACTACAATCATGCACAAATAGATTGTTTACTTTATTGTTATGAGAGTTTCTATGGTAACTAAGCACGAATATTACACATGGATTAAATTTTTTCTAATGAGCCAATAGAGAGCTTGGACCTGATTACATTGAGTGTAAAATCACTTCTGTATCTTCTATAGTAACGGAGATATGCGAGTTTTAATTTTTATATAATGCTTTTAAAAACGTGAGGCCTTAGGATGTATTACATTGTTTCAACAATCAAAGTGTTTATTTCAAATCTCCACGACGACGACTAAAATCATGCACAAATAGATTGTTTACTTTATTGTTATGAGTGTTTCTATGGTAACTAAGCATGAATATTACACATGGATTATTTTTTTTCTGATGAGCTAATAGAGAGCTTGGACCTGATTACATTGAGTGTAAAGTCACTTCTGTATGTTTTATAGTAACAGAGATATGCGAGTTTTAAATTTTTTATAATGTTTTTAAAAACCTGAGGCCTTAGGATGTATTACATTGTTTCAACAATCAAAGTGGTTATTTCAAATCTCCACGACGACGACTACAATCATGCACAAATAGATTGTTTACTTTATTGTTATGAGAGTTTCTATGGTAACTAAGCATGAATATTACACATGGATTAATTTTTTTCCTTATGAGCCACTATAGAGATTCTACCTGATTACATTGAGTGTGAAGTCACTTCTGTATTTGTTACAGTAACGGAGATATGCGACTTTAAATTTTATATAATGATTTTAAAAACGTGAGGCCTTAGGATGTATTACATTGTTTCAACAATCGAAGTGTTTATCTCAAATCTCCACGACGACGACTACAATCATGCACAAATAGATTGTTTACTTTATTGTTATGAGTGTTTCTATGGTAACTAAGCACGAAAATTACACATGGATTACTTTATTGTTATGAGTGTTTCTATGGTAACTAAGCATGAATATTAAACATGGATTATCTTTTTTCTGATGAGCCAATAGAGAGCTTGGACCTGATTACATTGAGTGTAAAGTCACTTCTGTATCTTTTATAGTAACAGAGATATGCGAGTTTTAAATTTTTTATAATGATTTTAAAACCTGAGGCCTTAGGATGCATTACATTGTTTCAACAATCAAAGTGGTTATTTCAAATCTCCACGACGACGAATACAATCATGCACAAATAGATTGTTTATTTTATTGGTATGTGAGTTTCTATAGTAACTAAGCATGAATATTAAACATGGATTATTTTTTTTCTAATGAGCCAATAGAGAGCTTCTACCTGATTACATTGAGTGTAAAGTCACTTCTGTATTTTTTATAGTAATAGAGATATGCGACTTTTAAATTTTATATAATGCTTTTAAAAACGTGAGGCCTTAGGATGTATTACATTGTTTCAACAATCAAAGTGTTTATTTCAAATCTCCACGACGACGACTACAATCATGCACAAATAGATTGTTTACTTTATTGTTATGAGTGTTTCTATGGTAACTAAGCATGAATATTACACATGGATTTTTTTTTCTGATGAGCCAATAGAGAGCTTATACCTGATTACATTGAGTGTAAAATCACTTCTGTATCTTCTATAGTAACGGAGATATGCGAGTTTTAAATTTTATATATTGTTTTTAAAAACGTGAGGCCTTAGGATGTATTACATTGTTTCAACAATCAAAGTGGTTATTTCAAATCTCCACGACGACGACTACAACCATGCACAAATAGATTGTTTACTTTATTGTTATGAGAATTTCTATGATAACTAAGCATGAATATTACGCATGGATTAAATTTTTCCTGATGAGCCAATAGAGAGCTTCGACCTGATTACTTTGAGTGTAAAGTCACTTCTGTATCTTTTATAGTAACAGAGATATGCGAGTTTTAAATTTTATATAATGATTTTAAAAACGAGAGGCCTTAGGATGTATTACATTGTTTCAACAATCAAAGTGGTTATTTCAAATCTCCAGGAAGACGACTACAATCATGCACAAATTGATTGTTTACTTTACTGTTATGAGTGTTTCTATGGTAACTAAGCATGAATATTAAACATGGATTATTTTTTTTCTGATGAGCCAATAGAAAGCTTCGACCTGATTACATTGAGTGTAAAGTCACTTCTGTATCTTTTATAGTAACAGAGATGTGCGAGTTTTAAATTTTACATAATGTTTTTAAAACGTGAGGCCTTAGGATGTATTACATTGTTTCAAGAATCAAAGTGTTTATTTCAAATCTCCACGACGACGACTACAATCATGCACAAATAGATTGTTTACTTTATTGTTATGAGTGTTTCTATGGTAACTAAGCATGAATATTACACATGGATTAATTTTTTTCTGATGAGCCAATAGAGAGCTTGGACCTGATTACATTGAGTGTAAAGTCACTTCTGTATCTTTTATAGTAACAGAGATATGCGAGTTTTAAATTTTTTATAATGTTTTTAAAACCTGAGGCCTTAGGATGCATTACATTGTTTCAACAATCAAAGTGGTTATTTCTAATCTCCACGACGAAGACTACAATCATGCACAAATAGATTTTTTACTTTATTGTTATAAGAGTTTCTATGGTAACTAAGCATGAATATTAAACATGGATTATTTTTTTTCTGATGAGCCAATAGAGAGCTTCGACCTGATTACATTGAGTGTAAAGTCACTTCTGTATCTTTTATAGTAACAGAGATGTGCGAGTTTAAATTTTACATAATGTTTTTAAAACGTGAGGCCTTAGGATGTATTACATTGTTTCAACAATCAAAGTGGTTATTTCAAATCTCCACGACGACGACTACAATCATGCACAAATAGATTGTTTACTTTATTGTTATGAGAGTTTCTATGGTAACTAAGCATGAATATTACACATGGATTAATTTTTTTCCTTATGAGCCACTATAGAGATTCTACCTGATTACATTGAGTGTGAAGTCACTTCTGTATTTTTTATAGTAACGGAGATATGCGACTTTTAAATTTTATATAATGATTTTAAAAACGTGAGGCCTTAGGATGTATTACATTGTTTCAACAATCGAAGTGTTTATCTCAAATCTCCACGACGACGACTACAATCATGCACAAATAGATTGTTTACTTTATTGTTATGAGTGTTTCTATGGTAACTAAGCACGAAAATTACACATGGATTACTTTATTGTTATGAGTGTTTCTATGGTAACTAAGCATGAATATTAAACATGGATTATCTTTTTTCTGATGAGCCAATAGAGAGCTTGGACCTGATTACATTGAGTGTAAAGTCACTTCTGTATCTTTTATAGTAACAGAGATATGCGAGTTTTAAATTTTTTATAATGATTTTAAAACCTGAGGCCTTAGGATGCATTACATTGTTTCAACAATCAAAGTGGTTATTTCAAATCTCCACGACGACGAATACAATCAAGCACAAATAGATTGTTTATTTTATTGGTATGTGAGTTTCTATAGTAACTAAGCATGAATATTAAACATGGATTATTTTTTTTCTAATGAGCCAATAGAGAGCTTCTACCTGATTACATTGAGCGTAAAGTCACTTCTGTATTTTTTATAGTAATAGAGATATGCGACTTTTAAATTTTATATAATGCTTTTAAAAACGTGAGGCCTTAGGATGTATTACATTGTTTCAACAATCAAAGTGTTTATTTCAAATCTCCACGACGACGACTACAATCATGCACAAATAGATTGTTTACTTTATTGTTATGAGAGTTTCTATGGTAACTAAGCATGAATATTACACATGGATTAATTTTTTCCTGATGAGCCAATAGAGAGCTTCGACCTGATTACATTGAGTGTAAAGTAAGTTCTGTATCTTTTATAGTAACGGAGATATGCGAGTTTGAAATTTTATATAATGTTTTTGAAAACGTGAGGCTTTAGGATGTATTACATTGTTTCAACAATCAAAGTGATTATTTCTAATCTCCACGACGACGACTACAATCATGCACAAATAGATTGTTTACTTTATTGTTATGAGAGTTTCTATGGTAACTAAGCACGAATATTACACATGGATTAAATTTTTTCTAATGAGCCAATAGAGAGCTTGGACCTGATTACATTGAGTGTAAAATCACTTCTGTATCTTCTATAGTAACAGAGATATGCGAGTTTTAAATTTTATATAATGCTTTTAAAAACGTGAGGCCTTAGGTTGTATTACATTGTTTCAACAATCAAAGTGTTTATTTCAAATCTCCACGACGACGACTACAATCATGCACAAATAGATTGTTTACTTTATTGTTATGAGTGTTTCTATGGTAACTAAGCATGAATATTACACATGGATTATTTTTTTCTGATGAGCCAATAGAGAGCTTATACCTGATTACATTGAGTGTAAAATCACTTCTGTATCTTCTATAGTAACGGAGATATGCGAGTTTTAAATTTTATATATTGTTTTTAAAAACGTGAGGCCTTAGGATGTATTACATTGTTTCAAGAATCAAAGTGTTTATTTCAAATCTCCACGACGACGACTACAATCATGCACAAATAGATTGTTTACTTTATTGTTATGAGTGTTTCTATGGTAACTAAGCATGAATATTACACATGGATTAATTTTTTTCTGATGAGCCAATAGAGAGCTTGGACCTGATTACATTGAGTGTAAAGTCACTTCTGTATCTTTTATAGTAACAGAGATATGCGAGTTTTAAATTTTTTATAATGTTTTTAAAACCTGAGGCCTTAGGATGCATTACATTGTTTCAACAATCAAAGTGGTTATTTCTAATCTCCACGACGAAGACTACAATCATGCACAAATAGATTTTTTACTTTATTGTTATAAGAGTTTCTATGGTAACTAAGCATGAATATTAAACATGGATTATTTTTTTTCTGATGAGCCAATAGAGAGCTTCGACCTGATTACATTGAGTGTAAAGTCACTTCTGTATCTTTTATAGTAACAGAGATGTGCGAGTTTAAATTTTACATAATGTTTTTAAAACGTGAGGCCTTAGGATGTATTACATTGTTTCAACAATCAAAGTGGTTATTTCAAATCTCCACGACGACGACTACAATCATGCACAAATAGATTGTTTACTTTATTGTTATGAGAGTTTCTATGGTAACTAAGCATGAATATTACACATGGATTAATTTTTTTCCTTATGAGCCACTATAGAGATTCTACCTGATTACATTGAGTGTGAAGTCACTTCTGTATTTTTTATAGTAACGGAGATATGCGACTTTTAAATTTTATATAATGATTTTAAAAACGTGAGGCCTTAGGATGTATTACATTGTTTCAACAATCGAAGTGTTTATCTCAAATCTCCACGACGACGACTACAATCATGCACAAATAGATTGTTTACTTTATTGTTATGAGTGTTTCTATGGTAACTAAGCACGAAAATTACACATGGATTACTTTATTGTTATGAGTGTTTCTATGGTAACTAAGCATGAATATTAAACATGGATTATCTTTTTTCTGATGAGCCAATAGAGAGCTTGGACCTGATTACATTGAGTGTAAAGTCACTTCTGTATCTTTTATAGTAACAGAGATATGCGAGTTTTAAATTTTTTATAATGATTTTAAAACCTGAGGCCTTAGGATGCATTACATTGTTTCAACAATCAAAGTGGTTATTTCAAATCTCCACGACGACGAATACAATCAAGCACAAATAGATTGTTTATTTTATTGGTATGTGAGTTTCTATAGTAACTAAGCATGAATATTAAACATGGATTATTTTTTTTCTAATGAGCCAATAGAGAGCTTCTACCTGATTACATTGAGCGTAAAGTCACTTCTGTATTTTTTATAGTAATAGAGATATGCGACTTTTAAATTTTATATAATGCTTTTAAAAACGTGAGGCCTTAGGATGTATTACATTGTTTCAACAATCAAAGTGTTTATTTCAAATCTCCACGACGACGACTACAATCATGCACAAATAGATTGTTTACTTTATTGTTATGAGAGTTTCTATGGTAACTAAGCATGAATATTACACATGGATTAATTTTTTCCTGATGAGCCAATAGAGAGCTTCGACCTGATTACATTGAGTGTAAAGTAAGTTCTGTATCTTTTATAGTAACGGAGATATGCGAGTTTGAAATTTTATATAATGTTTTTGAAAACGTGAGGCTTTAGGATGTATTACATTGTTTCAACAATCAAAGTGATTATTTCTAATCTCCACGACGACGACTACAATCATGCACAAATAGATTGTTTACTTTATTGTTATGAGAGTTTCTATGGTAACTAAGCACGAATATTACACATGGATTAAATTTTTTCTAATGAGCCAATAGAGAGCTTGGACCTGATTACATTGAGTGTAAAATCACTTCTGTATCTTCTATAGTAACAGAGATATGCGAGTTTTAAATTTTATATAATGCTTTTAAAAACGTGAGGCCTTAGGTTGTATTACATTGTTTCAACAATCAAAGTGTTTATTTCAAATCTCCACGACGACGACTACAATCATGCACAAATAGATTGTTTACTTTATTGTTATGAGTGTTTCTATGGTAACTAAGCATGAATATTACACATGGATTATTTTTTTCTGATGAGCCAATAGAGAGCTTATACCTGATTACATTGAGTGTAAAATCACTTCTGTATCTTCTATAGTAACGGAGATATGCGAGTTTTAAATTTTATATATTGTTTTTAAAAACGTGAGGCCTTAGGATGTATTACATTGTTTCAACAATCAAAGTGGTTATTTCAAATCTCCACGACGACGACTACAACCATGCACAAATAGATTGTTTACTTTATTGTTATGAGAATTTCTATGATAACTAAGCATGAATATTACGCATGGATTAAATTTTTCCTGATGAGCCAATAGAGAGCTTCGACCTGATTACTTTGAGTGTAAAGTCACTTCTGTATCTTTTATAGTAACAGAGATATGCGAGTTTTAAATTTTATATAATGATTTTAAAAACGAGAGGCCTTAGGATGTATTACATTGTTTCAACAATCAAAGTGTTTATTTCAAATCTCCACGACGACGACTACAATCATGCACAAATAGATTGTTTACTTTATTGTTATGAGTGTTTCTATGGTAACTAAGCATGAATATTACACATGGATTAATTTTTTTCTGATGAGCCAATAGAGAGCTTGGACCTGATTACATTGAGTGTAAAGTCACTTCTGTATCTTTTATAGTAACAGAGATATGCGAGTTTTAAATTTTTTATAATGTTTTTAAAACCTGAGGCCTTAGGATGCATTACATTGTTTCAACAATCAAAGTGGTTATTTCTAATCTCCACGACGACGACTACAATCATGCACAAATAGATTGTTTACTTTATTGTTATGAGAGTTTCTATGGTAACTAAGCATGAATATTACACATGGATTAATTTTTTTTCCTTATGAGCCAATAGAGAGCTTCGACCTGATTACATTGAGTGTAAAGTAAGTTCTGTATCTTTTATAGTAACGGAGATATGCGAGTTTGAAATTTTATATAATGTTCCTGAAAACGTGAGGCTTTAGGATGTATTACATTGTTTCAACAATCAAAGTGATTATTTCAAATCTCCACGACGACGACTACAATCATGCACAAATAGATTGTTTACTTTATTGTTATGAGAGTTTCTATGGTAACTAAGCACGAATATTACACATGGATTAAATTTTTTCTAATGAGCCAATAGAGAGCTTGGACCTGATTACATTGAGTGTAAAATCACTTCTGTATCTTCTATAGTAACGGAGATATGTGAGTTTTAATTTTTATATAATGCTTTTAAAAACGTGAGGCCTTAGGATGTATTACATTGTTTCAACAATCAAAGTGTTTATTTCAAATCTCCACGACGACGACTAAAATCATGCACAAATAGATTGTTTACTTTATTGTTATGAGTGTTTCTATGGTAACTAAGCATGAATATTACACATGGATTATTTTTTTTCTGATGAGCTAATAGAGAGCTTGGACCTGATTACATTGAGTGTAAAGTCACTTCTGTATGTTTTATAGTAACAGAGATATGCGAGTTTTAAATTTTTTATAATGTTTTTAAAAACCTGAGGCCTTAGGATGTATTACATTGTTTCAACAATCAAAGTGGTTATTTCAAATCTCCACGACGACGACTACAATCATGCACAAATAGATTGTTTACTTTATTGTTATGAGAGTTTCTATGGTAACTAAGCATGAATATTACACATGGATTAATTTTTTTCCTTATGAGCCACTATAGAGATTCTACCTGATTACATTGAGTGTGAAGTCACTTCTGTATTTGTTACAGTAACGGAGATATGCGACTTTAAATTTTATATAATGATTTTAAAAACGTGAGGCCTTAGGATGTATTACATTGTTTCAACAATCGAAGTGTTTATCTCAAATCTCCACGACGACGACTACAATCATGCACAAATAGATTGTTTACTTTATTGTTATGAGTGTTTCTATGGTAACTAAGCACGAAAATTACACATGGATTACTTTATTGTTATGAGTGTTTCTATGGTAACTAAGCATGAATATTAAACATGGATTATCTTTTTTCTGATGAGCCAATAGAGAGCTTGGACCTGATTACATTGAGTGTAAAGTCACTTCTGTATCTTTTATAGTAACAGAGATATGCGAGTTTTAAATTTTTTATAATGATTTTAAAACCTGAGGCCTTAGGATGCATTACATTGTTTCAACAATCAAAGTGGTTATTTCAAATCTCCACGACGACGAATACAATCATGCACAAATAGATTGTTTATTTTATTGGTATGTGAGTTTCTATAGTAACTAAGCATGAATATTAAACATGGATTATTTTTTTTCTAATGAGCCAATAGAGAGCTTCTACCTGATTACATTGAGTGTAAAGTCACTTCTGTATTTTTTATAGTAATAGAGATATGCGACTTTTAAATTTTATATAATGCTTTTAAAAACGTGAGGCCTTAGGATGTATTACATTGTTTCAACAATCAAAGTGTTTATTTCAAATCTCCACGACGACGACTACAATCATGCTCAAATAGATTGTTTACTTTATTGTTATGAGTGTTTCTATGGTAACTAAGCATGAATATTACACATGGATTTTTTTTTCTGATGAGCCAATAGAGAGCTTATACCTGATTACATTGAGTGTAAAATCACTTCTGTATCTTCTATAGTAACGGAGATATGCGAGTTTTAAATTTTATATATTGTTTTTAAAAACGTGAGGCCTTAGGATGTATTACATTGTTTCAACAATCAAAGTGGTTATTTCAAATCTCCACGACGACGACTACAACCATGCACAAATAGATTGTTTACTTTATTGTTATGAGAATTTCTATGATAACTAAGCATGAATATTACGCATGGATTAAATTTTTCCTGATGAGCCAATAGAGAGCTTCGACCTGATTACTTTGAGTGTAAAGTCACTTCTGTATCTTTTATAGTAACAGAGATATGCGAGTTTTAAATTTTATATAATGATTTTAAAAACGAGAGGCCTTAGGATGTATTACATTGTTTCAACAATCAAAGTGGTTATTTCAAATCTCCAGGAAGACGACTACAATCATGCACAAATTGATTGTTTACTTTACTGTTATGAGTGTTTCTATGGTAACTAAGCATGAATATTAAACATGGATTATTTTTTTTCTGATGAGCCAATAGAAAGCTTCGACCTGATTACATTGAGTGTAAAGTCACTTCTGTATCTTTTATAGTAACAGAGATGTGCGAGTTTTAAATTTTACATAATGTTTTTAAAACGTGAGGCCTTAGGATGTATTACATTGTTTCAAGAATCAAAGTGTTTATTTCAAATCTCCACGACGACGACTACAATCATGCACAAATAGATTGTTTACTTTATTGTTATGAGTGTTTCTATGGTAACTAAGCATGAATATTACACATGGATTAATTTTTTTCTGATGAGCCAATAGAGAGCTTGGACCTGATTACATTGAGTGTAAAGTCACTTCTGTATCTTTTATAGTAACAGAGATATGCGAGTTTTAAATTTTTTATAATGTTTTTAAAACCTGAGGCCTTAGGATGCATTACATTGTTTCAACAATCAAAGTGGTTATTTCTAATCTCCACGACGAAGACTACAATCATGCACAAATAGATTTTTTACTTTATTGTTATAAGAGTTTCTATGGTAACTAAGCATGAATATTAAACATGGATTATTTTTTTTCTGATGAGCCAATAGAGAGCTTCGACCTGATTACATTGAGTGTAAAGTCACTTCTGTATCTTTTATAGTAACAGAGATGTGCGAGTTTAAATTTTACATAATGTTTTTAAAACGTGAGGCCTTAGGATGTATTACATTGTTTCAACAATCAAAGTGGTTATTTCAAATCTCCACGACGACGACTACAATCATGCACAAATAGATTGTTTACTTTATTGTTATGAGAGTTTCTATGGTAACTAAGCATGAATATTACACATGGATTAATTTTTTTCCTTATGAGCCACTATAGAGATTCTACCTGATTACATTGAGTGTGAAGTCACTTCTGTATTTTTTATAGTAACGGAGATATGCGACTTTTAAATTTTATATAATGATTTTAAAAACGTGAGGCCTTAGGATGTATTACATTGTTTCAACAATCAAAGTGTTTATTTCACATCTCCACGACGACGACTACAATCATGCACAAATAGATTGTTTACTTTATTGTTATGAGTGTTTCTATGGTAAATAAGCACGAATATTACACATGGATTACTTTATTGTTATGAGTGTTTCTATGGTAACTAAGCATGAATATTAAACATGGATTATTTTTTTTCTGATGAGCCAATAGAGAGCTTGGACCTGATTACATTGAGTGTAAAGTCACTTCTGTATCTTTTATAGTAACAGAGATATGCGAGTTTTAAATTTTTTATAATGTTTTTAAAACCTGAGGCCTTAGGATGCATTACATTGTTTCAACAATCAAAGTGGTTATTTCAAATCTCCACGACGACGACTACAATCATGCACAAATAGATTGTTTACTTTATTGTTATGAGAGTTTCTATGGTAACTAAGCATGAATATTACACATGGATTAATTTTTTTCTGATGAGCCAATAGAGAGCTTGGACCTGATTACATTGAGTGTAAAGTCACTTCTGTATCTTTTATAGTAACAGAGATATGCGTGTTTTAAATTTTATATAATGATTTTAAAAACGAGAGGCCTTAGGATGTATTACATTGTTTCAACAATCAAAGTGGTTATTTCAAATCTCCACGACGACGACTACAATCATGCACAAATTGATTGTTTACTTTATTGTTATGAGTGTTTCTATGGTAACAAAGCATGAATATTAAACATGGATTATTTTTTTTCTGATGAGCCAATAGAGAGCTAGGACCTGATTACATTGAGTGTAAAATCACTTCTGTATCTTCTATAGTAACGGAGATATGCGAGTTTTAAATTTTATATAATGCTTTTAAAAACGTGAGGCCTTAGGTTGTATTACATTGTTTCAACAATCAAAGTGTTTATTTCAAATCTCCACGACGACGACTACAATCATGCACAAATAGATTGTTTACTTTATTGTTATGAGTGTTTCTATGGTAACTAAGCATGAATATTACACATGGATTATTTTTTTCTGATGAGCCAATAGAGAGCTTATACCTGATTACATTGAGTGTAAAATCACTTCTGTATCTTCTATAGTAACGGAGATATGCGAGTTTTAAATTTTATATATTGTTTTTAAAAACGTGAGGCCTTAGGATGTATTACATTGTTTCAACAATCAAAGTGGTTATTTCAAATCTCCACGACGACGACTACAACCATGCACAAATAGATTGTTTACTTTATTGTTATGAGAATTTCTATGATAACTAAGCATGAATATTACGCATGGATTAAATTTTTCCTGATGAGCCAATAGAGAGCTTCGACCTGATTACTTTGAGTGTAAAGTCACTTCTGTATCTTTTATAGTAACAGAGATATGCGAGTTTTAAATTTTATATAATGATTTTAAAAACGAGAGGCCTTAGGATGTATTACATTGTTTCAACAATGAAAGTGGTTATTTCAAATCTCCAGGAAGACGACTACAATCATGCACAAATTGATTGTTTACTTTACTGTTATGAGTGTTTCTATGGTAACTAAGCATGAATATTAAACATGGATTATTTTTTTTCTGATGAGCCAATAGAAAGCTTCGACCTGATTACATTGAGTGTAAAGTCACTTCTGTATCTTTTATAGTAACAGAGATGTGCGAGTTTTAAATTTTACATAATGTTTTTAAAACGTGAGGCCTTAGGATGTATTACATTGTTTCAAGAATCAAAGTGGTTATTTCAAATCTCCACGACGACGACTACAATCATGCACAAATAGATTGTTTACTTTATTGTTATGAGAGTTTCTATGGTAACTAAGCATGAATATTACACATGGATTAATTTTTTTTCCTTATGAGCCAATAGAGAGCTTCGACCTGATTACATTGAGTGTAAAGTCACTTCTGTATTTGTTATAGTAACGGAGATATGTGACTTTTAAATTTTATATAATGCTTTTAAAAACGTGAGGCCCTAGGATGTATTACATTGTTTCAACAATCAAAGTGTTTATTTCAAATCTCCACGACGACGACTACAATCATGCACAAATAGATTGTTTACTTTATTGTTATGAGTGTTTCTATGGTAACTAAGCATGAATATTACACATGGATTAATTTTTTTCTGATGAGCCAATAGAGAGCTTGGACCTGATTACATTGAGTGTAAAGTCACTTCTGTATCTTTTATAGTAACAGAGATATGCGAGTTTTAAATTTTTTATAATGTTTTTAAAACCTGAGGCCTTAGGATGCATTACATTGTTTCAACAATCAAAGTGGTTATTTCTAATCTCCACGACGAAGACTACAATCATGCACAAATAGATTTTTTACTTTATTGTTATAAGAGTTTCTATGGTAACTAAGCATGAATATTACACATGGATTAATTTTTTCCTGATGAGCCAATAGAGAGCTTCGACCTGATTACATTGAGTGTAAAGTAAGTTCTGTATCTTTTATAGTAACGGAGATATGCGAGTTTGAAATTTTATATAATGTTCCTGAAAACGTGAGGCTTTAGGATGTATTACATTGTTTCAACAATCAAAGTGATTATTTCAAATCTCCACGACGACGACTACAATCATGCACAAATAGATTGTTTACTTTATTGTTATGAGAGTTTCTATGGTAACTAAGCACGAATATTACACATGGATTAATTTTTTTCTAATGAGCCAATAGAGAGCTTGGACCTGATTACATTGAGTGTAAAATCACTTCTGTATCTTCTATAGTAACGGAGATATGCGAGTTTTAAATTTTATATAATGCTTTTAAAAACGTGAGGCCTTAGGATGTATTACATTGTTTCAACAATCAAAGTGTTTATTTCAAATCTCCACGACGACGACTACAATCATGCACAAATAGATTGTTTACTTTATTTTTATGAGTGTTTCTATGGTAACTAAGCATGAATATTACACATGGATTATTTTTTTTCTGATGAGCTAATAGAGAGCTTGGACCTGATTACATTGAGTGTAAAGTCACTTCTGTATCTTTTATAGTAACAGAGATATGCGAGTTTTAAATTTTTTATAATGTTTTTTAAAACCTGAGGCCTTAGGATGTATTACATTGTTTCAACAATCAAAGTGGTTATTTCAAATCTCCACGACGACGACTACAATCATGCACAAATAGATTGTTTACTTTATTGTTATGAGAGTTTCTATGGTAACTAAGCATGAATATTACACATGGATTAATTTTTTTCCTGATGAGCCAATAGAGAGCTTCTAGCTGATTACATTGAATGTAAAGTCACTTCTGTATTTTTATAGTATCGGAGATATGCGACTTTTAAATTTTATATAATGCTTTTAAAAACGTGAGGCCTTAGGATGTATTACATTGTTTCAACAATCAAAGTGTTTATTTCAAATCTCCACGACGACGACTACAATCATGCACAAATAGATTGTTTACTTTATTGTTATGAGTGTTTCTATGGTAACTAAGCATGAATATTAAACATGGATTATTTTTTTTCTGATGAGCCAATAGAGAGCTTCGACCTGATTACATTGAGTGTAAAGTCACTTCTGTATCTTTTATAGTAACAGAGATGTGCGAGTTTTAAATTTTACATAATGTTTTTAAAACGTGATTCCTTAGGATGTATTACATTGTTTCAACAATCAAAGTGGTTATTTCAAATCTCCACGACGACGACTACAATCATGCACAAATAGATTGTTTACTTTATTGTTATGAGAGTTTCTATGGTAACTAAGCATGAATATTACACATGGATTAATTTTTTTCCTTATGAGCCACTATAGAGATTCTACATGATTACATTGAGTGTGAAGTCACTTCTGTATTTTTTATAGTAACGGAGATATGCGACTTTTAAATTTTATATAATGATTTTAAAAACGTGAGGCCTTAGGATGTATTACATTGTTTCAACAATCAAAGTGTTTATTTCAAATCTCCACGACGACGACTACAATCATGCACAAATAGATTGTTTACTTTATTGTTATGAGTGTTTCTATGGTAACTAAGCACGAATATTACACATGGATTACTTTATTGTTATGAGTGTTTCTATGGTAACTAAGCATGAATATTAAACATGGATTATTTTTTTTCTGATGAGCCAATAGAGAGCTTGGACCTGATTACATTGAGTGTAAAGTCACTTCTGTATCTTTTATAGTAACAGAGATATGTGAATTTTAAATTTTATATAATGCTTTTAAAAACGTGAGGCCTTAGGATGTATTACATTGTTTCAACAATCAAAGTGTTTATTTCAAATCTCCACGATGACGACTACAATCATGCACAAATAGATTGTTTACTTTATTGTTATGAGAGTTTCTATGGTAACTAAGCATGAATATTACACATGGATTAATTTTTTCCTGATGAGCCAATAGTGAGCTTCGACCTGATTACATTGAGTGTAAAGTAAGTTCTGTATCTTTTATAGTAACGGAGATATGCGAGTTTGAAATTTTATATAATGTTCTTGCAAACGTGAGGCTTTAGGATGTATTACATTGATTCAACAATCAAAGTGATTATTTCAAATCTCCACGACGACGACTACAATCATGCACAAATAGATTGTTTACTTTATTGTTATGAGAGTTTCTATGGTAACTAAGCACGAATATTACACATGGATTAAATTTTTTCTAATGAGCCAATAGAGAGCTTGGACCTGATTACATTGTGTGTAAAATCACTTCTGTATCTTCTATAGTAACGGAGATATGCGAGTTTTAAATTTTATATAATGCTTTTAAAAACGTGAATCCTTAGGATGTATTACATTGTTTCAACAATCAAAGTGTTTATTTCAAATCTCCACGACGACGACTACAATCATGCACAAATAGATTGTTTACTTTATTTTTATGAGAGTTTCTATGGTAACTAAGCATGAATATTACACATGGATTAATTTTTTTCCTGATGAGCCAATAGAGAGCTTCTAGCTGATTACATTGAATGTAAAGTCACTTCTGTATTTTTATAGTATCGGAGATATGCGACTTTTAAATTTTATATAATGCTTTTAAAAACGTGAGGCCTTAGGATGTATTACATTGTTTCAACAATCAAAGTGTTTATTTCAAATCTCCACGACGATGACTACAAACATGCACAAATAGATTGTTTACTTTATTGTTATGAGTGTTTCTATGGTAACTAAGCATGAATATTACACATGGATTAATTTTTTTCTGATGAGCCAATAGAGAGCTTGGACCTGATTACATTGAGTGTAAAGTCACTTCTGTATCTTTTATAGTAACAGAGATATGCGAGTTTTAAATTTTATATAATGATTTTAAAAACGAGAGGCCTTAGGATGTATTACATTGTTTCAACAATCAAAGTGGTTATTTCAAATCTCCACGACGACGACTACAATCATGCACAAATTGATTGTTTACTTTATTGTTATGAGTGTTTCTATGGTAACTTAGCATGAATATTAAACATGGATTATTTTTTTTCTGATGAGCCAATAGAGAGCTTCGACCTGATTACATTGAGTGTAAAGTCACTTCTGTATCTTTTATAGTAACAGAGATGTGCGAGTTTAAATTTTACATAATGTTTTTAAAACGTGAGGCCTTAGGATGTATTACATTGTTTCAACAATCAAAGTGGTTATTTCAAATCTCCACGACGACGACTACAATCATGCACAAATAGATTGTTTACTTTATTGTTATGAGAGTTTCTATGGTAACTAAGCATGAATATTACACATGGATTAATTTTTTTCCTTATGAGCCACTATAGAGATTCTACCTGATTACATTGAGTGTGAAGTCACTTCTGTATTTTTTATAGTAACGGAGATATGCGACTTTTAAATTTTATATAATAATTTAGAAACGTGAGGCCTTAGGATGTATTACATTGTTTCAACAATCAAAGTGTTTATTTCACATCTCCACGACGACGACTACAATCATGCACAAATAGATTGTTTACTTTATTGTTATGAGTGTTTCTATGGTAAATAAGCACGAATATTACACATGGATTACTTTATTGTTATGAGTGTTTCTATGGTAACTAAGCATGAATATTAAACATGGATTACTTTTTTTCTGATGAGCCAATAGAGAGCTTGGACCTGATTACATTGAGTGTAAAGTCACTTCTGTATCTTTTATAGTAACAGAGATATGCGAGTTTTAAATTTTTTATAATGTTTTTAAAACCTGAGGCCTTAGGATGCATTACATTGTTTCAACAATCAAAGTGGTTATTTCAAATCTCCACGACGACGACTACAATCATGCACAAATAGATTGTTTACTTTATTGTTATGAGAGTTTCTATGGTAACTAAGCATGAATATTACACATGGATTAATTTTTTCCTGATGAGCCAATAGAGAGCTTCTAGCTGATTACATTGAATGTAAAGTCACTTCTGTATTTTTATAGTATCGGAGATATGCGACTTTTAAATTTTATATAATGCTTTTAAAAACGTGAGGCCTTAGGATGTATTACATTGTTTCAACAATCAAAGTGTTTATTTCAAATCTCCACGACGACGACTACAATCATGCACAAATAGATTGTTTACTTTATTGTTATGAGTGTTTCTATGGTAACTAAGCATGAATATTACACATGGATTAATTTTTTTCTGATGAGCCAATAGAGAGCTTGGACCTGATTACATTGAGTGTAAAGTCACTTCTGTATCTTTTATAGTAACAGAGATATGCGAGTTTTAAATTTTTTATAATGTTTTTAAAAACCTGAGGCCTTAGGATGTATTACATTGTTTCAAAAATCAAAGTGTTTATTTCAAATCTCCACGACGACGACTACAATCATGCACAAATTGATTTTTTACTTTATTGTTATGAGTGTTTCTATGGTAACTAAGCATGAATATTAAACATGGATTATTTTTTTTCTGATGAGCCAATAGAGAGCTTCGACCTGATTACATTGAGTGTAAAGTCACTTCTGTATCTTTTATAGTAACAGAGATGTGCGAGTTTTAAATTTTACATAATGTTTTTAAAACGTGAGGCCTTAGGATGTATTACATTGTTTCAACAATCAAAGTGGTTATTTCAAATCTCCACGACGACGACTACAATCATGCACAAATTGATTGTTTACTTTATTGTTATGAGTGTTTCTATGGTAACTAAGCATGAATATTAAACATGGATTATTTTTTTTCTGATGAGCCAATAGAGAGCTTCGACCTGATTACATTGAGTGTAAAGTCACTTCTGTATCTTTTATAGTAACAGAGATGTGCGAGTTTTAAATTTTACATAATGTTTTTAAAACGTGAGGCCTTAGGATGTATTACATTGTTTCAACAATCAAAGTGGTTATTTCAAATCTCCACGACGACGACTACAATCATGCACAAATAGATTGTTTACTTTATTGTTATGAGTGTTTCTATGGTAACTAAGCACGAATATTACACATGGATTACTTTATTGTTATGAGTGTTTCTATGGTAACTAAGCATGAATATTAAACATGGATTATTTTTTTTCTGATGAGCCAATAGAGAGCTTGGACCTGATTACATTGAGTGTAAAGTCACTTCTGTATCTTTTATAGTAACAGAGATATGCGAGTTTTAAATTTTTTATAATGTTTTTAAAACCTGAGGCATTAGGATGCATTACATTGTTTCAACAATCAAAGTGGTTATTTCAAATCTCCACGACGACGAATACAATCATGCACAAATAGATTGTTTATTTTATTGGTATGTGAGTTTCTATGGTAACTAAGCATGAATATTAAACATGGATTATTTTTTTTCTAATGAGCCAATAGAGAGCTTCTACCTGATTACATTGAGTGTAAAGTCACTTCTGTATTTTTTATAGTAATAGAGATATGCGACTTTTAAATTTTATATAATGCTTTTAAAAACGTGAGGCCTTAGGATGTATTACATTGTTTCAACAATCAAAGTGTTTATTTCAAATCTCCACGACGACGACTACAATCATGCACAAATAGATTGTTTACTTTATTGTTATGAGAGTTTCTATGGAAACTAAGCATGAATATTACACATGGATTAATTTTTTTCCTGATGAGCCAATAGAGAGCTTCGACCTGATTACATTGAGTGTAAAGTAAGTTCTGTATCTTCTATAGTAACGGAGATATGCGAGTTTTAAATTTTATATAATGTTTTTAAAAACGTGAGGCCTTAGGATGTATTACATTGTTTCAACAATCAAAGTGGTTATTTCAAATCTCCACGACGACGACTACAATCATGCACAAATAGATTGTTTACTTTATTGTTATGAGAGTTTCTATGGTAACTAAGCATGAATATTACACATGGATTAATTTTTTTCCTGATGAGCCAATAGAGAGCTTCTAGCTGATTACATTGAATGTAAAGTCACTTCTGTATTTTTATAGTATCGGAGATATGCGACTTTTAAATTTTATATAATGCTTTTAAAAACGTGAGGCCTTAGGATGTATTACATTGTTTCAACAATCAAAGTGTTTATTTCAAATCTCCACGACGACGACTACAATCATGCACAAATAGATTGTTTACTTTATTGTTATGAGTGTTTCTATGGTAACTAAGCATGAATATTACACATGGATTAATTTTTTTCTGATGAGCCAATAGAGAGCTTGGACCTGATTACATTGAGTGTAAAGTCACTTCTGTATCTTTTATAGTAACAGAGATATGCGAGTTTTAAATTTTTTATAATGTTTTTAAAAACCTGAGGCCTTAGGATGTATTACATTGTTTCAAAAATCAAAGTGGTTATTTCAAATCTCCACGACGACGACTACAATCATGCACAAATAGATTGTTTACTTTATTGTTATGAGAGTTTCTATGGTAACTAAGCATGAATATTACACATGGATTAATTTTTTTCCTTATGAGCCACTATAGAGATTCTACCTGATTACATTGAGTGTGAAGTCACTTCTGTATTTGTTACAGTAACGGAGATATGCGACTTTTAAATTTTATATAATGATTTTAAAAACGTGAGGCCTTAGGATGTATTACATTGTTTCAACAATCGAAGTGTTTATCTCAAATCTCCACGACGACGACTACAATCATGCACAAATAGATTGTTTACTTTATTGTTATGAGTGTTTCTATGGTAACTAAGCACGAAAATTACACATGGATTACTTTATTGTTATGAGTGTTTCTATGGTAACTAAGCATGAATATTAAACATGGATTATCTTTTTTCTGATGAGCCAATAGAGAGCTTGGACCTGATTACATTGAGTGTAAAGTCACTTCTGTATCTTTTATAGTAACAGAGATATGCGAGTTTAAAATTTTTTATAATGATTTTAAAACCTGAGGCCTTAGGATGCATTACATTGTTTCAACAATCAAAGTGGTTATTTCAAATCTCCACGACGACGAATACAATCATGCACAAATAGATTGTTTATTTTATTGGTATGTGAGTTTCTATAGTAACTAAGCATGAATATTAAACATGGATTATTTTTTTTCTAATGAGCCAATAGAGAGCTTCTACCTGATTACATTGAGCGTAAAGTCACTTCTGTATTTTTTATAGTAATAGAGATATGCGACTTTTAAATTTTATATAATGCTTTTAAAAACGTGAGGCCTTAGGATGTATTACATTGTTTCAACAATCAAAGTGTTTATTTCAAATCTCCACGACGACGACTACAATCATGCACAAATAGATTGTTTACTTTATTGTTATGAGAGTTTCTATGGTAACTAAGCATGAATATTACACATGGATTAATTTTTTCCTGATGAGCCAATAGAGAGCTTCGACCTGATTACATTGAGTGTAAAGTAAGTTCTGTATCTTTTATAGTAACGGAGATATGCGAGTTTGAAATTTTATATAATGTTTTTGAAAACGTGAGGCTTTAGGATGTATTACATTGTTTCAACAATCAAAGTGATTATTTCAAATCTCCACGACGACGACTACAATCATGCACAAATAGATTGTTTACTTTATTGTTATGAGAGTTTCTATGGTAACTAAGCACGAATATTACACATGGATTAAATTTTTTCTAATGAGCCAATAGAGAGCTTGGACCTGATTACATTGAGTGTAAAATCACTTCTGTATCTTCTATAGTAACAGAGATATGCGAGTTTTAAATTTTATATAATGCTTTTAAAAACGTGAGGCCTTAGGTTGTATTACATTGTTTCAACAATCAAAGTGTTTATTTCAAATCTCCACGACGACGACTACAATCATGCACAAATAGATTGTTTACTTTATTGTTATGAGTGTTTCTATGGTAACTAAGCATGAATATTACACATGGATTATTTTTTCTGATGAGCCAATAGAGAGCTTCGACCTGATTACTTTGAGTGTAAAGTCACTTCTGTATCTTTTATAGTAACAGAGATATGCGAGTTTTAAATTTTATATAATGATTTTAAAAACGAGAGGCCTTAGGATGTATTACATTGTTTCAACAATCAAAGTGTTTATTTCAAATCTCCACGACGACGACCACAATCATGCACAAATAGATTGTTTACTTTATTGTTATGAGTGTTTCTATGGTAACTAAGCATGAATATTACACATGGATTAATTTTTTTCTGATGAGCCAATAGAGAGCTTGGACCTGATTACATTGAGTGTAAAGTCACTTCTGTATCTTTTATAGTAACAGAGATATGCGAGTTTTAAATTTGTTATAATGTTTTTAAAACCTGAGGCCTTAGGATGCATTACATTGTTTCAACAATCAAAGTGGTTATTTCAAATCTCCACGACGACGACTACAATCATGCACAAATAGATTGTTTACTTTATTGTTATGAGTGTTTCTATGGTAACTAAGCATGAATATTACACATGGATTAATTTTTTCCTTATGAGCCAATAGAGAGCTTCGACCTGATTACATTGAGTGTAAAGTAAGTTCTGTATCTTTTATAGTAACGGAGATATGCGAGTTTGAAATTTTATATAATGTTCCTGAAAACGTGAGGCTTTAGGATGTATTACATTGTTTCAACAATCAAAGTGATTATTTCAAATCTCCACGACGACGACTACAATCATGCACAAATAGATTGTTTACTTTATTGTTATGAGAGTTTCTATGGTAACTAAGCACGAATATTACACATGGATTAAATTTTTTCTAATGAGCCAATAGAGAGCTTGGACCTGATTACATTGAGTGTAAAATCACTTCTGTATCTTCTATAGTAACGGAGATATGCGAGTTTTAATTTTTATATAATGCTTTTAAAAACGTGAGGCCTTAGGATGTATTACATTGTTTCAACAATCAAAGTGTTTATTTCAAATCTCCACGACGACGACTAAAATCATGCACAAATAGATTGTTTACTTTATTGTTATGAGTGTTTCTATGGTAACTAAGCATGAATATTACACATGGATTATTTTTTTTCTGATGAGCTAATAGAGAGCTTGGACCTGATTATATTGAGTGTAAAGTCACTTCTGTATGTTTTATAGTAACAGAGATATGCGAGTTTTAAATTTTTTATAATGTTTTTAAAAACCTGAGGCCTTAGGATGTATTACATTGTTTCAACAATCAAAGTGGTTATTTCAAATCTCCACGACGACGACTACAATCATGCACAAATAGATTGTTTACTTTATTGTTATGAGAGTTTCTATGGTAACTAAGCATGAATATTACACATGGATTAATTTTTTTCCTTATGAGCCACTATAGAGATTCTACCTGATTACATTGAGTGTGAAGTCACTTCTGTATTTGTTACAGTAACGGAGATATGCGACTTTTAAATTTTATATAATGATTTTAAAAACGTGAGGCCTTAGGATGTATTACATTGTTTCAACAATCGAAGTGTTTATCTCAAATCTCCACGACGACGACTACAATCATGCACAAATAGATTGTTTACTTTATTGTTATGAGTGTTTCTATGGTAACTAAGCACGAAAATTACACATGGATTACTTTATTGTTATGAGTGTTTCTATGGTAACTAAGCATGAATATTAAACATGGATTATCTTTTTTCTGATGAGCCAATAGAGAGCTTGGACCTGATTACATTGAGTGTAAAGTCACTTCTGTATCTTTTATAGTAACAGAGATATGCGAGTTTTAAATTTTTTATAATGATTTTAAAACCTGAGGCCTTAGGATGCATTACATTGTTTCAACAATCAAAGTGGTTATTTCAAATCTCCACGACGACGAATACAATCATGCACAAATAGATTGTTTATTTTATTGGTATGTGAGTTTCTATAGTAACTAAGCATGAATATTAAACATGGATTATTTTTTTTCTAATGAGCCAATAGAGAGCTTCTACCTGATTACATTGAGTGTAAAGTCACTTCTGTATTTTTTATAGTAATAGAGATATGCGACTTTTAAATTTTATATAATGCTTTTAAAAACGTGAGGCCTTAGGATGTATTACATTGTTTCAACAATCAAAGTGTTTATTTCAAATCTCCACGACGACGACTACAATCATGCACAAATAGATTGTTTACTTTATTGTTATGAGTGTTTCTATGGTAACTAAGCATGAATATTACACATGGATTTTTTTTTCTGATGAGCCAATAGAGAGCTTATACCTGATTACATTGAGTGTAAAATCACTTCTGTATCTTCTATAGTAACGGAGATATGCGAGTTTTAAATTTTATATATTGTTTTTAAAAACGTGAGGCCTTAGGATGTATTACATTGTTTCAACAACCAAAGTGGTTATTTCAAATCTCCACGACGACGACTACAACCATGCACAAATAGATTGTTTACTTTATTGTTATGAGAATTTCTATGATAACTAAGCATGAATATTACGCATGGATTAAATTTTTCCTGATGAGCCAATAGAGAGCTTCGACCTGATTACTTTGAGTGTAAAGTCACTTCTGTATCTTTTATAGTAACAGAGATATGCGAGTTTTAAATTTTATATAATGATTTTAAAAACGAGAGGCCTTAGGATGTATTACATTGTTTCAACAATCAAAGTGGTTATTTCAAATCTCCAGGAAGACGACTACAATCATGCACAAATTGATTGTTTACTTTACTGTTATGAGTGTTTCTATGGTAACTAAGCATGAATATTAAACATGGATTATTTTTTTTCTGATGAGCCAATAGAAAGCTTCGACCTGATTACATTGAGTGTAAAGTCACTTCTGTATCTTTTATAGTAACAGAGATGTGCGAGTTTTAAATTTTACATAATGTTTTTAAAACGTGAGGCCTTAGGATGTATTACATTGTTTCAAGAATCAAAGTGTTTATTTCAAATCTCCACGACGACGACTACAATCATGCACAAATAGATTGTTTACTTTATTGTTATGAGTGTTTCTATGGTAACTAAGCATGAATATTACACATGGATTAATTTTTTTCTGATGAGCCAATAGAGAGCTTGGACCTGATTACATTGAGTGTAAAGTCACTTCTGTATCTTTTATAGTAACAGAGATATGCGAGTTTTAAATTTTTTATAATGTTTTTAAAACCTGAGGCCTTAGGATGCATTACATTGTTTCAACAATCAAAGTGGTTATTTCTAATCTCCACGACGAAGACTACAATCATGCACAAATAGATTTTTTACTTTATTGTTATAAGAGTTTCTATGGTAACTAAGCATGAATATTACACATGGATTAATTTTTTCCTGATGAGCCAATAGAGAGCTTCGACCTGATTACATTGAGTGTAAAGTAAGTTCTGTATCTTTTATAGTAACGGAGATATGCGAGTTTGAAATTTTATATAATGTTCTTGAAAACGTGAGGCTTTAGGATGTATTACATTGTTTCAACAATCAAAGTGATTATTTCAAATCTCCACGACGACGACTACAATCATGCACAAATAGATTGTTTACTTTATTGTTATGAGAGTTTCTATGGTAACTAAGCACGAATATTACACATGGATTAATTTTTTTCTAATGAGCCAATAGAGAGCTTGGACCTGATTACATTGAGTGTAAAATCACTTCTGTATCTTCTATAGTAACGGAGATATGCGAGTTTTAAATTTTATATAATGCTTTTAAAAACGTGAGGCCTTAGGATGTATTACATTGTTTCAACAATCAAAGTGTTTATTTCAAATCTCCACGACGACGACTAAAATCATGCACAAATAGATTGTTTACTTTATTGTTATGAGTGTTTCTATGGTAACTAAGCATGAATATTACACATGGATTATTTTTTTTCTGATGAGCTAATAGAGAGCTTGGACCTGATTACATTGAGTGTAAAGTCACTTCTGTATGTTTTATAGTAACAGAGATATGCGAGTTTTAAATTTTTTATAATGTTTTTAAAAACCTGAGGCCTTAGGATGTATTACATTGTTTCAACAATCAAAGTGGTTATTTCAAATCTCCACGACGACGACTACAATCATGCACAAATAGATTGTTTACTTTATTGTTATGAGAGTTTCTATGGTAACTAAGCATGAATATTACACATGGATTAATTTTTTTCCTGATGAGCCAATAGAGAGCTTCTAGCTGATTACATTGAATGTAAAGTCACTTCTGTATTTTTATAGTATCGGAGATATGCGACTTTTAAATTTTATATAATGCTTTTAAAAACGTGAGGCCTTAGGATGTATTACATTGTTTCAACAATCAAAGTGTTTATTTCAAATCTCCACGACGACGACTACAATCATGCACAAATAGATTGTTTACTTTATTGTTATGAGTGTTTCTATGGTAACTAAGCATGAATATTACACATGGATTAATTTTTTTCTGATGAGCCAATAGAGAGCTTGGACCTGATTACATTGAGTGTAAAGTCACTTCTGTATCTTTTATAGTAACAGAGATATGCGAGTTTTAAATTTTTTATAATGTTTTTAAAAACCTGAGGCCTTAGGATGTATTACATTGTTTCAAGAATCAAAGTGGTTATTTCAAATCTCCACGACGACGACTACAATCATGCACAAATAGATTGTTTACTTTATTGTTATGAGAGTTTCTATGGTAACTAAGCATGAATATTACACATGGATTAATTTTTTTTCCTTATGAGCCAATAGAGAGCTTCGACCTGATTACATTGAGTGTAAAGTAAGTTCTGTATCTTTTATAGTAACGGAGATATGCGAGTTTGAAATTTTATATAATGTTCCTGAAAACGTGAGGCTTTAGGATGTATTACATTGTTTCAACAATCAAAGTGATTATTTCAAATCTCCACGACGACGACTACAATCATGCACAAATAGATTGTTTACTTTATTGTTATGAGAGTTTCTATGGTAACTAAGCACGAATATTACACATGGATTAAATTTTTTCTAATGAGCCAATAGAGAGATTGGACCTGATTACATTGAGTGTAAAATCACTTCTGTATCTTCTATAGTAACGGAGATATGCGAGTTTTAATTTTTTTATAATGTTTTTAAAAACCTGAGGCCTTAGGATGTATTACATTGTTTCAACAATCAAAGTGGTTATTTCAAATCTCCACGACGACGACTACAATCATGCACAAATAGATTGTTTACTTTATTGTTATGAGAGTTTCTATGGTAACTAAGCATGAATATTACACATGGATTAATTTTTTTCCTTATGAGCCACTATAGAGAATCTACCTGATTACATTGAGTGTGAAGTCACTTCTGTATTTGTTACAGTAACGGAGATATGCGACTTTTAAATTTTATATAATGATTTTAAAAACGTGAGGCCTTAGGATGTATTACATTGTTTCAACAATCGAAGTGTTTATCTCAAATCTCCACGACGACGACTACAATCATGCACAAATAGATTGTTTACTTTATTGTTATGAGTGTTTCTATGGTAACTAAGCACGAAAATTACACATGGATTACTTTATTGTTATGAGTGTTTCTATGGTAACTAAGCATGAATATTAAACATGGATTATCTTTTTTCTGATGAGCCAATAGAGAGCTTGGACCTGATTACATTGAGTGTAAAGTCACTTCTGTATCTTTTATAGTAACAGAGATATGCGAGTTTTAAATTTTTTATAATGATTTTAAAACCTGAGGCCTTAGGATGCATTACATTGTTTCAACAATCAAAGTGGTTATTTCAAATCTCCACGACGACGAATACAATCATGCACAAATAGATTGTTTATTTTATTGGTATGTGAGTTTCTATAGTAACTAAGCATGAATATTAAACATGGATTATTTTTTTTCTAATGAGCCAATAGAGAGCTTCTACCTGATTACATTGAGTGTAAAGTCACTTCTGTATTTTTTATAGTAATAGAGATATGCGACTTTTAAATTTTATATAATGCTTTTAAAAACGTGAGGCCTTAGGATGTATTACATTGTTTCAACAATCAAAGTGTTTATTTCAAATCTCCACGACGACGACTACAATCATGCACAAATAGATTGTTTACTTTATTGTTATGAGTGTTTCTATGGTAACTAAGCATGAATATTACACATGGATTTTTTTTTCTGATGAGCCAATAGAGAGCTTCGACCTGATTACTTTGAGTGTAAAGTCACTTCTGTATCTTTTATAGTAACAGAGATATGCGAGTTTTAAATTTTATATAATGATTTTAAAAACGAGAGGCCTTAGGATGTATTACATTGTTTCAACAATCAAAGTGGTTATTTCAAATCTCCAGGAAGACGACTACAATCATGCACAAATTGATTGTTTACTTTACTGTTATGAGTGTTTCTATGGTAACTAAGCATGAATATTAAACATGGATTATTTTTTTTCTGATGAGCCAATAGAAAGCTTCGACCTGATTACATTGAGTGTAAAGTCACTTCTGTATCTTTTATAGTAACAGAGATGTGCGAGTTTTAAATTTTACATAATGTTTTTAAAACGTGAGGCCTTAGGATGTATTACATTGTTTCAAGAATCAAAGTGTTTATTTCAAATCTCCACGACGACGACTACAATCATGCACAAATAGATTGTTTACTTTATTGTTATGAGTGTTTCTATGGTAACTAAGCATGAATATTACACATGGATTAATTTTTTTCTGATGAGCCAATAGAGAGCTTGGACCTGATTACATTGAGTGTAAAGTCACTTCTGTATCTTTTATAGTAACAGAGATATGCGAGTTTTAAATTTTTTATAATGTTTTTAAAACCTGAGGCCTTAGGATGCATTACATTGTTTCAACAATCAAAGTGGTTATTTCTAATCTCCACGACGAAGACTACAATCATGCACAAATAGATTTTTTACTTTATTGTTATAAGAGTTTCTATGGTAACTAAGCATGAATATTACACATGGATTAATTTTTTCCTGATGAGCCAATAGAGAGCTTCGACCTGATTACATTGAGTGTAAAGTAAGTTCTGTATCTTTTATAGTAACGGAGATATGCGAGTTTGAAATTTTATATAATGTTCTTGAAAACGTGAGGCTTTAGGATGTATTACATTGTTTCAACAATCAAAGTGATTATTTCAAATCTCCACGACGACGACTACAATCATGCACAAATAGATTGTTTACTTTATTGTTATGAGAGTTTCTATGGTAACTAAGCACGAATATTACACATGGATTAAATTTTTTCTAATGAGCCAATAGAGAGCTTGGACCTGATTACATTGAGTGTAAAATCACTTCTGTATCTTCTATAGTAACGGAGATATGCGAGTTTTAAATTTTATATAATGCTTTTAAAAACGTGAGGCCTTAGGATGTATTACATTGTTTCAACAATCAAAGTGTTTATTTCAAATCTCCACGACGACGACTAAAATCATGCACAAATAGATTGTTTACTTTATTGTTATGAGTGTTTCTATGGTAACTAAGCATGAATATTACACATGGATTATTTTTTTTCTGATGAGCTAATAGAGAGCTTGGACCTGATTACATTGAGTGTAAAGTCACTTCTGTATGTTTTATAGTAACAGAGATATGCGAGTTTTAAATTTTTTATAATGTTTTTAAAAACCTGAGGCCTTAGGATGTATTACATTGTTTCAACAATCAAAGTGGTTATTTCAAATCTCCACGACGACGACTACAATCATGCACAAATAGATTGTTTACTTTATTGTTATGAGAGTTTCTATGGTAACTAAGCATGAATATTACACATGGATTAATTTTTTTCCTTATGAGCCACTATAGAGATTCTACCTGATTACATTGAGTGTGAAGTCACTTCTGTATTTTTTATAGTAACGGAGATATGCGACTTTTAAATTTTATATAATGATTTTAAAAACGTGAGGCCTTAGGATGTATTACATTGTTTCAACAATCAAAGTGTTTATCTCAAATCTCCACGACGACGACTACAATCATGCACAAATAGATTGTTTACTTTATTGTTATGAGTGTTTCTATGGTAACTAAGCACGAATATTACACATGGATTACTTTATTGTTATGAGTGTTTCTATGGTAACTAAGCATGAATATTAAACATGGATTATTTTTTTTCTGATGAGCCAATAGAGAGCTTGGACCTGATTACATTGAGTGTAAAGTCACTTCTGTATCTTTTATAGTAACAGAGATATGCGAGTTTTAAATTTTTTATAATGTTTTTAAAACCTGAGGCCTTAGGATGCATTACATTGTTTCAACAATCAAAGTGGTTATTTCTAATCTCCACGACGACGACTACAATCATGCACAAATAGATTGTTTACTTTATTGTTATGAGAGTTTCTATGGTAACTTAGCATGAATATTACACATGGATTAATTTTTTTTCCTTATGAGCCAATAGAGAGCTTCGACCTGATTACATTGAGTGTAAAGTAAGTTCTGTATCTTTTATAGTAACGGAGATATGCGAGTTTGAAATTTTATATAATGTTCCTGAAAACGTGAGGCTTTAGGATGTATTACATTGTTTCAACAATCAAAGTGATTATTTCAAATCTCCACGACGACGACTACAATCATGCACAAATAGATTGTTTACTTTATTGTTATGAGAGTTTCTATGGTAACTAAGCACGAATATTACACATGGATTAAATTTTTTCTAATGAGCCAATAGAGAGCTTGGACCTGATTACATTGAGTGTAAAATCACTTCTGTATCTTCTATAGTAACGGAGATATGCGAGTTTTAATTTTTATATAATGCTTTTAAAAACGTGAGGCCTTAGGATGTATTACATTGTTTCAACAATCAAAGTGTTTATTTCAAATCTCCACGACGACGACTAAAATCATGCACAAATAGATTGTTTACTTTATTGTTATGAGTGTTTCTATGGTAACTAAGCATGAATATTACACATGGATTATTTTTTTTCTGATGAGCTAATAGAGAGCTTGGACCTGATTACATTGAGTGTAAAGTCACTTCTGTATGTTTTATAGTAACAGAGATATGCGAGTTTTAAATTTTTTATAATGTTTTTAAAAACCTGAGGCCTTAGGATGTATTACATTGTTTCAACAATCAAAGTGGTTATTTCAAATCTCCACGACGACGACTACAATCATGCACAAATAGATTGTTTACTTTATTGTTATGAGAGTTTCTATGGTAACTAAGCATGAATATTACACATGGATTAATTTTTTTCCTTATGAGCCACTATAGAGATTCTACCTGATTACATTGAGTGTGAAGTCACTTCTGTATTTGTTACAGTAACGGAGATATGCGACTTTTAAATTTTATATAATGATTTTAAAAACGTGAGGCCTTAGGATGTATTACATTGTTTCAACAATCGAAGTGTTTATCTCAAATCTCCACGACGACGACTACAATCATGCACAAATAGATTGTTTACTTTATTGTTATGAGTGTTTCTATGGTAACTAAGCACGAAAATTACACATGGATTACTTTATTGTTATGAGTGTTTCTATGGTAACTAAGCATGAATATTAAACATGGATTATCTTTTTTCTGATGAGCCAATAGAGAGCTTGGACCTGATTACATTGAGTGTAAAGTCACTTCTGTATCTTTTATAGTAACAGAGATATGCGAGTTTTAAATTTTTTATAATGATTTTAAAACCTGAGGCCTTAGGATGCATTACATTGTTTCAACAATCAAAGTGGTTATTTCAAATCTCCACGACGACGAATACAATCATGCACAAATAGATTGTTTATTTTATTGGTATGTGAGTTTCTATAGTAACTAAGCATGAATATTAAACATGGATTATTTTTTTTCTAATGAGCCAATAGAGAGCTTCTACCTGATTACATTGAGTGTAAAGTCACTTCTGTATTTTTTATAGTAATAGAGATATGCGACTTTTAAATTTTATATAATGCTTTTAAAAACGTGAGGCCTTAGGATGTATTACATTGTTTCAACAATCAAAGTGTTTATTTCAAATCTCCACGACGACGACTACAATCATGCACAAATAGATTGTTTACTTTATTGTTATGAGTGTTTCTATGGTAACTAAGCATGAATATTACACATGGATTTTTTTTTTCTGATGAGCCAATAGAGAGCTTATACCTGATTACATTGAGTGTAAAATCACTTCTGTATCTTCTATAGTAACGGAGATATGCGAGTTTTAAATTTTATATATTGTTTTTAAAAACGTGAGGCCTTAGGATGTATTACATTGTTTCAACAACCAAAGTGGTTATTTCAAATCTCCACGACGACGACTACAACCATGCACAAATAGATTGTTTACTTTATTGTTATGAGAATTTCTATGATAACTAAGCATGAATATTACGCATGGATTAAATTTTTCCTGATGAGCCAATAGAGAGCTTCGACCTGATTACTTTGAGTGTAAAGTCACTTCTGTATCTTTTATAGTAACAGAGATATGCGAGTTTTAAATTTTATATAATGATTTTAAAAACGAGAGGCCTTAGGATGTATTACATTGTTTCAACAATCAAAGTGGTTATTTCAAATCTCCAGGAAGACGACTACAATCATGCACAAATTGATTGTTTACTTTACTGTTATGAGTGTTTCTATGGTAACTAAGCATGAATATTAAACATGGATTATTTTTTTTCTGATGAGCCAATAGAAAGCTTCGACCTGATTACATTGAGTGTAAAGTCACTTCTGTATCTTTTATAGTAACAGAGATGTGCGAGTTTTAAATTTTACATAATGTTTTTAAAACGTGAGGCCTTAGGATGTATTACATTGTTTCAAGAATCAAAGTGTTTATTTCAAATCTCCACGACGACGACTACAATCATGCACAAATAGATTGTTTACTTTATTGTTATGAGTGTTTCTATGGTAACTAAGCATGAATATTACACATGGATTAATTTTTTTCTGATGAGCCAATAGAGAGCTTGGACCTGATTACATTGAGTGTAAAGTCACTTCTGTATCTTTTATAGTAACAGAGATATGCGAGTTTTAAATTTTTTATAATGTTTTTAAAACCTGAGGCCTTAGGATGCATTACATTGTTTCAACAATCAAAGTGGTTATTTCTAATCTCCACGACGAAGACTACAATCATGCACAAATAGATTTTTTACTTTATTGTTATAAGAGTTTCTATGGTAACTAAGCATGAATATTACACATGGATTAATTTTTTCCTGATGAGCCAATAGAGAGCTTCGACCTGATTACATTGAGTGTAAAGTAAGTTCTGTATCTTTTATAGTAACGGAGATATGCGAGTTTGAAATTTTATATAATGTTCTTGAAAACGTGAGGCTTTAGGATGTATTACATTGTTTCAACAATCAAAGTGATTATTTCAAATCTCCACGACGACGACTACAATCATGCACAAATAGATTGTTTACTTTATTGTTATGAGAGTTTCTATGGTAACTAAGCACGAATATTACACATGGATTAATTTTTTTCTAATGAGCCAATAGAGAGCTTGGACCTGATTACATTGAGTGTAAAATCACTTCTGTATCTTCTATAGTAACGGAGATATGCGAGTTTTAAATTTTATATAATGCTTTTAAAAACGTGAGGCCTTAGGATGTATTACATTGTTTCAACAATCAAAGTGTTTATTTCAAATCTCCACGACGACGACTAAAATCATGCACAAATAGATTGTTTACTTTATTGTTATGAGTGTTTCTATGGTAACTAAGCATGAATATTACACATGGATTATTTTTTTTCTGATGAGCTAATAGAGAGCTTGGACCTGATTACATTGAGTGTAAAGTCACTTCTGTATGTTTTATAGTAACAGAGATATGCGAGTTTTAAATTTTTTATAATGTTTTTAAAAACCTGAGGCCTTAGGATGTATTACATTGTTTCAACAATCAAAGTGGTTATTTCAAATCTCCACGACGACGACTACAATCATGCACAAATAGATTGTTTACTTTATTGTTATGAGAGTTTCTATGGTAACTAAGCATGAATATTACACATGGATTAATTTTTTTCCTGATGAGCCAATAGAGAGCTTCTAGCTGATTACATTGAATGTAAAGTCACTTCTGTATTTTTATAGTATCGGAGATATGCGACTTTTAAATTTTATATAATGCTTTTAAAAACGTGAGGCCTTAGGATGTATTACATTGTTTCAACAATCAAAGTGTTTATTTCAAATCTCCACGACGACGACTACAATCATGCACAAATAGATTGTTTACTTTATTGTTATGAGTGTTTCTATGGTAACTAAGCATGAATATTACACATGGATTAATTTTTTTCTGATGAGCCAATAGAGAGCTTGGACCTGATTACATTGAGTGTAAAGTCACTTCTGTATCTTTTATAGTAACAGAGATATGCGAGTTTTAAATTTTTTATAATGTTTTTAAAAACCTGAGGCCTTAGGATGTATTACATTGTTTCAAGAATCAAAGTGGTTATTTCAAATCTCCACGACGACGACTACAATCATGCACAAATAGATTGTTTACTTTATTGTTATGAGAGTTTCTATGGTAACTAAGCATGAATATTACACATGGATTAATTTTTTTTCCTTATGAGCCAATAGAGAGCTTCGACCTGATTACATTGAGTGTAAAGTAAGTTCTGTATTTTTTATAGTAACGGAGATATGCGAGTTTGAAATTTTATATAATGTTCCTGAAAACGTGAGGCTTTAGGATGTATTACATTGTTTCAACAATCAAAGTGATTATTTCAAATCTCCACGACGACGACTACAATCATGCACAAATAGATTGTTTACTTTATTGTTATGAGAGTTTCTATGGTAACTAAGCACGAATATTACACATGGATTAAATTTTTTCTAATGAGCCAATAGAGAGATTGGACCTGATTACATTGAGTGTAAAATCACTTCTGTATCTTCTATAGTAACGGAGATATGCGAGTTTTAATTTTTTTATAATGTTTTTAAAAACCTGAGGCCTTAGGATGTATTACATTGTTTCAAGAATCAAAGTGGTTATTTCAAATCTCCACGACGACGACTACAATCATGCACAAATAGATTGTTTACTTTATTGTTATGAGAGTTTCTATGGTAACTAAGCATGAATATTACACATGGATTAATTTTTTTCTTATGAGCCACTATAGAGATTCTACCTGATTACATTGAGTGTGAAGTCACTTCTGTATTTGTTACAGTAACGGAGATATGCGACTTTTAAATTTTATATAATGATTTTAAAAACGTGAGGCCTTAGGATGTATTACATTGTTTCAACAATCGAAGTGTTTATCTCAAATCTCCACGACGACGACTACAATCATGCACAAATAGATTGTTTACTTTATTGTTATGAGTGTTTCTATGGTAACTAAGCACGAAAATTACACATGGATTACTTTATTGTTATGAGTGTTTCTATGGTAACTAAGCATGAATATTAAACATGGATTATCTTTTTTCTGATGAGCCAATAGAGAGCTTGGACCTGATTACATTGAGTGTAAAGTCACTTCTGTATCTTTTATAGTAACAGAGATATGCGAGTTTTAAATTTTTTATAATGATTTTAAAACCTGAGGCCTTAGGATGCATTACATTGTTTCAACAATCAAAGTGGTTATTTCAAATCTCCACGACGACGAATACAATCATGCACAAATAGATTGTTTATTTTATTGGTATGTGAGTTTCTATAGTAACTAAGCATGAATATTAAACATGGATTATTTTTTTTCTAATGAGCCAATAGAGAGCTTCTACCTGATTACATTGAGTGTAAAGTCACTTCTGTATTTTTTATAGTAATAGAGATATGCGACTTTTAAATTTTATATAATGCTTTTAAAAACGTGAGGCCTTAGGATGTATTACATTGTTTCAACAATCAAAGTGTTTATTTCAAATCTCCACGACGACGACTACAATCATGCACAAATAGATTGTTTACTTTATTGTTATGAGTGTTTCTATGGTAACTAAGCATGAATATTACACATGGATTTTTTTTTCTGATGAGCCAATAGAGAGCTTCGACCTGATTACTTTGAGTGTAAAGTCACTTCTGTATCTTTTATAGTAACAGAGATATGCGAGTTTTAAATTTTATATAATGATTTTAAAAACGAGAGGCCTTAGGATGTATTACATTGTTTCAACAATCAAAGTGGTTATTTCAAATCTCCAGGAAGACGACTACAATCATGCACAAATTGATTGTTTACTTTACTGTTATGAGTGTTTCTATGGTAACTAAGCATGAATATTAAACATGGATTATTTTTTTTCTGATGAGCCAATAGAAAGCTTCGACCTGATTACATTGAGTGTAAAGTCACTTCTGTATTTTTTATAGTAATAGAGATATGCGACTTTTAAATTTTATATAATGCTTTTAAAAACGTGAGGCCTTAGGATGTATTACATTGTTTCAACAATCAAAGTGTTTATTTCAAATCTCCACGACGACGACTACAATCATGCACAAATAGATTGTTTACTTTATTGTTATGAGTGTTTCTATGGTAACTAAGCATGAATATTACACATGGATTTTTTTTTCTGATGAGCCAATAGAGAGCTTATACCTGATTACATTGAGTGTAAAATCACTTCTGTATCTTCTATAGTAACGGAGATATGCGAGTTTTAAATTTTATATATTGTTTTTAAAAACGTGAGGCCTTAGGATGTATTACATTGTTTCAACAACCAAAGTGGTTATTTCAAATCTCCACGACGACGACTACAACCATGCACAAATAGATTGTTTACTTTATTGTTATGAGAATTTCTATGATAACTAAGCATGAATATTACGCATGGATTAAATTTTTCCTGATGAGCCAATAGAGAGCTTCGACCTGATTACTTTGAGTGTAAAGTCACTTCTGTATCTTTTATAGTAACAGAGATATGCGAGTTTTAAATTTTATATAATGATTTTAAAAACGAGAGGCCTTAGGATGTATTACATTGTTTCAACAATCAAAGTGGTTATTTCAAATCTCCAGGAAGACGACTACAATCATGCACAAATTGATTGTTTACTTTACTGTTATGAGTGTTTCTATGGTAACTAAGCATGAATATTAAACATGGATTATTTTTTTTCTGATGAGCCAATAGAAAGCTTCGACCTGATTACATTGAGTGTAAAGTCACTTCTGTATCTTTTATAGTAACAGAGATGTGCGAGTTTTAAATTTTACATAATGTTTTTAAAACGTGAGGCCTTAGGATGTATTACATTGTTTCAAGAATCAAAGTGTTTATTTCAAATCTCCACGACGACGACTACAATCATGCACAAATAGATTGTTTACTTTATTGTTATGAGTGTTTCTATGGTAACTAAGCATGAATATTACACATGGATTAATTTTTTTCTGATGAGCCAATAGAGAGCTTGGACCTGATTACATTGAGTGTAAAGTCACTTCTGTATCTTTTATAGTAACAGAGATATGCGAGTTTTAAATTTTTTATAATGTTTTTAAAACCTGAGGCCTTAGGATGCATTACATTGTTTCAACAATCAAAGTGGTTATTTCTAATCTCCACGACGAAGACTACAATCATGCACAAATAGATTTTTTACTTTATTGTTATAAGAGTTTCTATGGTAACTAAGCATGAATATTACACATGGATTAATTTTTTCCTGATGAGCCAATAGAGAGCTTCGACCTGATTACATTGAGTGTAAAGTAAGTTCTGTATCTTTTATAGTAACGGAGATATGCGAGTTTGAAATTTTATATAATGTTCTTGAAAACGTGAGGCTTTAGGATGTATTACATTGTTTCAACAATCAAAGTGATTATTTCAAATCTCCACGACGACGACTACAATCATGCACAAATAGATTGTTTACTTTATTGTTATGAGAGTTTCTATGGTAACTAAGCACGAATATTACACATGGATTAATTTTTTTCTAATGAGCCAATAGAGAGCTTGGACCTGATTACATTGAGTGTAAAATCACTTCTGTATCTTCTATAGTAACGGAGATATGCGAGTTTTAAATTTTATATAATGCTTTTAAAAACGTGAGGCCTTAGGATGTATTACATTGTTTCAACAATCAAAGTGTTTATTTCAAATCTCCACGACGACGACTAAAATCATGCACAAATAGATTGTTTACTTTATTGTTATGAGTGTTTCTATGGTAACTAAGCATGAATATTACACATGGATTATTTTTTTTCTGATGAGCTAATAGAGAGCTTGGACCTGATTACATTGAGTGTAAAGTCACTTCTGTATGTTTTATAGTAACAGAGATATGCGAGTTTTAAATTTTTTATAATGTTTTTAAAAACCTGAGGCCTTAGGATGTATTACATTGTTTCAACAATCAAAGTGGTTATTTCAAATCTCCACGACGACGACTACAATCATGCACAAATAGATTGTTTACTTTATTGTTATGAGAGTTTCTATGGTAACTAAGCATGAATATTACACATGGATTAATTTTTTTCCTGATGAGCCAATAGAGAGCTTCTAGCTGATTACATTGAATGTAAAGTCACTTCTGTATTTTTATAGTATCGGAGATATGCGACTTTTAAATTTTATATAATGCTTTTAAAAACGTGAGGCCTTAGGATGTATTACATTGTTTCAACAATCAAAGTGTTTATTTCAAATCTCCACGACGACGACTACAATCATGCACAAATAGATTGTTTACTTTATTGTTATGAGTGTTTCTATGGTAACTAAGCATGAATATTACACATGGATTAATTTTTTTCTGATGAGCCAATAGAGAGCTTGGACCTGATTACATTGAGTGTAAAGTCACTTCTGTATCTTTTATAGTAACAGAGATATGCGAGTTTTAAATTTTTTATAATGTTTTTAAAAACCTGAGGCCTTAGGATGTATTACATTGTTTCAAGAATCAAAGTGGTTATTTCAAATCTCCACGACGACGACTACAATCATGCACAAATAGATTGTTTACTTTATTGTTATGAGAGTTTCTATGGTAACTAAGCATGAATATTACACATGGATTAATTTTTTTTCCTTATGAGCCAATAGAGAGCTTCGACCTGATTACATTGAGTGTAAAGTAAGTTCTGTATCTTTTATAGTAACGGAGATATGCGAGTTTGAAATTTTATATAATGTTCCTGAAAACGTGAGGCTTTAGGATGTATTACATTGTTTCAACAATCAAAGTGATTATTTCAAATCTCCACGACGACGACTACAATCATGCACAAATAGATTGTTTACTTTATTGTTATGAGAGTTTCTATGGTAACTAAGCACGAATATTACACATGGATTAAATTTTTTCTAATGAGCCAATAGAGAGATTGGACCTGATTACATTGAGTGTAAAATCACTTCTGTATCTTCTATAGTAACGGAGATATGCGAGTTTTAATTTTTTTATAATGTTTTTAAAAACCTGAGGCCTTAGGATGTATTACATTGTTTCAAGAATCAAAGTGGTTATTTCAAATCTCCACGACGACGACTACAATCATGCACAAATAGATTGTTTACTTTATTGTTATGAGAGTTTCTATGGTAACTAAGCATGAATATTACACATGGATTAATTTTTTTCCTTATGAGCCACTATAGAGATTCTACCTGATTACATTGAGTGTGAAGTCACTTCTGTATTTGTTACAGTAACGGAGATATGCGACTTTTAAATTTTATATAATGATTTTAAAAACGTGAGGCCTTAGGATGTATTACATTGTTTCAACAATCGAAGTGTTTATCTCAAATCTCCACGACGACGACTACAATCATGCACAAATAGATTGTTTACTTTATTGTTATGAGTGTTTCTATGGTAACTAAGCACGAAAATTACACATGGATTACTTTATTGTTATGAGTGTTTCTATGGTAACTAAGCATGAATATTAAACATGGATTATCTTTTTTCTGATGAGCCAATAGAGAGCTTGGACCTGATTACATTGAGTGTAAAGTCACTTCTGTATCTTTTATAGTAACAGAGATATGCGAGTTTTAAATTTTTTATAATGATTTTAAAACCTGAGGCCTTAGGATGCATTACATTGTTTCAACAATCAAAGTGGTTATTTCAAATCTCCACGACGACGAATACAATCATGCACAAATAGATTGTTTATTTTATTGGTATGTGAGTTTCTATAGTAACTAAGCATGAATATTAAACATGGATTATTTTTTTTCTAATGAGCCAATAGAGAGCTTCTACCTGATTACATTGAGTGTAAAGTCACTTCTGTATTTTTTATAGTAATAGAGATATGCGACTTTTAAATTTTATATAATGCTTTTAAAAACGTGAGGCCTTAGGATGTATTACATTGTTTCAACAATCAAAGTGTTTATTTCAAATCTCCACGACGACGACTACAATCATGCACAAATAGATTGTTTACTTTATTGTTATGAGTGTTTCTATGGTAACTAAGCATGAATATTACACATGGATTTTTTTTTCTGATGAGCCAATAGAGAGCTTCGACCTGATTACTTTGAGTGTAAAGTCACTTCTGTATCTTTTATAGTAACAGAGATATGCGAGTTTTAAATTTTATATAATGATTTTAAAAACGAGAGGCCTTAGGATGTATTACATTGTTTCAACAATCAAAGTGGTTATTTCAAATCTCCAGGAAGACGACTACAATCATGCACAAATTGATTGTTTACTTTACTGTTATGAGTGTTTCTATGGTAACTAAGCATGAATATTAAACATGGATTATTTTTTTTCTGATGAGCCAATAGAAAGCTTCGACCTGATTACATTGAGTGTAAAGTCACTTCTGTATCTTTTATAGTAACAGAGATGTGCGAGTTTTAAATTTTACATAATGTTTTTAAAACGTGAGGCCTTAGGATGTATTACATTGTTTCAAGAATCAAAGTGTTTATTTCAAATCTCCACGACGACGACTACAATCATGCACAAATAGATTGTTTACTTTATTGTTATGAGTGTTTCTATGGTAACTAAGCATGAATATTACATATGGATTAATTTTTTTCTGATGAGCCAATAGAGAGCTTGGACCTGATTACATTGAGTGTAAAGTCACTTCTGTATCTTTTATAGTAACAGAGATATGCGAGTTTTAAATTTTTTATAATGTTTTTAAAACCTGAGGCCTTAGGATGCATTACATTGTTTCAACAATCAAAGTGGTTATTTCTAATCTCCACGACGAAGACTACAATCATGCACAAATAGATTTTTTACTTTATTGTTATAAGAGTTTCTATGGTAACTAAGCATGAATATTACACATGGATTAATTTTTTCCTGATGAGCCAATAGAGAGCTTCGACCTGATTACATTGAGTGTAAAGTAAGTTCTGTATCTTTTATAGTAACGGAGATATGCGAGTTTGAAATTTTATATAATGTTCTTGAAAACGTGAGGCTTTAGGATGTATTACATTGTTTCAACAATCAAAGTGATTATTTCAAATCTCCACGACGACGACTACAATCATGCACAAATAGATTGTTTACTTTATTGTTATGAGAGTTTCTATGGTAACTAAGCACGAATATTACACATGGATTAAATTTTTTCTAATGAGCCAATAGAGAGCTTGGACCTGATTACATTGAGTGTAAAATCACTTCTGTATCTTCTATAGTAACGGAGATATGCGAGTTTTAAATTTTATATAATGCTTTTAAAAACGTGAGGCCTTAGGATGTATTACATTGTTTCAACAATCAAAGTGTTTATTTCAAATCTCCACGACGACGACTAAAATCATGCACAAATAGATTGTTTACTTTATTGTTATGAGTGTTTCTATGGTAACTAAGCATGAATATTACACATGGATTATTTTTTTTCTGATGAGCTAATAGAGAGCTTGGACCTGATTACATTGAGTGTAAAGTCACTTCTGTATGTTTTATAGTAACAGAGATATGCGAGTTTTAAATTTTTTATAATGTTTTTAAAAACCTGAGGCCTTAGGATGTATTACATTGTTTCAACAATCAAAGTGGTTATTTCAAATCTCCACGACGACGACTACAATCATGCACAAATAGATTGTTTACTTTATTGTTATGAGAGTTTCTATGGTAACTAAGCATGAATATTACACATGGATTAATTTTTTTCCTTATGAGCCACTATAGAGATTCTACCTGATTACATTGAGTGTGAAGTCACTTCTGTATTTTTTATAGTAACGGAGATATGCGACTTTTAAATTTTATATAATGATTTTAAAAACGTGAGGCCTTAGGATGTATTACATTGTTTCAACAATCAAAGTGTTTATCTCAAATCTCCACGACGACGACTACAATCATGCACAAATAGATTGTTTACTTTATTGTTATGAGTGTTTCTATGGTAACTAAGCACGAATATTACACATGGATTACTTTATTGTTATGAGTGTTTCTATGGTAACTAAGCATGAATATTAAACATGGATTATTTTTTTTCTGATGAGCCAATAGAGAGCTTGGACCTGATTACATTGAGTGTAAAGTCACTTCTGTATCTTGTATAGTAACAGAGATATGCGAGTTTTAAATTTTTTATAATGTTTTTAAAACCTGAGGCATTAGGATGCATTACATTGTTTCAACAATCAAAGTGGTTATTTCAAATCTCCACGACGACGAATACAATCATGCACAAATAGATTGTTTATTTTATTGGTATGTGAGTTTCTATGGTAACTAAGCATGAATATTAAACATGGATTATTTTTTTTCTAATGAGCCAATAGAGAGCTTCTACCTGATTACATTGAGTGTAAAGTCACTTCTGTATTTTTTATAGTAATAGAGATATGCGACTTTTAAATTTTATATTATGCTTTTAAAAACGTGAGGCCTTAGGATGTATTAAATTGTTTCAACAATCAAAGTGTTTATTTCAAATCTCCACGACGACGACTACAATCATGCACAAATAGATTGTTTATTTTATTGGTATGTGAGTTTCTATGGTAACTAAGCATGAATATTAAACATGGATTATTTTTTTTCTGATGAGCCAATAGAGAGCTTGGACCTGATTACATTGAGTGTAAAGTCACTTCTCTATCTTTTATAGTAACAGAGATATGCGAGTTTTAAATTTTTTATAATGTTTTTAAAACCTGAGGCCTTAGGATGCATTACATTGTTTCAACAATCAAAGTGGTTATTTCAAATCTCCACGACGACGAATACAATCATGCACAAATAGATTGTTTATTTTATTGGTATGTGAGTTTCTATGGTAACTAAGCATGAATATTAAACATGGATTATTTTTTTTCTAATGAGCCAATAGAGAGCTTCTACCTGATTACATTGAGTGTAAAGTCACTTCTGTATTTTTTATAGTAATAGAGATATGCGACTTTTAAATTTTATATAATGCTTTTAAAAACGTGAGGCCTTAGGATGTATTACATTGTTTCAACAATCAAAGTGTTTATTTCAAATCTCCACGACGACGACTACAATCATGCACAAATAGATTGTTTACTTTATTGTTATGAGTGTTTCTATGGTAACTAAGCATGAATATTACACATGGATTTTTTTTTCTGATGAGCCAATAGAGAGCTTATACCTGATTACATTGAGTGTAAAATCACTTCTGTATCTTCTATAGTAACGGAGATATGCGAGTTTTAAATTTTATATATTGTTTTTAAAAACGTGAGGCCATAGGATGTATTACATTGTTTCAACAATCAAAGTGGTTATTTCAAATCTCCACGACGACGACTACAACCATGCACAAATAGATTGTTTACTTTATTGTTATGAGAATTTCTATGATAACTAAGCATGAATATTACGCATGGATTAAATTTTTCCTGATGAGCCAATAGAGAGCTTCGACCTGATTACTTTGAGTGTAAAGTCACTTCTGTATCTTTTATAGTAACAGAGATATGCGAGTTTTAAATTTTATATAATGATTTTAAAAACGAGAGGCCTAAGGATGTATTACATTGTTTCAACAATCAAAGTGGTTATTTCAAATCTCCAGGAAGACGACTACAATCATGCACAAATTGATTGTTTACTTTACTGTTATGAGTGTTTCTATGGTAACTAAGCATGAATATTAAACATGGATTATTTTTTTTCTGATGAGCCAATAGAAAGCTTCGACCTGATTACATTGAGTGTAAAGTCACTTCTGTATCTTTTATAGTAACAGAGATGTGCGAGTTTTAAATTTTACATAATGTTTTTAAAACGTGAGGCCTTAGGATGTATTACATTGTTTCAAGAATCAAAGTGTTTATTTCAAATCTCCACGACGACGACTACAATCATGCACAAATAGATTGTTTACTTTATTGTTATGAGTGTTTCTATGGTAACTAAGCATGAATATTACACATGGATTAATTTTTTTCTGATGAGCCAATAGAGAGCTTGGACCTGATTACATTGAGTGTAAAGTCACTTCTGTATCTTTTATAGTAACAGAGATATGCGAGTTTTAAATTTTTTATAATGTTTTTAAAACCTGAGGCCTTAGGATGCATTACATTGTTTCAACAATCAAAGTGGTTATTTCTAATCTCCACGACGAAGACTACAATCATGCACAAATAGATTTTTTACTTTATTGTTATAAGAGTTTCTATGGTAACTAAGCATGAATATTACACATGGATTAATTTTTTCCTGATGAGCCAATAGAGAGCTTCGACCTGATTACATTGAGTGTAAAGTAAGTTCTGTATCTTTTATAGTAACGGAGATATGCGAGTTTGAAATTTTATATAATGTTCTTGAAAACGTGAGGCTTTAGGATGTATTACATTGTTTCAACAATCAAAGTGATTATTTCAAATCTCCACGACGACGACTACAATCATGCACAAATAGATTGTTTACTTTATTGTTATGAGAGTTTCTATGGTAACTAAGCACGAATATTACACATGGATTAAATTTTTTCTAATGAGCCAATAGAGAGCTTGGACCTGATTACATTGAGTGTAAAATCACTTCTGTATCTTCTATAGTAACGGAGATATGCGAGTTTTAAATTTTATATAATGCTTTTAAAAACGTGAGGCCTTAGGATGTATTACATTGTTTCAACAATCAAAGTGTTTATTTCAAATCTCCACGACGACGACTAAAATCATGCACAAATAGATTGTTTACTTTATTGTTATGAGTGTTTCTATGGTAACTAAGCATGAATATTACACATGGATTATTTTTTTTCTGATGAGCTAATAGAGAGCTTGGACCTGATTACATTGAGTGTAAAGTCACTTCTGTATGTTTTATAGTAACAGAGATATGCGAGTTTTAAATTTTTTATAATGTTTTTAAAAACCTGAGGCCTTAGGATGTATTACATTGTTTCAACAATCAAAGTGGTTATTTCAAATCTCCACGACGACGACTACAATCATGCACAAATAGATTGTTTACTTTATTGTTATGAGAGTTTCTATGGTAACTAAGCATGAATATTACACATGGATTAATTTTTTTCCTGATGAGCCAATAGAGAGCTTCTAGCTGATTACATTGAATGTAAAGTCACTTCTGTATTTTTATAGTATCGGAGATATGCGACTTTTAAATTGTATATAATGCTTTTAAAAACGTGAGGCCTTAGGATGTATTACATTGTTTCAACAATCAAAGTGTTTATTTCAAATCTCCACGACGACGACTACAATCATGCACAAATAGATTGTTTACTTTATTGTTATGAGTGTTTCTATGGTAACTAAGCATGAATATTACACATGGATTAATTTTTTTCTGATGAGCAAATAGAGAGCTTCGACCTGATTACATTGAGTGTAAAGTAAGTTCTGTATCTTTTATAGTAACGGAGATATGCGAGTTTGAAATTTTATATAATGTTCTTGAAAACGTGAGGCTTTAGGATGTATTACATTGTTTCAACAATCAAAGTGTTTATTTCAAATCTCCACGACGACGACTACAATCATGCACAAATAGATTGTTTACTTTATTGTTATGAGTGTTTCTATGGTAACTAAGCATGAATATTACACATGGATTAATTTTTTTCTGATGAGCCAATAGAGAGCTTCGACCTGATTACTTTGAGTGTAAAGTCACTTCTGTATCTTTTATAGTAACAGAGATATGCGTGTTTTATATTTTATATAATGATTTTAAAAACGAGATGCCTTAGGATGTATTACATTGTTTCAACAATCAAAGTGGTTATTTCAAATCTCCACGACGACGACTACAATCATGCACAAATTGATTGTTTACTTTATTGTTATGAGTGTTTCTATGGTAACTAAGCATGAATATTAAACATGGATTATTTTTTTTCTGATGAGCCAATAGAGAGCTTCGACCTGATTACATTGAGTGTAAAGTCACTTCTGTATCTTTTATAGTAACAGAGATGTGCGAGTTTTAAATTTTACATAATGTTTTTAAAACGTGAGGCCTTAGGATGTATTACATTGTTTCAACAATCAAAGTGGTTATTTCAAATCTCCACGACGACGACTACAATCATGCACAAATAGATTGTTTACTTTATTGTTATGAGAGTTTCTATGGTAACTAAGCATGAATATTACACATGGATTAATTTTTTTCCTTATGAGCCACTATAGAGATTCTACCTGATTACATTGAGTGTGAAGTCACTTCTGTATTTTTTATAGTAACGGAGATATGCGACTTTTAAATTTTATATAATGATTTTAAAAACGTGAGGCCTTAGGATGTATTACATTGTTTCAACAATCAAAGTGTTTATCTCAAATCTCCACGACGACGACTACAATCATGCACAAATAGATTGTTTACTTTATTGTTATGAGTGTTTCTATGGTAACTAAGCACGAATATTACACATGGATTACTTTATTGTTATGAGTGTTTCTATGGTAACTAAGCATGAATATTAAACATGGATTATTTTTTTTCTGATGAGCCAATAGAGAGCTTGGACCTGATTACATTGAGTGTAAAGTCACTTCTGTATCTTTTATAGTAACAGAGATATGCGAGTTTTAAATTTTTTATAATGTTTTTAAAACCTGAGGCCTTAGGATGCATTACATTGTTTCAACAATCAAAGTGGTTATTTCTAATCTCCACGACGAAGACTACAATCATGCACAAATAGATTTTTTACTTTATTGTTATAAGAGTTTCTATGGTAACTAAGCATGAATATTACACATGGATTAATTTTTTCCTGATGAGCCAATAGAGAGCTTCGACCTGATTACATTGAGTGTAAAGTAAGTTCTGTATCTTTTATAGTAACGGAGATATGCGAGTTTGAAATTTTATATAATGTTCTTGAAAACGTGAGGCTTTAGGATGTATTACATTGTTTCAACAATCAAAGTGATTATTTCAAATCTCCACGACGACGACTACAATCATGCACAAATAGATTGTTTACTTTATTGTTATGAGAGTTTCTATGGTAACTAAGCACGAATATTACACATGGATTAAATTTTTTCTAATGAGCCAATAGAGAGCTTGGACCTGATTACATTGAGTGTAAAATCACTTCTGTATCTTCTATAGTAACGGAGATATGCGAGTTTTAAATTTTATATAATGCTTTTAAAAACGTGAGGCCTTAGGATGTATTACATTGTTTCAACAATCAAAGTGTTTATTTCAAATCTCCACGACGACGACTAAAATCATGCACAAATAGATTGTTTACTTTATTGTTATGAGTGTTTCTATGGTAACTAAGCATGAATATTACACATGGATTATTTTTTTTCTGATGAGCTAATAGAGAGCTTGGACCTGATTACATTGAGTGTAAAGTCACTTCTGTATGTTTTATAGTAACAGAGATATGCGAGTTTTAAATTTTTTATAATGTTTTTAAAAACCTGAGGCCTTAGGATGTATTACATTGTTTCAACAATCAAAGTGGTTATTTCAAATCTCCACGACGACGACTACAATCATGCACAAATAGATTGTTTACTTTATTGTTATGAGAGTTTCTATGGTAACTAAGCATGAATATTACACATGGATTAATTTTTTTCCTGATGAGCCAATAGAGAGCTTCTAGCTGATTACATTGAATGTAAAGTCACTTCTGTATTTTTATAGTATCGGAGATATGCGACTTTTAAATTTTATATAATGCTTTTAAAAACGTGAGGCCTTAGGATGTATTACATTGTTTCAACAATCAAAGTGTTTATTTCAAATCTCCACGACGACGACTACAATCATGCACAAATAGATTGTTTACTTTATTGTTATGAGTGTTTCTATGGTAACTAAGCATGAATATTACACATGGATTAATTTTTTTCTGATGAGCCAATAGAGAGCTTCGACCTGATTACTTTGAGTGTAAAGTCACTTCTGTATCTTTTATAGTAACAGAGATATGCGTGTTTTATATTTTATATAATGATTTTAAAAACGAGAGGCCTTAGGATGTATTACATTGTTTCAACAATCAAAGTGGTTATTTCAAATCTCCACGACGACGACTACAATCATGCACAAATTGATTGTTTACTTTATTGTTATGAGTGTTTCTATGGTAACTAAGCATGAATATTAAACATGGATTATTTTTTTTCTGATGAGCCAATAGAGAGCTTCGACCTGATTACATTGAGTGTAAAGTCACTTCTGTATCTTTTATAGTAACAGAGATGTGCGAGTTTTAAATTTTACATAATGTTTTTAAAACGTGAGGCCTTAGGATGTATTACATTGTTTCAACAATCAAAGTGGTTATTTCAAATCTCCACGACGACGACTACAATCATGCACAAATAGATTGTTTACTTTATTGTTATGAGAGTTTCTATGGTAACTAAGCATGAATATTACACATGGATTAATTTTTTTCCTTATGAGCCACTATAGAGATTCTACCTGATTACATTGAGTGTGAAGTCACTTCTGTATTTTTTATAGTAACGGAGATATGCGACTTTTAAATTTTATATAATGATTTTAAAAACGTGAGGCCTTAGGATGTATTACATTGTTTCAACAATCAAAGTGTTTATCTCAAATCTCCACGACGACGACTACAATCATGCACAAATAGATTGTTTACTTTATTGTTATGAGTGTTTCTATGGTAACTAAGCACGAATATTACACATGGATTACTTTATTGTTATGAGTGTTTCTATGGTAACTAAGCATGAATATTAAACATGGATTATTTTTTTTCTGATGAGCCAATAGAGAGCTTGGACCTGATTACATTGAGTGTAAAGTCACTTCTGTATCTTTTATAGTAACAGAGATATGCGAGTTTTAAATTTTTTATAATGTTTTTAAAACCTGAGGCATTAGGATGCATTACATTGTTTCAACAATCAAAGTGGTTATTTCAAATCTCCACGACGACGAATACAATCATGCACAAATAGATTGTTTATTTTATTGGTATGTGAGTTTCTATGGTAACTAAGCATGAATATTAAACATGGATTATTTTTTTTCTAATGAGCCAATAGAGAGCTTCTACCTGATTACATTGAGTGTAAAGTCACTTCTGTATTTTTTATAGTAATAGAGATATGCGACTTTTAAATTTTATATTATGCTTTTAAAAACGTGAGGCCTTAGGATGTATTAAATTGTTTCAACAATCAAAGTGTTTATTTCAAATCTCCACGACGACGACTACAATCATGCACAAATAGATTGTTTATTTTATTGGTATGTGAGTTTCTATGGTAACTAAGCATGAATATTAAACATGGATTATTTTTTTTCTGATGAGCCAATAGAGAGCTTGGACCTGATTACATTGAGTGTAAAGTCACTTCTCTATCTTTTATAGTAACAGAGATATGCGAGTTTTAAATTTTTTATAATGTTTTTAAAACCTGAGGCCTTAGGATGCATTACATTGTTTCAACAATCAAAGTGGTTATTTCAAATCTCCACGACGACGAATACAATCATGCACAAATAGATTGTTTATTTTATTGGTATGTGAGTTTCTATGGTAACTAAGCATGAATATTAAACATGGATTATTTTTTTTCTAATGAGCCAATAGAGAGCTTCTACCTGATTACATTGAGTGTAAAGTCACTTCTGTATTTTTTATAGTAATAGAGATATGCGACTTTTAAATTTTATATAATGCTTTTAAAAACGTGAGGCCTTAGGATGTATTACATTGTTTCAACAATCAAAGTGTTTATTTCAAATCTCCACGACGACGACTACAATCATGCACAAATAGATTGTTTACTTTATTGATATGAGAGTTTCTATGGAAACTAAGCATGAATATTACACATGGATTAATTTTTTCCTGATGAGCCAATAGAGAGCTTCGACCTGATTACATTGAGTGTAAAGTAAGTTCTGTATCTTCTATAGTAACGGAGATATGCGAGTTTTAAATTTTATATAATGTTTTTAAAAACGTGAGGCCTTAGGATGTATTACATTGTTTCAACAATCAAAGTGTTTATTTCAAATCTCCACGACGACGACTACAATCATGCACAAATAGATTGTTTACTTTATTGTTATGAGAGTTTCTATGGTAACTAAGCATGAATATTACACATGGATTATTTTTTTTCCTGATGAGCCAATAGAGAGCTTCTAGCTGATTACATTGAATGTAAAGTCACTTCTGTATTTTTATAGTATCGGAGATATGCGACTTTTAAATTTTATATAATGCTTTTAAAAACGTGAGGCCTTAGGATGTATTACATTGTTTCAACAATCAAAGTGTTTATTTCAAATCTCCACGACGACGACTACAATCATGCACAAATAGATTGTTTACTTTATTGTTATGAGTGTTTCTATGGTAACTAAGCATGAATATTACACATGGATTAATTTTTTTCTGATGAGCCAATAGAGAGCTTGGACCTGATTACATTGAGTGTAAAGTCACTTCTGTATCTTTTATAGTAACAGAGATATGCGAGTTTTAAATTTTTTATAATGTTTTTAAAAACCTGAGGCCTTAGGATGTATTACATTGTTTCAAAAATCAAAGTGGTTATTTCAAATCTCCACGACGACGACTACAATCATGCACAAATAGATTGTTTACTTTATTGTTATGAGAGTTTCTATGGTAACTAAGCATGAATATTGCACATGGATTAATTTTTTTCCTTATGAGCCACTATAGAAATTCTACCTGATTACATTGAGTGTGAAGTCACTTCTGTATTTGTTATAGTAACGGAGATATGCGACTTTTAAATTTTATATAATGATTTTAAAAACGTGAGGCCTTAGGATGTATTACATTGTTTCAACAATCGAAGTGTTTATCTCAAATCTCCACGACGACGACTACAATCATGCACAAATAGATTGTTTACTTTATTGTTATGAGTGTTTCTATGGTAACTAAGCACGAAAATTACACATGGATTACTTTATTGTTATGAGTGTTTCTATGGTAACTAAGCATGAATATTAAACATGGATTATCTTTTTTCTGATGAGCCAATAGAGAGCTTGGACCTGATTACATTGAGTGTAAAGTCACTTCTGTATCTTTTATAGTAACAGAGATATGCGAGTTTTAAATTTTTTATAATGATTTTAAAACCTGAGGCCTTAGGATGCATTACATTGTTTCAACAATCAAAGTGGTTATTTCAAATCTCCACGACGACGAATACAATCATGCACAAATAGATTGTTTATTTTATTGGTATGTGAGTTTCTATAGTAACTAAGCATGAATATTAAACATGGATTATTTTTTTTCTAATGAGCCAATAGAGAGCTTCTACCTGATTACATTGAGCGTAAAGTCACTTCTGTATTTTTTATAGTAATAGAGATATGCGACTTTTAAATTTTATATAATGCTTTTAAAAACGTGAGGCCTTAGGATGTATTACATTGTTTCAACAATCAAAGTGTTTATTTCAAATCTCCACGACGACGACTACAATCATGCACAAATAGATTGTTTACTTTATTGTTATGAGAGTTTCTATGGTAACTAAGCATGAATATTACACATGGATTAATTTTTTCCTGATGAGCCAATAGAGAGCTTCGACCTGATTACATTGAGTGTAAAGTAAGTTCTGTATCTTTTATAGTAACGGAGATATGCGAGTTTGAAATTTTATATAATGTTTTTGAAAGCGTGAGGCTTTAGGATGTATTACATTGTTTCAACAATCAAAGTGATTATTTCAAATCTCCACGACGACGACTACAATCATGCACAAATAGATTGTTTACTTTATTGTTATGAGAGTTTCTATGGTAACTAAGCACGAATATTACACATGGATTAAATTTTTTCTAATGAGCCAATAGAGAGCTTGGACCTGATTACATTGAGTGTAAAATCACTTCTGTATCTTCTATAGTAACGGAGATATGCGAGTTTTAAATTTTATATAATGCTTTTAAAAACGTGAGGCCTTAGGTTGTATTTCATTGTTTCAACAATCAAAGTGTTTATTTCAAATCTCCACGACGACGACTAAAATCATGCACAAATAGATTGTTTACTTTATTGTTATGAGTGTTTCTATGGTAACTAAGCATGAATATTACACATGGATTATTTTTTTCTGATGAGCCAATAGAGAGCTTCGACCTGATTACTTTGAGTGTAAAGTCACTTCTGTATCTTTTATAGTAACAGAGATATGCGAGTTTTAAATTTTATATAATGATTTTAAAAACGAGAGGCCTTAGGATGTATTACATTGTTTCAACAATGAAAGTGGTTATTTCAAATCTCCAGGAAGACGACTACAATCATGCACAAATTGATTGTTTACTTTACTGTTATGAGTGTTTCTATGGTAACTAAGCATGAATATTAAACATGGATTATTTTTTTTCTGATGAGCCAATAGAAAGCTTCGACCTGATTACATTGAGTGTAAAGTCACTTCTGTATCTTTTATAGTAACAGAGATGTGCGAGTTTTAAATTTTACATAATGTTTTTAAAACGTGAGGCCTTAGGATGTATTACATTGTTTCAAGAATCAAAGTGGTTATTTCAAATCTCCACGACGACGACTACAATCATGCACAAATAGATTGTTTACTTTATTGTTATGAGAGTTTCTATGGTAACTAAGCATGAATATTACACATGGATTAATTTTTTTTCCTTATGAGCCAATAGAGAGCTTCGACCTGATTACATTGAGTGTAAAGTCACTTCTGTATTTTTTATAGTAACGGAGATATGTGACTTTTAAATTTTATATAATGCTTTTAAAAACGTGAGGCCTTAGGATGTATTACATTGTTTCAACAATCAAAGTGTTTATTTCAAATCTCCACGACGACGACTACAATCATGCACAAATAGATTGTTTACTTTATTGTTATGAGTGTTTCTATGGTAACTAAGCATGAATATTACACATGGATTAATTTTTTTCTGATGAGCCAATAGAGAGCTTAGACCTGATTACATTGAGTGTAAAGTCACTTCTGTATCTTTTATAGTAACAGAGATATGCGAGTTTTAAATTTTTTATAATGTTTTTAAAACCTGAGGCCTTAGGATGCATTACATTGTTTCAACAATCAAAGTGGTTATTTCTAATCTCCACGACGAAGACTACAATCATGCACAAATAGATTTTTTACTTTATTGTTATAAGAGTTTCTATGGTAACTAAGCATGAATATTACACATGGATTAATTTTTTCCTGATGAGCCAATAGAGAGCTTGGACCTGATTACATTGAGTGTAAAGTAAGTTCTGTATCTTTTATAGTAACGGAGATATGCGAGTTTGAAATTTTATATAATGTTCCTGAAAACGTGAGGCTTTAGGATGTATTACATTGTTTCAACAATCAAAGTGATTATTTCAAATCTCCACGACGACGACTACAATCATGCACAAATAGATTGTTTACTTTATTGTTATGAGTGTTTCTATGGTAACTAAGCATGAATATTACACATGGATTATTTTTTTTCCTTATGAGCCACTATAGAGATTCTACCTGATTACATTGAGTGTGAAGTCACTTCTGTATTTGTTACAGTAACGGAGATATGCGACTTTTAAATTTTATATAATGATTTTAAAAACGTGAGGCCTTAGGATGTATTACATTGTTTCAACAATCGAAGTGTTTATCTCAAATCTCCACGACGACGACTACAATCATGCACAAATAGATTGTTTACTTTATTGTTATGAGTGTTTCTATGGTAACTAAGCACGAAAATTACACATGGATTACTTTATTGTTATGAGTGTTTCTATGGTAACTAAGCATGAATATTAAACATGGATTATCTTTTTTCTGATGAGCCAATAGAGAGCTTGGACCTGATTACATTGAGTGTAAAGTCACTTCTGTATCTTTTATAGTAACAGAGATATGCGAGTTTTAAATTTTTTATAATGATTTTAAAACCTGAGGCCTTAGGATGCATTACATTGTTTCAACAATCAAAGTGGTTATTTCAAATCTCCACGACGACGAATACAATCATGCACAAATAGATTGTTTATTTTATTGGTATGTGAGTTTCTATAGTAACTAAGCATGAATATTAAACATGGATTATTTTTTTTCTAATGAGCCAATAGAGAGCTTCTACCTGATTACATTGAGTGTAAAATCACTTCTGTATCTTCTATAGTAACGGAGATATGCGAGTTTTAAATTTTATATATTGTTTTTAAAAACGTGAGGCCTTAGGATGTATTACATTGTTTCAACAATCAAAGTGGTTATTTCAAATCTCCACGACGACGACTACAACCATGCACAAATAGATTGTTTACTTTATTGTTATGAGAATTTCTATGATAACTAAGCATGAATATTACGGATGGATTATTTTTTTTCTGATGAGCCAATAGAAAGCTTCGACCTGATTACATTGAGTGTAAAGTCACTTCTGTATCTTTTATAGTAACAGAGATGTGCGAGTTTTAAATTTTACATAATGTTTTTAAAACGTGAGGCCTTAGGATGTATTACATTGTTTCAAGAATCAAAGTGTTTATTTCAAATCTCCACGACGACGACTACAATCATGCACAAATAGATTGTTTACTTTATTGTTATGAGTGTTTCTATGGTAACTAAGCATGAATATTACACATGGATTAATTTTTTTCTGATGAGCCAATAGAGAGCTTGGACCTGATTACATTGAGTGTAAAGTCACTTCTGTATCTTTTATAGTAACAGAGATATGCGAGTTTTAAATTTTTTATAATGTTTTTAAAACCTGAGGCCTTAGGATGCATTACATTGTTTCAACAATCAAAGTGGTTATTTCTAATCTCCACGACGAAGACTACAATCATGCACAAATAGATTTTTTACTTTATTGTTATAAGAGTTTCTATGGTAACTAAGCATGAATATTACACATGGATTAATTTTTTCCTGATGAGCCAATAGAGAGCTTCGACCTGATTACATTGAGTGTAAAGTAAGTTCTGTATCTTTTATAGTAACGGAGATATGCGAGTTTTAAATTTTATATAATGTTTTTGAAAACGTGAGGCTTTAGGATGTATTACATTGTTTCAACAATCAAAGTGATTATTTCAAATCTCCACGACGACGACTACAATCATGCACAAATAGATTGTTTACTTTATTGTTATGAGAGTTTCTATGGTAACTAAGCACGAATATTACACATGGATTAAATTTTTTCTAATGAGCCAATAGAGAGCTTGGACCTGATTACATTGAGTGTAAAATCACTTCTGTATCTTCTATAGTAACGGAGATATGCGAGTTTTAAATTTTATATAATGCTTTTAAAAACGTGAGGCCTTAGGTTGTATTACATTGTTTCAACAATCAAAGTGTTTATTTCAAATCTCCACGACGACGACTACAATCATGCACAAATAGATTGTTTACTTTATTGTTATGAGTGTTTCTATGGTAACTAAGCATGAATATTACACATGGATTATTTTTTTCTGATGAGCCAATAGAGAGCTTATACCTGATTACATTGAGTGTAAAATCACTTCTGTATCTTCTATAGTAACGGAGATATGCGAGTTTTAAATTTTATATATTGTTTTTAAAAACGTGAGGCCTTAGGATGTATTACATTGTTTCAACAATCAAAGTGGTTATTTCAAATCTCCACGACGACGACTACAATCATGCACAAATAGATTGTTTACTTTATTGTTATGAGAATTTCTATGATAACTAAGCATGAATATTACGCATGGATTAAATTTTTCCTAATGAGCCAATAGAGAGCTTCGACCTGATTACTTTGAGTGTAAAGTCACTTCTGTATCTTTTATAGTAACAGAGATATGCGAGTTTTAAATTTTATATAATGATTTTAAAAACGAGAGGCCTTAGGATGTATTACATTGTTTCAACAATGAAAGTGGTTATTTCAAATCTCCAGGAAGACGACTACAATCATGCACAAATTGATTGTTTACTTTACTGTTATGAGTGTTTCTATGGTAACTAAGCATGAATATTAAACATGGATTATTTTTTTTCTGATGAGCCAATAGAAAGCTTCGACCTGATTACATTGAGTGTAAAGTCACTTCTGTATCTTTTATAGTAACAGAGATGTGCGAGTTTTAAATTTTACATAATGTTTTTAAAACGTGAGGCCTTAGGATGTATTACATTGTTTCAAGAATCAAAGTGGTTATTTCAAATCTCCACGACGACGACTACAATCATGCACAAATAGATTGTTTACTTTATTGTTATGAGAGTTTCTATGGTAACTAAGCATGAATATTACACATGGATTAATTTTTTTTCCTTATGAGCCAATAGAGAGCTTCGACCTGATTACATTGAGTGTAAAGTCACTTCTGTATTTTTTATAGTAACGGAGATATGTGACTTTTAAATTTTATATAATGCTTTTAAAAACGTGAGGCCTTAGGATGTATTACATTGTTTCAACAATCAAAGTGTTTATTTCAAATCTCCACGACGACGACTACAATCATGCACAAATAGATTGTTTACTTTATTGTTATGAGTGTTTCTATGGTAACTAAGCATGAATATTACACATGGATTAATTTTTTTCTGATGAGCCAATAGAGAGCTTGGACCTGATTACATTGAGTGTAAAGTCACTTCTGTATCTTTTATAGTAACAGAGATATGCGAGTTTTAAATTTTTTATAATGTTTTTAAAACCTGAGGCCTTAGGATGCATTACATTGTTTCAACAATCAAAGTGGTTATTTCTAATCTCCACGACGAAGACTACAATCATGCACAAATAGATTTTTTACTTTATTGTTATAAGAGTTTCTATGGTAACTAAGCATGAATATTACACATGGATTAATTTTTTCCTGATGAGCCAATAGAGAGCTTCGACCTGATTACATTGAGTGTAAAGTAAGTTCTGTATCTTTTATAGTAACGGAGATATGCGAGTTTGAAATTTTATATAATGTTCCTGAAAACGTGAGGCTTTAGGATGTATTACATTGTTTCAACAATCAAAGTGATTATTTCAAATCTCCACGACGACGACTACAATCATGCACAAATAGATTGTTTACTTTATTGTTATGAGAGTTTCTATGGTAACTAAGCACGAATATTACACATGGATTAAATTTTTTCTAATGAGCCAATAGAGAGCTTGGACCTGATTACATTGAGTGTAAAATCACTTCTGTATCTTCTATAGTAACGGAGATATGCGAGTTTTAAATTTTATATAATGCTTTTAAAAACGTGAAGCCTTAGGATGTATTACATTGTTTCAACAATCAAAGTGTTTATTTCAAATCTCCACGACGACGACTAAAATCATGCACAAATAGATTGTTTACTTTATTGTTATGAGTGTTTCTATGGTAACTAAGCATGAATATTACACATGGATTATTTTTTTTCTGATGAGCTAATAGAGAGCTTGGACCTGATTACATTGAGTGTAAAGTCACTTCTGTATGTTTTATAGTAACAGAGATATGCGAGTTTTAAATTTTTTATAATGTTTTTAAAAACCTGAGGCCTTAGGATGTATTACATTGTTTCAACAATCAAAGTGGTTATTTCAAATCTCCACGACGACGACTACAATCATGCACAAATAGATTGTTTACTTTATTGTTATGAGAGTTTCTATGGTAACTAAGCATGAATATTACACATGGATTATTTTTTTTCCTTATGAGCCACTATAGAGATTCTACCTGATTACATTGAGTGTGAAGTCACTTCTGTATTTGTTACAGTAACGGAGATATGCGACTTTTAAATTTTATATAATGATTTTAAAAACGTGAGGCCTTAGGATGTATTACATTGTTTCAACAATCGAAGTGTTTATCTCAAATCTCCACGACGACGACTACAATCATGCACAAATAGATTGTTTACTTTATTGTTATGAGTGTTTCTATGGTAACTAAGCACGAAAATTACACATGGATTACTTTATTGTTATGAGTGTTTCTATGGTAACTAAGCATGAATATTAAACATGGATTATCTTTTTTCTGATGAGCCAATAGAGAGCTTGGACCTGATTACATTGAGTGTAAAGTCACTTCTGTATCTTTTATAGTAACAGAGATATGCGAGTTTTAAATTTTTTATAATGATTTTAAAACCTGAGGCCTTAGGATGCATTACATTGTTTCAACAATCAAAGTGGTTATTTCAAATCTCCACGACGACGAATACAATCATGCACAAATAGATTGTTTATTTTATTGGTATGTGAGTTTCTATAGTAACTAAGCATGAATATTAAACATGGATTATTTTTTTTCTAATGAGCCAATAGAGAGCTTCTACCTGATTACATTGAGTGTAAAATCACTTCTGTATCTTCTATAGTAACGGAGATATGCGAGTTTTAAATTTTATATATTGTTTTTAAAAACGTGAGGCCTTAGGATGTATTACATTGTTTCAACAATCAAAGTGGTTATTTCAAATCTCCACGACGACGACTACAACCATGCACAAATAGATTGTTTACTTTATTGTTATGAGAATTTCTATGATAACTAAGCATGAATATTACGGATGGATTATTTTTTTTCTGATGAGCCAATAGAAAGCTTCGACCTGATTACATTGAGTGTAAAGTCACTTCTGTATCTTTTATAGTAACAGAGATGTGCGAGTTTTAAATTTTACATAATGTTTTTAAAACGTGAGGCCTTAGGATGTATTACATTGTTTCAAGAATCAAAGTGTTTATTTCAAATCTCCACGACGACGACTACAATCATGCACAAATAGATTGTTTACTTTATTGTTATAAGAGTTTCTATGGTAACTAAGCATGAATATTACACATGGATTAATTTTTTCCTGATGAGCCAATAGAGAGCTTCGACCTGATTACATTGAGTGTAAAGTAAGTTCTGTATCTTTTATAGTAACGGAGATATGCGAGTTTTAAATTTTATATAATGTTTTTGAAAACGTGAGGCTTTAGGATGTATTACATTGTTTCAACAATCAAAGTGATTATTTCAAATCTCCACGACGACGACTACAATCATGCACAAATAGATTGTTTACTTTATTGTTATGAGAGTTTCTATGGTAACTAAGCACGAATATTACACATGGATTAAATTTTTTCTAATGAGCCAATAGAGAGCTTGGACCTGATTACATTGAGTGTAAAATCACTTCTGTATCTTCTATAGTAACGGAGATATGCGAGTTTTAAATTTTATATAATGCTTTTAAAAACGTGAGGCCTTAGGTTGTATTACATTGTTTCAACAATCAAAGTGTTTATTTCAAATCTCCACGACGACGACTACAATCATGCACAAATAGATTGTTTACTTTATTGTTATGAGTGTTTCTATGGTAACTAAGCATGAATATTACACATGGATTATTTTTTTCTGATGAGCCAATAGAGAGCTTATACCTGATTACATTGAGTGTAAAATCACTTCTGTATCTTCTATAGTAACGGAGATATGCGAGTTTTAAATTTTATATATTGTTTTTAAAAACGTGAGGCCTTAGGATGTATTACATTGTTTCAACAATCAAAGTGGTTATTTCAAATCTCCACGACGACGACTACAATCATGCACAAATAGATTGTTTACTTTATTGTTATGAGAATTTCTATGATAACTAAGCATGAATATTACGCATGGATTAAATTTTTCCTAATGAGCCAATAGAGAGCTTCGACCTGATTACTTTGAGTGTAAAGTCACTTCTGTATCTTTTATAGTAACAGAGATATGCGAGTTTTAAATTTTATATAATGATTTTAAAAACGAGAGGCCTTAGGATGTATTACATTGTTTCAACAATGAAAGTGGTTATTTCAAATCTCCAGGAAGACGACTACAATCATGCACAAATTGATTGTTTACTTTACTGTTATGAGTGTTTCTATGGTAACTAAGCATGAATATTAATCATGGATTATTTTTTTTCTGATGAGCCAATAGAAAGCTTCGACCTGATTACATTGAGTGTAAAGTCACTTCTGTATCTTTTATAGTAACAGAGATGTGCGAGTTTTAAATTTTACATAATGTTTTTAAAACGTGAGGCCTTAGGATGTATTACATTGTTTCAAGAATCAAAGTGGTTATTTCAAATCTCCACGACGACGACTACAATCATGCACAAATAGATTGTTTACTTTATTGTTATGAGAGTTTCTATGGTAACTAAGCATGAATATTACACATGGATTAATTTTTTTTCCTTATGAGCCAATAGAGAGCTTCGACCTGATTACATTGAGTGTAAAGTCACTTCTGTATTTTTTATAGTAACGGAGATATGTGACTTTTAAATTTTATATAATGCTTTTAAAAACGTGAGGCCTTAGGATATATTACATTGTTTCAACAATCAAAGTGTTTATTTCAAATCTCCACGACGACGACTACAATCATGCACAAATAGATTGTTTACTTTATTGTTATGAGTGTTTCTATGGTAACTAAGCATGAATATTACACATGGATTAATTTTTTTCTGATGAGCCAATAGAGAGCTTGGACCTGATTACATTGAGTGTAAAGTCACTTCTGTATCTTTTATAGTAACAGAGATATGCGAGTTTTAAATTTTTTATAATGTTTTTAAAACCTGAGGCCTTAGGATGCATTACATTGTTTCAACAATCAAAGTGGTTATTTCTAATCTCCACGACGAAGACTACAATCATGCACAAATAGATTTTTTACTTTATTGTTATAAGAGTTTCTATGGTAACTAAGCATGAATATTACACATGGATTAATTTTTTCCTGATGAGCCAATAGAGAGCTTCGACCTGTTTACATTGAGTGTAAAGTAAGTTCTGTATCTTTTATAGTAACGGAGATATGCGAGTTTGAAATTTTATATAATGTTCCTGAAAACGTGAGGCTTTAGGATGTATTACATTGTTTCAACAATCAAAGTGATTATTTCAAATCTCCACGACGACGACTACAATCATGCACAAATAGATTGTTTACTTTATTGTTATGAGAGTTTCTATGGTAACTAAGCACGAATATTACACATGGATTAAATTTTTTCTAATGAGCCAATAGAGAGCTTGGACCTGATTACATTGAGTGTAAAATCACTTCTGTATCTTCTATAGTAACGGAGATATGCGAGTTTTAAATTTTATATAATGCTTTTAAAAACGTGAGGCCTTAGGATGTATTACATTGTTTCAACAATCAAAGTGTTTATTTCAAATCTCCACGACGACGACTAAAATCATGCACAAATAGATTGTTTACTTTATTGTTATGAGTGTTTCTATGGTAACTAAGCATGAATATTACACATGGATTATTTTTTTTCTGATGAGCTAATAGAGAGCTTGGACCTGATTACATTGAGTGTAAAGTCACTTCTGTATGTTTTATAGTAACAGAGATATGCGAGTTTTAAATTTTTTATAATGTTTTTAAAAACCTGAGGCCTTAGGATGTATTACATTGTTTCAACATTCAAAGTGGTTATTTCAAATCTCCACGACGACGACTACAATCATGCACAAATAGATTGTTTACTTTATTGTTATGAGAGTTTCTATGGTAACTAAGCATGAATATTACACATGGATTAATTTTTTTCCTTATGAGCCACTATAGAGTTTCTACCTGATTACATTGAGTGTGAAGTCACTTCTGTATTTGTTACAGTAACGGAGATATGCGACTTTTAAATTTTATATAATGATTTTAAAAACGTGAGGCCTTAGGATGTATTACATTGTTTCAACAATCGAAGTGTTTATCTCAAATCTCCACGACGACGACTACAATCATGCACAAATAGATTGTTTACTTTATTGTTATGAGTGTTTCTATGGTAACTAAGCACGAAAATTACACATGGATTACTTTATTGTTATGAGTGTTTCTATGGTAACTAAGCATGAATATTAAACATGGATTATCTTTTTTCTGATGAGCCAATAGAGAGCTTGGACCTGATTACATTGAGTTTAAAGTCACTTCTGTATCTTTTATAGTAACAGAGATATGCGAGTTTTAAATTTTTTTATTATGATTTTAAAACCTGAGGCCTTAGGATGCATTACATTGTTTCAACAATCAAAGTGGTTATTTCAAATCTCCACGACGACGAATACAATCATGCACAAATAGATTGTTTATTTTATTGGTATGTGAGTTTCTATAGTAACTAAGCATGAATATTAAACATGGATTATTTTTTTCCTGTTGAGCCAATAGAGAGCTTCGACCTGATTACATTGAGTGTAAAGTAAGTTCTGTATCTTTTATAGTAACGGAGATATGCGAGTTTTAAATTTTATATATTGTTTTTAAAAACGTGAGGCCTTAGGATGTATTACATTGTTTCAACAATCAAAGTGGTTATTTCAAATCTCCACGACGACGACTACAACCATGCACAAATAGATTGTTTACTTTATTGTTATGAGAATTTCTATGATAACTAAGCATGAATATTACGCATGGATTATTTTTTTTCTGATGAGCCAATAGAAAGCTTCGACCTGATTACATTGAGTGTAAAGTCACTTCTGTATCTTTTATAGTAACAGAGATGTGCGAGTTTTAAATTTTACATAATGTTTTTAAAACGTGAGGCCTTAGGATGTATTACATTGTTTCAAGAATCAAAGTGTTAATTTCAAATCTCCACGACGACGACTACAATCATGCACAAATAGATTGTTTACTTTATTGTTATGAGTGTTTCTATGGTAACTAAGCATGAATATTACACATGGATTAATTTTTTTCTGATGAGCCAATAGAGAGCTTGGACCTGATTACATTGAGTGTAAAGTCACTTCTGTATCTTTTATAGTAACAGAGATATGCGAGTTTTAAATTTTTTATAATGTTTTTAAAACCTGAGGCCTTAGGATGCATTACATTGTTTCAACAATCAAAGTGGTTATTTCTAATCTCCACGACGAAGACTACAATCATGCACAAATAGATTTTTTACTTTATTGTTATAAGAGTTTCTATGGTAACTAAGCATGAATATTACACATGGATTAATTTTTTCCTGATGAGCCAATAGAGAGCTTCGACCTGATTACATTGAGTGTAAAGTAAGTTCTGTATCTTTTATAGTAACGGAGATATGCGAGTTTGAAATTTTATATAATGTTCTTGAAAACGTGAGGCTTTAGGATGTATTACATTGTTTCAACAATCAAAGTGATTATTTCAAATCTCCACGACGACGACTACAATCATGCACAAATAGATTGTTTACTTTATTGTTATGAGAGTTTCTATGGTAACTAAGCACGAATATTACACATGGATTAAATTTTTTCTAATGAGCCAATAGAGAGCTTGGACCTGATTACATTGAGTGTAAAATCACTTCTGTATCTTCTATAGTAACGGAGATATGCGAGTTTTAAATTTTATATAATGCTTTTAAAAACGTGAGGCCTTAGGATGTATTACATTGTTTCAACAATCAAAGTGTTTATTTCAAATCTCCACGACGACGACTAAAATCATGCACAAATAGATTGTTTACTTTATTGTTATGAGTGTTTCTATGGTAACTAAGCATGAATATTACACATGGATTATTTTTTTTCTGATGAGCTAATAGAGAGCTTGGACCTGATTACATTGAGTGTAAAGTCACTTCTGTATGTTTTATAGTAACAGAGATATGCGAGTTTTAAATTTTTTATAATGTTTTTAAAAACCTGAGGCCTTAGGATGTATTACATTGTTTCAACAATCAAAGTGGTTATTTCAAATCTCCACGACGACGACTACAATCATGCACAAATAGATTGTTTACTTTATTGTTATGAGAGTTTCTATGGTAACTAAGCATGAATATTACACATGGATTAATTTTTTTCCTGATGAGCCAATAGAGAGCTTCTAGCTGATTACATTGAATGTAAAGTCACTTCTGTATTTTTATAGTATCGGAGATATGCGACTTTTAAATTTTATATAATGCTTTTAAAAACGTGAGGCCTTAGGATGTATTACATTGTTTCAACAATCAAAGTGTTTATTTCAAATCTCCACGACGACGACTACAATCATGCACAAATAGATTGTTTACTTTATTGTTATGAGTGTTTCTATGGTAACTAAGCATGAATATTACACATGGATTAATTTTTTTCTGATGAGCCAATAGAGAGCTTGGACCTGATTACATTGAGTGTAAAGTCACTTCTGTATCTTTTATAGTAACAGAGATATGCGAGTTTTAAATTTTTTATAATGTTTTTAAAAACCTGAGGCCTTAGGATGTATTACATTGTTTCAAAAATCAAAGTGTTTATTTCAAATCTCCACGACGACGACTACAATCATGCACAAATAGATTTTTTACTTTATTGTTATAAGAGTTTCTATGGTAACTAAGCATGAATATTACACATGGATTAAATTTTTCCTGATGAGCCAATAGAGAGCTTCGACCTGATTACTTTGAGTGTAAAGTCACTTCTGTATCTTTTATAGTAACAGAGATATGCGTGTTTTATATTTTATATAATGATTTTAAAAACGAGAGGCCTTAGGATGTATTACATTGTTTCAACAATCAAAGTGGTTATTTCAAATCTCCACGACGACGACTACAATCATGCACAAATTGATTGTTTACTTTATTGTTATGAGTGTTTCTATGGTAACTAAGCATGAATATTAAACATGGATTATTTTTTTTCTGATGAGCCAATAGAGAGCTTCGACCTGATTACATTGAGTGTAAAGTCACTTCTGTATCTTTTATAGTAACAGAGATGTGCGAGTTTTAAATTTTACATAATGTTTTTAAAACGTGAGGCCTTAGGATGTATTACATTGTTTCAACAATCAAAGTGGTTATTTCAAATCTCCACGACGACGACTACAATCATGCACAAATAGATTGTTTACTTTATTGTTATGAGAGTTTCTATGGTAACTAAGCATGAATATTACACATGGATTAATTTTTTTCCTTATGAGCCACTATAGAGATTCTACCTGATTACATTGAGTGTGAAGTCACTTCTGTATTTTTTATAGTAACGGAGATATGCGACTTTTAAATTTTATATAATGATTTTAAAAACGTGAGGCCTTAGGATGTATTACATTGTTTCAACAATCAAAGTGTTTATCTCAAATCTCCACGACGACGACTACAATCATGCACAAATAGATTGTTTACTTTATTGTTATGAGTGTTTCTATGGTAACTAAGCACGAATATTACACATGGATTACTTTATTGTTATGAGTGTTTCTATGGTAACTAAGCATGAATATTAAACATGGATTATTTTTTTTCTGATGAGCCAATAGAGAGCTTGGACCTGATTACATTGAGTGTAAAGTCACTTCTGTATCTTTTATAGTAACAGAGATATGCGAGTTTTAAATTTTTTATAATGTTTTTAAAACCTGAGGCATTAGGATGCATTACATTGTTTCAACAATCAAAGTGGTTATTTCAAATCTCCACGACGACGAATACAATCATGCACAAATAGATTGTTTATTTTATTGGTATGTGAGTTTCTATGGTAACTAAGCATGAATATTAAACATGGATTATTTTTTTTCTAATGAGCCAATAGAGAGCTTCTACCTGATTACATTGAGTGTAAAGTCACTTCTGTATTTTTTATAGTAATAGAGATATGCGACTTTTAAATTTTATATTATGCTTTTAAAAACGTGAGGCCTTAGGATGCATTACATTGTTTCAACAATCAAAGTGGTTATTTCAAATCTCCACGACGACGACTACAATCATGCACAAATAGATTGTTTACTTTATTGTTATGAGTGTTTCTATGGTAACTAAGCATGAATATTACACATGGATTATTTTTTTTCTGATGAGCCAATAGAGAGCTTGGACCTGATTACATTGAGTGTAAAGTCACTTCTGTATCTTTTATAGTAACAGAGATATGCGAGTTTTAAATTTTTTATAATGTTTTTAAAACCTGAGGCCTTAGGATGCATTACATTGTTTCAACAATCAAAGTGGTTATTTCTAATCTCCACGACGAAGACTACAATCATGCACAAATAGATTTTTTACTTTATTGTTATAAGAGTTTCTATGGTAACTAAGCATGAATATTACACATGGATTATTTTTTTCCTGATGAGCCAATAGAGAGCTTCGACCTGATTACATTGAGTGTAAAGTAAGTTCTGTATCTTTTATAGTAACGGAGATATGCGAGTTTGAAATTTTATATAATGTTCTTGAAAACGTGAGGCTTTAGGATGTATTACATTGTTTCAACAATCAAAGTGATTATTTCAAATCTCCACGACGACGACTACAATCATGCACAAATAGATTGTTTACTTTATTGTTATGAGAGTTTCTATGGTAACTAAGCACGAATATTACACATGGATTAAATTTTTTCTAATGAGCCAATAGAGAGCTTGGACCTGATTACATTGAGTGTAAAATCACTTCTGTATCTTCTATAGTAACGGAGATATGCGAGTTTTAAATTTTATATAATGCTTTTAAAAACGTGAGGCCTTAGGATGTATTACATTGTTTCAACAATCAAAGTGTTTATTTCAAATCTCCACGACGACGACTAAAATCATGCACAAATAGATTGTTTACTTTATTGTTATGAGTGTTTCTATGGTAACTAAGCATGAATATTACACATGGATTATTTTTTTTCTGATGAGCTAATAGAGAGCTTGGACCTGATTACATTGAGTGTAAAGTCACTTCTGTATGTTTTATAGTAACAGAGATATGCGAGTTTTAAATTTTTTATAATGTTTTTAAAAACCTGAGGCCTTAGGATGTATTACATTGTTTCAACAATCAAAGTGGTTATTTCAAATCTCCACGACGACGACTACAATCATGCACAAATAGATTGTTTACTTTATTGTTATGAGAGTTTCTATGGTAACTAAGCATGAATATTACACATGGATTAATTTTTTTCCTGATGAGCCAATAGAGAGCTTCTAGCTGATTACATTGAATGTAAAGTCACTTCTGTATTTTTATAGTATCGGAGATATGCGACTTTTAAATTTTATATAATGCTTTTAAAAACGTGAGGCCTTAGGATGTATTACATTGTTTCAACAATCAAAGTGTTTATTTCAAATCTCCACGACGACGACTACAATCATGCACAAATAGATTGTTTACTTTATTGTTATGAGTGTTTCTATGGTAACTAAGCATGAATATTACACATGGATTAATTTTTTTCTGATGAGCCAATAGAGAGCTTGGACCTGATTACATTGAGTGTAAAGTCACTTCTGTATCTTTTATAGTAACAGAGATATGCGAGTTTTAAATTTTTTATAATGTTTTTAAAAACCTGAGGCCTTAGGATGTATTACATTGTTTCAAAAATCAAAGTGTTTATTTCAAATCTCCACGACGACGACTACAATCATGCACAAATAGATTTTTTACTTTATTGTTATAAGAGTTTCTATGGTAACTAAGCATGAATATTACACATGGATTAAATTTTTCCTGATGAGCCAATAGAGAGCTTCGACCTGATTACTTTGAGTGTAAAGTCACTTCTGTATCTTTTATAGTAACAGAGATATGCGTGTTTTATATTTTATATAATGATTTTAAAAACGAGAGGCCTTAGGATGTATTACATTGTTTCAACAATCAAAGTGGTTATTTCAAATCTCCACGACGACGACTACAATCATGCACAAATTGATTGTTTACTTTATTGTTATGAGTGTTTCTATGGTAACTAAGCATGAATATTAAACATGGATTATTTTTTTTCTGATGAGCCAATAGAGAGCTTCGACCTGATTACATTGAGTGTAAAGTCACTTCTGTATCTTTTATAGTAACAGAGATGTGCGAGTTTTAAATTTTACATAATGTTTTTAAAACGTGAGGCCTTAGGATGTATTACATTGTTTCAACAATCAAAGTGGTTATTTCAAATCTCCACGACGACGACTACAATCATGCACAAATAGATTGTTTACTTTATTGTTATGAGAGTTTCTATGGTAACTAAGCATGAATATTACACATGGATTAATTTTTTTCCTTATGAGCCACTATAGAGATTCTACCTGATTACATTGAGTGTGAAGTCACTTCTGTATTTTTTATAGTAACGGAGATATGCGACTTTTAAATTTTATATAATGATTTTAAAAACGTGAGGCCTTAGGATGTATTACATTGTTTCAACAATCAAAGTGTTTATCTCAAATCTCCACGACGACGACTACAATCATGCACAAATAGATTGTTTACTTTATTGTTATGAGTGTTTCTATGGTAACTAAGCACGAATATTACACATGGATTACTTTATTGTTATGAGTGTTTCTATGGTAACTAAGCATGAATATTAAACATGGATTATTTTTTTTCTGATGAGCCAATAGAGAGCTTGGACCTGATTACATTGAGTGTAAAGTCACTTCTGTATCTTTTATAGTAACAGAGATATGCGAGTTTTAAATTTTTTATAATGTTTTTAAAACCTGAGGCATTAGGATGCATTACATTGTTTCAACAATCAAAGTGGTTATTTCAAATCTCCACGACGACGAATACAATCATGCACAAATAGATTGTTTATTTTATTGGTATGTGAGTTTCTATGGTAACTAAGCATGAATATTAAACATGGATTATTTTTTTTCTAATGAGCCAATAGAGAGCTTCTACCTGATTACATTGAGTGTAAAGTCACTTCTGTATTTTTTATAGTAATAGAGATATGCGACTTTTAAATTTTATATTATGCTTTTAAAAACGTGAGGCCTTAGGATGCATTACATTGTTTCAACAATCAAAGTGGTTATTTCAAATCTCCACGACGACGAATACAATCATGCACAAATAGATTGTTTATTTTATTGGTATGTGAGTTTCTATAGTAACTAAGCATGAATATTAAACATGGATTATTTTTTTTCTAATGAGCCAATAGAGAGCTTCTACCTGATTACATTGAGTGTAAAATCACTTCTGTATCTTCTATAGTAACGGAGATATGCGAGTTTTAAATTTTATATATTGTTTTTAAAAACGTGAGGCCTTAGGATGTATTACATTGTTTCAACAATCAAAGTGGTTATTTCAAATCTCCACGACGACGACTACAATCATGCACAAATAGATTGTTTACTTTATTGTTATGAGAGTTTCTATGGTAACTAAGCATGAATATTACACATGGATTAATTTTTTTCCTGATGAGCCAATAGAGAGCTTCTAGCTGATTACATTGAGTGTAAAGTCACTTCTGTATCTTTTATAGTATCGGAGATATGCGACTTTTAAATTTTATATAATGCCTTTAAAAACGTGAGGCCTTAGGATGTATTACATTGTTTCAACAATCAAAGTGTTTATTTCAAATCTCCACGACGACGACTACAATCATGCACAAATAGATTGTTTACTCTTTTGTTATGAGTGTTTCTATGGTAACTAAGCATGAATATTACACATGGATTAATTTTTTTCTGATGAGCCAATAGAGAGCTTCGACCTGATTACATTGAGTGTAAAGTCACTTCTGTATCTTTTATAGTAACGGAGATATGCGAGTTTGAAATTTTATATAATATTTTTGAAAACGTGAGGCTTTAGGATGTATTACATTGTTTCAACAATCAAAGTGATTATTTCAAATCTCCACGACGACGACTACAATCATGCACAAATAGATTGTTTATTTTATTGGTATGTGAGTTTCTATGGTAACTAAGCATGAATATTAAACATGGATTATTTTTTTTCTAATGAGCCAATAGAGAGCTTGGACCTGATTACATTGAGTGTAAAGTCACTTCTGTATCTTTTATAGTAACAGAGATGTGCGAGTTTTAAATTTTACATAATGTTTTTAAAACGTGAGGCCTTAGGATGTATTACATTGTTTCAACAATCAAAGTGGTTATTTCAAATCTCCACGACGACGACTACAATCATGCACAAATAGATTGTTTACTTTATTGTTATGAGAGTTTCTATGGTAACTAAGCATGAATATTACACATGGATTAATTTTTTTCCTTATGAGCCAATAGATAGCTTCGACCTGATTACTTTGAGTGTAAAGTCACTTCTGTATCTTTTATAGTAACAGAGATATGCGTGTTTTAAATTTTATATAATGATTTTAAAAACGAGAGGCCTTAGGATGTATTACATTGTTTCAACAATCAAAGTGGTTATTTCAAATCTCCACGACGACGACTACAATCATGCACAAATTGATTGTTTACTTTATTGTTATGAGTGTTTCTATGGTAACTAAGCATGAATATTAAAAATGGATTATTTTTTTTCTGATGAGCCAATAGAGAGCTTCGACCTGATTACATTGAGTGTAAAGTCACTTCTGTATCTTTTATAGTAACAGAGATGTGCGAGTTTTAAATTTTACATAATGTTTTTAAAACGTGAGGCCTTAGGATGTATTACATTGTTTCAAGAATCAAAGTGTTAATTTCAAATCTCCACGACGACGACTACAATCATGCACAAATAGATTGTTTACTTTATTGTTATGAGTGTTTCTATGGTAACTAAGCATGAATATTACACATGGATTAATTTTTTTCTGATGAGCCAATAGAGAGCTTGGACCTGATTACATTGAGTGTAAAGTCACTTCTGTATCTTTTATAGTAACAGAGATATGCGAGTTTTAAATTTTTTATAATGTTTTTAAAACCTGAGGCCTTAGGATGCATTACATTGTTTCAACAATCAAAGTGGTTATTTCTAATCTCCACGACGAAGACTACAATCATGCACAAATAGATTTTTTACTTTATTGTTATAAGAGTTTCTATGGTAACTAAGCATGAATATTACACATGGATTAATTTTTTCCTGATGAGCCAATAGAGAGCTTCGACCTGATTACATTGAGTGTAAAGTAAGTTCTGTATCTTTTATAGTAACGGAGATATGCGAGTTTGAAATTTTATATAATGTTCTTGAAAACGTGAGGCTTTAGGATGTATTACATTGTTTCAACAATCAAAGTGATTATTTCAAATCTCCACGACGACGACTACAATCATGCACAAATAGATTGTTTACTTTATTGTTATGAGAGTTTCTATGGTAACTAAGCACGAATATTACACATGGATTAAATTTTTTCTAATGAGCCAATAGAGAGCTTGGACCTGATTACATTGAGTGTAAACTCACTTCTGTATCTTCTATAGTAACGGAGATATGCGAGTTTTAAATTTTATATAATGCTTTTAAAAACGTGAGGCCTTAGGATGTATTACATTGTTTCAACAATCAAAGTGTTTATTTCAAATCTCCACGACGACGACTACAATCATGCACAAATAGATTGTTTACTTTATTGTTATGAATGTTTCTATGGTAACTAAGCATGAATATTACACATGGATTAATTTTTCCTGATGAGCCAATAGAGAGCTTCGACCTGATTACATTGAGTGTAAAGTGAGTTCTGTATCTTTTATAGTAACGGAGATATGCGAGTTTTAAATTTTATATAATGCTTTTAAAAACGTGAGGCCTTAGGATGTATTACATTGTTTCAACAATCAAAGTGTTTATTTCAAATCTCCACGACGACGACTACAATCATGCACAAATAGATTGTTTACTTTATTGTTATGAGTGTTTCTATGGTAACTAAGCATGAATATTACACATGGATTAATTTTTTTCTGATGAGCCAATAGAGAGCTTGGACCTGATTACATTGAGTGTAAAGTCACTTCTGTATCTTTTATAGTAACAGAGATATGCGAGTTTTAAATTTTTTATAATGTTTTTAAAAACCTGAGGCCTTAGGATGTATTACATTGTTTCAAAAATCAAAGTGTTTATTTCAAATCTCCACGACGACGACTACAATCATGCACAAATAGATTTTTTACTTTATTGTTATAAGAGTTTCTATGGTAACTAAGCATGAATATTACACATGGATTAAATTTTTCCTGATGAGCCAATAGAGAGCTTCGACCTGATTACTTTGAGTGTAAAGTCACTTCTGTATCTTCTATAGTAACGGAGATATGCGAGTTTTAAATTTTATATAATGCTTTTAAAAACGTGAGGCCTTAGGATGTATTACATTGTTTCAACAATCAAAGTGTTTATTTCAAATCTCCACGACGACGACTACAATCATGCACAAATAGATTGTTTACTTTATTGTTATGAATGTTTCTATGGTAACTAAGCATGAATATTACACATGGATTAATTTTTCCTGATGAGCCAATAGAGAGCTTCGACCTGATTACATTGAGTGTAAAGTGAGTTCTGTATCTTTTATAGTAACGGAGATATGCGAGTTTTAAATTTTATATAATGCTTTTAAAAACGTGAGGCCTTAGGATGTATTACATTGTTTCAACAATCAAAGTGTTTATTTCAAATCTCCACGACGACGACTACAATCATGCACAAATAGATTGTTTACTTTATTGTTATGAGTGTTTCTATGGTAACTAAGCATGAATATTACACATGGATTAATTTTTTTCTGATGAGCCAATAGAGAGCTTGGACCTGATTACATTGAGTGTAAAGTCACTTCTGTATCTTTTATAGTAACAGAGATATGCGAGTTTTAAATTTTTTATAATGTTTTTAAAAACCTGAGGCCTTAGGATGTATTACATTGTTTCAAAAATCAAAGTGTTTATTTCAAATCTCCACGACGACGACTACAATCATGCACAAATAGATTTTTTACTTTATTGTTATAAGAGTTTCTATGGTAACTAAGCATGAATATTACACATGGATTAAATTTTTCCTGATGAGCCAATAGAGAGCTTCGACCTGATTACTTTGAGTGTAAAGTCACTTCTGTATCTTTTATAGTAACAGAGATATGCGTGTTTTATATTTTATATAATGATTTTAAAAACGAGAGGCCTTAGGATGTATTACATTGTTTCAACAATCAAAGTGGTTATTTCAAATCTCCACGACGACGACTACAATCATGCACAAATTGATTGTTTACTTTATTGTTATGAGTGTTTCTATGGTAACTAAGCATGAATATTAAACATGGATTATTTTTTTTCTGATGAGCCAATAGAGAGCTTCGACCTGATTACATTGAGTGTAAAGTCACTTCTGTATCTTTTATAGTAACAGAGATGTGCGAGTTTTAAATTTTACATAATGTTTTTAAAACGTGAGGCCTTAGGATGTATTACATTGTTTCAACAATCAAAGTGGTTATTTCAAATCTCCACGACGACGACTACAATCATGCACAAATAGATTGTTTACTTTATTGTTATGAGAGTTTCTATGGTAACTAAGCATGAATATTACACATGGATTAATTTTTTTCCTTATGAGCCACTATAGAGATTCTACCTGATTACATTGAGTGTGAAGTCACTTCTGTATTTTTTATAGTAACGGAGATATGCGACTTTTAAATTTTATATAATGATTTTAAAAACGTGAGGCCTTAGGATGTATTACATTGTTTCAACAATCAAAGTGTTTATCTCAAATCTCCACGACGACGACTACAATCATGCACAAATAGATTGTTTACTTTATTGTTATGAGTGTTTCTATGGTAACTAAGCACGAATATTACACATGGATTACTTTATTGTTATGAGTGTTTCTATGGTAACTAAGCATGAATATTAAACATGGATTATTTTTTTTCTGATGAGCCAATAGAGAGCTTGGACCTGATTACATTGAGTGTAAAGTCACTTCTGTATCTTTTATAGTAACAGAGATATGCGAGTTTTAAATTTTTTATAATGTTTTTAAAACCTGAGGCATTAGGATGCATTACATTGTTTCAACAATCAAAGTGGTTATTTCAAATCTCCACGACGACGAATACAATCATGCACAAATAGATTGTTTATTTTATTGGTATGTGAGTTTCTATGGTAACTAAGCATGAATATTAAACATGGATTATTTTTTTTCTAATGAGCCAATAGAGAGCTTCTACCTGATTACATTGAGTGTAAAGTCACTTCTGTATTTTTTATAGTAATAGAGATATGCGACTTTTAAATTTTATATTATGCTTTTAAAAACGTGAGGCCTTAGGATGCATTACATTGTTTCAACAATCAAAGTGGTTATTTCAAATCTCCACGACGACGAATACAATCATGCACAAATAGATTGTTTATTTTATTGGTATGTGAGTTTCTATAGTAACTAAGCATGAATATTAAACATGGATTATTTTTTTTCTAATGAGCCAATAGAGAGCTTCTACCTGATTACATTGAGTGTAAAATCACTTCTGTATCTTCTATAGTAACGGAGATATGCGAGTTTTAAATTTTATATATTGTTTTTAAAAACGTGAGGCCTTAGGATGTATTACATTGTTTCAACAATCAAAGTGGTTATTTCAAATCTCCACGACGACGACTACAACCATGCACAAATAGATTGTTTACTTTATTGTTATGAGAATTTCTATGATAACTAAGCATGAATATTACGCATGGATTATTTTTTTTCTGATGAGCCAATAGAAAGCTTCGACCTGATTACATTGAGTGTAAAGTCACTTCTGTATCTTTTATAGTAACAGAGATGTGCGAGTTTTAAATTTTACATAATGTTTTTAAAACGTGAGGCCTTAGGATGTATTACATTGTTTCAAGAATCAAAGTGTTAATTTCAAATCTCCACGACGACGACTACAATCATGCACAAATAGATTGTTTACTTTATTGTTATGAGTGTTTCTATGGTAACTAAGCATGAATATTACACATGGATTAATTTTTTTCTGATGAGCCAATAGAGAGCTTGGACCTGATTACATTGAGTGTAAAGTCACTTCTGTATCTTTTATAGTAACAGAGATATGCGAGTTTTAAATTTTTTATAATGTTTTTAAAACCTGGGGCCTTAGGATGCATTACATTGTTTCAACAATCAAAGTGGTTATTTCTAATCTCCACGACGAAGACTACAATCATGCACAAATAGATTTTTTACTTTATTGTTATAAGAGTTTCTATGGTAACTAAGCATGAATATTACACATGGATTAATTTTTTCCTGATGAGCCAATAGAGAGCTTCTACCTGATTACATTGAGTGTAAAGTAAGTTCTGTATCTTTTATAGTAACGGAGATATGCGAGTTTGAAATTTTATATAATGTTCTTGAAAACGTGAGGCTTTAGGATGTATTACATTGTTTCAACAATCAAAGTGATTATTTCAAATCTCCACGACGACGACTACAATCATGCACAAATAGATTGTTTACTTTATTGTTATGAGAGTTTCTATGGTAACTAAGCACGAATATTACACATGGATTAAATTTTTTCTAATGAGCCAATAGAGAGCTTGGACCTGATTACATTGAGTGTAAAATCACTTCTGTATCTTCTATAGTAACGGAGATATGCGAGTTTTAAATTTTATATAATGCTTTTAAAAACGTGAGGCCTTAGGATGTATTACATTGTTTCAACAATCAAAGTGTTTATTTCAAATCTCCACGACGACGACTAAAATCATGCACAAATAGATTGTTTACTTTATTGTTATGAGTGTTTCTATGGTAACTAAGCATGAATATTACACATGGATTATTTTTTTTCTGATGAGCTAATAGAGAGCTTGGACCTGATTACATTGAGTGTAAAGTCACTTCTGTATGTTTTATAGTAACAGAGATATGCGAGTTTTAAATTTTTTATAATGTTTTTAAAAACCTGAGGCCTTAGGATGTATTACATTGTTTCAACAATCAAAGTGGTTATTTCAAATCTCCACGACGACGACTACAATCATGCACAAATAGATTGTTTACTTTATTGTTATGAGAGTTTCTATGGTAACTAAGCATGAATATTACACATGGATTAATTTTTTTCCTGATGAGCCAATAGAGAGCTTCTAGCTGATTACATTGAATGTAAAGTCACTTCTGTATTTTTATAGTATCGGAGATATGCGACTTTTAAATTTTATATAATGCTTTTAAAAACGTGAGGCCTTAGGATGTATTACATTGTTTCAACAATCAAAGTGTTTATTTCAAATCTCCACGACGACGACTACAATCATGCACAAATAGATTGTTTACTTTATTGTTATGAGTGTTTCTATGGTAACTAAGCATGAATATTACACATGGATTAATTTTTTTCTGATGAGCCAATAGAGAGCTTGGACCTGATTACATTGAGTGTAAAGTCACTTCTGTATCTTTTATAGTAACAGAGATGTGCGAGTTTTAAATTTTACATAATGTTTTTAAAACGTGAGGCCTTAGGATGTATTACATTGTTTCAACAATCAAAGTGGTTATTTCAAATCTCCACGACGACGACTACAATCATGCACAAATAGATTGTTTACTTTATTGTTATGAGAGTTTCTATGGTAACTAAGCATGAATATTACACATGGATTAATTTTTTTCCTTATGAGCCACTATAGAGATTCTACCTGATTACATTGAGTGTGAAGTCACTTCTGTATTTTTTATAGTAACGGAGATATGCGACTTTTAAATTTTATATAATGATTTTAAAAACGTGAGGCCTTAGGATGTATTACATTGTTTCAACAATCAAAGTGTTTATCTCAAATCTCCACGACGACGACTACAATCATGCACAAATAGATTGTTTACTTTATTGTTATGAGTGTTTCTATGGTAACTAAGCACGAATATTACACATGGATTACTTTATTGTTATGAGTGTTTCTATGGTAACTAAGCATGAATATTAAACATGGATTATTTTTTTTCTGATGAGCCAATAGAGAGCTTGGACCTGATTACATTGAGTGTAAAGTCACTTCTGTATCTTTTATAGTAACAGAGATATGCGAGTTTTAAATTTTTTATAATGTTTTTAAAACCTGAGGCATTAGGATGCATTACATTGTTTCAACAATCAAAGTGGTTATTTCAAAATTCCACGACGACGAATACAATCATGCACAAATAGATTGTTTATTTTATTGGTATGTGAGTTTCTATGGTAACTAAGCATGAATATTAAACATGGATTATTTTTTTTCTAATGAGCCAATAGAGAGCTTCTACCTGATTACATTGAGTGTAAAGTCACTTCTGTATTTTTTATAGTAATAGAGATATGCGACTTTTAAATTTTATATTATGCTTTTAAAAACGTGAGGCCTTAGGATGCATTACATTGTTTCAACAATCAAAGTGGTTATTTCAAATCTCCACGACGACGAATACAATCATGCACAAATAGATTGTTTATTTTATTGGTATGTGAGTTTCTATAGTAACTAAGCATGAATATTAAACATGGATTATTTTTTTTCTAATGAGCCAATAGAGAGCTTCTACCTGATTACATTGAGTGTAAAATCACTTCTGTATCTTCTATAGTAACGGAGATATGCGAGTTTTAAATTTTATATATTGTTTTTAAAAACGTGAGGCCTTAGGATGTATTACATTGTTTCAACAATCAAAGTGGTTATTTCAAATCTCCACGACGACGACTACAACCATGCACAAATAGATTGTTTACTTTATTGTTATGAGAATTTCTATGATAACTAAGCATGAATATTACGCATGGATTATTTTTTTTCTGATGAGCCAATAGAAAGCTTCGACCTGATTACATTGAGTGTAAAGTCACTTCTGTATCTTTTATAGTAACAGAGATGTGCGAGTTTTAAATTTTACATAATGTTTTTAAAACGTGAGGCCTTAGGATGTATTACATTGTTTCAAGAATCAAAGTGTTAATTTCAAATCTCCACGACGACGACTACAATCATGCACAAATAGATTGTTTACTTTATTGTTATGAGTGTTTCTATGGTAACTAAGCATGAATATTACACATGGATTAATTTTTTTCTGATGAGCCAATAGAGAGCTTGGACCTGATTACATTGAGTGTAAAGTCACTTCTGTATCTTTTATAGTAACAGAGATATGCGAGTTTTAAATTTTTTATAATGTTTTTAAAACCTGAGGCCTTAGGATGCATTACATTGTTTCAACAATCAAAGTGGTTATTTCTAATCTCCACGACGAAGACTACAATCATGCACAAATAGATTTTTTACTTTATTGTTATAAGAGTTTCTATGGTAACTAAGCATGAATATTACACATGGATTATTTTTTTTCTAATGAGCCAATAGAGAGCTTGGACCTGATTACATTGAGTGTAAAATCACTTCTGTATCTTCTATAGTAACGGAGATATGCGAGTTTTAAATTTTATATAATGCTTTTAAAAACGTGAGGCCTTAGGATGTATTACATTGTTTCAACAATCAAAGTGTTTATTTCAAATCTCCACGACGACGACTAAAATCATGCACAAATAGATTGTTTACTTTATTGTTATGAGTGTTTCTATGGTAACTAAGCATGAATATTACACATGGATTATTTTTTTTCTGATGAGCTAATAGAGAGCTTGGACCTGATTACATTGAGTGTAAAGTCACTTCTGTATGTTTTATAGTAACAGAGATATGCGAGTTTTAAATTTTTTATAATGTTTTTAAAAACCTGAGGCCTTAGGATGTATTACATTGTTTCAACAATCAAAGTGGTTATTTCAAATCTCCACGACGACGACTACAATCATGCACAAATAGATTGTTTACTTTATTGTTATGAGAGTTTCTATGGTAACTAAGCATGAATATTACACATGGATTAATTTTTTTCCTGATGAGCCAATAGAGAGCTTCTAGCTGATTACATTGAATGTAAAGTCACTTCTGTATTTTTATAGTATCGGAGATATGCGACTTTTAAATTTTATATAATGCTTTTAAAAACGTGAGGCCTTAGGATGTATTACATTGTTTCAACAATCAAAGTGTTTATTTCAAATCTCCACGACGACGACTACAATCATGCACAAATAGATTGTTTACTTTATTGTTATGAGTGTTTCTATGGTAACTAAGCATGAATATTACACATGGATTAATTTTTTTCTGATGAGCCAATAGAGAGCTTGGACCTGATTACATTGAGTGTAAAGTCACTTCTTTATCTTTTATAGTAACAGAGATATGCGAGTTTTAAATTTTTTATAATGTTTTTAAAAACCTGAGGCCTTAGGATGTATTACATTGTTTCAAAAATCAAAGTGTTTATTTCAAATCTCCACGACGACGACTACAATCATGCACAAATAGATTTTTTACTTTATTGTTATAAGAGTTTCTATGGTAACTAAGCATGAATATTACACATGGATTAAATTTTTCCTGATGAGCCAATAGAGAGCTTCGACCTGATTACTTTGAGTGTAAAGTCACTTCTGTATCTTTTATAGTAACAGAGATATGCGTGTTTTATATTTTATATAATGATTTTAAAAACGAGAGGCCTTAGGATGTATTACATTGTTTCAACAATCAAAGTGGTTATTTCAAATCTCCACGACGACGACTACAATCATGCACAAATTGATTGTTTACTTTATTGTTATGAGTGTTTCTATGGTAACTAAGCATGAATATTAAACATGGATTATTTTTTTTCTGATGAGCCAATAGAGAGCTTCGACCTGATTACATTGAGTGTAAAGTCACTTCTGTATCTTTTATAGTAACAGAGATGTGCGAGTTTTAAATTTTACATAATGTTTTTAAAACGTGAGGCCTTAGGATGTATTACATTGTTTCAACAATCAAAGTGGTTATTTCAAATCTCCACGACGACGACTACAATCATGCACAAATAGATTGTTTACTTTATTGTTATGAGAGTTTCTATGGTAACTAAGCATGAATATTACACATGGATTAATTTTTTTCCTTATGAGCCACTATAGAGATTCTACCTGATTACATTGAGTGTGAAGTCACTTCTGTATTTTTTATAGTAACGGAGATATGCGACTTTTAAATTTTATATAATGATTTTAAAAACGTGAGGCCTTAGGATGTATTACATTGTTTCAACAATCAAAGTGTTTATCTCAAATCTCCACGACGACGACTACAATCATGCACAAATAGATTGTTTACTTTATTGTTATGAGTGTTTCTATGGTAACTAAGCACGAATATTACACATGGATTACTTTATTGTTATGAGTGTTTCTATGGTAACTAAGCATGAATATTAAACATGGATTATTTTTTTTCTGATGAGCCAATAGAGAGCTTGGACCTGATTACATTGAGTGTAAAGTCACTTCTGTATCTTTTATAGTAACAGAGATATGCGAGTTTTAAATTTTTTATAATGTTTTTAAAACCTGAGGCATTAGGATGCATTACATTGTTTCAACAATCAAAGTGGTTATTTCAAATCTCCACGACGACGAATACAATCATGCACAAATAGATTGTTTATTTTATTGGTATGTGAGTTTCTATGGTAACTAAGCATGAATATTAAACATGGATTATTTTTTTTCTAATGAGCCAATAGAGAGCTTCTACCTGATTACATTGAGTGTAAAGTCACTTCTGTATTTTTTATAGTAATAGAGATATGCGACTTTTAAATTTTATATTATGCTTTTAAAAACGTGAGGCCTTAGGATGTATTAAATTGTTTCAACAATCAAAGTGTTTATTTCAAATCTCCACGACGACGACTACAATCATGCACAAATAGATTGTTTATTTTATTGGTATGTGAGTTTCTATGGTAACTAAGCATGAATATTAAACATGGATTATTTTTTTTCTGATGAGCCAATAGAGAGCTTGGACCTGATTACATTGAGTGTAAAGTCACTTCTGTATCTTTTATAGTAACAGAGATATGCGAGTTTTAAATTTTTTATAATGTTTTTAAAACCTGAGGCCTTAGGATGCATTACATTGTTTCAACAATCAAAGTGGTTATTTCAAATCTCCACGACGACGAATACAATCATGCACAAATAGATTGTTTATTTTATTGGTATGTGAGTTTCTATGGTAACTAAGCATGAATATTAAACATGGATTATTTTTTTTCTAATGAGCCAATAGAGAGCTTCTACCTGATTACATTGAGTGTAAAGTCACTTCTGTATTTTTTATAGTAATAGAGATATGCGACTTTTAAATTTTATATAATGCTTTTAAAAACGTGAGGCCTTAGGATGTATTACATTGTTTCAACAATCAAAGTGTTTATTTCAAATCTCCACGACGACGACTACAATCATGCACAAATAGATTGTTTACTTTATTGTTATGTGAGTTTCTATAGTAACTAAGCATGAATATTAAACATGGATTATTTTTTTTCTAATGAGCCAATAGAGAGCTTCTACCTGATTACATTGAGTGTAAAATCACTTCTGTATCTTCTATAGTAACGGAGATATGCGAGTTTTAAATTTTATATATTGTTTTTAAAAACGTGAGGCCTTAGGATGTATTACATTGTTTCAACAATCAAAGTGGTTATTTCAAATCTCCACGACGACGACTACAACCATGCACAAATAGATTGTTTACTTCATTGTTATGAGAATTTCTATGATAACTAAGCATGAATATTACGCATGGATTATTTTTTTTCTGATGAGCCAATAGAAAGCTTCGACCTGATTACATTGAGTGTAAAGTCACTTCTGTATCTTTTATAGTAACAGAGATGTGCGAGTTTTAAATTTTACATAATGTTTTTAAAACGTGAGGCCTTAGGATGTATTACATTGTTTCAAGAATCAAAGTGTTTATTTCAAATCTCCACGACGACGACTACAATCATGCACAAATAGATTGTTTACTTTATTGTTATGAGTGTTTCTATGGTAACTAAGCATGAATATTACACATGGATTAATTTTTTTCTGATGAGCCAATAGAGAGCTTGGACCTGATTACATTGAGTGTAAATTCACTTCTGTATCTTTTATAGTAACAGAGATATGCGAGTTTTAAATTTTTTATAATGTTTTTAAAACCTGAGGCCTTAGGATGCATTACATTGTTTCAACAATCAAAGTGGTTATTTCTAATCTCCACGACGAAGACTACAATCATGCACAAATAGATTTTTTACTTTATTGTTATAAGAGTTTCTATGGTAACTAAGCATGAATATTACACATGGATTAATTTTTTCCTGATGAGCCAATAAAGAGCTTCGACCTGATTACATTGAGTGTAAAGTAAGTTCTGTATCTTTTATAGTAACGGAGATATGCGAGTTTGAAATTTTATATAATGTTCTTGAAAACGTGAGGCTTTAGGATGTATTACATTGTTTCAACAATCAAAGTGATTATTTCAAATCTCCACGACGACGACTACAATCATGCACAAATAGATTGTTTACTTTATTGTTATGAGAGTTTCTATGGTAACTAAGCACGAATATTACACATGGATTAAATTTTTTCTAATGAGCCAATAGAGAGCTTGGACCTGATTACATTGAGTGTAAAATCACTTCTGTATCTTCTATAGTAACGGAGATATGCGAGTTTTAAATTTTATATAATGTTTTTAAAACCTGAGGCCTTAGGATGCATTACATTGTTTCAACAATCAAAGTGGTTATTTCTAATCTCCACGACGAAGACTACAATCATGCACAAATAGATTGTTTACTTTATTGTTATGAGAGTTTCTATGGTAACTAAGCACGAATATTACACATGGATTAAATTTTTTCTAATGAGCCAATAGAGAGCTTGGACCTGATTACATTGAGTGTAAAATCACTTCTGTATCTTCTATAGTAACGGAGATATGCGAGTTTTAAATTTTATATAATGTTTTTAAAAACCTGAGGCCTTAGGATGTATTACATTGTTTCAACAATCAAAGTGTTTATTTCAAATCTCCACGACGACGACTACAATCATGCACAAATAGATTGTTTACTTTATTGTTATGTGAGTTTCTATAGTAACTAAGCATGAATATTAAACATGGATTATTTTTTTTCTAATGAGCCAATAGAGAGCTTCTACCTGATTACATTGAGTGTAAAGTCACTTCTGTATTTTTTATAGTAATAGAGATATGCGACTTTTAAATTTTATATAATGCTTTTAAAAACGTGAGGCCTTAGGATGTATTACATTGTTTCAACAATCAAAGTGTTTATTTCAAATCTCCACGACGACGACTACAATCATGCACAAATAGATTGTTTACTTTATTGATATGAGAGTTTCTATGGAAACTAAGCATGAATATTACACATGGATAAATTTTTTCCTGATGAGCCAATAGAGAGCTTCGACCTGATTACATTGAGTGTAAAGTAAGTTCTGTATCTTCTATAGTAACGGAGATATGCGAGTTTTAAATTTTATATAATGTTTTTAAAAACCTGAGGCCTTAGGATGTATTACATTGTTTCAACAATCAAAGTGTTTATTTCAAATCTCCACGACGACGACTACAATCATGCACAAATAGATTGTTTACTTTATTGTTATGTGAGTTTCTATAGTAACTAAGCATGAATATTAAACATGGATTATTTTTTTTCTAATGAGCCAATAGAGAGCTTATACCTGATTACATTGAGTGTAAAATCACTTCTGTATCTTCTATAGTAACGGAGATATGCGAGTTTTAAATTTTATATATTGTTTTTAAAAACGTGAGGCCTTAGGATGTATTACATTGTTTCAACAATCAAAGTGGTTATTTCAAATCTCCACGACGACGACTACAACCATGCACAAATAGATTGTTTACTTTATTGTTATGAGAATTTCTATGATAACTAAGCATGAATATTACGCATGGATTATTTTTTTTCTGATGAGCCAATAGAAAGCTTCGACCTGATTACATTGAGTGTAAAGTCACTTCTGTATCTTTTATAGTAACAGAGATGTGCGAGTTTTAAATTTTACATAATGTTTTTAAAACGTGAGGCCTTAGGATGTATTACATTGTTTCAAGAATCAAAGTGTTTATTTCAAATCTCCACGACGACGACTACAATCATGCACAAATAGATTGTTTACTTTATTGTTATGAGTGTTTCTATGGTAACTAAGCATGAATATTACACATGGATTAATTTTTTTCTGATGAGCCAATAGAGAGCTTGGACCTGATTACATTGAGTGTAAAGTCACTTCTGTATCTTTTATAGTAACAGAGATATGCGAGTTTTAAATTTTTTATAATGTTTTTAAAACCTGAGGCCTTAGGATGCATTACATTGTTTCAACAATCAAAGTGGTTATTTCTAATCTCCACGACGAAGACTACAATCATGCACAAATAGATTTTTTACTTTATTGTTATAAGAGTTTCTATGGTAACTAAGCATGAATATTACACATGGATTAATTTTTTCCTGATGAGCCAATAAAGAGCTTCGACCTGATTACATTGAGTGTAAAGTAAGTTCTGTATCTTTTATAGTAACGGAGATATGCGAGTTTGAAATTTTATATAATGTTCTTGAAAACGTGAGGCTTTAGGATGTATTACATTGTTTCAACAATCAAAGTGATTATTTCAAATCTCCACGACGACGACTACAATCATGCACAAATAGATTGTTTACTTTATTGTTATGAGAGTTTCTATGGTAACTAAGCACGAATATTACACATGGATTAAATTTTTTCTAATGAGCCAATAGAGAGCTTGGACCTGATTACATTGAGTGTAAAATCACTTCTGTATCTTCTATAGTAACGGAGATATGCGAGTTTTAAATTTTATATAATGTTTTTAAAAACCTGAGGCCTTAGGATGTATTACATTGTTTCAACAATCAAAGTGTTTATTTCAAATCTCCACGACGACGACTACAATCATGCACAAATAGATTGTTTACTTTATTGTTATGTGAGTTTCTATAGTAACTAAGCATGAATATTAAACATGGATTATTTTTTTTCTAATGAGCCAATAGAGAGCTTCTACCTGATTACATTGAGTGTAAAATCACTTCTGTATCTTCTATAGTAACGGAGATATGCGAGTTTTAAATTTTATATATTGTTTTTAAAAACGTGAGGCCTTATGATGTATTACATTGTTTCAACAATCAAAGTGGTTATTTCAAATCTCCACGACGACGACTACAACCATGCACAAATAGATTGTTTACTTTATTGTTATGAGAATTTCTATGATAACTAAGCATGAATATTACGCATGGATTATTTTTTTTCTGATGAGCCAATAGAAAGCTTCGACCTGATTACATTGAGTGTAAAGTCACTTCTGTATCTTTTATAGTAACAGAGATGTGCGAGTTTTAAATTTTACATAATGTTTTTAAAACGTGAGGCCTTAGGATGTATTACATTGTTTCAAGAATCAAAGTGTTTATTTCAAATCTCCACGACGACGACTACAATCATGCACAAATAGATTGTTTACTTTATTGTTATGAGTGTTTCTATGGTAACTAAGCATGAATATTACACATGGATTAATTTTTTTCTGATGAGCCAATAGAGAGCTTGGACCTGATTACATTGAGTGTAAAGTCACTTCTGTATCTTTTATAGTAACAGAGATATGCGAGTTTTAAATTTTTTATAATGTTTTTAAAACCTGAGGCCTTAGGATGCATTACATTGTTTCAACAATCAAAGTGGTTATTTCTAATCTCCACGACGAAGACTACAATCATGCACAAATAGATTTTTTACTTTATTGTTATAAGAGTTTCTATGGTAACTAAGCATGAATATTACACATGGATTAATTTTTTCCTGATGAGCCAATAAAGAGCTTCGACCTGATTACATTGAGTGTAAAGTAAGTTCTGTATCTTTTATAGTAACGGAGATATGCGAGTTTTATATTTTATATAATGATTTTAAAAACGAGAGGCCTTAGGATGTATTACATTGTTTCAACAATCAAAGTGGTTATTTCAAATCTCCACGACGACGACTACAATCATGCACAAATTGATTGTTTACTTTATTGTTATGAGTGTTTCTATGGTAACTAAGCATGAATATTAAACATGGATTATTTTTTTTCTGATGAGCCAATAGAGAGCTTCGACCTGATTACATTGAGTGTAAAGTCACTTCTGTATCTTTTATAGTAACAGAGATGTGCGAGTTTTAAATTTTACATAATGTTTTTAAAACGTGAGGCCTTAGGATGTATTACATTGTTTCAACAATCAAAGTGGTTATTTCAAATCTCCACGACGACGACTACAATCATGCACAAATAGATTGTTTACTTTATTGTTATGAGAGTTTCTATGGTAACTAAGCATGAATATTACACATGGATTAATTTTTTTCCTTATGAGCCACTATAGAGATTCTACCTGATTACATTGAGTGTGAAGTCACTTCTGTATTTTTTATAGTAACGGAGATATGCGACTTTTAAATTTTATATAATGATTTTAAAAACGTGAGGCCTTAGGATGTATTACATTGTTTCAACAATCAAAGTGTTTATCTCAAATCTCCACGACGACGACTACAATCATGCACAAATAGATTGTTTACTTTATTGTTATGAGTGTTTCTATGGTAACTAAGCACGAATATTACACATGGATTACTTTATTGTTATGAGTGTTTCTATGGTAACTAAGCATGAATATTAAACATGGATTATTTTTTTTCTGATGAGCCAATAGAGAGCTTGGACCTGATTACATTGAGTGTAAAGTCACTTCTGTATCTTTTATAGTAACAGAGATATGCGAGTTTTAAATTTTTTATAATGTTTTTAAAACCTGAGGCATTAGGATGCATTACATTGTTTCAACAATCAAAGTGGTTATTTCAAATCTCCACGACGACGAATACAATCATGCACAAATAGATTGTTTATTTTATTGGTATGTGAGTTTCTATGGTAACTAAGCATGAATATTAAACATGGATTATTTTTTTTCTAATGAGCCAATAGAGAGCTTCTACCTGATTACATTGAGTGTAAAGTCACTTCTGTATTTTTTATAGTAATAGAGATATGCGACTTTTAAATTTTATATTATGCTTTTAAAAACGTGAGGCCTTAGGATGTATTAAATTGTTTCAACAATCAAAGTGTTTATTTCAAATCTCCACGACGACGACTACAATCATGCACAAATAGATTGTTTATTTTATTGGTATGTGAGTTTCTATGGTAACTAAGCATGAATATTAAACATGGATTATTTTTTTTCTGATGAGCCAATAGAGAGCTTGGACCTGATTACATTGAGTGTAAAGTCACTTCTGTATCTTTTATAGTAACAGAGATATGCGAGTTTTAAATTTTTTATAATGTTTTTAAAACCTGAGGCCTTAGGATGCATTACATTGTTTCAACAATCAAAGTGGTTATTTCAAATCTCCACGACGACGAATACAATCATGCACAAATAGATTGTTTATTTTATTGGTATGTGAGTTTCTATGGTAACTAAGCATGAATATTAAACATGGATTATTTTTTTTCTAATGAGCCAATAGAGAGCTTCTACCTGATTACATTGAGTGTAAAGTCACTTCTGTATTTTTTATAGTAATAGAGATATGCGACTTTTAAATTTTATATAATGATTTTAAAAACGTGAGGCCTTAGGATGTATTACATTGTTTCAACAATCAAAGTGTTTATTTCAAATCTCCACGACGACGACTACAATCATGCACAAATAGATTGTTTACTTTATTGTTATGAGTGTTTCTATGGTAACTAAGCATGAATATTAAACATGGATTATTTTTTTTCTAATGAGCCAATAGAGAGCTTCGACCTGATTACATTGAGTGTAAAGTAAGTTCTGTATCTTCTATAGTAACGGAGATATGCGAGTTTTAAATTTTATATAATGTTTTTAAAAACCTGAGGCCTTAGGATGTATTACATTGTTTCAACAATCAAAGTGGTTATTTCAAATCTCCACGACGACGACTACAATCATGCACAAATAGATTGTTTACTTTATTGTTATGAGAGTTTCTATGGTAACTAAGCATGAATATTACACATGGATTAATTTTTTTCCTGATGAGCCAATAGAGAGCTTCTAGCTGATTACATTGAATGTAAAGTCACTTCTGTATTTTTATAGTATCGGAGATATGCGACTTTTAAATTTTATATAATGCTTTTAAAAACGTGAGGCCTTAGGATGTATTACATTGTTTCAACAATCAAAGTGTTTATTTCAAATCTCCACGACGACGACTACAATCATGCACAAATAGATTGTTTACTTTATTGTTATGAGTGTTTCTATGGTAACTAAGCATGAATATTACACATGGATTAATTTTTTTCTGATGAGCCAATAGAGAGCTTGGACCTGATTACATTGAGTGTAAAGTCACTTCTGTATCTTTTATAGTAACAGAGATATGCGAGTTTTAAATTTTTTATAATGTTTTTAAAAACGTGAGGCCTTAGGATGTATTACATTGTTTCAAAAATCAAAGTGGTTATTTCAAATCTCCACGACGACGACTACAATCATGCACAAATAGATTGTTTACTTTATTGTTATGAGAGTTTCTATGGTAACTAAGCATGAATATTACACATGGATTAATTTTTTTCCTTATGAGCCACTATAGAAATTCTACCTGATTACATTGAGTGTGAAGTCACTTCTGTATTTGTTATAGTAACGGAGATATGCGACTTTTAAATTTTATATAATGATTTTAAAAACGTGAGGCCTTAGGATGTATTACATTGTTTCAACAATCAAAGTGTTTATCTCAAATCTCCACGACGACGACTACAATCATGCACAAATAGATTGTTTACTTTATTGTTATGAGTGTTTCTATGGTAACTAAGCACGAATATTACACATGGATTACTTTATTGTTATGAGTGTTTCTATGGTAACTAAGCATGAATATTAAACATGGATTATTTTTTTTCTGATGAGCCAATAGAGAGCTTGGACCTGATTACATTGAGTGTAAAGTCACTTCTGTATCTTTTATAGTAACAGAGATATGCGAGTTTTAAATTTTTTATAATGATTTTAAAACCTGAGGCCTTAGGATGCATTACATTGTTTCAACAATCAAAGTGGTTATTTCAAATCTCCACGACGACGAATACAAACATGCACAAATAGATTGTTTATTTTATTGGTATGTGAGTTTCTATAGTAACTAAGCATGAATATTAAACATGGATTATTTTTTTTCTAATGAGCCAATAGAGAGCTTCTACCTGATTACATTGAGTGTAGAGTCACTTCTGTATTTTTTATAGTAATAGAGATATGCGACTTTTAAATTTTATATAATGCTTTTAAAAACGTGAGGCCTTAGGATGTATTACATTGTTTCAACAATCAAAGTGTTTATTTCAAATCTCCACGACGACGACTACAATCATGCACAAATAGATTGTTTACTTTATTGATATGAGTGTTTCTATGGTAACTAAGCACGAATATTACACATGGATTACTTTATTGTTATGAGTGTTTCTATGGTAACTAAGCATGAATATTAAACATGGATTATTTTTTTTCTGATGAGCCAATAGAGAGCTTGGACCTGATTACATTGAGTGTAAAGTCACTTCTGTATCTTTTATAGTAACAGAGATATGCGAGTTTTAAATTTTTTATAATGTTTTTAAATCCTGAGACATTAGGATGCGTTACATTGTTTCAACAATCAAAGTGGTTATTTCAAATCTCCACGACGACGAATACAATCATGCACAAATAGATTGTTTATTTTATTGGTATGTGAGTTTCTATGGTAACTAAGCATGAATATTAAACATGGATTATTTTTTTTCTGATGAGCTAATAGAGAGCTTGGACCTGATTACATTGAGTTTAAAGTCACTTCTGTATGTTTTATAGTAACAGAGATATGCGAGTTTTAAATTTTTTATAATGTTTTTAAAAACCTGAGGCCTTAGGATGTATTACATTGTTTCAACAATCAAAGTGGTTATTTCAAATCTCCACGACGACGACTACAATCATGCACAAATAGATTGTTTACTTTATTGTTATGAGAGTTTCTATGGTAACTAAGCATGAATATTACACATGGATTAATTTTTTTCCTGATGAGCCAATAGAGAGCTTCTAGCTGATTACATTGAATGTAAAGTCACTTCTGTATTTTTATAGTATCGGAGATATGCGACTTTTAAATTTTATATAATGCTTTTAAAAACGTGAGGCCTTAGGATGTATTACATTGTTTCAACAATCAAAGTGTTTATTTCAAATCTCCACGACGACGACTACAATCATGCACAAATAGATTTTTTACTTTATTGTTTTAAGAGTTTCTATGGTAACTAAGCATGAATATTACACATGGATTAAATTTTTCCTGGTGAGCCAATAGAGAGCTTCGACCTGATTACTTTGAGTGTAAAGTCACTTCTGTATCTTTTATAGTAACAGAGATATGCGTGTTTTATATTTTATATAATGATTTTAAAAACGAGAGGCCTTAGGATGTATTACATTGTTTCAACAATCAAAGTGGTTATTTCAAATCTCCACGACGACGACTACAATCATGCACAAATTGATTGTTTACTTTATTGTTATGAGTGTTTCTATGGTAACTAAGCATGAATATTAAACATGGATTATTTTTTTTCTGATGAGCCAATAGAGAGCTTCGACCTGATTACATTGAGTGTAAAGTCACTTCTGTATCTTTTATAGTAACAGAGATGTGCGAGTTTTAAATTTTACATAATGTTTTTAAAACGTGAGGCCTTAGGATGTATTACATTGTTTCAACAATCAAAGTGGTTATTTCAAATCTCCACGACGACGACTACAATCATGCACAAATAGATTGTTTACTTTATTGTTATGAGAGTTTCTATGGTAACTAAGCATGAATATTACACATGGATTAATTTTTTTCCTTATGAGCCACTATAGAGATTCTACCTGATTACATTGAGTGTGAAGTCACTTCTGTATTTTTTATAGTAACAGAGATATGCGACTTTTAAATTTTATATAATGATTTTAAAAACGTGAGGCCTTAGGATGTATTACATTGTTTCAACAATCAAAGTGTTTATCTCAAATCTCCACGACGACGACTACAATCATGCACAAATAGATTGTTTACTTTATTGTTATGAGTGTTTCTATGGTAACTAAGCACGAATATTACACATGGATTACTTTATTGTTATGAGTGTTTCTATGGTAACTAAGCATGAATATTAAACATGGATTATTTTTTTTCTGATGAGCCAATAGAGAGCTTGGACCTGATTACATTGAGTGTAAAGTCACTTCTGTATCTTTTATAGTAACAGAGATATGCGAGTTTTAAATTTTTTATAATGTTTTTAAAACCTGAGGCATTAGGATGCATTACATTGTTTCAACAATCAAAGTGGTTATTTCAAATCTCCACGACGACGAATACAATCATGCACAAATAGATTGTTTATTTTATTGGTATGTGAGTTTCTATGGTAACTAAGCATGAATATTAAACATGGATTATTTTTTTTCTAATGAGCCAATAGAGAGCTTCTACCTGATTACATTGAGTGTAAAGTCACTTCTGTATTTTTTATAGTAATAGAGATATGCGACTTTTAAATTTTATATTATGCTTTTAAAAACGTTAGGCCTTAGGATGTATTAAATTGTTTCAACAATCAAAGTGTTTATTTCAAATCTCCACGACGACGACTACAATCATGCACAAATTGATTGTTTATTTTATTGGTATGTGAGTTTCTATGGTAACTAAGCATGAATATTAAACATGGATTATTTTTTTTCTGATGAGCCAATAGAGAGCTTGGACCTGATTACATTGAGTGTAAAGTCACTTCTGTATCTTTTATAGTAACAGAGATATGCGAATTTTAAATTTTTTATAATGTTTTTAAAACCTGAGGCCTTAGGATGCATTACATTGTTTCAACAATCAAAGTGGTTATTTCAAATCTCCACGACGACGAATACAATCATGCACAAATAGATTGTTTATTTTATTGGTATGTGAGTTTCTATGGTAACTAAGCATGAATATTAAACATGGATTATTTTTTTTCTAATGAGCCAATAGAGAGCTTCTACCTGATTACATTGAGTGTAAAGTCACTTCTGTATTTTTTATAGTAATAGAGATATGCGACTTTTAAATTTTATATAATGCTTTTAAAAACGTGAGGCCTTAGGATGTATTACATTGTTTCAACAATCAAAGTGTTTATTTCAAATCTCCACGACGACGACTACAATCATGCACAAATAGATTGTTTACTTTATTGATATGAGAGTTTCTATGGAAACTAAGCATGAATATTACACATGGATAAATTTTTTCCTGATGAGCCAATAGAGAGCTTCGACCTGATTACATTGAGTGTAAAGTAAGTTCTGTATCTTCTATAGTAACGGAGATATGCGAGTTTTAAATTTTATATAATGTTTTTAAAAACCTGAGGCCTTAGGATGTATTACATTGTTTCAACAATCAAAGTGGTTATTTCAAATCTCCACGACGACGACTACAATCATGCACAAATAGATTGTTTACTTTATTGTTATGAGAGTTTCTATGGTAACTAAGCATGAATATTACACATGGATTAATTTTTTTCCTGATGAGCCAATAGAGAGCTTCTAGCTGATTACATTGAATGTAAAGTCACTTCTGTATTTTTATAGTATCGGAGATATGCGACTTTTAAATTTTATATAATGCTTTTAAAAACGTGAGGCCTTAGGATGTATTACATTGTTTCAACAATCAAAGTGTTTATTTCAAATCTCCACGACGACGACTACAATCATGCACAAATAGATTGTTTACTTTATTGTTATGAGTGTTTCTATGGTAACTAAGCATGAATATTACACATGGATTAATTTTTTTCTGATGAGCCAATAGAGAGCTTGGACCTGATTACATTGAGTGTAAAGTCACTTCTGTATCTTTTATAGTAACAGAGATATGCGAGTTTTAAATTTTTTATAATGTTTTTAAAAACCTGAGGCCTTAGGATGTATTACATTGTTTCAAAAATCAAAGTGGTTATTTCAAATCTCCACGACGACGACTACAATCATGCACAAATAGATTGTTTACTTTATTGTTATGAGAGTTTCTATGGTAACTAAGCATGAATATTACACATGGATTAATTTTTTTCCTTATGAGCCACTATAGAAATTCTACCTGATTACATTGAGTGTGAAGTCACTTCTGTATTTGTTATAGTAACGGAGATATGCGACTTTTAAATTTTATATAATGATTTTAAAAACGTGAGGCCTTAGGATGTATTACATTGTTTCAACAATCAAAGTGTTTATCTCAAATCTCCACGACGACGACTACAATCATGCACAAATAGATTGTTTACTTTATTGTTATGAGTGTTTCTATGGTAACTAAGCACGAATATTACACATGGATTACTTTATTGTTATGAGTGTTTCTATGGTAACTAAGCATGAATATTAAACATGGATTATTTTTTTTCTGATGAGCCAATAGAGAGCTTGGACCTGATTACATTGAGTGTAAAGTCACTTCTGTATCTTTTATAGTAACAGAGATATGCGAGTTTTAAATTTTTTATAATGATTTTAAAACCTGAGGCCTTAGGATGCATTACATTGTTTCAACAATCAAACTGGTTATTTCAAATCTCCACGACGACGAATACAATCATGCACAAATAGATTGTTTATTTTATTGGTATGTGAGTTTCTATAGTAACTAAGCATGAATATTAAACATGGATTATTTTTTTTCTAATGAGCCAATAGAGAGCTTCTACCTGATTACATTGAGTGTAGAGTCACTTCTGTATTTTTTATAGTAATAGAGATATGCGACTTTTAAATTTTATATAATGCTTTTAAAAACGTGAGGCCTTAGGATGTATTACATTGTTTCAACAATCAAAGTGTTTATTTCAAATCTCCACGACGACGACTACAATCATGCACAAATAGATTGTTTACTTTATTGATATGAGTGTTTCTATGGTAACTAAGCACGAATATTACACATGGATTACTTTATTGTTATGAGTGTTTCTATGGTAACTAAGCATGAATATTAAACATGGATTATTTTTTTTCTGATGAGCCAATAGAGAGCTTGGACCTGATTACATTGAGTGTAAAGTCACTTCTGTATCTTTTATAGTAACAGAGATATGCGAGTTTTAAATTTTTTATAATGTTTTTAAAACCTGAGACATTAGGATGCATTACATTGTTTCAACAATCAAAGTGGTTATTTCAAATCTCCACGACGACGAATACAATCATGCACAAATAGATTGTTTATTTTATTGGTATGTGAGTTTCTATGGTAACTAAGCATGAATATTAAACATGGATTATTTTTTTTCTAATGAGCCAATAGAGAGCTTCTACCTGATTACATTGAGTGTAAAGTCACTTCTGTATTTTTTATAGTAATAGAGATATGCGACTTTTAAATTTTATATTATGCTTTTAAAAACGTGAGGCCTTAGGATGTATTAAATTGTTTCAACAATCAAAGTGTTTATTTCAAATCTCCACGACGACGACTACAATCATGCACAAATTGATTGTTTATTTTATTGGTATGTGAGTTTCTATGGTAACTAAGCATGAATATTAAACATGGATTATTTTTTTTCTGATGAGCCAATAGAGAGCTTGGACCTGATTACATTGAGTGTAAAGTCACTTCTGTATCTTTTATAGTAACAGAGATATGCGAATTTTAAATTTTTTATAATGTTTTTAAAACCTGAGGCCTTAGGATGCATTACATTGTTTCAACAATCAAAGTGGTTATTTCAAATCTCCACGACGACGAATACAATCATGCACAAATAGATTGTTTATTTTATTGGTATGTGAGTTTCTATGGTAACTAAGCATGAATATTAAACATGGATTATTTTTTTTCTAATGAGCCAATAGAGAGCTTCTACCTGATTACATTGAGTGTAAAGTCACTTCTGTATTTTTTATAGTAATAGAGATATGCGACTTTTAAATTTTATATAATGCTTTTAAAAACGTGAGGCCTTAGGATGTATTACATTGTTTCAAAAATCAAAGTGTTTATTTCAAATCTCCACGACGACGACTACAATCATGCACAAATAGATTGTTTACTTTATTGTTATGAGAGTTTCTATGGAAACTAAGCATGAATATTACACATGGATTAATTTTTTCCTGATGAGCCAATAGAGAGCTTCGACCTGATTACATTGAGTGTAAAGTAAGTTCTGTATCTTCTATAGTAACGGAGATATGCGAGTTTTAAATTTTATATAATGTTTTTAAAAACCTGAGGCCTTAGGATGTATTACATTGTTTCAACAATCAAAGTGGTTATTTCAAATCTCCACGACGACGACTACAATCATGCACAAATAGATTGTTTACTTTATTGTTATGAGAGTTTCTATGGTAACTAAGCATGAATATTACACATGGATTAATTTTTTTCCTGATGAGCCAATAGAGAGCTTCTAGCTGATTACATTGAATGTAAAGTCACTTCTGTATTTTTATAGTATCGGAGATATGCGACTTTTAAATTTTATATAATGCTTTTAAAAACGTGAGGCCTTAGGATGTATTACATTGTTTCAACAATCAAAGTGTTTATTTCAAATCTCCACGACGACGACTACAATCATGCACAAATAGATTGTTTACTTTATTGTTATGAGAGTTTCTATGGTAACTAAGCATGAATATTACACATGGATTAATTTTTTTCCTTATGAGCCACTATAGAGATTCTACCTGATTACATTGAGTGTGAAGTCACTTCTGTATTTGTTATAGTAACGGAGATATGCGACTTTTAAATTTTATATAATGATTTTAAAAACGTGAGGCCTTAGGATGTATTACATTGTTTCAACAATCAAAGTGTTTATCTCAAATCTCCACGACGACGACTACAATCATGCACAAATAGATTGTTTACTTTATTGTTATGAGTGTTTCTATGGTAACTAAGCACGAATATTACACATGGATTACTTTATTGTTATGAGTGTTTCTATGGTAACTAAGCATGAATATTAAACATGGATTATTTTTTCTCTGATGAGCCAATAGAGAGCTTGGACCTGATTACATTGAGTGTAAAGTCACTTCTGTATCTTTTATAGTAACAGAGATATGCGAGTTTTAAATTTTTTATAATGATTTTAAAACCTGAGGCCTTAGGATGCATTACATTGTTTCAACAATCAAAGTGTTTATTTCAAATCTCCACGACGACGACTACAATCATGCACAAATAGATTGTTTACTTTATTGTTATGAGAGTTTCTATGGTAACTAAGCATGAATATTACACATGGATTAATTTTTTCCTGATGAGCCAATAGAGAGCTTCGACCTGATTACATTGAGTGTAAAGTAAGTTCTGTATCTTTTATAGTAACGGAGATATGCGAGTTTGAAATTTTATATAATGTTTTTGAAAACGTGAGGCTTTAGGATGTATTACATTGTTTCAACAATCAAAGTGATTATTTCAAATCTCCACGACGACGACTACAATCATGCACAAATAGATTGTTTACTTTATTGTTATGAGAGTTTCTATGGTAACTAAGCACGAATATTACACATGGATTAAATTTTTTCTAATGAGCCAATAGAGAGCTTGGACCTGATTACATTGAGTGTAAAATCACTTCTGTATCTTCTATAGTAACGGAGATATGCGAGTTTTAAATTTTATATAATGCTTTTAAAAACGTGAGGCCTTAGGTTGTATTACATTGTTTCAACAATCAAAGTGTTTATTTCAAATCTCCACGACGACGACTACAATCATGCACAAATAGATTGTTTACTTTATTGTTATGAGTGTTTCTATGGTAACTAAGCATGAATATTACACATGGATTATTTTTTTCTGATGAGCCAATAGAGAGCTTATACCTGATTACATTGAGTGTAAAATCACTTCTGTATCTTCTATAGTAACGGAGATATGCGAGTTTTAAATTTTATATATTGTTTTTAAAAACGTGAGGCCTTAGGATGTATTACATTGTTTCAACAATCAAAGTGGTTATTTCAAATCTCCACGACGACGACTACAACCATGCACAAATAGATTGTTTACTTTATTGTTATGAGAATTTCTATGATAACTAAGCATGAATATTACGCATGGATTAAATTTTTCCTGATGAGCCAATAGAGAGCTTCGACCTGATTACTTTGAGTGTAAAGTCACTTCTGTATCTTTTATAGTAACAGAGATATGCGAGTTTTAAATTTTATATAATGTTTTTAAAAACGAGAGGCCTTAGGATGTATTACATTGTTTCAACAATCAAAGTGGTTATTTCAAATCTCCAGGAAGACGACTACAATCATGCACAAATTGATTGTTTACTTTACTGTTATGAGTGTTTCTATGGTAACTAAGCATGAATATTAAACATGGATTATTTTTTTTCTGATGAGCCAATAGAAAGCTTCGACCTGATTACATTGAGTGTAAAGTAAGTTCTGTATCTTCTATAGTAACGGAGATATGCGAGTTTTAAATTTTATATAATGTTTTTAAAAACCTGAGGCCTTAGGATGTATTACATTGTTTCAACAAGCAAAGTGGTTATTTCAAATCTCCACGACGACGACTACAATCATGCACAAATAGATTGTTTACTTTATTGTTATGAGAGTTTCTATGGTAACTAAGCATGAATATTACACATGGATTAATTTTTTTCCTGATGAGCCAATAGAAAGCTTCTAGCTGATTACATTGAATGTAAAGTCACTTCTGTATTTTTATAGTATCGGAGATATGCGACTTTTAAATTTTATATAATGCTTTTAAAAACGTGAGGCCTTAGGATGTATTACATTGTTTCAACAATCAAAGTGTTTATTTCAAATCTCCACGACGACGACTACAATCATGCACAAATAGATTGTTTACTTTATTGTTATGAGTGTTTCTATGGTAACTAAGCATGAATATTACACATGGATTAATTTTTTTCTGATGAGCCAATAGAGAGCTTGGACCTGATTACATTGAGTGTAAAGTCACTTCTGTATCTTTTATAGTAACAGAGATATGCGAGTTTTAAATTTTTTATAATGCTTTTAAAAACCTGAGGCCTTAGGATGTATTACATTGTTTCAAAAATCAAAGTGGTTATTTCAAATCTCCACGACGACGACTACAATCATGCACAAATAGATTATTTACTTTATTGTTATGAGAGTTTCTATGGTAACTAAGCATGAATATTACACATGGATTATTTTTTTTCCTTATGAGCCACTATAGAGATTCTACCTGATTACATTGAGTGTGAAGTCACTTCTGTATTTGTTATAGTAACGGAGATATGCGACTTTTAAATTTTATATAATGATTTTAAAAACGTGAGGCCTTAGGATGTATTACATTGTTTCAACAATCAAAGTGTTTATCTCAAATCTCCACGACGACGACTACAATCATGCACAAATAGATTGTTTACTTTATTGTTATGAGTGTTTCTATGGTAACTAAGCACGAATTTTACACATGGATTACTTTATTGTTATGAGTGTTTCTATGGTAACTAAGCATGAATATTAAACATGGATTATTTTTTCTCTGATGAGCCAATAGAGAGCTTGGACCTGATTACATTGAGTGTAAAGTCACTTCTGTATCTTTTATAGTAACAGAGATATGCGAGTTTTAAATTTTTTATAATGATTTTAAAACCTGAGGCCTTAGGATGCATTACATTGTTTCAACAATCAAAGTGGTTATTTCAAATCTCCACGACGACGAATACAATCATTCACAAATAGATTGTTTATTTTATTGGTATGTGAGTTTCTATAGTAACTAAGCATGAATATTGAACATGGATTATTTTTTTTCTAATGAGCCAATAGAGAGCTTCTACCTGATTACATTGAGTGTAAAGTCACTTCTGTATTTTTTATAGTAATAGAGATATGCGACTTTTAAATTTTATATAATGCTTTTAAAAACGTGAGGACTTAGGATGTATTACATTGTTTCAACAATCAAAGTGTTTATTTCAAATCTCCACGACGACGACTACAATCATGCACAAATAGATTGTTTACTTTATTGTTATGAGAATTTCTATGGTAACTAAGCATGAATATTACACATGGATTAATTTTTTCCTGATGAGCCAATAGAGAGCTTCGACCTGATTACATTGAGTGTAAAGTAAGTTCTGTATCTTTTATAGTAACGGAGATATGCGAGTTTGAAATTTTATATAATGTTTTTGAAAACGTGAGGCTTTAGGATGTATTACATTGTTTCAACAATCAAAGTGATTATTTCAAATCTCCATGACGACGACTACAATCATGCACAAATAGATTGTTTACTTTATTGTTATGAGAGTTTCTATGGTAACTAAGCACGAATATTACACATGGATTAAATTTTTTCTAATGAGCCAATAGAGAGCTTGGACCTGATTACATTGAGTGTAAAATCACTTCTGTATCTTCTATAGTAACGGAGATATGCGAGTTTTAAATTTTATATAATGCTTTTAAAAACGTGAGGCCTTAGGTTGTATTACATTGTTTCAACAATCAAAGTGTTTATTTCAAATCTCCACGACGACGACTACAATCATGCACAAATAGATTGTTTACTTTATTGTTATGAGTGTTTCTATGGTAACTAAGCATGAATATTACACATGGATTATTTTTTTCTGATGAGCCAATAGAGAGCTTATACCTGATTACATTGAGTGTAAAATCACTTCTGTATCTTCTATAGTAACGGAGATATGCGAGTTTTAAATTTTATATATTGTTTTTAAAAACGTGAGGCCTTAGGATGTATTACATTGTTTCAACAATCAAAGTGGTTATTTCAAATCTCCACGACGACGACTACAACCATGCACAAATAGATTGTTTACTTTATTGTTATGAGAATTTCTATGATAACTAAGCATGAATATTACGCATGGATTAAATTTTTCCTGATGAGCCAATAGAGAGCTTCGACCTGATTACTTTGAGTGTAAAAGTCACTTCTGTATCTTTTATAGTAACAGAGATATGCGAGTTTTAAATTTTATATAATGTTTTTAAAAACGAGAGGCCTTAGGATGTATTACATTGTTTCAACAATCAAAGTGGTTATTTCAAATCTCCAGGAAGACGACTACAATCATGCACAAATTGATTGTTTACTTTACTGTTATGAGTGTTTCTATGGTAACTAAGCATGAATATTAAACATGGATTATTTTTTTTCTGATGAGCCAATAGAAAGCTTCGACCTGATTACATTGAGTGTAAAGTCACTTCTGTATCTTTTATAGTAACAGAGATGTGCGAGTTTTAAATTTTACATAATGTTTTTAAAACGTGAGGCCTTAGGATGTATTACATTGTTTCAAGAATCAAAGTGGTTATTTCAAATCTCCACGACGACGACTACAATCATGCACAAATAGATTGTTTACTTTATTGTTATGAGAGTTTCTAAGGTAACTAAGCATGAATATTACACATGGATTAATTTTTTTTCCTTATGAGCCAATAGAGAGCTTCTACCTGATTACATTGAGTGTAAAGTCACTTCTGTATTTTTTATAGTAACGGAGATATGTGACTTTAAAATTTTATATAATGCTTTTAAAAACGTGAGGCCTTAGGATGTATTACATTGTTTCAACAATCAAAGTGTTTATTTCAAATCTCCACGACGACGACTACAATCATGCACAAATAGATTGTTTACTTTATTGTTATGAGTGTTTCTATGGTAACTAAGCATGAATATTACACATGGATAAATTTTTTCCTGATGAGCCAATAGAGAGCTTCGACCTGATTACATTGAGTGTAAAGTAAGTTCTGTATCTTCTATAGTAACGGAGATATGCGAGTTTTAAATTTTATATAATGTTTTTAAAAACCTGAGGCCTTAGGATGTATTACATTGTTTCAACAATCAAAGTGGTTATTTCAAATCTCCACGACGACGACTACAATCATGCACAAATAGATTGTTTACTTTATTGTTATGAGAGTTTCTATGGTAACTAAGCATGAATATTACACATGGATTAATTTTTTTCCTGATGAGCCAATAGAGAGCTTCTAGCTGATTACATTGAATGTAAAGTCACTTCTGTATTTTTATAGTATCGGAGATATGCGACTTTTAAATTTTATATAATGCTTTTAAAAACGTGAGGCCTTAGGTTGTATTACATTGTTTCAACAATCAAAGTGTTTATTTCAAATCTCCACGACGACGACTACAATCATGCACAAATAGATTGTTTACTTTATTGTTATGAGTGTTTCTATGGTAACTAAGCATGAATATTACACATGGATTAATTTTTTTCTGATGAGCCAATAGAGAGCTTGGACCTGATTACATTGAGTGTAAAGTCACTTCTGTATCTTTTATAGTAACAGAGATATGCGAGTTTTAAATTTTTTATAATGTTTTTAAAAACCTGAGGCCTTAGGATGTATTACATTGTTTCAAAAATCAAAGTGGTTATTTCAAATCTCCACGACGACGACTACAATCATGCACAAATAGATTGTTTACTTTATTGTTATGAGAGTTTCTATGGTAACTAAGCATGAATATTACACATGGATTAATTTTTTTCCTTATGAGCCACTATAGAAATTCTACCTGATTACATTGAGTGTGAAGTCACTTCTGTATTTGTTATAGTAACGGAGATATGCGACTTTTAAATTTTATATAATGATTTTAAAAACGTGAGGCCTTAGGATGTATTACATTGTTTCAACAATCAAAGTGTTTATCTCAAATCTCCACGACGACGACTACAATCATGCACAAATAGATTGTTTACTTTATTGTTATGAGTGTTTCTATGGTAACTAAGCACGAATATTACACATGGATCACTTTATTGTTATGAGTGTTTCTATGGTAACTAAGCATGAATATTAAACATGGATTATTTTTTTTCTGATGAGCCAATAGAGAGCTTGGACCTGATTACATTGAGTGTAAAGTCACTTCTGTATCTTTTATAGTAACAGAGATATGCGAGTTTTAAATTTTTTATAATGATTTTAAAACCTGAGGCCTTAGGATGCATTACATTGTTTCAACAATCAAAGTGGTTATTTCAAATTTCCACGACGACGAATACAATCATGCACAAATAGATTGTTTATTTTATTGGTATGTGAGTTTCTATAGTAACTAAGCATGAATATTAAACATGGATTATTTTTTTTCTAATGAGCCAATAGAGAGCTTCTACCTGATTACATTGAGTGTAGAGTCACTTCTGTATTTTTTATAGTAATAGAGATATGCGACTTTTAAATTTTATATAATGCTTTTAAAAACGTGAGGCCTTAGGATGTATTACATTGTTTCAACAATCAAAGTGTTTATTTCAAATCTCCACGACGACGACTACAATCATGCACAAATAGATTGTTTACTTTATTGATATGAGTGTTTCTATGGTAACTAAGCACGAATATTACACATGGATTACTTTATTGTTATGAGTGTTTCTATGGTAACTAAGCATGAATATTAAACATGGATTATTTTTTTTCTGATGAGCCAATAGAGAGCTTGGACCTGATTACATTGAGTGTAAAGTCACTTCTGTATCTTTTATAGTAACAGAGATATGCGAGTTTTAAATTTTTTATAATGTTTTTAAAACCTGAGACATTAGGATGCATTACATTGTTTCAACAATCAAAGTGGTTATTTCAAATCTCCACGACGACGAATACAATCATGCACAAATAGATTGTTTATTTTATTGGTATGTGAGTTTCTATGGTAACTAAGCATGAATATTAAACATGGATTATTTTTTTTCTAATGAGCCAATAGAGAGCTTCTACCTGATTACATTGAGTGTAAAGTCACTTCTGTATTTTTTATAGTAATAGAGATATGCGACTTTTAAATTTTATATTATGCTTTTAAAAACGTGAGGCCTTAGGATGTATTAAATTGTTTCAACAATCAAAGTGTTTATTTCAAATCTCCACGACGACGACTACAATCATGCACAAATTGATTGTTTATTTTATTGGTATGTGAGTTTCTATGGTAACTAAGCATGAATATTAAACATGGATTATTTTTTTTCTGATGAGCCAATAGAGAGCTTGGAACTGAATACATTGAGTGTAAAGTCACTTCTGTATCTTTTATAGTAACAGAGATATGCGAGTTTTAAATTTTTTATAATGTTTTTAAAACCTGAGGCCTTAGGATGCATTACATTGTTTCAACAATCAAAGTGGTTATTTCAAATCTCCACGACGACGAATACAATCATGCACAAATAGATTGTTTACTTTATTGTTATGAGAGTTTCTATGGTAACTAAGCATGAATATTACACATGGATTAATTTTTTTCCTGATGAGCCAATAGAGAGCTTCTAGCTGAATACATTGAATGTAAAGTCACTTCTGTATTTTTATAGTATCGGAGATATGCGACTTTTAAATTTTATATAATGCTTTTAAAAACGTGAGGCCTTAGGATGTATTACATTGTTTCAACAATCAAAGTGTTTATTTCAAATCTCCACGACGACGACTACAATCATGCACAAATAGATTGTTTTCTTTATTGTTATGAGTGTTTCTATGGTAACTAAGCATGAATATTACACATGGATTAATTTTTTTCTGATGAGCCAATAGAGAGCTTGGACCTGATTACATTGAGTGTAAAGTCACTTCTGTATCTTTTATAGTAACAGAGATATGCGAGTTTTACATTTTTTATAATGTTTTTAAAAACCTGAGGCCTTAGGATGTATTACATTGTTTCAAAAATCAAAGTGGTTATTTCAAATCTCCACGACGACGACTACAATCATGCACAAATAGATTGTTTACTTTATTGTTATGAGAGTTTCTATGGTAACTAAGCATGAATATTACACATGGATTAATTTTTTTCCTGATGAGCCACTATAGAGATTCTACCTGATTACATTGAGTGTGAAGTCACTTCTGTATTTGTTATAGTAACGGAGATATGCGACTTTTAAATTTTATATAATGATTTTAAAAACGTGAGGCCTTAGGATGTATTACATTGTTTCAACAATCAAAGTGTTTATCTCAAATCTCCACGACGACGACTACAATCATGCACAAATAGATTGTTTACTTTATTGTTATGAGTGTTTCTATGGTAACTAAGCACGAATATTACACATGGATTACTTTATTGTTATGAGTGTTTCTATGGTAACTAAGCATGAATATTAAACATGGATTATTTTTTCTCTGATGAGCCAATAGAGAGCTTGGACCTGATTACATTGAGTGTAAAGTCACTTCTGTATCTTTTATAGTAACAGAGATATGCGAGTTTTAAATTTTTTATAATGATTTTAAAACCTGAGGCCTTAGGATGCATTACATTGTTTCAACAATCAAAGTGGTTATTTCAAATCTCCACGACGACGAATACAATCATGCACAAATAGATTGTTTATTTTATTGGTATGTGAGTTTCTATAGTAACTAAGCATGAATATTAAACATGGATTATTTTTTTTCTAATGAGCCAATAGAGAGCTTCTACCTGATTACATTGAGTGTAAAGTCACTTCTGTATTTTTTATAGTAATAGAGATATGCGACTTTTAAATTTTATATAATGCTTTTAAAAACGTGAGGACTTAGGATGTATTACATTGTTTCAACAATCAAAGTGTTTATTTCAAATCTCCACGACGACGACTACAATCATGCACAAATAGATTGTTTACTTTATTGTTATGAGAATTTCTATGGTAACTAAGCATGAATATTACACATGGATTAATTTTTTCCTGATGAGCCAATAGAGAGCTTCGACCTGATTACATTGAGTGTAAAGTAAGTTCTGTATCTTTTATAGTAACGGAGATATGCGAGTTTGAAATTTTATATAATGTTTTTGAAAACGTGAGGCTTTAGGATGTATTACATTGTTTCAACAATCAAAGTGATTATTTCAAATCTCCATGACGACGACTACAATCATGCACAAATAGATTGTTTACTTTATTGTTATGAGAGTTTCTATGGTAACTAAGCACGAATATTACACATGGATTAAATTTTTTCTAATGAGCCAATAGAGAGCTTGGACCTGATTACATTGAGTGTAAAATCACTTCTGTATCTTCTATAGTAACGGAGATATGCGAGTTTTAAATTTTATATAATGCTTTTAAAAACGTGAGGCCTTAGGTTGTATTACATTGTTTCAACAATCAAAGTGTTTATTTCAAATCTCCACGACGACGACTACAATCATGCACAAATAGATTGTTTACTTTATTGTTATGAGTGTTTCTATGGTAACTAAGCATGAATATTACACATGGATTATTTTTTTCTGATGAGCCAATAGAGAGCTTATACCTGATTACATTGAGTGTAAAATCACTTCTGTATCTTCTATAGTAACGGAGATATGCGAGTTTTAAATTTTATATATTGTTTTTAAAAACGTGAGGCCTTGGGATGTATTACATTGTTTCAACAATCAAAGTGGTTATTTCAAATCTCCACGACGACGACTACAACCATGCAGAAATAGATTGTTTACTTTATTGTTATGAGAATTTCTATGGTAACTAAGCATGAATATTACACATGGATTAATTTTTTTCCTGATGAGCCAATAGAGAGCTTCTAGCTGATTACATTGAATGTAAAGTCACTTCTGTATTTTTATAGTATCGGAGATATGCGACTTTTAAATTTTATATAATGCTTTTAAAAACGTGAGGCCTTAGGTTGTATTACATTGTTTCAACAATCAAAGTGTTTATTTCAAATCTCCACGACGACGACTACAATCATGCACAAATAGATTGTTTACTTTATTGTTATGAGTGTTTCTATGGTAACTAAGCATGAATATTACACATGGATTAATTTTTTTCTGATGAGCCAATAGAGAGCTTGGACCTGATTACATTGAGTGTAAAGTCACTTCTGTATCTTTTATAGTAACAGAGATATGCGAGTTTTAAATTTTTTATAATGTTTTTAAAAACCTGAGGCCTTAGGATGTATTACATTGTTTCAAAAATCAAAGTGGTTATTTCAAATCTCCACGACGACGACTACAATCATGCACAAATAGATTGTTTACTTTATTGTTATGAGAGTTTCTATGGTAACTAAGCATGAATATTACACATGGATTAATTTTTTTCCTTATGAGCCACTATAGAAATTCTACCTGATTACATTGAGTGTGAAGTCACTTCTGTATTTGTTATAGTAACGGAGATATGCGACTTTTAAATTTTATATAATGATTTTAAAAACGTGAGGCCTTAGGATGTATTACATTGTTTCAACAATCAAAGTGTTTATCTCAAATCTCCACGACGACGACTACAATCATGCACAAATAGATTGTTTACTTTATTGTTATGAGTGTTTCTATGGTAACTAAGCACGAATATTACACATGGATCACTTTATTGTTATGAGTGTTTCTATGGTAACTAAGCATGAATATTAAACATGGATTATTTTTTTTCTGATGAGCCAATAGAGAGCTTGGACCTGATTACATTGAGTGTAAAGTCACTTCTGTATCTTTTATAGTAACAGAGATATGCGAGTTTTAAATTTTTTATAATGATTTTAAAACCTGAGGCCTTAGGATGCATTACATTGTTTCAACAATCAAAGTGGTTATTTCAAATCTCCACGACGACGAATACAATCATGCACAAATAGATTGTTTATTTTATTGGTATGTGAGTTTCTATAGTAACTAAGCATGAATATTAAACATGGATTATTTTTTTTCTAATGAGCCAATAGAGAGCTTCTACCTGATTACATTGAGTGTAGAGTCACTTCTGTATTTTTTATAGTAATAGAGATATGCGACTTTTAAATTTTATATAATGCTTTTAAAAACGTGAGGCCTTAGGATGTATTACATTGTTTCAACAATCAAAGTGTTTATTTCAAATCTCCACGACGACGACTACAATCATGCACAAATAGATTGTTTACTTTATTGATATGAGTGTTTCTATGGTAACTAAGCACGAATATTACACATGGATTACTTTATTGTTATGAGTGTTTCTATGGTAACTAAGCATGAATATTAAACATGGATTATTTTTTTTCTGATGAGCCAATAGAGAGCTTGGACCTGATTACATTGAGTGTAAAGTCACTTCTGTATCTTTTATAGTAACAGAGATATGCGAGTTTTAAATTTTTTATAATGTTTTTAAAACCTGAGACATTAGGATGCATTACATTGTTTCAACAATCAAAGTGGTTATTTCAAATCTCCACGACGACGAATACAATCATGCACAAATAGATTGTTTATTTTATTGGTATGTGAGTTTCTATGGTAACTAAGCATGAATATTAAACATGGATTATTTTTTTTCTAATGAGCCAATAGAGAGCTTCTACCTGATTACATTGAGTGTAAAGTCACTTCTGTATTTTTTATAGTAATAGAGATATGCGACTTTTAAATTTTATATTATGCTTTTAAAAACGTGAGGCCTTAGGATGTATTAAATTGTTTCAACAATCAAAGTGTTTATTTCAAATCTCCACGACGACGACTACAATCATGCACAAATTGATTGTTTATTTTATTGGTATGTGAGTTTCTATGGTAACTAAGCATGAATATTAAACATGGATTATTTTTTTTCTGATGAGCCAATAGAGAGCTTGGACCTGATTACATTGAGTGTAAAGTCACTTCTGTATCTTTTATAGTAACAGAGATTTGCGAGTTTTAAATTTTTTATAATGTTTTTAAAACCTGAGGCCTTAGGATGCATTACATTGTTTCAACAATCAAAGTGGTTATTTCAAATCTCCACGACGACGAATACAATCATGCACAAATAGATTGTTTACTTTATTGTTATGAGAGTTTCTATGGTAACTAAGCATGAATATTACACATGGATTAATTTTTTTCCTGATGAGCCAATAGAGAGCTTCTAGCTGAATACATTGAATGTAAAGTCACTTCTGTATTTTTATAGTATCGGAGATATGCGACTTTTAAATTTTATATAATGCTTTTAAAAACGTGAGGCCTTAGGATGTATTACATTGTTTCAACAATCAAAGTGTTTATTTCAAATCTCCACGACGACGACTACAATCATGCACAAATAGATTGTTTTCTTTATTGTTATGAGTGTTTCTATGGTAACTAAGCATGAATATTACACATGGATTAATTTTTTTCTGATGAGCCAATAGAGAGCTTGGACCTGATTACATTGAGTGTAAAGTCACTTCTGTATCTTTTATAGTAACAGAGATATGCGAGTTTTACATTTTTTATAATGTTTTTAAAAACCTGAGGCCTTAGGATGTATTACATTGTTTCAAAAATCAAAGTGGTTATTTCAAATCTCCACGACGACGACTACAATCATGCACAAATAGATTGTTTACTTTATTGTTATGAGAGTTTCTATGGTAACTAAGCATGAATATTACACATGGATTAATTTTTTTCCTGATGAGCCACTATAGAGATTCTACCTGATTACATTGAGTGTGAAGTCACTTCTGTATTTGTTATAGTAACGGAGATATGCGACTTTTAAATTTTATATAATGATTTTAAAAACGTGAGGCCTTAGGATGTATTACATTGTTTCAACAATCAAAGTGTTTATCTCAAATCTCCACGACGACGACTACAATCATGCACAAATAGATTGTTTACTTTATTGTTATGAGTGTTTCTATGGTAACTAAGCACGAATATTACACATGGATTACTTTATTGTTATGAGTGTTTCTATGGTAACTAAGCATGAATATTAAACATGGATTATTTTTTCTCTGATGAGCCAATAGAGAGCTTGGACCTGATTACATTGAGTGTAAAGTCACTTCTGTATCTTTTATAGTAACAGAGATATGCGAGTTTTAAATTTTTTATAATGATTTTAAAACCTGAGGCCTTAGGATGCATTACATTGTTTCAACAATCAAAGTGGTTATTTCAAATCTCCACGACGACGAATACAATCATGCACAAATAGATTGTTTATTTTATTGGTATGTGAGTTTCTATAGTAACTAAGCATGAATATTAAACATGGATTATTTTTTTTCTAATGAGCCAATAGAGAGCTTCTACCTGATTACATTGAGTGTAAAGTCACTTCTGTATTTTTTATAGTAATAGAGATATGCGACTTTTAAATTTTATATAATGCTTTTAAAAACGTGAGGACTTAGGATGTATTACATTGTTTCAACAATCAAAGTGTTTATTTCAAATCTCCACGACGACGACTACAATCATGCACAAATAGATTGTTTACTTTATTGTTATGAGAATTTCTATGGTAACTAAGCATGAATATTACACATGGATTAATTTTTTCCTGATGAGCCAATAGAGAGCTTCGACCTGATTACATTGAGTGTAAAGTAAGTTCTGTATCTTTTATAGTAACGGAGATATGCGAGTTTGAAATTTTATATAATGTTTTTGAAAACGTGAGGCTTTAGGATGTATTACATTGTTTCAACAATCAAAGTGATTATTTCAAATCTCCATGACGACGACTACAATCATGCACAAATAGATTGTTTACTTTATTGTTATGAGAGTTTCTATGGTAACTAAGCACGAATATTACACATGGATTAAATTTTTTCTAATGAGCCAATAGAGAGCTTGGACCTGATTACATTGAGTGTAAAATCACTTCTGTATCTTCTATAGTAACGGAGATATGCGAGTTTTAAATTTTATATAATGCTTTTAAAAACGTGAGGCCTTAGGTTGTATTACATTGTTTCAACAATCAAAGTGTTTATTTCAAATCTCCACGACGACGACTACAATCATGCACAAATAGATTGTTTACTTTATTGTTATGAGTGTTTCTATGGTAACTAAGCATGAATATTACACATGGATTATTTTTTTCTGATGAGCCAATAGAGAGCTTATACCTGATTACATTGAGTGTAAAATCACTTCTGTATCTTCTATAGTAACGGAGATATGCGAGTTTTAAATTTTATATATTGTTTTTAAAAACGTGAGGCCTTAGGATGTATTACATTGTTTCAACAATCAAAGTGGTTATTTCAAATCTCCACGACGACGACTACAACCATGCAGAAATAGATTGTTTACTTTATTGTTATGAGAATTTCTATGATAACTAAGCATGAATATTACGCATGGATTAAATTTTTCCTGATGAGCCAATAGAGAGCTTCGACCTGATTACTTTGAGTGTAAAGTCACTTCTGTATCTTTTATAGTAACAGAGATATGCGAGTTTTAAATTTTATATAATGTTTTTAAAAACGAGAGGCCTTAGGATGTATTACATTGTTTCAACAATCAAAGTGGTTATTTCAAATCTCCAGGAAGACGACTACAATCATGCACAAATTGATTGTTTACTTTACTGTTATGAGTGTTTCTATGGTAACTAAGCATGAATATTAAACATGGATTATTTTTTTTCTGATGAGCCAATAGAAAGCTTCGACCTGATTACATTGAGTGTAAAGTCACTTCTGTATCTTTTATAGTAACAGAGATGTGCGAGTTTTAAATTTTACATAATGTTTTTAAAACGTGAGGCCTTAGGATGTATTACATTGTTTCAAGAATCAAAGTGGTTATTTCAAATCTCCACGACGACGACTACAATCATGCACAAATAGATTGTTTACTTTATTGTTATGAGAGTTTCTAAGGTAACTAAGCATGAATATTACACATGGATTAATTTTTTTTCCTTATGAGCCAATAGAGAGCTTCTACCTGATTACATTGAGTGTAAAGTCACTTCTGTATTTTTTATAGTAACGGAGATATGTGACTTTAAAATTTTATATAATGCTTTTAAAAACGTGAGGCCTTAGGATGTATTACATTGTTTCAACAATCAAAGTGTTTATTTCAAATCTCCACGACGACGACTACAATCATGCACAAATAGATTGTTTACTTTATTGTTATGAGTGTTTCTATGGTAACTAAGCATGAATATTACACATGGATAAATTTTTTCCTGATGAGCCAATAGAGAGCTTCGACCTGATTACATTGAGTGTAAAGTAAGTTCTGTATCTTCTATAGTAACGGAGATATGCGAGTTTTAAATTTTATATAATGTTTTTAAAAACCTGAGGCCTTAGGATGTATTACATTGTTTCAACAATCAAAGTGGTTATTTCAAATCTCCACGACGACGACTACAATCATGCACAAATAGATTGTTTACTTAATTGTTATGAGAGTTTCTATGGTAACTAATCATGAATATTACACATGGATTAATTTTTTTCCTGATGAGCCAATAGAGAGCTTCTAGCTGATTACATTGAATGTAAAGTCACTTCTGTATTTTTATAGTATCGGAGATATGCGACTTTTAAATTTTATATAATGCTTTTAAAAACGTGAGGCCTTAGGTTGTATTACATTGTTTCAACAATCAAAGTGTTTATTTCAAATCTCCACGACGACGACTACAATCATGCACAAATAGATTGTTTACTTTATTGTTATGAGTGTTTCTATGGTAACTAAGCATGAATATTACACATGGATTAATTTTTTTCTGATGAGCCAATAGAGAGCTTGGACCTGATTACATTGAGTGTAAAGTCACTTCTGTATCTTTTATAGTAACAGAGATATGCGAGTTTTAAATTTTTTATAATGTTTTTAAAAACCTGAGGCCTTAGGATGTATTACATTGTTTCAAAAATCAAAGTGGTTATTTCAAATCTCCACGACGACGACTACAATCATGCACAAATAGATTGTTTACTTTATTGTTATGAGAGTTTCTATGGTAACTAAGCATGAATATTACACATGGATTAATTTTTTTCCTTATGAGCCACTATAGAAATTCTACCTGATTACATTGAGTGTGAAGTCACTTCTGTATTTGTTATAGTAACGGAGATATGCGACTTTTAAATTTTATATAATGATTTTAAAAACGTGAGGCCTTAGGATGTATTACATTGTTTCAACAATCAAAGTGTTTATCTCAAATCTCCACGACGACGACTACAATCATGCACAAATAGATTGTTTACTTTATTGTTATGAGTGTTTCTATGGTAACTAAGCACGAATATTACACATGGATTACTTTATTGTTATGAGTGTTTCTATGGTAACTAAGCATGAATATTAAACATGGATTATTTTTTTTCTGATGAGCCAATAGAGAGCTTGGACCTGATTACATTGAGTGTAAAGTCACTTCTGTATCTTTTATAGTAACAGAGATATGCGAGTTTTAAATTTTTTATAATGATTTTAAAACCTGAGGCCTTAGGATGCATTACATTGTTTCAACAATCAAAGTGGTTATTTCAAATCTCCACGACGACGAATACAATCATGCACAAATAGATTGTTTATTTTATTGGTATGTGAGTTTCTATAGTAACTAAGCATGAATATTAAACATGGATTATTTTTTTTCTAATGAGCCAATAGAGAGCTTCTACCTGATTACATTGAGTGTAGAGTCACTTCTGTATTTTTTATAGTAATAGAGATATGCGACTTTTAAATTTTATATAATGCTTTTAAAAACGTGAGGCCTTAGGATGTATTACATTGTTTCAACAATCAAAGTGTTTATTTCAAATCTCCACGACGACGACTACAATCATGCACAAATAGATTGTTTACTTTATTGATATGAGTGTTTCTATGGTAACTAAGCACGAATATTACACATGGATTACTTTATTGTTATGAGTGTTTCTATGGTAACTAAGCATGAATATTAAACATGGATTATTTTTTTTCTGATGAGCCAATAGAGAGCTTGGACCTGATTACATTGAGTGTAAAGTCACTTCTGTATCTTTTATAGTAACAGAGATATGCGAGTTTTAAATTTTTTATAATGTTTTTAAAACCTGAGACATTAGGATGCATTACATTGTTTCAACAATCAAAGTGGTTATTTCAAATCTCCACGACGACGAATACAATCATGCACAAATAGATTGTTTATTTTATTGGTATGTGAGTTTCTATGGTAACTAAGCATGAATATTAAACATGGATTATTTTTTTTCTAATGAGCCAATAGAGAGCTTCTACCTGATTACATTGAGTGTAAAGTCACTTCTGTATTTTTTATAGTAATAGAGATATGCGACTTTTAAATTTTATATTATGCTTTTAAAAACGTGAGGCCTTAGGATGTATTAAATTGTTTCAACAATCAAAGTGTTTATTTCAAATCTCCACGAATACGACTACAATCATGCACAAATTGATTGTTTATTTTATTGGTATGTGAGTTTCTATGGTAACTAAGCATGAATATTAAACATGGATTATTTTTTTTCTGATGAGCCAATAGAGAGCTTGGACCTGATTACATTGAGTGTAAAGTCACTTCTGTATCTTTTATAGTAACAGAGATATGCGAGTTTTAAATTTTTTATAATGTTTTTAAAACCTGAGGCCTTAGGATGCATTACATTGTTTCAACAATCAAAGTGGTTATTTCAAATCTCCACGACGACGAATACAATCATGCACAAATAGATTGTTTACTTTATTGTTATGAGAGTTTCTATGGTAACTAAGCATGAATATTACACATGGATTAATTTTTTTCCTGATGAGCCAATAGAGAGCTTCTAGCTGATTACATTGAATGTAAAGTCACTTCTGTATTTTTATAGTATCGGAGATATGCGACTTTTAAATTTTATATAATGCTTTTAAAAACGTGAGGCCTTAGGATGTATTACATTGTTTCAACAATCAAAGTGTTTATTTCAAATCTCCACGACGACGACTACAATCATGCACAAATAGATTGTTTTCTTTATTGTTATGAGTGTTTCTATGGTAACTAAGCATGAATATTACACATGGATTAATTTTTTTCTGATGAGCCAATAGAGAGCTTGGACCTGATTACATTGAGTGTAAAGTCACTTCTGTATCTTTTATAGTAACAGAGATATGCGAGTTTTACATTTTTTATAATGTTTTTAAAAACCTGAGGCCTTAGGATGTATTACATTGTTTCAAAAATCAAAGTGGTTATTTCAAATCTCCACGACGACGACTACAATCATGCACAAATAGATTGTTTACTTTATTGTTATGAGAGTTTCTATGGTAACTAAGCATGAATATTACACATGGATTAATTTTTTTCCTGATGAGCCACTATAGAGATTCTACCTGATTACATTGAGTGTGAAGTCACTTCTGTATTTGTTATAGTAACGGAGATATGCGACTTTTAAATTTTATATAATGATTTTAAAAACGTGAGGCCTTAGGATGTATTACATTGTTTCAACAATCAAAGTGTTTATCTCAAATCTCCACGACGACGACTACAATCATGCACAAATAGATTGTTTACTTTATTGTTATGAGTGTTTCTATGGTAACTAAGCACGAATATTACACATGGATTACTTTATTGTTATGAGTGTTTCTATGGTAACTAAGCATGAATATTAAACATGGATTATTTTTTCTCTGATGAGCCAATAGAGAGCTTGGACCTGATTACATTGAGTGTAAAGTCACTTCTGTATCTTTTATAGTAACAGAGATATGCGAGTTTTACATTTTTTATAATGTTTTTAAAAACCTGAGGCCTTAGGATGTATTACATTGTTTCAAAAATCAAAGTGGTTATTTCAAATCTCCACGACGACGACTACAATCATGCACAAATAGATTGTTTACTTTATTGTTATGAGAGTTTCTATGGTAACTAAGCATGAATATTACACATGGATTAATTTTTTTCCTGATGAGCCACTATAGAGATTCTACCTGATTACATTGAGTGTGAAGTCACTTCTGTATTTGTTATAGTAACGGAGATATGCGACTTTTAAATTTTTTATAATGATTTTAAAACCTGAGGCCTTAGGATGTATTACATTGTTTCAAAAATCAAAGTGGTTATTTCAAATCTCCACGACGACGACTACAATCATGCACAAATAGATTGTTTACTTTATTGTTATGAGAGTTTCTATGGTAACTAAGCATGAATATTACACATGGATTAATTTTTTTCCTTATGAGCCACTATAGAAATTCTACCTGATTACATTGAGTGTGAAGTCACTTCTGTATTTGTTATAGTAACGGAGATATGCGACTTTTAAATTTTATATAATGATTTTAAAAACGTGAGGCCTTAGGATGTATTACATTGTTTCAACAATCAAAGTGTTTATCTCAAATCTCCACGACGACGACTACAATCATGCACAAATAGATTGTTTACTTTATTGTTATGAGTGTTTCTATGGTAACTAAGCACGAATATTACACATGGATCACTTTATTGTTATGAGTGTTTCTATGGTAACTAAGCATGAATATTAAACATGGATTATTTTTTTTCTGATGAGCCAATAGAGAGCTTGGACCTGATTACATTGAGTGTAAAGTCACTTCTGTATCTTTTATAGTAACAGAGATATGCGAGTTTTAAATTTTTTATAATGATTTTAAAACCTGAGGCCTTAGGATGCATTACATTGTTTCAACAATCAAAGTGGTTATTTCAAATCTCCACGACGACGAATACAATCATGCACAAATAGATTGTTTATTTTATTGGTATGTGAGTTTCTATAGTAACTAAGCATGAATATTAAACATGGATTATTTTTTTTCTAATGAGCCAATAGAGAGCTTCTACCTGATTACATTGAGTGTAGAGTCACTTCTGTATTTTTTATAGTAATAGAGATATGCGACTTTTAAATTTTATATAATGCTTTTAAAAACGTGAGGCCTTAGGATGTATTACATTGTTTCAACAATCAAAGTGTTTATTTCAAATCTCCACGACGACGACTACAATCATGCACAAATAGATTGTTTACTTTATTGATATGAGTGTTTCTATGGTAACTAAGCACGAATATTACACATGGATTACTTTATTGTTATGAGTGTTTCTATGGTAACTAAGCATGAATATTAAACATGGATTATTTTTTTTCTGATGAGCCAATAGAGAGCTTGGACCTGATTACATTGAGTGTAAAGTCACTTCTGTATCTTTTATAGTAACAGAGATATGCGAGTTTTAAATTTTTTATAATGTTTTTAAAACCTGAGACATTAGGATGCATTACATTGTTTCAACAATCAAAGTGGTTATTTCAAATCTCCACGACGACGAATACAATCATGCACAAATAGATTGTTTATTTTATTGGTATGTGAGTTTCTATGGTAACTAAGCATGAATATTAAACATGGATTATTTTTTTTCTAATGAGCCAATAGAGAGCTTCTACCTGATTACATTGAGTGTAAAGTCACTTCTGTATTTTTTATAGTAATAGAGATATGCGACTTTTAAATTTTATATTATGCTTTTAAAAACGTGAGGCCTTAGGATGTATTAAATTGTTTCAACAATCAAAGTGTTTATTTCAAATCTCCACGACGACGACTACAATCATGCACAAATTGATTGTTTATTTTATTGGTATGTGAGTTTCTATGGTAACTAAGCATGAATATTAAACATGGATTATTTTTTTTCTGATGAGCCAATAGAGAGCTTGGACCTGATTACATTGAGTGTAAAGTCACTTCTGTATCTTTTATAGTAACAGAGATATGCGAGTTTTAAATTTTTTATAATGTTTTTAAAACCTGAGGCCTTAGGATGCATTACATTGTTTCAACAATCAAAGTGGTTATTTCAAATCTCCACGACGACGAATACAATCATGCACAAATAGATTGTTTACTTTATTGTTATGAGAGTTTCTATGGTAAATAAGCATGAATATTACACATGGATTAATTTTTTTCCTGATGAGCCAATAGAGAGCTTCTAGCTGAATACATTGAATGTAAAGTCACTTCTGTATTTTTATAGTATCGGAGATATGCGACTTTTAAATTTTATATAATGCTTTTAAAAACGTGAGGCCTTAGGATGTATTACATTGTTTCAACAATCAAAGTGTTTATTTCAAATCTCCACGACGACGACTACAATCATGCACAAATAGATTGTTTTCTTTATTGTTATGAGTGTTTCTATGGTAACTAAGCATGAATATTACACATGGATTAATTTTTTTCTGATGAGCCAATAGAGAGCTTGGACCTGATTACATTGAGTGTAAAGTCACTTCTGTATCTTTTATAGTAACAGAGATATGCGAGTTTTACATTTTTTATAATGTTTTTAAAAACCTGAGGCCTTAGGATGTATTACATTGTTTCAAAAATCAAAGTGGTTATTTCAAATCTCCACGACGACGACTACAATCATGCACAAATAGATTGTTTACTTTATTGTTATGAGAGTTTCTATGGTAACTAAGCATGAATATTACACATGGATTAATTTTTTTCCTGATGAGCCACTATAGAGATTCTACCTGATTACATTGAGTGTGAAGTCACTTCTGTATTTGTTATAGTAACGGAGATATGCGACTTTTAAATTTTATATAATGATTTTAAAAACGTGAGGCCTTAGGATGTATTACATTGTTTCAACAATCAAAGTGTTTATCTCAAATCTCCACGACGACGACTACAATCATGCACAAATAGATTGTTTACTTTATTGTTATGAGTGTTTCTATGGTAACTAAGCACGAATATTACACATGGATTACTTTATTGTTATGAGTGTTTCTATGGTAACTAAGCATGAATATTAAACATGGATTATTTTTTCTCTGATGAGCCAATAGAGAGCTTGGACCTGATTACATTGAGTGTAAAGTCACTTCTGTATCTTTTATAGTAACAGAGATATGCGAGTTTTAAATTTTTTATAATGATTTTAAAACCTGAGGCCTTAGGATGCATTACATTGTTTCAACAATCAAAGTGGTTATTTCAAATCTCCACGACGACGAATACAATCATGCACAAATAGATTGTTTATTTTATTGGTATGTGAGTTTCTATAGTAACTAAGCATGAATATTAAACATGGATTATTTTTTTTCTAATGAGCCAATAGAGAGCTTCTACCTGATTACATTGAGTGTAAAGTCACTTCTGTATTTTTTATAGTAATAGAGATATGCGACTTTTAAATTTTATATAATGCTTTTAAAAACGTGAGGACTTAGGATGTATTACATTGTTTCAACAATCAAAGTGTTTATTTCAAATCTCCACGACGACGACTACAATCATGCACAAATAGATTGTTTACTTTATTGTTATGAGAATTTCTATGGTAACTAAGCATGAATATTACACATGGATTAATTTTTTCCTGATGAGCCAATAGAGAGCTTCGACCTGATTACATTGAGTGTAAAGTAAGTTCTGTATCTTTTATAGTAACGGAGATATGCGAGTTTGAAATTTTATATAATGTTTTTGAAAACGTGAGGCTTTAGGATGTATTACATTGTTTCAACAATCAAAGTGATTATTTCAAATCTCCATGACGACGACTACAATCATGCACAAATAGATTGTTTACTTTATTGTTATGAGAGTTTCTATGGTAACTAAGCACGAATATTACACATGGATTAAATTTTTTCTAATGAGCCAATAGAGAGCTTGGACCTGATTACATTGAGTGTAAAATCACTTCTGTATCTTCTATAGTAACGGAGATATGCGAGTTTTAAATTTTATATAATGCTTTTAAAAACGTGAGGCCTTAGGTTGTATTACATTGTTTCAACAATCAAAGTGTTTATTTCAAATCTCCACGACGACGACTACAATCATGCACAAATAGATTGTTTACTTTATTGTTATGAGTGTTTCTATGGTAACTAAGCATGAATATTACACATGGATTATTTTTTTCTGATGAGCCAATAGAGAGCTTATACCTGATTACATTGAGTGTAAAATCACTTCTGTATCTTCTATAGTAACGGAGATATGCGAGTTTTAAATTTTATATATTGTTTTTAAAAACGTGAGGCCTTAGGATGTATTACATTGTTTCAACAATCAAAGTGGTTATTTCAAATCTCCACGACGACGACTACAACCATGCAGAAATAGATTGTTTACTTTATTGTTATGAGAATTTCTATGATAACTAAGCATGAATATTACGCATGGATTAAATTTTTCCTGATGAGCCAATAGAGAGCTTCGACCTGATTACTTTGAGTGTAAAGTCACTTCTGTATCTTTTATAGTAACAGAGATATGCGAGTTTTAAATTTTATATAATGTTTTTAAAAACGAGAGGCCTTAGGATGTATTACATTGTTTCAACAATCAAAGTGGTTATTTCAAATCTCCAGGAAGACGACTACAATCATGCACAAATTGATTGTTTACTTTACTGTTATGAGTGTTTCTATGGTAACTAAGCATGAATATTAAACATGGATTATTTTTTTTCTGATGAGCCAATAGAAAGCTTCGACCTGATTACATTGAGTGTAAAGTCACTTCTGTATCTTTTATAGTAACAGAGATGTGCGAGTTTTAAATTTTACATAATGTTTTTAAAACGTGAGGCCTTAGGATGTATTACATTGTTTCAAGAATCAAAGTGGTTATTTCAAATCTCCACGACGACGACTACAATCATGCACAAATAGATTGTTTACTTTATTGTTATGAGAGTTTCTAAGGTAACTAAGCATGAATATTACACATGGATTAATTTTTTTTCCTTATGAGCCAATAGAGAGCTTCTACCTGATTACATTGAGTGTAAAGTCACTTCTGTATTTTTTATAGTAACGGAGATATGTGACTTTAAAATTTTATATAATGCTTTTAAAAACGTGAGGCCTTAGGATGTATTACATTGTTTCAACAATCAAAGTGTTTATTTCAAATCTCCACGACGACGACTACAATCATGCACAAATAGATTGTTTACTTTATTGTTATGAGTGTTTCTATGGTAACTAAGCATGAATATTACACATGGATAAATTTTTTCCTGATGAGCCAATAGAGAGCTTCGACCTGATTACATTGAGTGTAAAGTAAGTTCTGTATCTTCTATAGTAACGGAGATATGCGAGTTTTAAATTTTATATAATGTTTTTAAAAACCTGAGGCCTTAGGATGTATTACATTGTTTCAACAATCAAAGTGGTTATTTCAAATCTCCACGACGACGACTACAATCATGCACAAATAGATTGTTTACTTAATTGTTATGAGAGTTTCTATGGTAACTAATCATGAATATTACACATGGATTAATTTTTTTCCTGATGAGCCAATAGAGAGCTTCTAGCTGATTACATTGAATGTAAAGTCACTTCTGTATTTTTATAGTATCGGAGATATGCGACTTTTAAATTTTATATAATGCTTTTAAAAACGTGAGGCCTTAGGTTGTATTACATTGTTTCAACAATCAAAGTGTTTATTTCAAATCTCCACGACGACGACTACAATCATGCACAAATAGATTGTTTACTTTATTGTTATGAGTGTTTCTATGGTAACTAAGCATGAATATTACACATGGATTAATTTTTTTCTGATGAGCCAATAGAGAGCTTGGACCTGATTACATTGAGTGTAAAGTCACTTCTGTATCTTTTATAGTAACAGAGATATGCGAGTTTTAAATTTTTTATAATGTTTTTAAAAACCTGAGGCCTTAGGATGTATTACATTGTTTCAAAAATCAAAGTGGTTATTTCAAATCTCCACGACGACGACTACAATCATGCACAAATAGATTGTTTACTTTATTGTTATGAGAGTTTCTATGGTAACTAAGCATGAATATTACACATGGATTAATTTTTTTCCTTATGAGCCACTATAGAAATTCTACCTGATTACATTGAGTGTGAAGTCACTTCTGTATTTGTTATAGTAACGGAGATATGCGACTTTTAAATTTTATATAATGATTTTAAAAACGTGAGGCCTTAGGATGTATTACATTGTTTCAACAATCAAAGTGTTTATCTCAAATCTCCACGACGACGACTACAATCATGCACAAATAGATTGTTTACTTTATTGTTATGAGTGTTTCTATGGTAACTAAGCACGAATATTACACATGGATTACTTTATTGTTATGAGTGTTTCTATGGTAACTAAGCATGAATATTAAACATGGATTATTTTTTTTCTGATGAGCCAATAGAGAGCTTGGACCTGATTACATTGAGTGTAAAGTCACTTCTGTATCTTTTATAGTAACAGAGATATGCGAGTTTTAAATTTTTTATAATGATTTTAAAACCTGAGGCCTTAGGATGCATTACATTGTTTCAACAATCAAAGTGGTTATTTCAAATCTCCACGACGACGAATACAATCATGCACAAATAGATTGTTTATTTTATTGGTATGTGAGTTTCTATAGTAACTAAGCATGAATATTAAACATGGATTATTTTTTTTCTAATGAGCCAATAGAGAGCTTCTACCTGATTACATTGAGTGTAGAGTCACTTCTGTATTTTTTATAGTAATAGAGATATGCGACTTTTAAATTTTATATAATGCTTTTAAAAACGTGAGGCCTTAGGATGTATTACATTGTTTCAACAATCAAAGTGTTTATTTCAAATCTCCACGACGACGACTACAATCATGCACAAATAGATTGTTTACTTTATTGATATGAGTGTTTCTATGGTAACTAAGCACGAATATTACACATGGATTACTTTATTGTTATGAGTGTTTCTATGGTAACTAAGCATGAATATTAAACATGGATTATTTTTTTTCTGATGAGCCAATAGAGAGCTTGGACCTGATTACATTGAGTGTAAAGTCACTTCTGTATCTTTTATAGTAACAGAGATATGCGAGTTTTAAATTTTTTATAATGTTTTTAAAACCTGAGACATTAGGATGCATTACATTGTTTCAACAATCAAAGTGGTTATTTCAAATCTCCACGACGACGAATACAATCATGCACAAATAGATTGTTTATTTTATTGGTATGTGAGTTTCTATGGTAACTAAGCATGAATATTAAACATGGATTATTTTTTTTCTAATGAGCCAATAGAGAGCTTCTACCTGATTACATTGAGTGTAAAGTCACTTCTGTATTTTTTATAGTAATAGAGATATGCGACTTTTAAATTTTATATTATGCTTTTAAAAACGTGAGGCCTTAGGATGTATTAAATTGTTTCAACAATCAAAGTGTTTATTTCAAATCTCCACGAATACGACTACAATCATGCACAAATTGATTGTTTATTTTATTGGTATGTGAGTTTCTATGGTAACTAAGCATGAATATTAAACATGGATTATTTTTTTTCTAATGAGCCAATAGAGAGCTTGGACCTGATTACATTGAGTGTAAAGTCACTTCTGTATCTTTTATAGTAACAGAGATATGCGAGTTTTAAATTTTTTATAATGTTTTTAAAACCTGAGGCCTTAGGATGCATTACATTGTTTCAACAATCAAAGTGGTTATTTCAAATCTCCACGACGACGAATACAATCATGCACAAATAGATTGTTTACTTTATTGTTATGAGAGTTTCTATGGTAACTAAGCATGAATATTACACATGGATTAATTTTTTTCCTGATGAGCCAATAGAGAGCTTCTAGCTGATTACATTGAATGTAAAGTCACTTCTGTATTTTTATAGTATCGGAGATATGCGACTTTTAAATTTTATATAATGCTTTTAAAAACGTGAGGCCTTAGGATGTATTACATTGTTTCAACAATCAAAGTGTTTATTTCAAATCTCCACGACGACGACTACAATCATGCACAAATAGATTGTTTTCTTTATTGTTATGAGTGTTTCTATGGTAACTAAGCATGAATATTACACATGGATTAATTTTTTTCTGATGAGCCAATAGAGAGCTTGGACCTGATTACATTGAGTGTAAAGTCACTTCTGTATCTTTTATAGTAACAGAGATATGCGAGTTTTACATTTTTTATAATGTTTTTAAAAACCTGAGGCCTTAGGATGTATTACATTGTTTCAAAAATCAAAGTGGTTATTTCAAATCTCCACGACGACGACTACAATCATGCACAAATAGATTGTTTACTTTATTGTTATGAGAGTTTCTATGGTAACTAAGCATGAATATTACACATGGATTAATTTTTTTCCTGATGAGCCACTATAGAGATTCTACCTGATTACATTGAGTGTGAAGTCACTTCTGTATTTGTTATAGTAACGGAGATATGCGACTTTTAAATTTTATATAATGATTTTAAAAACGTGAGGCCTTAGGATGTATTACATTGTTTCAACAATCAAAGTGTTTATCTCAAATCTCCACGACGACGACTACAATCATGCACAAATAGATTGTTTACTTTATTGTTATGAGTGTTTCTATGGTAACTAAGCACGAATATTACACATGGATTACTTTATTGTTATGAGTGTTTCTATGGTAACTAAGCATGAATATTAAACATGGATTATTTTTTCTCTGATGAGCCAATAGAGAGCTTGGACCTGATTACATTGAGTGTAAAGTCACTTCTGTATCTTTTATAGTAACAGAGATATGCGAGTTTTAAATTTTTTATAATGATTTTAAAACCTGAGGCCTTAGGATGCATTACATTGTTTCAACAATCAAAGTGGTTATTTCAAATCTCCACGACGACGAATACAATCATGCACAAATAGATTGTTTATTTTATTGGTATGTGAGTTTCTATAGTAACTAAGCATGAATATTAAACATGGATTATTTTTTTTCTAATGAGCCAATAGAGAGCTTCTACCTGATTACATTGAGTGTAAAGTCACTTCTGTATTTTTTATAGTAATAGAGATATGCGACTTTTAAATTTTATATAATGCTTTTAAAAACGTGAGGACTTAGGATGTATTACATTGTTTCAACAATCAAAGTGTTTATTTCAAATCTCCACGACGACGACTAAAATCATGCACAAATAGATTGTTTACTTTATTGTTATGAGAATTTCTATGGTAACTAAGCATGAATATTACACATGGATTAATTTTTTCCTGATGAGCCAATAGAGAGCTTCGACCTGATTACATTGAGTGTAAAGTAAGTTCTGTATCTTTTATAGTAACGGAGATATGCGAGTTTGAAATTTTATATAATGTTTTTGAAAACGTGAGGCTTTAGGATGTATTACATTGTTTCAACAATCAAAGTGATTATTTCAAATCTCCATGACGACGACTACAATCATGCACAAATAGATTGTTTACTTTATTGTTATGAGAGTTTCTATGGTAACTAAGCACGAATATTACACATGGATTAAATTTTTTCTAATGAGCCAATAGAGAGCTTGGACCTGATTACATTGAGTGTAAAATCACTTCTGTATCTTCTATAGTAACGGAGATATGCGAGTTTTAAATTTTATATAATGCTTTTAAAAACGTGAGGCCTTAGGTTGTATTACATTGTTTCAACAATCAAAGTGTTTATTTCAAATCTCCACGACGACGACTACAATCATGCACAAATAGATTGTTTACTTTATTGTTATGAGTGTTTCTATGGTAACTAAGCATGAATATTACACATGGATTATTTTTTTCTGATGAGCCAATAGAGAGCTTATACCTGATTACATTGAGTGTAAAATCACTTCTGTATCTTCTATAGTAACGGAGATATGCGAGTTTTAAATTTTATATATTGTTTTTAAAAACGTGAGGCCTTAGGATGTATTACATTGTTTCAACAATCAAAGTGGTTATTTCAAATCTCCACGACGACGACTACAACCATGCACAAATAGATTGTTTACTTTATTGTTATGAGAATTTCTATGATAACTAAGCATGAATATTACGCATGGATTAAATTTTTCCTGATGAGCCAATAGAGAGCTTCGACCTGATTACTTTGAGTGTAAAGTCACTTCTGTATCTTTTATAGTAACAGAGATATGCGAGTTTTAAATTTTATATAATGTTTTTAAAAACGAGAGGCCTTAGGATGTATTACATTGTTTCAACAATCAAAGTGGTTATTTCAAATCTCCAGGAAGACGACTACAATCATGCACAAATTGATTGTTTACTTTACTGTTATGAGTGTTTCTATGGTAACTAAGCATGAATATTAAACATGGATTATTTTTTTTCTGATGAGCCAATAGAAAGCTTCGACCTGATTACATTGAGTGTAAAGTCACTTCTGTATCTTTTATAGTAACAGAGATGTGCGAGTTTTAAATTTTACATAATGTTTTTAAAACGTGAGGCCTTAGGATGTATTACATTGTTTCAAGAATCAAAGTGGTTATTTCAAATCTCCACGACGACGACTACAATCATGCACAAATAGATTGTTTACTTTATTGTTATGAGAGTTTCTAAGGTAACTAAGCATGAATATTACACATGGATTAATTTTTTTTCCTTATGAGCCAATAGAGAGCTTCTACCTGATTACATTGAGTGTAAAGTCACTTCTGTATTTTTTATAGTAACGGAGATATGTGACTTTAAAATTTTATATAATGCTTTTAAAAACGTGAGGCCTTATGATGTATTACATTGTTTCAACAATCAAAGTGTTTATTTCAAATCTCCACGACGACGACTACAATCATGCACAAATAGATTGTTTACTTTATTGTTATGAGTGTTTCTATGGTAACTAAGCATGAATATTACACATGGATAAATTTTTTCCTGATGAGCCAATAGAGAGCTTCGACCTGATTACATTGAGTGTAAAGTAAGTTCTGTATCTTCTATAGTAACGGAGATATGCGAGTTTTAAATTTTATATAATGTTTTTAAAAACCTGAGGCCTTAGGATGTATTACATTGTTTCAACAATCAAAGTGGTTATTTCAAATCTCCACGACGACGACTACAATCATGCACAAATAGATTGTTTACTTTATTGTTATGAGAGTTTCTATGGTAACTAATCATGAATATTACACATGGATTAATTTTTTTCCTGATGAGCCAATAGAGAGCTTCTAGCTGATTACATTGAATGTAAAGTCACTTCTGTATTTTTATAGTATCGGAGATATGCGACTTTTAAATTTTATATAATGCTTTTAAAAACGTGAGGCCTTAGGTTGTATTACATTGTTTCAACAATCAAAGTGTTTATTTCAAATCTCCACGACGACGACTACAATCATGCACAAATAGATTGTTTACTTTATTGTTATGAGTGTTTCTATGGTAACTAAGCATGAATATTACACATGGATTAATTTTTTTCTGATGAGCCAATAGAGAGCTTGGACCTGATTACATTGAGTGTAAAGTCACTTCTGTATCTTTTATAGTAACAGAGATATGCGAGTTTTAAATTTTTTATAATGTTTTTAAAAACCTGAGGCCTTAGGATGTATTACATTGTTTCAAAAATCAAAGTGGTTATTTCAAATCTCCACGACGACGACTACAATCATGCACAAATAGATTGTTTACTTTATTGTTATGAGAGTTTCTATGGTAACTAAGCATGAATATTACACATGGATTAATTTTTTTCCTTATGAGCCACTATAGAAATTCTACCTGATTACATTGAGTGTGAAGTCACTTCTGTATTTGTTATAGTAACGGAGATATGCGACTTTTAAATTTTATATAATGATTTTAAAAACGTGAGGCCTTAGGATGTATTACATTGTTTCAACAATCAAAGTGTTTATCTCAAATCTCCACGACGACGACTACAATCATGCACAAATAGATTGTTTACTTTATTGTTATGAGTGTTTCTATGGTAACTAAGCACGAATATTACACATGGATTACTTTATTGTTATGAGTGTTTCTATGGTAACTAAGCATGAATATTAAACATGGATTATTTTTTTTCTGATGAGCCAATAGAGAGCTTGGACCTGATTACATTGAGTGTAAAGTCATTTCTGTATCTTTTATAGTAACAGAGATATGCGAGTTTTAAATTTTTTATAATGATTTTAAAACCTGAGGCCTTAGGATGCATTACATTGTTTCAACAATCAAAGTGGTTATTTCAAATCTCCACGACGACGAATACAATCATGCACAAATAGATTGTTTATTTTATTGGTATGTGAGTTTCTATAGTAACTAAGCATGAATATTAAACATGGATTATTTTTTTTCTAATGAGCCAATAGAGAGCTTCTACCTGATTACATTGAGTGTAGAGTCACTTCTGTATTTTTTATAGTAATAGAGATATGCGACTTTTAAATTTTATATAATGCTTTTAAAAACGTGAGGCCTTAGGATGTATTACATTGTTTCAACAATCAAAGTGTTTATTTCAAATCTCCACGACGACGACTACAATCATGCACAAATAGATTGTTTACTTTATTGATATGAGTGTTTCTATGGTAACTAAGCACGAATATTACACATGGATTACTTTATTGTTATGAGTGTTTCTATGTTAACTAAGCATGAATATTAAACATGGATTATTTTTTTTCTGATGAGCCAATAGAGAGCTTGGACCTGATTACATTGAGTGTAAAGTCACTTCTGTATCTTTTATAGTAACAGAGATATGCGAGTTTTAAATTTTTTATAATGTTTTTAAAACCTGAGACATTAGGATGCATTACATTGTTTCAACAATCAAAGTGGTTATTTCAAATCTCCACGACGACGAATACAATCATGCACAAATAGATTGTTTATTTTATTGGTATGTGAGTTTCTATGGTAACTAAGCATGAATATTAAACATGGATTATTTTTTTTCTAATGAGCCAATAGAGAGCTTCTACCTGATTACATTGAGTGTAAAGTCACTTCTGTATTTTTTATAGTAATAGAGATATGCGACTTTTAAATTTTATATTATGCTTTTAAAAACGTGAGGCCTTAGGATGTATTAAATTGTTTCAACAATCAAAGTGTTTATTTCAAATCTCCACGAATACGACTACAATCATGCACAAATTGATTGTTTATTTTATTGGTATGTGAGTTTCTATGGTAACTAAGCATGAATATTAAACATGGATTATTTTTTTTCTGATGAGCCAATAGAGAGCTTGGACCTGATTACATTGAGTGTAAAGTCACTTCTGTATCTTTTATAGTAACAGAGATATGCGAGTTTTAAATTTTTTATAATGTTTTTAAAACCTGAGGCCTTAGGATGCATTACATTGTTTCAACAATCAAAGTGGTTATTTCAAATCTCCACGACGACGAATACAATCATGCACAAATAGATTGTTTACTTTATTGTTATGAGAGTTTCTATGGTAACTAAGCATGAATATTACACATGGATTAATTTTTTTCCTGATGAGCCAATAGAGAGCTTCTAGCTGATTACATTGAATGTAAAGTCACTTCTGTATTTTTATAGTATCGGAGATATGCGACTTTTAAATTTTATATAATGCTTTTAAAAACGTGAGGCCTTAGGATGTATTACATTGTTTCAACAATCAAAGTGTTTATTTCAAATCTCCACGACGACGACTACAATCATGCACAAATAGATTGTTTTCTTTATTGTTATGAGTGTTTCTATGGTAACTAAGCATGAATATTACACATGGATTAATTTTTTTCTGATGAGCCAATAGAGAGCTTGGACCTGATTACATTGAGTGTAAAGTCACTTCTGTATCTTTTATAGTAACAGAGATATGCGAGTTTTACATTTTTTATAATGTTTTTAAAAACCTGAGGCCTTAGGATGTATTACATTGTTTCAAAAATCAAAGTGGTTATTTCAAATCTCCACGACGACGACTACAATCATGCACAAATAGATTGTTTACTTTATTGTTATGAGAGTTTCTATGGTAACTAAGCATGAATATTACACATGGATTAATTTTTTTCCTGATGAGCCACTATAGAGATTCTACCTGATTACATTGAGTGTGAAGTCACTTCTGTATTTGTTATAGTAACGGAGATATGCGACTTTTAAATTTTATATAATGATTTTAAAAACGTGAGGCCTTAGGATGTATTACATTGTTTCAACAATCAAAGTGTTTATCTCAAATCTCCACGACGACGACTACAATCATGCACAAATAGATTGTTTACTTTATTGTTATGAGTGTTTCTATGGTAACTAAGCACGAATATTACACATGGATTACTTTATTGTTATGAGTGTTTCTATGGTAACTAAGCATGAATATTAAACATGGATTATTTTTTCTCTGATGAGCCAATAGAGAGCTTGGACCTGATTACATTGAGTGTAAAGTCACTTCTGTATCTTTTATAGTAACAGAGATATGCGAGTTTTAAATTTTTTATAATGATTTTAAAACCTGAGGCCTTAGGATGCATTACATTGTTTCAACAATCAAAGTGGTTATTTCAAATCTCCACGACGACGAATACAATCATGCACAAATAGATTGTTTATTTTATTGGTATGTGAGTTTCTATAGTAACTAAGCATGAATATTAAACATGGATTATTTTTTTTCTAATGAGCCAATAGAGAGCTTCTACCTGATTACATTGAGTGTAAAGTCACTTCTGTATTTTTTATAGTAATAGAGATATGCGACTTTTAAATTTTATATAATGCTTTTAAAAACGTGAGGACTTAGGATGTATTACATTGTTTCAACAATCAAAGTGTTTATTTCAAATCTCCACGACGACGACTACAATCATGCACAAATAGATTGTTTACTTTATTGTTATGAGAGTTTCTATGGTAACTAAGCATGAATATTACACATGGATTAATTTTTTCCTGATGAGCCAATAGAGAGCTTCGACCTGATTACATTGAGTGTAAAGTAAGTTCTGTATCTTTTATAGTAACGGAGATATGCGAGTTTGAAATTTTATATAATGTTTTTGAAAACGTGAGGCTTTAGGATGTATTACATTGTTTCAACAATCAAAGTGATTATTTCAAATCTCCACGACGACGACTACAATCATGCACAAATAGATTGTTTACTTTATTGTTATGAGAGTTTCTATGGTAACTAAGCACGAATATTACACATGGATTAAATTTTTTCTAATGAGCCAATAGAGAGCTTGGACCTGATTACATTGAGTGTAAAATCACTTCTGTATCTTCTATAGTAACGGAGATATGCGAGTTTTAAATTGTATATAATGCTTTTAAAAACGTGAGGCCTTAGGATGTATTACATTGTTTCAACAATCAAAGTGGTTATTTCAAATCTCCACGACGACGACTACAACCATGCACAAATTGATTGTTTACTTTATTGTTATGAGAATTTCTATGATAACTAAGCATGAATATTACGCATGGATTAAATTTTTCCTGATGAGCCAATAGAGAGCTTCGACCTGATTACTTTGAGTGTAAAGTCACTTCTGTATCTTTTATAGTAACAGAGATATGCGAGTTTTAAATTTTATATAATGTTTTTAAAAACGAGAGGCCTTAGGATGTATTACATTGTTTCAACAATCAAAGTGGTTATTTCAAATCTCCAGGAAGACGACTACAATCATGCACAAATTGATTGTTTACTTTACTGTTATGAGTGTTTCTATGGTAACTAAGCATGAATATTAAACATGGATTATTTTTTTTCTGATGAGCCAATAGAAAGCTTCGACCTGATTACATTGAGTGTAAAGTCACTTCTGTATCTTTTATAGTAACAGAGATGTGCGAGTTTTAAATTTTACATAATGTTTTTAAAACGTGAGGCCTTAGGATGTATTACATTGTTTCAAGAATCAAAGTGGTTATTTCAAATCTCCACGACGACGACTACAATCATGCACAAATAGATTGTTTACTTTATTGTTATGAGAGTTTCTATGGTAACTAAGCATGAATATTACACATGGATTAATTTTTTTTCCTTATGAGCCAATAGAGAGCTTCTACCTGATTACATTGAGTGTAAAGTCACTTCTGTATTTTTTATAGTAACGGAGATATGTGACTTTAAAATTTTATATAATGCTTTTAAAAACGTGAGGCCTTAGGATGTATTACATTGTTTCAACAATCAAAGTGTTTATTTCAAATCTCCACGACGACGACTACAATCATGCACAAATAGATTGTTTACTTTATTGTTATGAGTGTTTCTATGGTAACTAAGCATGAATATTACACATGGATTAATTTTTTTCTGATGAGCCAATAGAGAGCTTGGACCTGATTACATTGAGTGTAAAGTCACTGCTGTATCTTTTATAGTAACAGAGATATGCGAGTTTTAAATTTTTTATAATGTTTTTAAAACCTGAGGCCTTAGGATGCATTACATTGTTTCAACAATCAAAGAGGTTATTTCTAATCTCCACGACGAAGACTACAATCATGCACAAATAGATTTTTTACTTTATTGTTATAAGAGTTTCTATGGTAACTAAGCATGAATATTACACATGGATTAATTTTTTCCTGATGAGCCAATAGAGAGCTTGGACCTGATTACATTGAGTGTAAAATCACTTCTGTATCTTCTATAGTAACGGTGATATGCGAGTTTTAAATTTTACATAATGCTTTTAAAAACGTGAGGCCTTAGGATGTATTACATTGTTTCAACAATCAAAGTGTTTATTTCAAATCTCCACGACGACGACTACAATCATGCACAAATAGATTGTTTACTTTATTTTTATGAGTGTTTCTATGGTAACTAAGCATGAATATTACACATGGATTATTTTTTTTCTGATGAGCCAATAGAGAGCTTGGACCTGATTACATTGAGTGTAAAGTCACTTCTGTATCTTTTATAGTAACAGAGATATGCGAGTTTTAAATTTTTTATAATGTTTTTAAAAACCTGAGGCCTTAGGATGTATTACATTGTTTCAACAATCAAAGTGGTTATTTCAAATCTCCACGACGACGACTACAATCATGCACAAATAGATTGTTTACTTTATTGTTATGAGAGTTTCTATGGTAACTAAGCATGAATATTACACATGGATTAATTTTTTTCCTGATGAGCCAATAGAGAGCTTCTAGCTGATTACATTGAAAGTAAAGTCACTTCTGTATTTTTATAGTATCGGAGATATGCGACTTTTAAATTTTATATAATGCTTTTAAAAACGTGAGGCCTTAGGATGGATTACATTGTTTCAACAATCAAAGTGTTTATTTCAAATCTCCACGACGACGACTACAATCATGAACAAATAGATTGTTTACTTTATTGTTATGAGTGTTTCTATGGTAACTAAGCATGAATATTACACATGGATTAATTTTTTTCTGATGAGCCAATAGAGAGCTTGGACCTGATTACATTGAGTGTAAAGTCACTTCTGTATCTTTTATAGTAACAGAGATATGCGAGTTTTAAATTTTTTATAATGTTTTTAAAAACCTGAGGCCTTAGGATGCATTACATTGTTTCAAAAATCAAAGTGGTTATTTCAAATCTCCACGACGACGACTACAATCATGCACAAATAGATTGTTTACTTTATTGTTATGAGAGTTTCTATGGTAACTAAGCATGAATATTACACATGGATTAATTTTTTTCCTGATGAGCCAATAGAGAGCTTGGACATGATTACATTGAGTGTAAAGTCACTTCTGTATCTTTTATAGTAACAGAGATGTGCGAGTTTTAAATTTTACATAATGTTTTTAAAAACGTGACGCCTTAGGATGTATTACATTGTTTCAACAATCAAAGTGGTTATTTCAAATCTCCACGACGACGACTACAACCATGCACAAATAGATTGTTTATTTATTGTTATGAGAGTTTCTATGATAACTAAGCATGAATATTACGCATGGATTAAATTTTTCCTGATGAGCCAATAGAGAGCTTCGACCTGATTACATTGAGTGTAAAGTCACTTCTGTATCTTTTATAGTAACAGAGATGTGCGAGTTTTAAATTTTACATAATGTTTTTAAAACGTGAGGCCTTAGGATGTATTACATTGTTTCAACAATCAAAGTGGTTATTTCAAATCTCCACGACGACGACTACAATCATGCACAAATAGATTGTTTACTTTATTGTTATGAGAGTTTCTATGGTAACTAAGCATGAATACTACACATGGATTAATTTTTTTCCTCATGAGCCAATAGAGAGCTTCTAGCTGATTACATTGAGTGTGAAGTCACTTCTGTATTTTTTATAGTAACGGAGATATGCGACTTTTAAATTTTATATAATGATTTTAAAAACGTGAGGCCTTAGGATGTATTACATTGTTTCAACAATCAAAGTGTTTATTTCAAATCTCCACGACGACGACTACAATCATGCACAAATAGATTGTTTACTTTATTGTTATGAGTTTTTCTATGGTAACTAATCATGAATATTACACATGGATTAATTTTTTTCTAATGAGCCAATAGAGAGCTTGGACCTGATTACATTGAGTGTAAAGTCACTTCTGTATCTTTTATAGTAACAGAGATATGCGAGTTTTAAATTTTTTATAATGTTTTTAAAACCTGAGGCCTTAGGATGCATTACATTGTTTCAACAATCAAAGTGGTTATTTCAAATCTCCACGACGACGACTACATTCATGCACAAATAGATTGTTTATTTTATTGGTATGTGAGTTTCTATGGTAACTAAGCATGAATATTAAACATGGATTATTTTTTTTCTAATGAGCCAATAGAGAGCTTCTACCTGATTACATTGAGTGTAAAGTCACTTCCGTATTTTTTATAGTAATAGAGATATGCGACTTTTAAATTTTATATAATGCTTTTAAAAACGTGAAGCCTTAGGATGTATTACATTGTTTCAACAATCAAAGTGGTTATTTCAAATCTCCACGACGACGACTACAATCATGCACAAATAGATTGTTTACTTTATTGTTATGAGAGTTTCTATGGTAACTAAGCATGAATATTACACATGGATTAATTTTTTTCCTTATGAGCCAATAGAGAGCTTCTACCTGATTACATTGAGTGTGAAGTCACTTCTGTATTTTTTATAGTAACGGAGATATGCGACTTTTAAATTTTATATAATGATTTTAAAAACGTGAGGCCTTAGGATGTATTACATTGTTTCAACAATCAAAGTGTTTATTTCAAATCTCCACGACGACGACTACAATCATGCACAAATAGATTGTTTACTTTATTGTTATGAGTGTTTCTATGGTAACTAAGCACGAATATTACACATGGATTACTTTATTGTTATGAGTGTTTCTATGGTAACTAAGCATGAATATTAAACATGGATTATTTTTTTTCTGATGAGCCAATAGAGAGCTTGGACCTGATTACATTGAGTGTAAAGTCACTTCTGTATCTTTTATAGTAACAGAGATATGCGAGTTTTAAATTTTTTATAATGTTTTTAAAACCTGAGGCCTTAGGATGCATTACATTGTTTCAACAATCAAAGTGGTTATTTCAAATCTCCACGACGACGAATACAATCATGCACAAATAGATTGTTTACTTTATTGTTATGAGTGTTTCTATGGTAACTAAGCATGAATATTACACATGGATTAATTTTTTTCTGATGAGCCAATAGAGAGCTTGGACCTGATTACATTGAGTGTAAAGTCACTTCTGTATCTTTTTTAGTAACAGAGATATGCGAGTTTTAAATTTTTTATAATGTTTTTAAAACCTGAGGCCTTAGGATGCATTACATTGTTTCAACAATCAAAGTGGTTATTTCTAATCTCCACGACGAAGACTACAATCATGCACAAACAGATTGTTTATTTTATTGGTATGTGAGTTTCTATGGTAACTAAGCATGAATATTAAACATGGATTATTTTTTTTCTAATGAGCCAATAGAGAGCTTGGACCTGATTACATTGAGTGTAAAGTCACTTCTGTATCTTTTATAGTAACAGAGATGTGCGAGTTTTAAATTTTACATAATGTTTTTAAAACGTGAGGCCTTAGGATGTATTACATTGTTTCAACAATCAAAGTGGTTATTTCAAATCTCCACGACGACGACTACAATCATGCACAAATAGATTGTTTACTTTATTGTTATGAGAGTTTCTATGGTAACTAAGCATTAATATTACACATGGATTAATTTTTTTCCTTATGAGCCAATAGAGAGCTTCTACCTGATTTCATTGAGTGTAAAGTCACTTCTGTATTTTTTATAGTAACGGAGATATACGACTTTTAAATTTTATATAATGTTTTTAAAACGTGAGGCCTTAGGATGTATTACATTGTTTCAACAATCAAAGTGGTTATTTCAAATCTCCACGACGACGACTACAATCATGCACAAATAGATTGTTTACTTTATTGTTATGAGAGTTTCTATGGTAACTAAGCATGAATACTACACATGGATTAATTTTTTTCCTCATGAGCCAATAGAGAGCTTCTACCTGATTACATTGAGTGTGAAGTCACTTCTGTATTTTTTATAGTAACGGAGATATGCGACTTTTAAATTTTATATAATGATTTTAAAAACGTGAGGCCTTAGGATGTATTACATTGTTTCAACAATCAAAGTGTTTATTTCAAATCTCCACGACGACGACTACAATCATGCACAAATAGATTGTTTACTTTATTGTTATGAGTTTTTCTATGGTAACTAAGCATGAATATTACACATGGATTAATTTTTTTCTAATGAGCCAATAGAGAGCTTGGACCTGATTACATTGAGTGTAAAGTCACTTCTGTATCTTTTATAGTAACAGAGATATGCGAGTTTTAAATTTTTTATAATGTTTTTAAAACCTGAGGCCTTAGGATGCATTACATTGTTTCAACAATCAAAGTGGTTATTTCAAATCTCCACGACGACGACTACAATCATGCACAAATAGATTGTTTATTTTATTGGTATGTGAGTTTCTATGGTAACTAAGCATGAATATTAAACATGGATTATTTTTTTTCTAATGAGCCAATAGAGAGCTTCTACCTGATTACATTGAGTGTAAAGTCACTTCCGTATTTTTTATAGTAATAGAGATATGCGACTTTTAAATTTTATATAATGCTTTTAAAAACGTGAGGCCTTAGGATGTATTACATTGTTTCAACAATCAAAGTGTGTGTTTCAAATCTCCACGACGACGACTACAATCATGCACAAATTGATTGTTTACTTTATTGTTATGAGTGTTTCTATGGTAACTAAGCATGAATATTAAACATGGATTATTTTTTTCTGATGAGCCAATAGAGAGCTTCGACCTGATTACATTGAGTGTAAAGTCACTTCTGTATCTTTTATAGTAACAGAGATGTGCGAGTTTTAAATTTTACATAATGTTTTTAAAACGTGAAGCCTTAGGATGTATTACATTGTTTCAACAATCAAAGTGGTTATTTCAAATCTCCACGACGACGACTACAATCATGCACAAATAGATTGTTTACTTTATTGTTATGAGAGTTTCTATGGTAACTAAGCATGAATATTACACATGGATTAATTTTTTTCCTTATGAGCCAATAGAGAGCTTCTACCTGATTACATTGAGTGTGAAGTCACTTCTGTATTTTTTATAGTAACGGAGATATGCGACTTTTAAATTTTATATAATGATTTTAAAAACGTGAGGCCTTAGGATGTATTACATTGTTTCAACAATCAAAGTGTTTATTTCAAATCTCCACGACGACGACTACAATCATGCACAAATAGATTGTTTACTTTATTGTTATGAGTGTTTCTATGGTAACTAAGCATGAATATTACACATGGATTATTTTTTATCTGATGAGCCAATAGAGAGCTTGGACCTGATTACATTGAGTGTAAAGTCACTTCTGTATCTTCTATAGTAACGGAGATATGCGAGTTTTAAATTTTATATAATGCTTTTAAAAACGTGAGGCCTTAGGTTGTATTACATTGTTTCAACAATCAAAGTGTTTATTTCAAATCTCCACGACGACGACTACAATCATGCACAAATAGATTGTTTACTTTATTGTTATGAGTGTTTCTATGGTAACTAAGCATGAATATTACACATGGATTAATTTTTTTCTGATGAGCCAATAGAGAGCTTGGACCTGATTACATTGAGTGTAAAGTCACTTCTGTATCTTTTATAGTAACAGAGATATGCGAGTTCTAAATTTTTTATAATGTTTTTAAAACCTGAGGCCTTAGGATGCATTACATTGTTTCAACAATCAAAGTGGTTATTTCTAATCTCCACGACGAAGACTACAATCATGCACAAATAGATTTTTTACTTTATTGTTATGAGAGTTTCTATGGTAACTAAGCATGAATATTACACATGGATTAATTTTTTCCTGATGAGCCAATAGAGAGCTTCGACCTGATTACATTGAGTGTAAAGTAAGTTCTGTACCTTTTATAGTAACGGAGATATGCGAGTTTGAAATTTTATAAAATGTTTTTGAAAACCTGAAGCTTTAGGATGTATTACATTGTTTCAACAATCAAAGTGATTATTTCAAATCTCCACGACGACGACTACAATCATGCACAAACAGATTGTTTATTTTATTGGTATGTGAGTTTCTATGGTAACTAAGCATGAATATTAAACATGGATTATTTTTTTTCTAATGAGCCAATAGAGAGCTTGGACCTGATTACATTGAGTGTAAAGTCACTTCTGTATCTTTTATAGTAACAGAGATGTGCGAGTTTTAAATTTTACATAATGTTTTTAAAACGTGAGGCCTTAGGATGTATTACATTGTTTCAACAATCAAAGTGGTTATTTCAAATCTCCACGACGACGACTACAATCATGCACAAATAGATTGTTTACTTTATTGTTATGAGAGTTTCTATGGTAACTAAGCATGAATATTACACATGGATTAATTTTTTTCCTTATGAGCCAATAGAGAGCTTCTACCTGATTTCATTGAGTGTAAAGTCACTTCTGTATTTTTTATAGTAACGGAGATATGCGACTTTTAAATTTTATATAATGCTTTTAAAAACGTGACGCCTTAGGATGTATTACATTGTTTCAACAATCAAAGTGTTTATTTCAAATCTCCAAGACGACGACTACAATCATGCACAAATAAATTGTTTACTTTATTGTTATGAGTGTTTCTATGGTAAATAAGCATGAATATTACACATGGATTAATTTTTTTCTGATGAGCCAATAGAGAGCTTGGACCTGATTACATTGAGTGTAAAGTCACTTCTGTATCTTTTATAGTAACAGAGATATGCGTGTTTTAAATTTTTTATAATGTTTTTAAAAACCTGAGGCCTTAGGATGTATTACATTGTTTCAACAATCAAAGTGGTTATTTCAAATCTCCACGACGACGACTACAATCATGCACAAATTGATTGTTTACTTTATTGTTATGAGTGTTTCTATGGTAACTAAGCATGAATATTAAACATAGATTATTTTTTTTCTGATGAGCCAATAGAGAGCTTGGACCTGATTACATTGAGTGTAAAGTCACTTCTGTATCTTTTATAGTAACAGAGATATGCGAGTTTTAAATTTTTTATAATGTTTTTAAAACCTGAGGCCTTAGGATGCATTACATTGTTTCAACAATCAAAGTGGTTATTTCAAATCTCCACGACGACGACTACAATCATGCACAAATAGATTGTTTATTTTATTGGTATGTGAGTTTCTATGGTAACTAAGCATGAATATTAAACATGGATTATTTTTTTTCTAATGAGCCAATAGAGAGCTTCTACCTGATTACATTGAGTGTAAAGTCACTTCTGTATTTTTTATAGTAATAGAGATATGCGACTTTTAAATTTTATATAATGCTTTTAAAAACGTGAGGCCTTAGGATGTATTACATTGTTTCAACAATCAAAGTGTGTGTTTCAAATCTCCACGACGACGACTACAATCATGCACAAATAGATTGTTTACTTTATTGTTATGAGAGTTTCTATGGTAACTAAGCATGAATATTACACATGGATTATTTTTTTCCTGATGAGCCAATAGAGAGCTTCGACCTGATTACATTGAGTGTAAAGTAAGTTCTGTATCTTTTATAGTAACGGAGATATGCGAGTTTGAAATTTTATATAATGTTTTTGAAAACGTGAGGCTTTAGGATGTATTACATTGTTTCAACAATCAAAGTGATTATTTCAAATCTCCACGACGACGACTACAATCATGCACAAATTGATTGTTTACTTTATTGTTATGAGAGTTTCTATGGTAACTAAGCATGAATATTACACATGGATTAATTTTTTTCCTTATGAGCCAATAGAGAGCTTCTACCTGATTACATTGAGTGTGAAGTCACTTCTGTATTTTTTATAGTAACGGAGATATGCGACTTTTAAATTTTATATAATGATTTTAAAACGTGAGGCCTTAGGATGTATTACATTGTTTCAACAATCAAAGTGTTTATTTCAAATCTCCACGACGACGACTACAATCATGCACAAATAGATTGTTTACTTTATTGTTATGAGTGTTTCTATGGAAACTAAGCACGAATATTACACATGGATTACTTTATTGTTATGAGTGTTTCTATGGTAACTAAGCATGAATATTAAACATGGATTATTTTTTTTCTGATGAGCCAATAGAGAGCTTGGACCTGATTACATTGAGTGTAAAGTCACTTCTGTATCTTTTATAGTAACAGAGATATGCGAGTTTTAAATTTTTTATAATGTTTTTAAAACCTAAGGCCTTAGGATGCATTACATTGTTTCAACAATCAAAGTGGTTATTTCAAATCTCCACGACGACGAATACAATCATGCACAAATAGATTGTTTATTTTATTGGTATGTGAGTTTCTATGGTAACTAAGCATGAATATTAAACATGGATTATTTTTTTTCTAATGAGCCAATAGAGAGCTTCTACCTGATTACATTGAGTGTAAAGTCACTTCTGTATTTTTTATAGTAATAGAGATATGCGACTTTTAAATTTTATATAATGCTTTTAAAGACGTGAGGCCTTAGGATGTATTACATTGTTTCAACAATCAAAGTGTGTGTTTCAAATCTCCACGACGACGACTACAATCATGCACAAATTGATTGTTTACTTTATTGTTATGAGTGTTTCTATGGTAACTAAGCATGAATATTAAACATGGATTATTTTTTTCTGATGAGCCAATAGAGAGCTTCGACCTGATTACATTGACTGTAAAGTCACTTCTGTATCTTTTATAGTAACAGAGATGTGCGAGTTTTAAGTTTTACATAATGTTTTTAAAACGTGAAGCCTTAGGATGTATTACATTGTTTCAACAATCAAAGTGGTTATTTCAAATCTCCACGACGACGACTACAATCATGCACAAATAGATTGTTTACTTTATTGTTATGAGAGTTTCTATGGTAACTAAGCATGAATATTACACATGGATTAATTTTTTTCCTTATGAGCCAATAGAGAGCTTCTACCTGATTACATTGAGTGTGAAGTCACTTCTGTATTTTTTATAGTAACGGAGATATGCGACTTTTAAATTTTATATAATGATTTTAAAAACGTGAGGCCTTAGGATGTATTACATTGTTTCAACAATCAAAGTGTTTATTTCAAATCTCCACGACGACGACTACAATCATGCACAAATAGATTGTTTACTTTATTGTTATGAGTGTTTCTATGGTAACTAAGCATGAATATTACACATGGATTATTTTTTATCTGATGAGCCAATAGAGAGCTTGGACCTGATTACATTGAGTGTAAAGTCACTTCTGTATCTTCTATAGTAACGGAGATATGCGAGTTTTAAATTTTATATAATGCTTTTAAAAACGTGAGGCCTTAGGTTGTATTACATTGTTTCAACAATCAAAGTGTTTATTTCAAATCTCCACGACGACGACTACAATCATGCACAAATAGATTGTTTACTTTATTGTTATGAGTGTTTCTATGGTAACTAAGCATGAATATTAAACATAGATTATTTTTTTTCTGATGAGCCAATAGAGAGCTTGGACCTGATTACATTGAGTGTAAAGTCACTTCTGTATCTTTTATAGTAACAGAGATATGCGAGTTTTAAATTTTTTATAATGTTTTTAAAACCTGAGGCCTTAGGATGCATTACATTGTTTCAACAATCAAAGTGGTTATTTCAAATCTCCACGACGACGACTACAATCATGCACAAATAGACTGTTTATTTTATTGGTATGTGAGTTTCTATGGTAACTAAGCATGAATATTAAACATGGATTATTTTTTTTCTAATGAGCCAATAGAGAGCTTCTACCTGATTACATTGAGTGTAAAGTCACTTCTGTATTTTTTATAGTAATAGAGATATGCGACTTTTAAATTTTATATAATGCTTTTAAAAACGTGAGGCCTTAGGATGTATTACATTGTTTCAACAATCAAAGTGTGTGTTTCAAATCTCCACGACGACGACTACAATCATGCACAAATAGATTGTTTACTTTATTGTTATGAGAGTTTCTATGGTAACTAAGCATGAATATTACACATGGATTATTTTTTTCCTGATGAGCCAATAGAGAGCTTCGACCTGATTACATTGAGTGTAAAGTAAGTTCTGTATCTTTTATAGTAACGGAGATATGCGAGTTTGAAATTTTATATAATGTTTTTGAAAACGTGAGGCTTTAGGATGTATTACATTGTTTCAACAATCAAAGTGATTATTTCAAATCTCCACGACGACGACTACAATCATGCACAAATTGATTGTTTACTTTATTGTTATGAGAGTTTCTATGGTAACTAAGCATGAATATTACACATGGATTAATTTTTTTCCTTATGAGCCAATAGAGAGCTTCTACCTGATTACATTGAGTGTGAAGTCACTTCTGTATTTTTTATAGTAACGGAGATATGCGACTTTTAAATTTTATATAATGATTTTAAAACGTGAGGCCTTAGGATGTATTACATTGTTTCAACAATCAAAGTGTTTATTTCAAATCTCCACGACGACGACTACAATCATGCACAAATAGATTGTTTACTTTATTGTTATGAGTGTTTCTATGGAAACTAAGCACGAATATTACACATGGATTACTTTATTGTTATGAGTGTTTCTATGGTAACTAAGCATGAATATTAAACATGGATTATTTTTTTTCTGATGAGCCAATAGAGAGCTTGGACCTGATTACATTGAGTGTAAAGTCACTTCTGTATCTTTTATAGTAACAGGGATATGCGAGTTTTAAATTTTTTATAATGTTTTTAAAACCTAAGGCCTTAGGATGCATTACATTGTTTCAACAATCAAAGTGGTTATTTCAAATCTCCACGACGACGAATACAATCATGCACAAATAGATTGTTTATTTTATTGGTATGTGAGTTTCTATGGTAACTAAGCATGAATATTAAACATGGATTATTTTTTTTCTAATGAGCCAATAGAGAGCTTCTACCTGATTACATTGAGTGTAAAGTCACTTCTGTATTTTTTATAGTAATAGAGATATGCGACTTTTAAATTTTATATAATGCTTTTAAAGACGTGAGGCCTTAGGATGTATTACATTGTTTCAACAATCAAAGTGTGTGTTTCAAATCTCCACGACGACGACTACAATCATGCACAAATTGATTGTTTACTTTATTGTTATGAGTGTTTCTATGGTAACTAAGCATGAATATTAAACATGGATTATTTTTTTCTGATGAGCCAATAGAGAGCTTCGACCTGATTACATTGACTGTAAAGTCACTTCTGTATCTTTTATAGTAACAGAGATGTGCGAGTTTTAAGTTTTACATAATGTTTTTAAAACGTGAAGCCTTAGGATGTATTACATTGTTTCAACAATCAAAGTGGTTATTTCAAATCTCCACGACGACGACTACAATCATGCACAAATAGATTGTTTACTTTATTGTTATGAGAGTTTCTATGGTAACTAAGCATGAATATTACACATGGATTAATTTTTTTCCTTATGAGCCAATAGAGAGCTTCTACCTGATTACATTGAGTGTGAAGTCACTTCTGTATTTTTTATAGTAACGGAGATATGCGACTTTTAAATTTTATATAATGATTTTAAAAACGTGAGGCCTTAGGATGTATTACATTGTTTCAACAATCAAAGTGTTTATTTCAAATCTCCACGACGACGACTACAATCATGCACAAATAGATTGTTTACTTTATTGTTATGAGTGTTTCTATGGTAACTAAGCATGAATATTACACATGGATTATTTTTTATCTGATGAGCCAATAGAGAGCTTGGACCTGATTACATTGAGTGTAAAGTCACTTCTGTATCTTCTATAGTAACGGAGATATGCGAGTTTTAAATTTTATATAATGCTTTTAAAAACGTGAGGCCTTAGGTTGTATTACATTGTTTCAACAATCAAAGTGTTTATTTCAAATCTCCACGACGACGACTACAATCATGCACAAATAGATTGTTTACTTTATTGTTATGAGTGTTTCTATGGTAACTAAGCATGAATATTAAACATAGATTATTTTTTTTCTGATGAGCCAATAGAGAGCTTGGACCTGATTACATTGAGTGTAAAGTCACTTCTGTATCTTTTATAGTAACAGAGATATGCGAGTTTTAAATTTTTTATAATGTTTTTAAAACCTGAGGCCTTAGGATGCATTACATTGTTTCAACAATCAAAGTGGTTATTTCAAATCTCCACGACGACGACTACAATCATGCACAAATAGACTGTTTATTTTATTGGTATGTGAGTTTCTATGGTAACTAAGCATGAATATTAAACATGGATTATTTTTTTTCTAATGAGCCAATAGAGAGCTTCTACCTGATTACATTGAGTGTAAAGTCACTTCTGTATTTTTTATAGTAATAGAGATATGCGACTTTTAAATTTTATATAATGCTTTTAAAAACGTGAGGCCTTAGGATGTATTACATTGTTTCAACAATCAAAGTGTGTGTTTCAAATCTCCACGACGACGACTACAATCATGCACAAATAGATTGTTTACTTTATTGTTATGAGAGTTTCTATGGTAACTAAGCATGAATATTACACATGGATTATTTTTTTCCTGATGAGCCAATAGAGAGCTTCGACCTGATTACATTGAGTGTAAAGTAAGTTCTGTATCTTTTATAGTAACGGAGATATGCGAGTTTGAAATTTTATATAATGTTTTTGAAAACGTGAGGCTTTAGGATGTATTACATTGTTTCAACAATCAAAGTGATTATTTCAAATTTCCACGACGACGACTACAATCATGCACAAATTGATTGTTTACTTTATTGTTATTAGTGTTTCTATGGTAACTAAGCATGAATATTAAACATGGATTATTTTTTTCTGATGAGCCAATAGAGAGCTTGGACCTGATTACATTGAGTGTAAAGTCACTTCTGTATCTTTTATAGTAACAGAGATGTGCGAGTTTTAAATTTTACATAATGTTTTTAAAACGTGAGGCCTTAGGTTGTATTACATTGTTTCAACAATCAAAGTGGTTATTTCAAATCTCCACGACGACGACTACAATCATGCACAAATAGATTGTTTACTTTATTGTTATGAGAGTTTCTATGGTAACTAAGCATGAATATTACACATGGATTAATTTTTTTCCTTATGAGCCAATAGAGAGCTTCTACCTGATTACATTGAGTGTGAAGTCACTTCTGTATTTTTTATAGTAACGGAGATATGCGACTTTTAAATTTTATATAATGATTTTAAAACGTGAGGCCTTAGGACGTATTACATTGTTTCAACAATCAAAGTGTTTATTTCAAATCTCCACGACGACGACTACAATCATGCACAAATAGATTGTTTACTTTATTGTTATGAGTGTTTCTATGGAAACTAAGCCCGAATATTACACATGGATTACTTTATTGTTATGAGTGTTTCTATGGTAACTAAGCATGAATATTAAACATGGATTATTTTTTTTCTGATGAGCCAATAGAGAGCTTGGACCTGATTACATTGAGTGTAAAGTCACTTCTGTATCTTTTATAGTAACAGAGATATGCGAGTTTAAATTTTTTATAATGTTTTTAAAACCTAAGGCCTTAGGATGTATTACATTGTTTCAACAATCAAAGTGTGTGTTTCAAATCTCCACGACGACGACTACAATCATGCACAAATTGATTGTTTACTTTATTGTTATGAGTGTTTCTATGGTAACTAAGCATGAATATTAAACATGGATTATTTTTTTCTGATGAGCCAATAGAGAGCTTCGACCTGATTACATTGAGTGTAAAGTCACTTCTGTATCTTTTATAGTAACAGAGATGTGCGAGTTTTAAATTTTACATAATGTTTTTAAAACGTGAAGCCTTAGGATGTATTACATTGTTTCAACAATCAAAGTGGTTATTTCAAATCTCCACGACGACGACTACAATCATGCACAAATAGATTGTTTACTTTATTGTTATGAGAGTTTCTATGGTAACTAAGCAGGAATATTACACATGGATTAATTTTTTTCCTTATGAGCCAATAGAGAGCTTCTACCTGATTACATTGAGTGTGAAGTCACTTCTGTATTTTTTATAGTAACGGAGATATGCGACTTTTAAATTTTATATAATGATTTTAAAAACGTGAGGCCTTAGGATGTATTACATTGTTTCAACAATCAAAGTGTTTATTTCAAATCTCCACGACGACGACTACAATCATGCACAAATAGATTGTTTACTTTATTGTTATGAGTGTTTCTATGGTAACTAAGCATGAATATTACACATGGATTATTTTTTATCTGATGAGCCAATAGAGAGCTTGGACCTGATTACATTGAGTGTAAAGTCACTTCTGTATCTTCTATAGTAACGGAGATATGCGAGTTTTAAATTTTATATAATGCTTTTAAAAACGTGAGGCCTTAGGTTGTATTACATTGTTTCAACAATCAAAGTGTTTATTTCAAATCTCCACGACGACGACTACAATCATGCACAAATAGATTGTTTACTATATTGTTATGAGTGTTTCTATGGTAACTAAGCATGAATATTAAACATAGATTATTTTTTTTCTGATGAGCCAATAGAGAGCTTGGACCTGATTACATTGAGTGTAAAGTCACTTCTGTATCTTTTATAGTAACAGAGATATGCGAGTTTTAAATTTTTTATAATGTTTTTAAAACCTGAGGCCTTAGGATGCATTACATTGTTTCAACAATCAAAGTGGTTATTTCAAATCTCCACGACGACGACTACAATCATGCACAAATAGATTGTTTATTTTATTGGTATGTGAGTTTCTATGGTAACTAAGCATGAATATTAAACATGGATTATTTTTTTTCTAATGAGCCAATAGAGAGCTTCTACCTGATTACATTGAGTGTAAAGTCACTTCTGTATTTTTTATAGTAATAGAGATATGCGACTTTTAAATTTTATATAATGCTTTTAAAAACGTGAGGCCTTAGGATGTATTACATTGTTTCAACAATCAAAGTGTGTGTTTCAAATCTCCACGACGACGACTACAATCATGCACAAATAGATTGTTTACTTTATTGTTATGAGAGTTTCTATGGTAACTAAGCATGAATATTACACATGGATTATTTTTTTCCTGATGAGCCAATAGAGAGCTTCGACCTGATTACATTGAGTGTAAAGTAAGTTCTGTATCTTTTATAGTAACGGAGATGTGCGAGTTTGAAATTTTATATAATGTTTTTGAAAACGTGAGGCTTTAGGATGTATTACATTGTTTCAACAATCAAAGTGATTATTTCAAATCTCCACGACGACGACTACAATCATGCACAAATTGATTGTTTACTTTATTGTTATTAGTGTTTCTATGGTAACTAAGCATGAATATTAAACATGGATTATTTTTTTCTGATGAGCCAATAGAGAGCTTGGACCTGATTACATTGAGTGTAAAGTCACTTCTGTATCTTTTATAGTAACAGAGATGTGCGAGTTTTAAATTTTACATAATGTTTCTAAAACGTGAGGCCTTAGGTTGTATTACATTGTTTCAACAATCAAAGTGGTTATTTCAAATCTCCACGACGACGACTACAATCATGCACAAATAGATTGTTTACTTTATTGTTATGAGAGTTTCTATGGTAACTAAGCATGAATATTACACATGGATTAATTTTTTTCCTTATGAGCCAATAGAGAGCTTCTACCTGATTACATTGAGTGTGAAGTCACTTCTGTATTTTTTATAGTAACGGAGATATGCGACTTTTAAATTTTATATAATGATTTTAAAACGTGAGGCCTTAGGACGTATTACATTGTTTCAACAATCAAAGTGTTTATTTCAAATCTCCACGACGACGACTACAATCATGCACAAATAGATTGTTTACTTTATTGTTATGAGTGTTTCTATGGAAACTAAGCCCGAATATTACACATGGATTACTTTATTGTTATGAGTGTTTCTATGGTAACTAAGCATGAATATTAAACATGGATTATTTTTTTTCTGATGAGCCTATAGAGAGCTTGGACCTGATTACATTGAGTGTAAAGTCACTTCTGTATCTTTTATAGTAACAGAGATATGCGAGTTTTAAATTTTTTATAATGTTTTTAAAACCTAAGGCCTTAGGATGTATTACATTGTTTCAACAATCAAAGTGTGTGTTTCAAATCTCCACGACGACGACTACAATCATGCACAAATTGATTGTTAACTTTATTGTTATGAGTGTTTCTATGGTAACTAAGCATGAATATTAAACATGGATTATTTTTTTCTGATGAGCCAATAGAGAGCTTCGACCTGATTACATTGAGTGTAAAGTCACTTCTGTATCTTTTATAGTAACAGAGATGTGCGAGTTTTAAATTTTACATAATGTTTTTAAAACGTGAAGCCTTAGGATGTATTACATTGTTTCAACAATCAAAGTGGTTATTTCAAATCTCCACGACGACGACTACAATCATGCACAAATAGATTGTTTACTTTATTGTTATGAGAGTTTCTATGGTAACTAAGCATGAATATTACACATGGATTAATTTTTTTCCTTATGAGCCAATAGAGAGCTTCTACCTGATTACATTGAGTGTGAAGTCACTTCTGTATTTTTTATAGTAACGGAGATATGCGACTTTTAAATTTTATATAATGATTTTAAAAACGTGAGGCCTTAGGATGTATTACATTGTTTCAACAATCAAAGTGTTTATTTCAAATCTCCACGACGACGACTACAATCATGCACAAATAGATTGTTTACTTTATTGTTATGAGTGTTTCTATGGTAACTAAGCATGAATATTACACATGGATTATTTTTTATCTGATGAGCCAATAGAGAGCTTGAACCTGATTACATTGAGTGTAAAGTCACTTCTGTATCTTCTATAGTAACGGAGATATGCGAGTTTTAAATTTTATATAATGCTTTTAAAAACGTGAGGCCTTAGGTTGTATTACATTGTTTCAACAATCAAAGTGTTTATTTCAAATCTCCACGACGACGACTACAATCATGCACAAATAGATTGTTTACTTTATTGTTATGAGTGTTTCTATGGTAACTAAGCATGAATATTACACATGGATTAATTTTTTTCTGATGAGCCAATAGAGAGCTTGGACCTGATTACATTGAGTGTAAAGTCACTTCTGTATCTTTTATAGTAACAGAGATATGCGAGTTTTAAATTTTTTATAATGTTTTTAAAACCTGAGGCCTTAGGATGCATTACATTGTTTCAACAATCAAAGTGGTTATTTCTAATCTCCACGACGAAGACTACAATCATGCACAAATAGATTTTTTACTTTATTGTTATGAGAGTTTCTATGCTAACTAAGCATGAATATTACACATGGATTAATTTTTTCCTGATGAGCCAATAGAGAGCTTCGACCTGATTACATTGAGTGTAAAGTAAGTTCTGTATCTTTTATAGTAACGGAGATATGCGAGTTTGAAATTTTATAAAATGTTTTTGAAAACCTGAAGCTTTAGGATGTATTACATTGTTTCAACAATCAAAGTGATTATTTCAAATCTCCACGACGACGACTACAATCATGCACAAACAGATTGTTTATTTTATTGGTATGTGAGTTTCTATGGTAACTAAGCATGAATATTAAACATGGATTATTTTTTTTCTAATGAGCTAATAGAGAGCTTGGACCTGATTACATTGAGTGTAAAGTCACTTCTGTATCTTTTATAGTAACAGAGATGTGCGAGTTTTAAATTTTACATAATGTTTTTAAAACGTGAGGCCTTAGGATGTATTACATTGTTTCAACAATCAAAGTGGTTATTTCAAATCTCCACGACGACGACTACAATCATGCACAAATAGATTGTTTACTTTATTGTTATGAGAGTTTCTATGGTAACTAAGCATGAATGTTACACATGGATTAATTTTTTTCCTTATGAGCCAATAGAGAGCTTCTACCTGATTTCATTGAGTGTAAAGTCACTTCTGTATTTTTTATAGTAACGGAGATATGCGACTTTTAAATTTTATATAATGCTTTTAAAAACGTGACGCCTTAGGATGTATTACATTGTTTCAACAATCAAAGTGTTTATTTCAAATCTCCAAGACGACGACTACAATCATGCACAAATAAATTGTTTACTTTATTGTTATGAGTGTTTCTATGGTAAATAAGCATGAATATTACACATGGATTAATTTTTTTCTGATGAGCCAATAGAGAGCTTGGACCTGATTACATTGAGTGTAAAGTCACTTCTGTATCTTTTATAGTAAGAGAGATATGCGTGTTTTAAATTTTTTATAATGTTTTTAAAAACCTGAGGCCTTAGGATGTATTACATTGTTTCAACAATCAAAGTGGTTATTTCAAATCTCCACGACGACGACTACAATCATGCCCAAATTGATTGTTTACATTATTGTTATGAGTGTTTCTATGGTAACTAAGCATGAATATTAAACATGGATTATTTTTTTTCTGATGAGCCAATAGAGAGCTTGGACCTGATTACATTGACTGTAAAGTCACTTCTGTATCTTTTATAGTAACAGAGATATGCGAGTTTTAAATTTTTTATAATGTTTTTAAAACCTGAGGCCTTAGGATGCATTACATTGTTTCAACAATCAAAGTGGTTATTTCAAATCTCCACGACGACGACTACAATCATGCACAAATAGATTGTTTATTTTATTGGTATGTGAGTTTCTATGGTAACTAAGCATGAATATTAAACATGGATTATTTTTTTTCTAATGAGCCAATAGAGAGCTTCTACCTGATTACATTGAGTGTAAAGTCACTTCTGTATTTTTTATAGTAATAGAGATATGCGACTTTTAAATTTTATATAATGCTTTTAAAAACGTGAGGCCTTAGGATGTATTACATTGTTTCAACAATCAAAGTGTGTGTTTCAAATCTCCACGACGACGACTACAATCATGCACAAATAGATTGTTTACTTTATTGTTATGCGAGTTTCTATGGTAACTAAGCATGAATATTACACATGGATTATTTTTTTCCTGATGAGCCAATAGAGAGCTTCGACCTGATTACATTGAGTGTAAAGTAAGTTCTGTATCTTTTATAGTAACGGAGATATGCGAGTTTGAAATTTTATATAATGTTTTTGAAAAGTGAGGCTTTAGGATGTATTACATTGTTTCAACAATCAAAGTGATTATTTCAAATCTCCACGACGACGACTACAATCATGCACAAATTGTTTGTTTACTTTATTGTTATTAGTGTTTCTATGGTAACTAAGCATGAATATTAAACATGGATTTTTTTTTTCTGATGAGCCAATAGAGAGCTTGGACCTGATTACATTGAGTGTAAAGTCACTTCTGTATCTTTTATAGTAACAGAGATGTGCGAGTTTTAAATTTTACATAATGTTTTTAAAACGTGAGGCCTTAGGATGTATTACATTGTTTCAACAATCAAAGTGGTTATTTCAAATCTCCACGACGACGACTACAATCATGCACAAATAGATTGTTTACTTTATTGTTATGAGAGTTTCTATGGTAACTAAGCATGAATATTACACATGGATTAATTTTTTTCCTTATGAGCCAATAGAGAGCTTCTACCTGATTACATTGAGTGTGAAGTCACTTCTGTATTTTTTATAGTAACGGAGATATGCGACTTTTAAATTTTATATAATGATTTTAAAACGTGAGGCCTTAGGATGTATTACATTGTTTCAACAATCAAAGTGTTTATTTCAAATCTCCACGACGACGACTACAATCATGCACAAATAGATTGTTTACTTTATTGTTATGAGTGTTTCTATGGAAACTAAGCACGAATATTACACATGGATTACTTTATTGTTATGAGTGTTTCTATGGTAACTAAGCATGAATATTAAACATGGATTATTTTTTTTCTGATGAGCCAATAGAGAGCTTGGACCTGATTACATTGAGTGTAAAGTCACTTCTGTATCTTTTATAGTAACAGAGATATGCGAGTTTTAAATTTTTTATAATGTTTTTAAAACCTAAGGCCTTAGGATGCATTACATTGTTTCAACAATCAAAGTGGTTATTTCAAATCTCCACGACGACGAATACAATCATGCACAAATAGATTGTTTATTTTATTGGTATGTGAGTTTCTATGGTAACTAAGCATGAATATTAAACATGGATTATTTTTTTTCTAATGAGCCAATAGAGAGCTTCTACCTGATTACATTGAGTGTAAAGTCACTTCTGTATTTTTTATAGTAATAGAGATATGCGACTTTTAAATTTTATATAATGCTTTTAAAAACGTGACGCCTTAGGATGTATTACATTGTTTCAACAATCAAAGTGTTTATTTCAAATCTCCAAGACGACGACTACAATCATGCACAAATAAATTGTTTACTTTATTGTTATGAGTGTTTCTATGGTAAATAAGCATGAATATTACACATCGATTAATTTTTTTCTGATGAGCCAATAGAGAGCTTGGACCTGATTACATTGAGTGTAAAGTCACTTCTGTATCTTTTATAGTAACAGAGATATGCGTGTTTTAAATTTTTTATAATCTTTTTAAAAACCTGAGGCCTTAGGATGTATTACATTGTTTCAACAATCAAAGTGGTTATTTCAAATCTCCACGACGACGACTACAATCATGCACAAATTGATTGTTTACTTTATTGTTATGAGTGTTTCTATGGTAACTAAGCATGAATATTAAACATGGATTATTTTTTTTCTGATGAGCCAATAGAGAGCTTGGACCTGATTACATTGAGTGTAAAGTCACTTCTGTATCTTTTATAGTAACAGAGATATGCGAGTTTTAAATTTTTTATAATGTTTTTAAAACCTGAGGCCTTAGGATGCATTACATTGTTTCAACAATCAAAGTGGTTATTTCAAATCTCCACGACGACGACTACAATCATGCACAAATAGATTGTTTATTTTATTGGTATGTGAGTTTCTATGGTAACTAAGCATGAATATTAAACATGGATTATTTTTTTTCTAATGAGCCAATAGAGAGCTTCTACCTGATTACATTGAGTGTAAAGTCACTTCTGTATTTTTTATAGTGATAGAGATATGCGACTTTTAAATTTTATATAATGCTTTTAAAAACGTGAGGCCTTAGGATGTATTACATTGTTTCAACAATCAAAGTGTGTGTTTCAAATCTCCACGACGACGACTACAATCATGCACAAATAGATTGTTTACTTTATTGTTATGAGAGTTTCTATGGTAACTAAGCATGAATATTACACATGGATTATTTTTTTCCTGATGAGCCAATAGAGAGCTTCGACCTGATTACATTGAGTGTAAAGTAAGTTCTGTATCTTTTATAGTAACGGAGATATGCGAGTTTGAAATTTTATATAATGTTTTTGAAAAGTGAGGCTTTAGGATGTATTACATTGTTTCAACAATCAAAGTGATTATTTCAAATCTCCACGACGACGACTACAATCATGCACAAATTGATTGTTTACTTTATTGTTATTAGTGTTTCTATGGTAACTAAGCATGAATATTAAACATGGATTATTTTTTTCTGATGAGCCAATAGAGAGCTTGGACCTGATTACATTGAGTGTAAAGTCACTTCTGTATCTTTTATAGTAACAGAGATGTGCGAGTTTTAAATTTTACATAATGTTTTTAAAACGTGAGGCCTTAGGATGTATTACATTGTTTCAACAATCAAAGTGGTTATTTCAAATCTCCACGACGACGAATACAATCATGCACAAATAGATTGTTTACTTTATTGTTATGAGAGTTTCTATGGTAACTAAGCATGAATATTACACATGGATTAATTTTTTTCCTTATGAGCCAATAGAGAGCTTCTACCTGATTACATTGAGTGTGAAGTCACTTCTGTATTTTTTATAGTAACGGAGATATGCGACTTTTAAATTTTATATAATGATTTTAAAACGTGAGGCATTAGGATGTATTACATTGTTTCAACAATCAAAGTGTTTATTTCAAATCTCCACGACGACGACTACAATCATGCACAAATAGATTGTTTACTTTATTGTTATGAGTGTTTCTATGGAAACTAAGCACGAATATTACACATGGATTACTTTATTGTTATGAGTGTTTCTATGGTAACTATGCATGAATATTAAACATGGATTATTTTTTTTCTGATGAGCCAATAGAGAGCTTGGACCTGATTACATTGAGTGTAAAGTCACTTCTGTATCTTTTATAGTAACAGAGATATGCGAGTTTTAAATTTTTTATAATGTTTTTAAAACCTAAGGCCTTAGGATGCATTACATTGTTTCAACAATCAAAGTGGTTATTTCAAATCTCCACGACGACGAATACAATCATGCACAAATAGATTGTTTATTTTATTGGTATGTGAGTTTCTATGGTATCTAAGCATGAATATTAAACATGGAATATTTTTTTTCTAATGAGCCAATAGAGAGCTTCTACCTGATTACATTGAGTGTAAAGTCACTTCTGTATTTTTTATAGTAATAGAGATATGCGACTTTTAAATTTTATATAATGCTTTTAAAAACGTGACGCCTTAGGATGTATTATATTGTTTCAACAATCAAAGTGTTTATTTCAAATCTCCAAGACGACGACTACAATCATGCACAAATAAATTGTTTACTTTATTGTTATGAGTGTTTCTATGGTAAATAAGCATGAATATTACACATCGATTATTTTTTTTCTGATGAGCCAATAGAGAGCTTGGACCTGATTACATTGAGTGTAAAGTCACTTCTGTATCTTTTATAGTAACAGAGATATGCGTGTTTTAAATTTTTTATAATGTTTTTAAAAACCTGAGGCCTTAGGATGTATTACATTGTTTCAACAATCAAAGTGGTTATTTCAAATCTCCACGACGACGACTACAATCATGCACAAATTGATTGTTTACTTTATTGTTATGAGTGTTTCTATGGTAACTAAGCATGAATATTAAACATGGATTATTTTTTTTCTGATGAGCCAATAGAGAGCTTGGACCTGATTACATTGAGTGTAAAGTCACTTCTGTATCTTTTATAGTAACAGAGATATGCGAGTTTTAAATTTTTTATAATGTTTTTAAAACCTGAGGCCTTAGGATGCATTACATTGTTTCAACAATCAAAGTGGTTATTTCAAATCTCCACGACGACGACTACAATCATGCACAAATAGATTGTTTATTTTATTGGTATGTGAGTTTCTATGGTAACTAAGCATGAATATTAAACATGGATTATTTTTTTTCTAATGAGCCAATAGAGAGCTTCTACCTGATTACATTGAGTGTAAAGTCACTTCTGTATTTTTTATAGTAATAGAGATATGCGACTTTTAAATTTTATATAATGCTTTTAAAAACGTGAGGCCTTAGGATGTATTACATTGTTTCAACAATCAAAGTGTGTGTTTCAAATCTCCACGACGACGACTACAATCATGCACAAATAGATTGTTTACTTTATTGTTATGAGAGTTTCTATGGTAACTAAGCATGAATATTACACATGGATTATTTTTTTCCTGATGAGCCAATAGAGAGCTTCGACCTGATTACATTGAGTGTAAAGTAAGTTCTGTATCTTTTATAGTAACGGAGATATGCGAGTTTGAAATTTTATATAATGTTTTTGAAAAGTGAGGCTTTAGGATGTATTACATTGTTTCAACAATCAAAGTGATTATTTCAAATCTCCACGACGACGACTACAATCATGCACAAATTGATTGTTTACTTTATTGTTATTAGTGTTTCTATGGTAACTAAGCATGAATATTAAACATGGATTATTTTTTTCTGATGAGCCAATAGAGAGCTTGGACCTGATTACATTGAGTGTAAAGTCACTTCTGTATCTTTTATAGTAACAGAGATGTGCGAGTTTTAAATTTTACATAATGTTTTTAAAACGTGAGGCCTTAGGATGTATTACATTGTTTCAACAATCAAAGTGGTTATTTCAAATCTCCACGACGACGAATACAATCATGCACAAATAGATTGTTTACTTTATTGTTATGAGAGTTTCTATGGTAACTAAGCATGAATATTACACATGGATTAATTTTTTTCCTTATGAGCCAATAGAGAGCTTCTACCTGATTACATTGAGTGTGAAGTCACTTCTGTATTTTTTATAGTAACGGAGATATGCGACTTTTAAATTTTATATAATGAGTTTAAAACGTGAGGCCTTAGGATGTATTACATTGTTTCAACAATCAAAGTGTTTATTTCAAATCTCCACGACGACGACTACAATCATGCACAAATAGATTGTTTACTTTATTGTTATGAGTGTTTCTATGGAAACTAAGCACGAATATTACACATGGATTACTTTATTGTTATGAGTGTTTCTATGGTAACTAAGCATGAATATTAAACATGGATTATTTTTTTTCTGATGAGCCAATAGAGAGCTTGGACCTGATTACATTGAGTGTAAAGTCACTTCTGTATCTTTTATAGTAACAGAGATATGCGAGTTTTAAATTTTTTATAATGTTTTTAAAACCTAAGGCCTTAGGATGCATTACATTGTTTCAACAATCAAAGTGGTCATTTCAAATCTCCACGACGACGAATACAATCATGCACAAATAGATTGTTTATTTTATTGGTATGTGAGTTTCTATGGTAACTAAGCATGAATATTAAACATGGATTATTTTTTTTCTAATGAGCCAATAGAGAGCTTCTACCTGATTACATTGAGTGTAAAGTCACTTCTGTATTTTTTATAGTAATAGAGATATGCGACTTTTAAATTTTATATAATGCTTTTAAAAACGTGAGGCCTTAGGATGTATTACATTGTTTCAACAATCAAAGTGTGTGTTTCAAATCTCCACGACGACGACTACAATCATGCACAAATAGATTGTTTACTTTATGGTTATGAGAGTTTCTATGGTAACTAAGCATGAATATTACACATGGATTATTTTTTTCCTGATGAGCCAATAGAGAGCTTCGACCTGATTACATTGAGTGTAAAGTAAGTTCTGTATCTTTTATAGTAACGGAGATATGCGAGTTTGAAATTTTATATAATGTTTTTGAAAAGTGAGGCTTTAGGATGTATTACATTGTTTCAACAATCAAAGTGATTATTTCAAATCTCCACGACGACGACTACAATCATGCACAAATTGATTGTTTACTTTATTGTTATTAGTGTTTCTATGGTAACTAAGCATGAATATTAAACATGGATTATTTTTTTCTGATGAGCCAATAGAGAGCTTGGACCTGATTACATTGAGTGTAAAGTCACTTCTGTATCTTTTATAGTAACAGAGATGTGCGAGTTTTAAATTTTACATAATGTTTTTAAAACGTGAGGCCTTAGGATGTATTACATTGTTTCAACAATCAAAGTGGTTATTTCAAATCTCCACGACGACGAATACAATCATGCACAAATAGATTGTTTACTTTATTGTTATGAGAGTTTCTATGGTAACTAAGCATGAATATTACACATGGATTAATTTTTTTCCTTATGAGCCAATATAGAGCTTCTACCTGATTACATTGAGTGTGAAGTCACTTCTGTATTTTTTATAGTAACGGAGATATGCGACTTTTAAATTTTATATAATGATTTTAAAACGTGAGGCCTTAGGATGTATTACATTGTTTCAACAATCAAAGTGTTTATTTCAAATCTCCACGACGACGACTACAATCATGCACAAATAGATTGTTTACTTTATTGTTATGAGTGTTTCTATGGAAACTAAGCACGAATATTACACATGGATTACTTTATTGTTATGAGTGTTTCTATGGTAACTAAGCATGAATATTAAACATGGATTATTTTTTTTCTGATGAGCCAATAGAGAGCTTGGACCTGATTACATTGAGTGTAAAGTCACTTCTGTATCTTTTATAGTAACAGAGATATGCGAGTTTTAAATTTTTTATAATGTTTTTAAAACCTAAGGCCTTAGGATGCATTACATTGTTTCAACAATCAAAGTGGTTATTTCAAATCTCCACGACGACGAATACAATCATGCACAAATAGATTGTTTATTTTATTGGTATGTGAGTTTCTATGGTAACTAAGCATGAATATTAAACATGGATTATTTTTTTTCTAATGAGCCAATAGAGAGCTTCTACCTGATTACATTGAGTGTAAAGTCACTTCTGTATTTTTTATAGTAATAGAGGTATGCGACTTTTAAATTTTATATAATGCTTTTAAAAACGTGAGGCCTTAGGATGTATTACATTGTTTCAACAATCAAAGTGTTTATTTCAAATCTCCACGACGACGACTACAATCATGCACAAATAGATTGTTTACTCTATTGTTATGAGAGTTTCTATGGTAACTAAGCATGAATATTACACATGGATTAATTTTTTCCTGATGAGCCAATAGAGAGCTTGGACCTGATTACATTGAGTGTAAAATCACTTCTGTATCTTCTATAGTAACGGAGATATGCGAGTTTTAAATTTTATATAATGCTTTTAAAAACGTGAGGCCTTAGGTTGTATTACATTGTTTCAACAATCAAAGTGTTTATTTCAAATCTCCACGACGACGACTACAATCATGCACAAATAGATTTTTTACTTTATTGTTATGAGAGTTTCTATGGTAACTAACCATGAATATTGCACATGGATTAAATTTTTCCTGATGAGCCAATAGAGAGCTTGGACCTGATTACATTGAGTGTAAAGTCACTTCTGTATCTTTTATAGTAACAGAGATATGCGAGTTTTAAATTTTATATAATGATTTTAAAAACGAGAGGCCTTAGGATGTATTACATTGTTTCAACAATCAAAGTGGTTATTTCAAATCTCCAGGAAGACGACTACAATCATTCACAAATTGATTGTTTACTTTACTGTTATGAGTGTTTCTATGGTAACTAAGCATGAATATTAAACATGGATTATTTTTTTTCTGATGAGCCAATAGAGAGCTTGGACCTGATTACATTGAGTGTAAAGTAAGTTCTGTATCTTTTATAGTAACGGAGATATGCGAGTTTGAAATTTTATATAATGTTTTTGAAAACGTGAGGCTTTAGGATGTATTACATTGTTTCAACAATCAAAGTGATTATTTCAAATCTCCACGACGACGACTACAATCATGCACAAACAGATTGTTTATTTTATTGGTATGTGAGTTTCTATGGTAACTAAGCATGAATATTAAACATGGATTATTTTTTTTCTAATGAGCCAATAGAGAGCTTGGACCTGATTACATTGAGTGTAAAGTCACTTCTGTATCTTTTATAGTAACAGAGATGTGCGAGTTTTAAATTTTACATAATGTTTTTAAAACGTGAGGCCTTAGGATGTATTACATTGTTTCAACAATCAAAGTGGTTATTTCAAATCTCCACGACGACGACTACAATCATGCACAAATAGATTGTTTACTTTATTGTTATGAGAGTTTCTATGGTAACTAAGCATGAATATTACACATGGATTAATTTTTTTCCTTATGAGCCAATAGAGAGCTTCTACCTGATTACATTGAGTGTGAAGTCACTTCTGTATTTTTTATAGTAACGGAGATATGCGACTTTTAAATTTTATATAATGATTTTAAAAACGTGAGGCCTTAGGATGTATTACATTGTTTCAACAATCAAAGTGTTTATTTCAAATCTCCACGACGACGACTACAATCATGCACAAATAGATTGTTTACTTTATTGTTATGAGTGTTTCTATGGTAACTAAGCACGAATATTACACATGGATTACTTTATTGTTATGAGTGTTTCTATGGTAACTAAGCATGAATATTAAACATGGATTATTTTTTTTCTGATGAGCCAATAGAGAGCTTGGACCTGATTACATTGAGTGTAAAGTCACTTCTGTATCTTTTATAGTAACAGAGATATGCGAGTTTTAAATTTTTTATAATGTTTTTAAAACCTGAGGCCTTAGGATGCATTACATTGTTTCAACAATCAAAGTGGTTATTTCAAATCTCCACGACGACGAATACAATCATGCACAAATAGATTGTTTATTTTATTGGTATGTGAGTTTCTATGGTAACTAAGCATGAATATTAAACATGGATTATTTTTTTTCTAATGAGCCAATAGAGAGCTTCTACCTGATTACATTGAGTGTAAAGTCACTTCTGTATTTTTTATAGTAATAGAGATATGCGACTTTTAAATTTTATATAATGCTTTTAAAAACGTGAGGCCTTAGGATGTATTACATTGTTTCAACAATCAAAGTGTTTATTTCAAATCTCCACGACGACGACTACAATCATGCACAAATAGATTGTTTACTTTATTGTTATGAGAGTTTCTATGGTAACTAAGCATGAATATTACACATGGATTAATTTTTCCTGATGAGCCAATAGAGAGCTTCGACCTGTTTACATTGAGTGTAAAGTAAGTTCTGTATCTTTTATAGTAACGGAGATATGCGAGTTTGAAATTTTATATAATGTTTTTGAAAACGTTAGGCTTTAGGATGTATTACATTGTTTCAACAATCAAAGTGATTATTTCAAATCTCCACGACGACGACTACAATCATGCACAAACAGATTGTTTATTTTATTGGTATGTGAGTTTCTATGGTAACTAAGCATGAATATTAAACATGGATTATTTTTTTTCTAATGAGCCAATAGAGAGCTTGGACCTGATTACATTGAGTGTAAAGTCACTTCTGTATCTTTTATAGTAACAGAGATATGCGAGTTTTAAATTTTACATAATGTTTTTAAAACGTGAGGCCTTAGGATGTATTACATTGTTTCAACAATCAAAGTGGTTATTTCAAATCTCCACGACGACGACTACAATCATGCACAAATAGATTGTTTACTTTATTGTTATGAGAGTTTCTATGGTAACTAAGCATGAATATTACACATGGATTAATTTTTTTCCTTATGAGCCAATAGAGAGCTTCTACCTGATTACATTGAGTGTGAAGTCACTTCTGTATTTTTTATAGTAACGAAGATATGCGACTTTTAAATTTTATATAATGATTTTAAAAACGTGAGGCCTTAGGATGTATTACATTGTTTCAACAATCAAAGTATTTATTTCAAATCTCCACGACGACGACTACAATCATGCACAAATAGATTGTTTACTTTATTGTTATGAGTGTTTCTATGGTAACTAAGCACGAATATTACACATGGATTACTTTATTGTTATGAGTGTTTCTATGGTAACTAAGCATGAATATTAAACATGGATTTTTTTTTTCTGATGAGCCAATAGAGAGCTTGGACCTGATTACATTGAGTGTAAAGTCACTTCTGTATCTTTTATAGTAACAGAGATATGCGAGTTTTAAATTTTTTATAATGTTTTTAAAACCTGAGGCCTTAGGATGCATTACATTGTTTCAACAATCAAAGTGGTTATTTCAAATCTCCACGACGACGAATACAATCATGCACAAATAGATTGTTTATTTTATTGGTATGTGAGTTTCTATAGTAACTAAGCATGAATATTAAACATGGATTATTTTTTTTCTAATGAGCCAATAGAGAGCTTCTACCTGATTACATTGAGTGTAAAGTCACTTCTGTATTTTTTATAGTAATAGAGATATGCGACTTTTAAATTTTATATAATGCTTTTAAAAACGTGAGGCTTTAGGATGTATTACATTGTTTCAACAATCAAAGTGTTTATTTCAAATCTCCACGACGACGACTACAATCATGCACAAATAGATTGTTTACTTTATTGTTATGAGAGTTTCTATGGTAACTAAGCATGAATATTACACATGGATTAATTTTTTTCTGATGAGCCAATAGAGAGCTTCTACCTGATTACATTGAGTGTAAAATCACTTCTGTATCTTCTAGAGTAACGGAGATATGCGAGTTTTAAATTTTATATATTGTTTTTAAAAACGTGAGGCCTTAGGATGTATTACATTGTTTCAACAATCAAAGTGGTTATTTCAAATCTCCACGACGACGACTACAACCATACACAAATAGATTGTTTACTTTATTGTTATGAGAGTTTCTATGATAACTAAGCATGAATATTACGCATGGATTAAATTTTTCCTGATGAGCCAATAGAGAGCTTCGACCTGATTACATTGAGTGTAAAGTCACTTCTGTATCTTTTATAGTAACAGAGATATGCGAGTTTTAAATTTTATATAATGATTTTAAAAACGAGAGGCCTTAGGATGTATTACATTGTTTCAACAATCAAAGTGGTTATTTCAAATCTCCAGGAAGACGACTACAATCATGCACAAATTGATTGTTTACTTTACTGTTATGAGTGTTTCTATGGTAACTAAGCATGAATATTAAACATGGATTATTTTTTTTCTGATGAGCCAATAGAGAGCTTCGACCTGATTACATGGAATGTAAAGTCACTTCTGTATCTTTTATAGTAACAGAGATGTGCGAGTTTTAAATTTTACATAATGTTTTTAAAACGTGAGGCCTTAGGATGTATTACATTGTTTCAACAATCAAAGTGGTTATTTCAAATCTCCACGACGACGACTACAATCATGCACAAATAGATTGTTTACTTTATTGTTATGAGAGTTTCTATGGTAACTAAGCATGAATATTACACATGGATTAATTTTTTTTCCTTATGAGCCAATAGAGAGCTTCTACCAGATTACATTGAGTGTAAAGTCACTTCTGTATTTTTTATAGTAACGGAGATATGCGACTTTTAAATTTTATATAATGCTTTTAAAAACGTGAGGCCTTAGGATGTATTACATTGTTTCAACAATCAAAGTGTTTATTTCAAATCTCCACGACGACGACTACAATCATGCACAAATAGATTGTTTACTTTTTTGTTATGAGTGTTTCTATGGTAACTAAGCATGAATATTACACATGGATTAATTTTTTTCTGATGAGCCAATAGAGAGCTTGGACCTGATTACATTGAGTGTAAAGTCACTTCTGTATCTTTTATAGTAACAGAGATGTGCGAGTTTTAAATTTTACATAATGTTTTTAAAACGTGAGGCCTTAGGATGTATTACATTGTTTCAACAATCAAAGTGTTTGTTTCAAATCTCCACGACGACGACTACAATCATGCACAAATAGATTGTTTACTTTATTGTTATGAGAGTTTCTATGGTAACTAAGCACGAATATTACACATGGAATAATTTTTTTCTGATGAGCCAATAGAGAGCTTGGACCTGATTACATTGAGTGTAAAATCACCTCTGTATCTTCTATAGTAACGGAGATATGCGAGTTTTAAATTTTATATAATGCTTTTAAAAACGTGAGGCCTTAGGATGTATTACATTGTTTCAACAATCAAAGTGTTTATTTCAAATCTCCACGACGACGACTACAATCATGCACAAATAGATTGTTTACTTTATTGTTATGAGTGTTTCTATGGTAACTAAGCATGAATATTACACATGGATTATTTTTTTCTGATGAGCTAATAGAGAGCTTGGACCTGATTACATTGAGTGTAAAGTCACTTCTGTATCTTTTATAGTAACAGAGATGTGCGAGTTTTAAATTTTACATAATGTTTTTAAAACGTGAGGCCTTAGGATATATTACATTGTTTCAACAATCAAAGTGGTTATTTCAAATCTCCACGACGACGACTACAATCATGCACAAATAGATTGTTTACTTTATTGTTATGAGAGTTTCTATGGTAACTAAGCATGAATATTACACATGGATTAATTTTTTTCTGATGAGCCAATAGAGAGCTTGGACCTGATTACATTGAGTGTAAAGTCACTTCTGTATCTTTTATAGTAACAGAGATATGCGAGTTTTAAATTTTTTATAATGTTTTTAAAAACCTGATGCCTTAGGATGTATTACATTGTTTCAACAATCAAAGTGGTTATTTCAAATCTCCACGACGACGACTACAATCATGCACAAATAGATTTTTTTACTTTATTGTTATAAGAGTTTCTATGGTAACTAAGAATGAATATTACACATGGATTAAATTTTTCCTGATGAGCCAATAGAGAGCTTCTACCTGATTACATTGAGTGTAAAATCACTTCTGTATCTTCTATAGTAACGGAGATATGCGAGTTTTAAATTTTATATATTGTTTTTAAAAACGTGAGGCTTTAGGATGTATTACATTGTTTCAACAATCAAAGTGGTTATTTCAAATCCCCACGACGACGAATACAACCATACACAAATAGATTGTTTACTTTATTGTTATGAGAGTTTCTATGATAACTAAGCATGAATATTACGCATGGATTAAATTTTTCCTGATGAGCCAATAGAGAGCTTCGACCTGATTACATTGAGTGTAAAGTCACTTCTGTATCTTTTATAGTAACAGAGATATGCGAGTTTTAAATTTTTTATAATGTTTTTAAAACCTGAGGCCTTAGGATGCATTACATTGTTTCAACAATCAAAGTGGTTATTTCAAATCTCCACGACGACGAATACAATCATGCACAAATAGATTGTTTATTTTATTGGTATGTGAGTTTCTATGGTAACTAAGCACGAATATTACACATGGATTACTTTATTGTTATGAGTGTTTCTATGGTAACTAAGCATGAATATTAAACATGGATTATTTTTTTTCTGATGAGCCAATAGAGAGCTTGGACCAGATTACATTGAGTGTAAAGTCACTTCTGTATCTTTTATAGTAACAGAGATATGCGAGTTTTAAATTTTTTATAATGTTTTTAAAACCTGAGGCCTTAGGATGCATTACATTGTTTCAACAATCAAAGTGGTTATTTCAAATCTCCACGACGACGAATACAATCATGCACAAATAGATTGTTTATTTTATTGGTATGTGAGTTTCTATGGTAACTAAGCATGAATATTAAACATGGATTATTTTTTTTCTAATGAGCCAATAGAGAGCTTCTACCTGATTACATTGAGTGTAAAGTCACTTCTGTATTTTTTATAGTAATAGAGATATGCAACTTTTAAATTTTATATAATGCTTTTAAAAACGTGAGGCCTTAGGATGTATTACATTGTTTCAACAATCAAAGTGTTTATTTCAAATCTCCACGACGACGACTACAATCATGCACAAATTGATTGTTTACTTTATTGTTATGAGAGTTTCTATGGTAACTAAGCATGAATATTACACATGGATTAATTTTTTTCTGATGAGCTAATAGAGAGCTTGGACCTGATTACATTGAGTGTAAAGTCACTTCTGTATCTTTTATAGTATCGGAGATATGCGACTTTTAAATTTTATATAATGCTTTTAAAAACGTGAGGCCTTAGGATGTATTACATTGTTTCAACAATCAAAGTGTTTATTTCAAATCTCCACCACGACGACTACAATCATGCACAAATAGATTGTTTACTTTATTGTTATGAGTGTTTCTATGGTAACTAAGCATGAATATTACACATGGATTAATTTTTTTCTGATGAGCCAATAGAGAGCTTGGACCTGATTACATTGAGTGTAAAGTCACTTCTGTATCTTTTATAGTAACAGAGATGTGCGAGTTTTAAATTTTACATAATGTTTTTAAAACGTGAGGCCTTAGGATGTATTACATTGTTTCAACAATCAAAGTGGTTATTTCAAATCTCCACGACGACGACTACAATCATGCACAAATAGATTGTTTACTTTATTGTTATGAGAGTTTCTATGGTAACTAAGCATGAATATTACACATGGATTAATTTTTTTCCTTATGAGCCAATAGAGAGCTTCTACCTGATTTCATTGAGTGTAAAGTCACTTCTGTATTTTTTATAGTAACGGAGATATGCGACTTTTAAATTTTATATAATGCTTTTAAAAACGTGACGCCTTAGGATGTATTACATTGTTTCAACAATCAAAGTGGTTATTTCAAATCTCCACGACGACGACTACAATCATGCACAAATAGATTGTTTACTTTATTGTTATGAGAGTTTCTATGGTAACTAAGCATGAATATTACACATGGATTAATTTTTTTCTGATGAGCCAATAGAGAGCTTGGACCTGATTACATTGAGTGTAAAATAACTTCTGTATTTTTTATAGTAACGGAGATATGCGAGTTTTAAATTTTATATATTGTTTTTAAAAACGTGAGGCCTTAGGATGTATTACATTGTTTCAACAATCAAATTGTTTGTTTCAAATCTCCACGACGACGACTACAATCATGCACAAATAGATTGTTTACTTTATTGTTATGAGAGTTTCTATGGTAACTAAGCATGAATATTACACATGGATTAATTTTTTCCTGATGAGCCAATAGAGAGCTTCGACCTGATTACATTGAGTGTAAAGTAAGTTCTGTATCTTTTATAGTAACGGAGATATGCGAGTTTGAAATTTTATATAATGTTTTTGAAAACGTGAGGCTTTAGGATGTATTACATTGTTTCAACAATCAAAGTGATTAGTTCAAATCTCCACGACGACGACTACAATCATGCACAAATAGATTGTTTACTTTATTGTTATGAGAGTTTCTATGGTAACTAAGCACGAATATTACACATGGATTATTTTTTTTCTGATGAGCCAATAGAGAGCTTCTACCTGATTACATTGAGTGTAAAGTCACTTCTGTATCTTTTATAGTAACAGAGATATGCGAGTTTTAAATTTTTTATAATGTTTTTAAAACCTAAGGCCTTAGGATGCATTACATTGTTTCAACAATCAAAGTGGTTATTTCAAATCTCCACGACGACGAATACAATCATGCACAAATAGATTGTTTATTTTATTGGTCTGTGAGTTTCTATGGTAACTAAGCATGAATATTAAACATGGATTATTTTTTTTCTAATGAGCCAATAGAGAGCTTCTACCTGATTACATTGAGTGTAAAGTCACTTCTGTATTTTTTATAGTAATAGAGATATGCGACTTTTAAATTTTATATAATGCTTTTAAAAACGTGAGGCCTTAGGATGTATTACATTGTTTCAACAATCAAAGTGTGTGTTTCAAATCTCCACGACGACGACTACAATCATGCACAAATAGATTGTTTACTTTATGGTTATGAGAGTTTCTATGGTAACTAAGCATGAATATTACACATGGATTATTTTTTTCCTGATGAGCCAATAGAGAGCTTCGACCTGATTACATTGAGTGTAAAGTAAGTTCTGTATCTTTTATAGTAACGGAGATATGCGAGTTTGAAATTTTATATAATGTTTTTGAAAAGTGAGGCTTTAGGATGTATTACATTGTTTCAACAATCAAAGTGATTATTTCAAATCTCCACGACGACGACTACAATCATGCACAAATTGATTGTTTACTTTATTGTTATTAGTGTTTCTATGATAACTAAGCATGAATATTAAACATGGATTATTTTTTTCTGATGAGCCAATAGAGAGCTTGGACCTGATTACATTGAGTGTAAAGTCACTTCTGTATCTTTTATAGTAACAGAGATGTGCGAGTTTTAAATTTTACATAATGTTTTTAAAACGTGAGGCCTTAGGATGTATTACATTGTTTCAACAATCAAAGTGGTTATTTCAAATCTCCACGAAGACGAATACAATCATGCACAAATAGATTGTTTACTTTATTGTTATGAGAGTTTCTATGGTAACTAAGCATGAATATTACACATGGATTAATTTTTTTCCTTATGAGCCAATAGAGAGCTTCTACCTGATTACATTGAGTGTGAAGTCACTTCTGTATTTTTTATAGTAACGGAGATATGCGACTTTTAAATTTTATATAATGATTTTAAAACGTGAGGCCTTAGGATGTATTACATTGTTTCAACAATCAAAGTGTTTATTTCAAATCTCCACGACGACGACTACAATCATGCACAAATAGATTGTTTACTTTATTGTTATGAGTGTTTCTATGGAAACTAAGCACGAATATTACACATGGATTACTTTATTGTTATGAGTGTTTCTATGGTAACTAAGCATGAATATTAAACATGGATTATTTTTTTTCTGATGAGCCAATAGAGAGCTTGGACCTGATTACATTGAGTGTAAAGTCACTTCTGTATCTTTTATAGTAACAGAGATATGCGAGTTTTAAATTTTTTATAATGTTTTTAAAACCTAAGGCCTTAGGATGCATTACATTGTTTCAACAATCAAAGTGGTTATTTCAAATCTCCACGACGACGAATACAATCATGCACAAATAGATTGTTTATTTTATTGGTATGTGAGTTTCTATGGTAACTAAGCATGAATATTAAACATGGATTATTTTTTTTCTAATGAGCCAATAGAGAGCTTCTACCTGATTACATTGAGTGTAAAGTCACTTCTGTATTTTTTATAGTAATAGAGATATGCGACTTTTAAATTTTATATAATGCTTTTAAAAACGTGAGGCCTTAGGATGTATTACATTGTTTCAACAATCAAAGTGTTTATTTCAAATCTCCACGACGACGACTACAATCATGCACAAATAGATTGTTTACTCTATTGTTATGAGAGTTTCTATGGTAACTAAGCATGAATATTACACATGGATTAATTTTTTCCTGATGAGCCAATAGAGAGCTTGGACCTGATTACATTGAGTGTAAAATCACTTCTGTATCTTCTATAGTAACGGAGATATGCGAGTTTTAAATTTTATATAATGCTTTTAAAAACGTGAGGCCTTAGGTTGTATTACATTGTTTCAACAATCAAAGTGTTTATTTCAAATCTCCACGACGACGACTACAATCATGCACAAATAGATTTTTTACTTTATTGTTATGAGAGTTTCTATGGTAACTAACCATGAATATTGCACATGGATTAATTTTTTCCTGATGAGCCAATAGAGAGCTTGGACCTGATTACATTGAGTGTAAAGTCACTTCTGTATCTTTTATAGTAACAGAGATATGCGAGTTTTAAATTTTATATAATGATTTTAAAAACGAGAGGCCTTAGGATGTATTACATTGTTTCAACAATCAAAGTGGTTATTTCAAATCTCCAGGAATACGACTACAATCATTCACAAATTGATTGTTTACTTTACTGTTATGAGTGTTTCTATGGTAACTAAGCATGAATATTAAACATGGATTATTTTTTTTCTGATGAGCCAATAGAGAGCTTGGACCTGATTACATTGAGTGTAAAGTAAGTTCTGTATCTTTTATAGTAACGGAGATATGCGAGTTTGAAATTTTATATAATGTTTTTGAAAACGTGAGGCTTTAGGATGTATTACATTGTTTCAACAATCAAAGTGATTATTTCAAATCTCCACGACGACGACTACAATCATGCACAAACAGATTGTTTATTTTATTGCTATGTGAGTTTCTATGGTAACTAAGCATGAATATTAAACATGGATTATTTTTTTTCTAATGAGCCAATAGAGAGCTTGGACCTGATTACATTGAGTGTAAAGTCACTTCTGTATCTTTTATAGTAACAGAGATATGCGAGTTTTAAATTTTACATAATGTTTTTAAAACGTGAGGCCTTAGGATGTATTACATTGTTTCAACAATCAAAGTGGTTATTTCAAATCTCCACGACGACGACTACAATCATGCACAAATAGATTGTTTACTTTATTGTTATGAGAGTTTCTATGGTAACTAAGCATGAATATTACACATGGATTAATTTTTTTCCTTATGAGCCAATAGAGAGCTTCTACCTGATTACATTGAGTGTGAAGTCACTTCTGTATTTTTTATAGTAACGAAGATATGCGACTTTTAAATTTTATATAATGATTTTAAAAACGTGAGGCCTTAGGATGTATTACATTGTTTCAACAATCAAAGTATTTATTTCAAATCTCCACGACGACGACTACAATCATGCACAAATAGATTGTTTACTTTATTGTTATGAGTGTTTCTATGGTAACTAAGCACGAATATTACACATGGATTACTTTATTGTTATGAGTGTTTCTATGGTAACTAAGCATGAATATTAAACATGGATTTTTTTTCTGATGAGCCAATAGAGAGCTTGGACCTGATTACATTGCGTGTAAAGTCACTTCTGTATCTTTTATAGTAACAGAGATATGCGAGTTTTAAATTTTTTATAATGTTTTTAAAACCTGAGGCCTTAGGATGCATTACATTGTTTCAACAATCAAAGTGGTTATTTCAAATCTCCACGACGACGAATACAATCATGCACAAATAGATTGTTTATTTTATTGGTATGTGAGTTTCTATGGTAACTAAGCATGAATATTAAACATGGATTATTTTTTTTCTAATGAGCCAATAGAGAGCTTCTACCTGATTACATTGAGTGTAAAGTCACTTCTGTATTTTTTATAGTAATAGAGATATGCGACTTTTAAATTTTATATAATGCTTTTAAAAACGTGAGGCTTTAGGATGTATTACATTGTTTCAACAATCAAAGTGTTTATTTCAAATCTCCACGACGACGACTACAATCATGCACAAATAGATTGTTTACTTTATTGTTATGAGAGTTTCTATGGTAACTAAGCATGAATATTACACATGGATTAATTTTTTTTCCTTATGAGCCAATAGAGAGCTTCTACCTGATTACATTGAGTGTAAAATCACTTCTGTATCTTCTATAGTAACGGAGATATGCGAGTTTTAAATTTTATATATTGTTTTTAAAAACGTGAGGCCTTAGGATGTATTACATTGTTTCAACAATCAAAGTGGTTATTTCAAATCTCCACGACGACGACTACAACCATACACAAATAGATTGTTTACTTTATTGTTATGAGAGTTTCTATGATAACTAAGCATGAATATTACGCATGGATTAAATTTTTCCAGATGAGCCAATAGAGAGCTTCGACCTGATTACATTGAGTGTAAAGTCACTTCTGTATCTTTTATAGTAACAGAGATATGCGAGTTTTAAATTTTATATAATGATTTTAAAAACGAGAGGCCTTAGGATGTATTACATTGTTTCAACAATCAAAGTGGTTATTTCAAATCTCCAGGAAGACGACTACAATCATGCACAAATTGATTGTTTACTTTACTGTTATGAGTGTTTCTATGGTAACTAAGCATGAATATTAAACATGGATTATTTTTTTTCTGATGAGCCAATAGAGAGCTTCGACCTGATTACATTGAATGTAAAGTCACTTCTGTATCTTTTATAGTAACAGAGATGTGCGAGTTTTAAATTTTACATAATGTTTTTAAAACGTGAGGCCTTAGGATGTATTACATTGTTTCAACAATCAAAGTGGTTATTTCAAATCTCCACGACGACGACTACAATCATGCACAAATAGATTGTTTACTTTATTGTTATGAGAGTTTCTATGGTAACTAAGCATGAATATTACACATGGATTAATTTTTTTTCCTTATGAGCCAATAGAGAGCTTCTACCTGATTACATTGAGTGTAAAGTCACTTCTGTATTTTTTATAGTAACGGAGATATGCGACTTTTAAATTTTATATAATGCTTTTAAAAACGTGAGGCCTTAGGATGTATTACATTGTTTCAACAATCAAAGTGTTTATTTCAAATCTCCACGACGACGACTACAATCATGCACAAATAGATTGTTTACTTTTTTGTTATGAGTGTTTCTATGGTAACTAAGCATGAATATTACACATGGATTAATTTTTTTCTGATGAGCCAATAGAGAGCTTGGACCTGATTACATTGAGTGTAAAGTCACTTCTGTATCTTTTATAGTAACAGAGATGTGCGAGTTTTAAATTTTACATAATGTTTTTAAAACGTGAGGCCTTAGGATGTATTACATTGTTTCAACAATCAAAGTGTTTGTTTCAAATCTCCACGACGACGACTACAATCATGCACAAATAGATTGTTTACTTTATTGTTATGAGAGTTTCTATGGTAACTAAGCACGAATATTACACATGGATTAAATTTTTTCTAATGAGCCAATAGAGAGCTTGGACCTGATTACATTGAGTGTAAAATCACCTCTGTATCTTCTATAGTAACGGAGATATGCGAGTTTTAAATTTTATATAATGCTTTTAAAAACGTGAGGCCTTAGGATGTATTACATTGTTTCAACAATCAAAGTGTTTATTTCAAATCTCCACGACGACGACTACAATCATGCACAAATAGATTGTTTACTTTATTGTTATGAGTGTTTCTATGGTAACTAAGCATGAATATTACACATGGATTATTTTTTTCTGATGAGCTAATAGAGAGCTTGGACCTGATTACATTGAGTGTAAAGTCACTTCTGTATCTTTTATAGTAACAGAGATGTGCGAGTTTTAAATTTTACATAATGTTTTTAAAACGTGAGGCCTTAGGATATATTACATTGTTTCAACAATCAAAGTGGTTATTTCAAATCTCCACGACGACGACTACAATCATGCACAAATAGATTGTTTACTTTATTGTTATGAGAGTTTCTATGGTAACTAAGCATGAATATTACACATGGATTAATTTTTTTTCCTTATGAGCCAATAGAGAGCTTCTACCTGATTACATTGAGTGTAAAGTCACTTCTGTATTTTTTATAGTAACGGAGATATGCGACTTTTAAATTTTATATAATGCTTTTAAAAACGTGAGGCCTTAGGATGTATTACATTGTTTCAACAATCAAAGTGTTTATTTCAAATCTCCACGACGACGACTACAATCATGCACAAATAGATTGTTTACTTTTTTGTTATGAGTGTTTCTATGGTAACTAAGCATGAATATTACACATGGATTAATTTTTTTCTGATGAGCCAATAGAGAGCTTGGACCTGATTACATTGAGTGTAAAGTCACTTCTGTATCTTTTATAGTAACAGAGATGTGCGAGTTTTAAATTTTACATAATGTTTTTAAAACGTGAGGCCTTAGGATGTATTACATTGTTTCAACAATCAAAGTGTTTGTTTCAAATCTCCACGACGACGACTACAATCATGCACAAATAGATTGTTTACTTTATTGTTATGAGAGTTTCTATGGTAACTAAGCACGAATATTACACATGGATTAAATTTTTTCTAATGAGCCAATAGAGAGCTTGGACCTGATTACATTGAGTGTAAAATCACCTCTGTATCTTCTATAGTAACGGAGATATGCGAGTTTTAAATTTTATATAATGCTTTTAAAAACGTGAGGCCTTAGGATGTATTACATTGTTTCAACAATCAAAGTGTTTATTTCAAATCTCCACGACGACGACTACAATCATGCACAAATAGATTGTTTACTTTATTGTTATGAGTGTTTCTATGGTAACTAAGCATGAATATTACACATGGATTATTTTTTTCTGATGAGCTAATAGAGAGCTTGGACCTGATTACATTGAGTGTAAAGTCACTTCTGTATCTTTTATAGTAACAGAGATGTGCGAGTTTTAAATTTTACATAATGTTTTTAAAACGTGAGGCCTTAGGATATATTACATTGTTTCAACAATCAAAGTGGTTATTTCAAATCTCCACGACGACGACTACAATCATGCACAAATAGATTGTTTACTTTATTGTTATGAGAGTTTCTATGGTAACTAAGCATGAATATTACACATGGATTAATTTTTTTCTGATGAGCCAATAGAGAGCTTGGACCTGATTACATTGAGTGTAAAGTCACTTCTGTATCTTTTATAGTAACAGAGATATGCGAGTTTTAAATTTTTTATAATGTTTTTAAAAACCTGATGCCTTAGGATGTATTACATTGTTTCAACAATCAAAGTGGTTATTTCAAATCTCCACGACGACGACTACAATCATGCACAAATAGATTTTTTTACTTTATTGTTATAAGAGTTTCTATGGTAACTAAGAATGAATATTACACATGGATTAAATTTTTCCTGATGAGCCAATAGAGAGCTTCTACCTGATTACATTGAGTGTAAAATCACTTCTGTATCTTCTATAGTAACGGAGATATGCGAGTTTTAAATTTTATATATTGTTTTTAAAAACGTGAGGCTTTAGGATGTATTACATTGTTTCAACAATCAAAGTGGTTATTTCAAATCCCCACGACGACGAATACAACCATACACAAATAGATTGTTTACTTTATTGTTATGAGAGTTTCTATGATAACTAAGCATGAATATTACGCATGGATTAAATTTTTCCTGATGAGCCAATAGAGAGCTTCGACCTGATTACATTGAGTGTAAAGTCACTTCTGTATCTTTTATAGTAACAGAGATATGCGAGTTTTAAATTTTTTATAATGTTTTTAAAACCTGAGGCCTTAGGATGCATTACATTGTTTCAACAATCAAAGTGGTTATTTCAAATCTCCACGACGACGAATACAATCATGCACAAATAGATTGTTTATTTTATTGGTATGTGAGTTTCTATGGTAACTAAGCACGAATATTACACATGGATTACTTTATTGTTATGAGTGTTTCTATGGTAACTAAGCATGAATATTAAACATGGATTATTTTTTTTCTGATGAGCCAATAGAGAGCTTGGACCAGATTACATTGAGTGTAAAGTCACTTCTGTATTTTTTATAGTAATAGAGATATGCAACTTTTAAATTTTATATAATGCTTTTAAAAACGTGAGGCCTTAGGATGTATTACATTGTTTCAACAATCAAAGTGTTTATTTCAAATCTCCACGACGACGACTACAATCATGCACAAATAGATTGTTTACTTTATTGTTATGAGAGTTTCTATGGTAACTAAGCATGAATATTACACATGGATTAATTTTTTTCTGATGAGCTAATAGAGAGCTTGGACCTGATTACATTGAGTGTAAAGTCACTTCTGTATCTTTTATAGTATCGGAGATATGCGACTTTTAAATTTTATATAATGCTTTTAAAAACGTGAGGCCTTAGGATGTATTACATTGCTTCAACAATCAAAGTGTTTATTTCAAATCTCCACGACGACGACTACAATCATGCACAAATAGATTGTTTACTTTATTGTTATGAGTGTTTCTATGGTAACTAAGCATGAATATTACACATGGATTAATTTTTTTCTGATGAGCCAATAGAGAGCTTGGACCTGATTACATTGAGTGTAAAGTCACTTCTGTATCTTTTATAGTAACAGAGATGTGCGAGTTTTAAATTTTACATAATGTTTTTAAAACGTGAGGCCTTAGGATGTATTACATTGTTTCAACAATCAAAGTGGTTATTTCAAATCTCCACGACGACGACTACAATCATGCACAAATAGATTGTTTACTTTATTGTTATGAGAGTTTCTATGGTAACTAAGCATGAATATTACACATGGATTAATTTTTTTCCTTATGAGCCAATAGAGAGCTTCTACCTGATTTCATTGAGTGTAAAGTCACTTCTGTATTTTTTATAGTAACGGAGATATGCGACTTTTAAATTTTATATAATGCTTTTAAAAACGTGACGCCTTAGGATGTATTACATTGTTTCAACAATCAAAGTGGTTATTTCAAATCTCCACGACGACGACTACAATCATGCACAAATAGATTGTTTACTTTATTGTTATGAGAGTTTCTATGGTAACTAAGCATGAATATTACACATGGATTAATTTTTTTCTGATGAGCCAATAGAGAGCTTGGACCTGATTACATTGAGTGTAAAATAACTTCTGTATTTTTTATAGTAACGGAGATATGCGAGTTTTAAATTTTATATATTGTTTTTAAAAACGTGAGGCCTTAGGATGTATTACATTCTTTCAACAATCAAAGTGTTTGTTTCAAATCTCCACGACGACGACTACAATCATGCACAAATAGATTGTTTACTTTATTGTTATGAGAGTTTCTATGGTAACTAAGCACGAATATTACACATGGATTAAATTTTTTCTAATGAGCCAATAGAGAGCTTGGACCTGATTACATTGAGTGTAAAATCACCTCTGTATCTTCTATAGTAACGGAGATATGCGAGTTTTAAATTTTATATAATGCTTTTAAAAACGTGAGGCCTTAGGATGTATTACATTGTTTCAACAATCAAAGTATTTATTTCAAATCTCCACGACGACGACTACAATCATGCACAAATAGATTGTTTACTTTATTGTTATGAGTGTTTCTATGGTAACTAAGCACGAATATTACACATGGATTACTTTATTGTTATGAGTGTTTCTATGGTAACTAAGCATGAATATTAAACATGGATTTTTTTTCTGATGAGCCAATAGAGAGCTTGGACCTGATTACATTGCGTGTAAAGTCACTTCTGTATCTTTTATAGTAACAGAGATATGCGAGTTTTAAATTTTTTATAATGTTTTTAAAACCTGAGGCCTTAGGATGCATTACATTGTTTCAACAATCAAAGTGGTTATTTCAAATCTCCACGACGACGAATACAATCATGCACAAATAGATTGTTTATTTTATTGGTATGTGAGTTTCTATGGTAACTAAGCATGAATATTAAACATGGATTATTTTTTTTCTAATGAGCCAATAGAGAGCTTCTACCTGATTACATTGAGTGTAAAGTCACTTCTGTATTTTTTATAGTAATAGAGATATGCGACTTTTAAATTTTATATAATGCTTTTAAAAACGTGAGGCTTTAGGATGTATTACATTGTTTCAACAATCAAAGTGTTTATTTCAAATCTCCACGACGACGACTACAATCATGCACAAATAGATTGTTTACTTTATTGTTATGAGAGTTTCTATGGTAACTAAGCATGAATATTACACATGGATTAATTTTTTTTCCTTATGAGCCAATAGAGAGCTTCTACCTGATTACATTGAGTGTAAAATCACTTCTGTATCTTCTATAGTAACGGAGATATGCGAGTTTTAAATTTTATATATTGTTTTTAAAAACGTGAGGCCTTAGGATGTATTACATTGTTTCAACAATCAAAGTGGTTATTTCAAATCTCCACGACGACGACTACAACCATACACAAATAGATTGTTTACTTTATTGTTATGAGAGTTTCTATGATAACTAAGCATGAATATTACGCATGGATTAAATTTTTCCAGATGAGCCAATAGAGAGCTTCGACCTGATTACATTGAGTGTAAAGTCACTTCTGTATCTTTTATAGTAACAGAGATATGCGAGTTTTAAATTTTATATAATGATTTTAAAAACGAGAGGCCTTAGGATGTATTACATTGTTTCAACAATCAAAGTGGTTATTTCAAATCTCCAGGAAGACGACTACAATCATGCACAAATTGATTGTTTACTTTACTGTTATGAGTGTTTCTATGGTAACTAAGCATGAATATTAAACATGGATTATTTTTTTTCTGATGAGCCAATAGAGAGCTTCGACCTGATTACATTGAATGTAAAGTCACTTCTGTATCTTTTATAGTAACAGAGATGTGCGAGTTTTAAATTTTACATAATGTTTTTAAAACGTGAGGCCTTAGGATGTATTACATTGTTTCAACAATCAAAGTGGTTATTTCAAATCTCCACGACGACGACTACAATCATGCACAAATAGATTGTTTACTTTATTGTTATGAGAGTTTCTATGGTAACTAAGCATGAATATTACACATGGATTAATTTTTTTTCCTTATGAGCCAATAGAGAGCTTCTACCTGATTACATTGAGTGTAAAGTCACTTCTGTATTTTTTATAGTAACGGAGATATGCGACTTTTAAATTTTATATAATGCTTTTAAAAACGTGAGGCCTTAGGATGTATTACATTGTTTCAACAATCAAAGTGTTTATTTCAAATCTCCACGACGACGACTACAATCATGCACAAATAGATTGTTTACTTTTTTGTTATGAGTGTTTCTATGGTAACTAAGCATGAATATTACACATGGATTAATTTTTTTCTGATGAGCCAATAGAGAGCTTGGACCTGATTACATTGAGTGTAAAGTCACTTCTGTATCTTTTATAGTAACAGAGATGTGCGAGTTTTAAATTTTACATAATGTTTTTAAAACGTGAGGCCTTAGGATGTATTACATTGTTTCAACAATCAAAGTGTTTGTTTCAAATCTCCACGACGACGACTACAATCATGCACAAATAGATTGTTTACTTTATTGTTATGAGAGTTTCTATGGTAACTAAGCACGAATATTACACATGGATTAAATTTTTTCTAATGAGCCAATAGAGAGCTTGGACCTGATTACATTGAGTGTAAAATCACCTCTGTATCTTCTATAGTAACGGAGATATGCGAGTTTTAAATTTTATATAATGCTTTTAAAAACGTGAGGCCTTAGGATGTATTACATTGTTTCAACAATCAAAGTGTTTATTTCAAATCTCCACGACGACGACTACAATCATGCACAAATAGATTGTTTACTTTATTGTTATGAGTGTTTCTATGGTAACTAAGCATGAATATTACACATGGATTATTTTTTTCTGATGAGCTAATAGAGAGCTTGGACCTGATTACATTGAGTGTAAAGTCACTTCTGTATCTTTTATAGTAACAGAGATGTGCGAGTTTTAAATTTTACATAATGTTTTTAAAACGTGAGGCCTTAGGATATATTACATTGTTTCAACAATCAAAGTGGTTATTTCAAATCTCCACGACGACGACTACAATCATGCACAAATAGATTGTTTACTTTATTGTTATGAGAGTTTCTATGGTAACTAAGCATGAATATTACACATGGATTAATTTTTTTCTGATGAGCCAATAGAGAGCTTGGACCTGATTACATTGAGTGTAAAGTCACTTCTGTATCTTTTATAGTAACAGAGATATGCGAGTTTTAAATTTTTTATAATGTTTTTAAAAACCTGATGCCTTAGGATGTATTACATTGTTTCAACAATCAAAGTGGTTATTTCAAATCTCCACGACGACGACTACAATCATGCACAAATAGATTTTTTTACTTTATTGTTATAAGAGTTTCTATGGTAACTAAGAATGAATATTACACATGGATTAAATTTTTCCTGATGAGCCAATAGAGAGCTTCTACCTGATTACATTGAGTGTAAAATCACTTCTGTATCTTCTATAGTAACGGAGATATGCGAGTTTTAAATTTTATATATTGTTTTTAAAAACGTGAGGCTTTAGGATGTATTACATTGTTTCAACAATCAAAGTGGTTATTTCAAATCCCCACGACGACGAATACAACCATACACAAATAGATTGTTTACTTTATTGTTATGAGAGTTTCTATGATAACTAAGCATGAATATTACGCATGGATTAAATTTTTCCTGATGAGCCAATAGAGAGCTTCGACCTGATTACATTGAGTGTAAAGTCACTTCTGTATCTTTTATAGTAACAGAGATATGCGAGTTTTAAATTTTTTATAATGTTTTTAAAACCTGAGGCCTTAGGATGCATTACATTGTTTCAACAATCAAAGTGGTTATTTCAAATCTCCACGACGACGAATACAATCATGCACAAATAGATTGTTTATTTTATTGGTATGTGAGTTTCTATGGTAACTAAGCACGAATATTACACATGGATTACTTTATTGTTATGAGTGTTTCTATGGTAACTAAGCATGAATATTAAACATGGATTATTTTTTTTCTGATGAGCCAATAGAGAGCTTGGACCAGATTACATTGAGTGTAAAGTCACTTCTGTATTTTTTATAGTAATAGAGATATGCAACTTTTAAATTTTATATAATGCTTTTAAAAACGTGAGGCCTTAGGATGTATTACATTGTTTCAACAATCAAAGTGTTTATTTCAAATCTCCACGACGACGACTACAATCATGCACAAATAGATTGTTTACTTTATTGTTATGAGAGTTTCTATGGTAACTAAGCATGAATATTACACATGGATTAATTTTTTTCTGATGAGCTAATAGAGAGCTTGGACCTGATTACATTGAGTGTAAAGTCACTTCTGTATCTTTTATAGTATCGGAGATATGCGACTTTTAAATTTTATATAATGCTTTTAAAAACGTGAGGCCTTAGGATGTATTACATTGCTTCAACAATCAAAGTGTTTATTTCAAATCTCCACGACGACGACTACAATCATGCACAAATAGATTGTTTACTTTATTGTTATGAGTGTTTCTATGGTAACTAAGCATGAATATTACACATGGATTAATTTTTTTCTGATGAGCCAATAGAGAGCTTGGACCTGATTACATTGAGTGTAAAGTCACTTCTGTATCTTTTATAGTAACAGAGATGTGCGAGTTTTAAATTTTACATAATGTTTTTAAAACGTGAGGCCTTAGGATGTATTACATTGTTTCAACAATCAAAGTGGTTATTTCAAATCTCCACGACGACGACTACAATCATGCACAAATAGATTGTTTACTTTATTGTTATGAGAGTTTCTATGGTAACTAAGCATGAATATTACACATGGATTAATTTTTTTCCTTATGAGCCAATAGAGAGCTTCTACCTGATTTCATTGAGTGTAAAGTCACTTCTGTATTTTTTATAGTAACGGAGATATGCGACTTTTAAATTTTATATAATGCTTTTAAAAACGTGACGCCTTAGGATGTATTACATTGTTTCAACAATCAAAGTGGTTATTTCAAATCTCCACGACGACGACTACAATCATGCACAAATAGATTGTTTACTTTATTGTTATGAGAGTTTCTATGGTAACTAAGCATGAATATTACACATGGATTAATTTTTTTCTGATGAGCCAATAGAGAGCTTGGACCTGATTACATTGAGTGTAAAATAACTTCTGTATTTTTTATAGTAACGGAGATATGCGAGTTTTAAATTTTATATATTGTTTTTAAAAACGTGAGGCCTTAGGATGTATTACATTCTTTCAACAATCAAAGTGTTTGTTTCAAATCTCCACGACGACGACTACAATCATGCACAAATAGATTGTTTACTTTATTGTTATGAGAGTTTCTATGGTAACTAAGCACGAATATTACACATGGATTAAATTTTTTCTAATGAGCCAATAGAGAGCTTGGACCTGATTACATTGAGTGTAAAATCACCTCTGTATCTTCTATAGTAACGGAGATATGCGAGTTTTAAATTTTATATAATGCTTTTAAAAACGTGAGGCCTTAGGATGTATTACATTGTTTCAACAATCAAAGTGTTTATTTCAAATCTCCACGACGACGACTACAATCACGCACAAATAGATTGTTTACTTTATTGTTATGAGTGTTTCTATGGTAACTAAGCATGAATATTACACATGGATTATTTTTTTTCTGATGAGCTAATAGAGAGCTTGGACCTGATTACATTGAGTGTAAAGTCACTTCTGTATCTTTTATAGTAACAGAGATGTGCGAGTTTTAAATTTTACATAATGTTTTTAAAACGTGAGGCCTTAGGATATATTACATTGTTTCAACAATCAAAGTGGTTATTTCAAATCTCCACGACGACGACTACAATCATGCACAAATAGATTGTTTACTTTATTGTTATAAGAGTTTCTATGGTAACTAAGAATGAATATTACACATGGATTAAATTTTTCCTGATGAGCCAATAGAGAGCTTCTACCTGATTACATTGAGTGTAAAATCACTTCTGTATCTTCTATAGTAACGGAGATATGCGAGTTTTAAATTTTATATATTGTTTTTAAAAACGTGAGGCCTTAGGATGTATTACATTGTTTCAACAATCAAAGTGGTTATTTCAAATCCCCACGACGACGACTACAACCATACACAAATAGATTGTTTACTTTATTGTTATGAGAGTTTCTATGATAACTAAGCATGAATATTACGCATGGATTAAATTTTTCCTGATGAGCCAATAGAGAGCTTCGACCTGATTACATTGAGTGTAAAGTCACTTCTGTATCTTTTATAGTAACAGAGATATGCGAGTTTTAAATTTTATATAATGATTTTAAAAACGAGAGGCCTTAGGATGTATTACATTGTTTCAACAATCAAAGTGGTTATTTCAAATCTCCACGACGACGACTACAATCATGCACAAACAGATTGTTTATTTTATTGGTATGTGAGTTTCTATGGTAACTAAGCATGAATATTAAACATGGATTTTTTTTTTCTAATGAGCCAATAGAGAGCTTGGACCTGATTACATTGAGTGTAAAGTTACTTCTGTATCTTTTATAGTAACAGAGATGTGCGAGTTTTAAATTTTTTATAATGTTTTTAAAACCTGAGGCCTTAGGATGCATTACATTGTTTCAACAATCAAAGTGGTTATTTCAAATCTCCACGACGACGAATACAATCATGCACAAATATATTGTTTACTTTATTGTTATGAGTGTTTCTATGGTAACTAAGCATGAATATTACACATGGATTAATTTTTTTCTGATGAGCCAATAGAGAGCTTGGACCTGATTACATTGAGTGTAAAGTCACTTCTGTATCTTTTATAGTAACAGAGATAGGCGAGTTTTAAATTTTTTATAATGTTTTTAAAAACCTGAGGCCTTAGGATGTATTACATTGTTTCAACAATCAAAGTGTTTATTTCAAATCTCCACGACGACGACTACAATCATGCACAAATAGATTGTTTACTTTATTGTTATGAGTGTTTCTATGGTAACTAAGCATGAATATTACACATGGATTATTTTTTTTCTGATGAGCTAATAGAGATCTTGGACCTGATTACATTGAGTGTAAAGTCACTTCTGTATCTTTTATAGTAACAGAGATAGGCGAGTTTTAAATTTTTTATAATGTTTTTAAAAACCTGAGGCCTTAGGATGTATTACATTGTTTCAACAATCAAAGTGTTTATTTCAAATCTCCACGACGACGACTACAATCATGCACAAATAGATTGTTTACTTTATTGTTATGAGTGTTTCTATGGTAACTAAGCATGAATATTACACATGGATTATTTTTTTTCTGATGAGCTAATAGAGAGCTTGGACCTGATTACATTGAGTGTAAAGTCACTTCTGTATCTTTTATAGTAACAGAGATATGCGAGTTTTAAATTTTTTATAATGTTTTTAAAACCTGAGGCCTTAGGATGCATTACATTGTTTCAACAATCAAAGTGGTTATTTCAAATCTCCACGACGACGAATACAATCATGCACAAATAGATTGTTTATTTTATTGGTATGTGAGTTTCTATGGTAACTAAGCATGAATATTAAACATGGATTATTTTTTTTCTAATGAGCCAATAGAGAGCTTCTACCTGATTACATTGAGTGTAAAGTCACTTCTGTATCTTTTATAGTATCGGAGATATGCGACTTTTAAATTTTATATAATGCTTTTAAAAACGTGAGGCCTTAGGATGTATTACATTGTTTCAACAATCAAAGTGTTTATTTCAAATCTCCACGACGACGACTACAATCATGCACAAATAGATTGTTTACTTTATTGTTATGAGTGTTTCTATGGTAACTAAGCATGAATATTACACATGGATTAATTTTTTTCTGATGAGCCAATAGAGAGCTTGGACCTGATTACATTGAGTGTAAAGTCACTTCTGTATCTTTTATAGTAACAGAGATGTGCGAGTTTTAAATTTTACATAATGTTTTTAAAACGTGAGGCCTTAGGATGTATTACATTGTTTCAACAATCAAAGTGGTTATTTCAAATCTCCACGACGACGACTACAATCATGCACAAATAGATTGTTTACTTTATTGTTATGAGAGTTTCTATGGTAACTAAGCATGAATATTACACATGGATAAATTTTTTTCCTTATGAGCCAATAGAGAGCTTCTACCTGATTTCATTGAGTGTAAAGTCACTTCTGTATTTTTTATAGTAACGGAGATATGCGACTTTTAAATTTTATATAATGCTTTTCAAAACGTGACGCCTTAGGATGTATTACATTGTTTCAACAATCAAAGTGTTTGTTTCAAATCTCCACGACGACGAATACAATCATGCACAAATAGATTGTTTATTTTATTGGTATGTGAGTTTCTATGGTAACTAAGCACGAATATTACACATGGATTACTTTATTGTTATGAGTGTTTCTATGGTAACTAAGCATGAATATTAAACATGGATTATTTTTTTTCTGATGAGCCAATAGAGAGCTTGGACCAGATTACATTGAGTGTAAAGTCACTTCTGTATCTTTTATAGTAACAGAGATATGCGAGTTTTAAATTTTTTATAATGTTTTTAAAACCTGAGGCCTTAGGATGCATTACATTGTTTCAACAATCAAAGTGGTTATTTCAAATCTCCACGACGACGAATACAATCATGCACAAATAGATTGTTTATTTTATTGGTATGTGAGTTTCTATGGTAACTAAGCATGAATATTAAACATGGATTATTTTTTTTCTAATGAGCCAATAGAGAGCTTCTACCTGATTACATTGAGTGTAAAGTCACTTCTGTATTTTTTATAGTAATAGAGATATGCAACTTTTAAATTTTATATAATGCTTTTAAAAACGTGAGGCCTTAGGATGTATTACATTGTTTCAACAATCAAAGTGTTTATTTCAAATCTCCACGACGACGACTACAATCATGCACAAATAGATTGTTTACTTTATTGTTATGAGAGTTTCTATGGTAACTAAGCATGAATATTACACATGGATTAATTTTTTTCTGATGAGCTAATAGAGAGCTTGGACCTGATTACATTGAGTGTAAAGTCACTTCTGTATCTTTTATAGTATCGGAGATATGCGACTTTTAAATTTTATATAATGCTTTTAAAAACGTGAGGCCTTAGGATGTATTACATTGCTTCAACAATCAAAGTGTTTATTTCAAATCTCCACGACGACGACTACAATCATGCACAAATAGATTGTTTACTTTATTGTTATGAGTGTTTCTATGGTAACTAAGCATGAATATTACACATGGATTAATTTTTTTCTGATGAGCCAATAGAGAGCTTGGACCTGATTACATTGAGTGTAAAGTCACTTCTGTATCTTTTATAGTAACAGAGATGTGCGAGTTTTAAATTTTACATAATGTTTTTAAAACGTGAGGCCTTAGGATGTATTACATTGTTTCAACAATCAAAGTGGTTATTTCAAATCTCCACGACGACGACTACAATCATGCACAAATAGATTGTTTACTTTATTGTTATGAGAGTTTCTATGGTAACTAAGCATGAATATTACACATGGATTAATTTTTTTCCTTATGAGCCAATAGAGAGCTTCTACCTGATTTCATTGAGTGTAAAGTCACTTCTGTATTTTTTATAGTAACGGAGATATGCGACTTTTAAATTTTATATAATGCTTTTAAAAACGTGACGCCTTAGGATGTATTACATTGTTTCAACAATCAAAGTGGTTATTTCAAATCTCCACGACGACGACTACAATCATGCACAAATAGATTGTTTACTTTATTGTTATGAGAGTTTCTATGGTAACTAAGCATGAATATTACACATGGATTAATTTTTTTCTGATGAGCCAATAGAGAGCTTGGACCTGATTACATTGAGTGTAAAATAACTTCTGTATTTTTTATAGTAACGGAGATATGCGAGTTTTAAATTTTATATATTGTTTTTAAAAACGTGAGGCCTTAGGATGTATTACATTGTTTCAACAATCAAAGTGTTTGTTTCAAATCTCCACGACGACGACTACAATCATGCACAAATAGATTGTTTACTTTATTGTTATGAGAGTTTCTATGGTAACTAAGCATGAATATTACACATGGATTAATTTTTTCCTGATGAGCCAATAGAGAGCTTCGACCTGATTACATTGAGTGTAAAGTAAGTTCTGTATCTTTTATAGTAACGGAGATATGCGAGTTTGAAATTTTATATAATGTTTTTGAAAACGTGAGGCTTTAGGATGTATTACATTGTTTCAACAATCAAAGTGATTATTTCAAATCTCCACGACGACGACTACAATCATGCACAAATAGATTGTTTACTTTATTGTTATGAGAGTTTCTATGGTAACTAAGCACGAATATTACACATGGATTAAATTTTTTCTAATGAGCCAATAGAGAGCTTGGACCTGATTACATTGAGTGTAAAATCACCTCTGTATCTTCTATAGTAACGGAGATATGCGAGTTTTAAATTTTATATAATGCTTTTAAAAACGTGAGGCCTTAGGATGTATTACATTGTTTCAACAATCAAAGTGTTTATTTCAAATCTCCACGACGACGACTACAATCACGCACAAATAGATTGTTTACTTTATTGTTATGAGTGTTTCTATGGTAACTAAGCATGAATATTACACATGGATTATTTTTTTTCTGATGAGCTAATAGAGAGCTTGGACCTGATTACATTGAGTGTAAAGTCACTTCTGTATCTTTTATAGTAACAGAGATGTGCGAGTTTTAAATTTTACATAATGTTTTTAAAACGTGAGGCCTTAGGATATATTACATTGTTTCAACAATCAAAGTGGTTATTTCAAATCTCCACGACGACGACTACAATCATGCACAAATAGATTGTTTACTTTATTGTTATAAGAGTTTCTATGGTAACTAAGAATGAATATTACACATGGATTAAATTTTTCCTGATGAGCCAATAGAGAGCTTCTACCTGATTACATTGAGTGTAAAATCACTTCTGTATCTTCTATAGTAACGGAGATATGCGAGTTTTAAATTTTATATATTGTTTTTAAAAACGTGAGGCCTTAGGATGTATTACATTGTTTCAACAATCAAAGTGGTTATTTCAAATCCCCACGACGACGACTACAACCATACACAAATAGATTGTTTACTTTATTGTTATGAGAGTTTCTATGATAACTAAGCATGAATATTACGCATGGATTAAATTTTTCCTGATGAGCCAATAGAGAGCTTCGACCTGATTACATTGAGTGTAAAGTCACTTCTGTATCTTTTATAGTAACAGAGATATGCGAGTTTTAAATTTTATATAATGATTTTAAAAACGAGAGGCCTTAGGATGTATTACATTGTTTCAACAATCAAAGTGGTTATTTCAAATCTCCACGACGACGACTACAATCATGCACAAACAGATTGTTTATTTTATTGGTATGTGAGTTTCTATGGTAACTAAGCATGAATATTAAACATGGATTTTTTTTTTCTAATGAGCCAATAGGGAGCTTGGACCTGATTACATTGAGTGTAAAGTTACTTCTGTATCTTTTATAGTAACAGAGATATGCGAGTTTTAAATTTTTTATAATGTTTTTAAAACCTGAGGCCTTAGGATGCATTACATTGTTTCAACAATCAAAGTGGTTATTTCAAATCTCCACGACGACGAATACAATCATGCACAAATATATTGTTTACTTTATTGTTATGAGTGTTTCTATGGTAACTAAGCATGAATATTACACATGGATTAATTTTTTTCTGATGAGCCAATAGAGAGCTTGGACCTGATTACATTGAGTGGAAAGTCACTTCTGTATCTTTTATAGTAACAGAGATAGGCGAGTTTTAAATTTTTTATAATGTTTTTAAAAACCTGAGGCCTTAGGATGTATTACATTGTTTCAACAATCAAAGTGTTTATTTCAAATCTCCACGACGACGACTACAATCATGCACAAATAGATTGTTTACTTTATTGTTATGAGTGTTTCTATGGTAACTAAGCATGAATATTACACATGGATTATTTTTTTTCTGATGAGCTAATAGAGATCTTGGACCTGATTACATTGAGTGTAAAGTCACTTCTGTATCTTTTATAGTAACAGAGATAGGCGAGTTTTAAATTTTTTATAATGTTTTTAAAAACCTGAGGCCTTAGGATGTATTACATTGTTTCAACAATCAAAGTGTTTATTTCAAATCTCCACGACGACGACTACAATCATGCACAAATAGATTGTTTACTTTATTGTTATGAGTGTTTCTATGGTAACTAAGCATGAATATTACACATGGATTATTTTTTTTCTGATGAGCTAATAGAGAGCTTGGACCTGATTACATTGAGTGTAAAGTCACTTCTGTATCTTTTATAGTAACAGAGATATGCGAGTTTTAAATTTTTTATAATGTTTTTAAAACCTGAGGCCTTAGGATGCATTACATTGTTTCAACAATCAAAGTGGTTATTTCAAATCTCCACGACGACGAATACAATCATGCACAAATAGATTGTTTATTTTATTGGTATGTGAGTTTCTATGGTAACTAAGCATGAATATTAAACATGGATTATTTTTTTTCTAATGAGCCAATAGAGAGCTTCTACCTGATTACATTGAGTGTAAAGTCACTTCTGTATCTTTTATAGTATCGGAGATATGCGACTTTTAAATTTTATATAATGCTTTTAAAAACGTGAGGCCTTAGGATGTATTACATTGTTTCAACAATCAAAGTGTTTATTTCAAATCTCCACGACGACGACTACAATCATGCACAAATAGATTGTTTACTTTATTGTTATGAGTGTTTCTATGGTAACTAAGCATGAATATTACACATGGATTAATTTTTTTCTGATGAGCCAATAGAGAGCTTGGACCTGATTACATTGAGTGTAAAGTCACTTCTGTATCTTTTATAGTAACAGAGATGTGCGAGTTTTAAATTTTACATAATGTTTTTAAAACGTGAGGCCTTAGGATGTATTACATTGTTTCAACAATCAAAGTGGTTATTTCAAATCTCCACGACGACGACTACAATCATGCACAAATAGATTGTTTACTTTATTGTTATGAGAGTTTCTATGGTAACTAAGCATGAATATTACACATGGATAAATTTTTTTCCTTATGAGCCAATAGAGAGCTTCTACCTGATTTCATTGAGTGTAAAGTCACTTCTGTATTTTTTATAGTAACGGAGATATGCGACTTTTAAATTTTATATAATGCTTTTCAAAACGTGACGCCTTAGGATGTATTACATTGTTTCAACAATCAAAGTTGTTATTTCAAATCTCCACGACGACGACTACAATCATGCACAAATAGATTGTTTACTTTATTGTTATGAGAGTTTCTATGGTAACTAAGCATGAATATTACACATGGATTAATTTTTTTCTGATGAGCCAATAGAGAGCTTGGACCTGATTACATTGAGTGTAAAATAACTTCTGTATTTTTTATAGTAACGGAGATATGCGAGTTTTAAATTTTATATATTGTTTTTAAAAACGTGAGGCCTTAGGATGTATTACATTGTTTCAACAATCAAAGTGTTTGTTTCAAATCTCCACGACGACGACTACAATCATGCACAAATAGATTGTTTACTTTATTGTTATGAGAGTTTCTATGGTAACTAAGCATGAATATTACACATGGATTAATTTTTTCCTGATGAGCCAATAGAGAGCTTCGACCTGATTACATTGAGTGTAAAGTAAGTTCTGTATCTTTTATAGTAACGGAGATATGCGAGTTTGAAATTTTATATAATGTTTTTGAAAACGTGAGGCTTTAGGATGTATTACATTGTTTCAACAATCAAAGTGATTATTTCAAATCTCCACGACGACGACTACAATCATGCACAAATAGATTGTTTACTTTATTGTTATGAGAGTTTCTATGGTAACTAAGCACGAATATTACACATGGATTAAATTTTTTCTAATGAGCCAATAGAGAGCTTGGACCTGATTACATTGAGTGTAAAATCACCTCTGTATCTTCTATAGTAACGGAGATATGCGAGTTTTAAATTTTATATAATGCTTTTAAAAACGTGAGGCCTTATGATGTATTACATTGTTTCAACAATCAAAGTGTTTATTTCAAATCTCCACGACGACGACTACAATCATGCACAAATAGATTGTTTACTTTATTGTTATGAGTGTTTCTATGGTAACTAAGCATGAATATTACACATGGATTATTTTTTTTCTGATGAGCTAATAGAGAGCTTGGACCTGATTACATTGAGTGTAAAGTCACTTCTGTATCTTTTATAGTAACAGAGATGTGCGAGTTTTAAATTTTATATATTGTTTTTAAAAACGTGAGGCCTTAGGATGTATTACATTGTTTCAACAATCAAAGTGGTTATTTCAAATCCCCACGACGACGACTACAACCATACACAAATAGATTGTTTACTTTATTGTTATGAGAGTTTCTATGATAACTAAGCATGAATATTACGCATGGATTAAATTTTTCCTGATGAGCCAATAGAGAGCTTCGACCTGATTACATTGAGTGTAAAGTCACTTCTGTATCTTTTATAGTAACAGAGATATGCGAGTTTTAAATTTTATATAATGATTTTAAAAACGAGAGGCCTTAGGATGTATTACATTGTTTCAACAATCAAAGTGGTTATTTCAAATCTCCACGACGACGACTACAATCATGCACAAACAGATTGTTTATTTTATTGGTATGTGAGTTTCTATGGTAACTAAGCATGAATATTAAACATGGATTTTTTTTTTCTAATGAGCCATTAGAGAGCTTGGACCTGATTACATTGAGTGTAAAGTCACTTCTGTATCTTTTATAGTAACAGAGATATGCGAGTTTTAAATTTTTTATAATGTTTTTAAAACCTGAGGCCTTAGGATGTATTACATTGTTTCAACAATCAAAGTGGTTATTTCAAATCTCCACGACGACGAATACAATCATGCACAAATATATTGTTTACTTTATTGTTATGAGTGTTTCTATGGTAACTAAGCATGAATATTACACATGGATTAATTTTTTTCTGATGAGCCAATAGAGAGCTTGGACCTGATTACATTGAGTGTAAAGTCACTTCTGTATCTTTTATAGTAACAGAGATAGGCGAGTTTTAAATTTTTTATAATGTTTTTAAAAACCTGAGGCCTTAGGATGTATTACATTGTTTCAACAATCAAAGTGTTTATTTCAAATCTCCACGACGACGACTACAATCATGCACAAATAGATTGTTTACTTTATTGTTATGAGTGTTTCTATGGTAACTAAGCATGAATATTACACATGGATTATTTTTTTTCTGATGAGCTAATAGAGAGCTTGGACCTGATTACATTGAGTGTAAAGTCACTTCTGTATCTTTTATAGTAACAGAGATATGCGAGTTTTAAATTTTTTATAATGTTTTTAAAAACCTGAGGCCTTAGGATGTATTACATTGTTTCAACAATCAAAGTGGTTATTTCAAATCTCCACGACGACGACTACAATCATGCACAAATAGATTGTTTACTTTATTGTTAAGAGAGTTTCTAAGGTATCTAAGCATGAATATTACACATGGATTAATTTTTTTCCTGATGAGCCAATAGAGAGCTTCTAGCTGATTACATTGAGCGTAAAGTCACTTCTGTATCTTTTATAGTAACAGAGATATGCGAGTTTTAAATTTTTTATAATGTTTTTAAAAACCTGAGGCCTTAGGATGTATTACATTGTTTCAACAATCAAAGTGGTTATTTCAAATCTCCACGACGACGACTACAATCATGCACAAATAGATTTTTTACTTTATTGTTATAAGAGTTTCTATGGTAACTAAGCATGAATATTACACATGGATTAAATTTTTCCTGATGAGCCAATAGAGAGCTTCGACCTGATTACATTGAGTGTAAAGTCACTTCTGTATCTTTTATAGTAACAGAGATATGCGAGTTTTAAATTTTATATAATGATTTTAAAAACGAGAGGCCTTAGGATGTATTACATTGTTTCAACAATCAAAGTGGTTATTTCAAATCTCCAGGAAGACGACTACAATCATGCACCAATTGATTGTTTACTTTACTGTTATGAGTGTTTCTATGGTAACTAAGCCTGAATATTAAACATGGTTATTTTTTTTCTGATGAGCCAATAGAGAGCTTCGACCTGATTACATTGAGTGTAAAGTCACTTCTGTATCTTTTATAGTAACAGAGATGTGCGAGTTTTAAATTTTACATAATGTTTTTAAAACGTGAGGCCTTAGGATGTATTACATTGTTTCAACAATCAAAGTGGTTATTTCAAATCTCCACGACGACGACTACAATCATGCACAAATATATTGTTTACTTTATTGTTATGAGAGTTTCTATGATAACTAAGCATGAATATTAAACATGGATTATTTTTTTTCTAATGAGCCAATAGAGAGCTTCTACCTGATTACATTGAGTGTAAAGTCACTTCTGTATTTTTTAAAGTAATAGAGATATGCGACTTTTAAATTTTATATAAAGCTTTTAAAAACGTGAGGCCTTAGGATGTATTACATTGTTTCAACAATCAAAGTGTTTGTTTCAAATCTCCACGACGACGACTACAATCATGCACAAATAGATTGTTTACTTTATTGTTATGAGAGTTTCTATGGTAACTAAGCATGAATATTACACATGGATTAACTTAATTTCCTTATGAGCCAATAGAGAGCTTCTACCTGATTACATTGAGTGTAAAGTCACTTCTGTATTTTTTATAGTAACGGAGATATGCGACTTTTAAATATTATATAATGCTTTTAAAAACGTGACGCCTTAGGATGTATTACATTGTTTCAACAATCAAAGTGTTTATTTCAAATCTCCACGACGACGACTACAATCATGCACAAATAAATTGTTTACTTTATTGTTATGAGTGTTTCTATGATAAATAAGCATGAATATTACACATGGATTAATTTTTTTCTGATGAGCCAATAGAGAGCTTGGACCTGATTACATTGAGTGTAAAGTCACTTCTGTATCTTTTATAGTAACAGAGACATGCGAGTTTTAAATTTTTTATAATGTTTTTAAGAACCTGAGCCCTTAGGATGTATTACATTGTTTCAACAATCAAAGTGTTTATTTCAAATCTCCACGACGACGACTACAATCATGCACAAATAGATTGTTTACTTTATTGTTATGAGTGTTTCTATGGTAACTAAGCATGAATATTACACATGGATTATTTTTTTTCTGATGAGCTAATAGAGAGCTTGGACCTGATTACATTGAGTGTAAAGTCACTTCTGTATCTTTTATAGTAACAGAGATATGCGAGTTTTAAATTTTTTATAATGTTTTTAAAAACCTGAGGCCTTAGGATGTATTACATTGTTTCAACAATCAAAGTGGTTATTTCAAATCTCCACGACGACGACTACAATCATGCACAAATAGATTTTTTACTTTATTGTTATAAGAGTTTCTATGGTAACTAAGCATGAATATTACACATGGATTAAATTTTTCCTGATGAGCCAATAGAGAGCTTCGACCTGATTACATTGGGTGTAAAGTCACTTCTGTATCTTTTATAGTAACAGAGATATGCGAGTTTTAAATTTTATATAATGATTTTAAAAACGAGAGGCCTTAGGATGTATTACATTGTTTCAACAATCAAAGTGGTTATTTCAAATCTCCAGGAAGACGACTACAATCATGCACAAATTGATTGTTTACTTTACTGTTATGAGTGTTTCTATGGTAACTAAGCATGAATATTAAACATGGTTATTTTTTTTCTGATGAGCCAATAGAGAGCTTCTACCTGATTTCATTGAGTGTAAAGTCACTTCTGTATTTTTTATAGTAACGGAGATATGCGACTTTTAAATTTTATATAATGCTTTTAAAAACGTGACGCCTTAGGATGTATTACATTGTTTCAACAATCAAAGTGGTTATTTCAAATCTCCACGACGACGACTACAATCATGCACAAATTGATTTTTTACTTTATTGTTATAAGAGTTTCTATGGTAACTAAGAATGAATATTACACATGGATTAAATTTTTCCTGATGAGCCAATAGAGAGCTTCTACCTGATTACATTGAGTGTAAAATAACTTCTGTATCTTCTATAGTAACGGAGATACGCGAGTTTTAAATTTTATATATTGTTTTTAAAAACGTGAGGCCTTAGGATGTATTACATTGTTTCAACAATCAAAGTGTTTGTTTCAAATCTCCACGACGACGACTACAATCATGCACAAATAGATTGTTTACTTTATTGTTATGAGAGTTTCTATGGTAACTAAGCATGAATATTACACATGGATTAATTTTTTCCTGATGAGCCAATAGAGAGCTTCGACCTGATTACATTGAGTGTAAAGTAAGTTCTGTATCTTTTATAGTAACGGAGATATGCGAGTTTGAAATTTTATATAATGTTTTTGAAAACGTGAGGCTTTAGGATGTATTACATTGTTTCAACAATGAAAGTGATTATTTCAAATCTCCACGACGACGACTACTATCATGCACAAATAGATTGTTTACTTTATTGTTATGAGAGTTTCTATGGTAACTAAGCACGAATATTACACATGGATTAAATTTTTTCTAATGAGCCAATAGAGAGCTTGGACCTGATTACATTGTGTGTAAAATCACCTCTGTATCTTCTATAGTAACGGAGATATGCGAGTTTTAAATTTTATATAATGCTTTTAAAAACGTGAGGCCTTAGGATGTATTGCATTGTTTCAACAATCAAAGTGTTTATTTCAAATCTCCACGACGACGACTACAATCATGCACAAATAGATTGTTTACTTTATTGTTATGAGAGTTTCTATGGTAACTAAGCATGAATATTACACATGGATTAATTTTTTCCTGATGAGCCAATAGAGAGCTTCGACCTGATTACATTGAGTGTAAAGTAAGTTCTGTATCTTTTATAGTAACGGAGATATGCGAGTTTGAAATTTTATATATTGTTTTTAAAAACGTGAGGCCTTAGGATGTATTACATTGTTTCAACAATCAAAGTGGTTATTTCAAATCCCCACGACGACGACTACAACCATACACAAATAGAGTGTTTACTTTATTGTTATGAGAGTTTCTATGATAACTAAGCATGAATATTACGCATGGATTAAATTTTTCCTGATGAGCCAATAGAGAGCTTCGACCTGATTACATTGAGTGTAAAGTCACTTCTGTATCTTTTATAGTAACAGAGATATGCGAGTTTTAAATTTTATATAATGATTTTAAAAACGAGAGGCCTTAGGATGTATTACATTGTTTCAACAATCAAAGTGGTTATTTCAAATCTCCACGACGACGACTACAATCATGCACAAACAGATTGTTTATTTTATTGGTATGTGAGTTTCTATGGTAACTAAGCATGAATATTAAACATGGATTATTTTTTTTCTAATGAGCCAATAGAGAGCTTGGACCTGATTACATTGAGTGTAAAGTCACTTCTGTATCTTTTATAGTAACAGAGATAGGCGAGTTTTAAATTTTTTATAATGTTTTTAAAAACCTGAGGCCTTAGGATGTATTACATTGTTTCAACAATCAAAGTGTTTATTTCAAATCTCCACGACGACGACTACAATCATGCACAAATAGATTGTTTACTTTATTGTTATGAGTGTTTCTATGGTAACTAAGCATGAATATTACACATGGATTATTTTTTTTCTGATGAGCTAATAGAGAGCTTGGACCTGATTACATTGAATGTAAAGTCACTTCTGTATCTTTTATAGTAACAGAGATATGCGAGTTTTAAATTTTTTATAATGTTTTTAAAAACCTGAGGCCTTAGGATGTATTACATTGTTTCAACAATCAAAGTGGTTATTTCAAATCTCCACGACGACGACTACAATCATGCACAAATAGATTGTTTACTTTATTGTTATGAGAGTTTCTAAGGTATCTAAGCATGAATATTACACATGGATTAATTTTTTTCCTGATGAGCCAATAGAGAGCTTCTAGCTGATTACATTGAGCGTAAAGTCACTTCTGTATCTTTTATAGTAACAGAGATATGCGAGTTTTAAATTTTTTATAATGTTTTTAAAAACCTGAGGCCTTAGGATGTATTACATTGTTTCAACAATCAAAGTGGTTATTTCAAATCTCCACGACGACGACTACAATCATGCACAAATAGATTTTTTACTTTATTGTTATAAGAGTTTCTATGGTAACTAAGCATGAATATTACACATGGATTAAATTTTTCCTGATGAGCCAATAGAGAGCTTCGACCTGATTACATTGAGTGTAAAGTCACTTCTGTATCTTTTATAGTAACAGAGATATGCGAGTTTTAAATTTTATATAATGATTTTAAAAACGAGAGGCCTTAGGATGTATTACATTGTTTCAACAATCAAAGTGGTTATTTCAAATCTCCAGGAAGACGACTACAATCATGCACAAATTGATTGTTTACTTTACTGTTATGAGTGTTTCTATGGTAACTAAGCCTGAATATTAAACATGGTTATTTTTTTTCTGATGAGCCAATAGAGAGCTTCGACCTGATTACATTGAGTGTAAAGTCACTTCTGTATCTTTTATAGTAACAGAGATGTGCGAGTTTTAAATTTTACATAATGTTTTTAAAACGTGAGGCCTTAGGATGTATTACATTGTTTCAACAATCAAAGTGGTTATTTCAAATCTCCACGACGACGACTACAATCATGCACAAATATATTGTTTACTTTATTGTTATGAGAGTTTCTATGATAACTAAGCATGAATATTAAACATGGATTATTTTTTTTCTAATGAGCCAATAGAGAGCTTCTACCTGATTACATTGAGTGTAAAGTCACTTCTGTATTTTTTAAAGTAATAGAGATATGCGACTTTTAAATTTTATATAAAGCTTTTAAAAACGTGAGGCCTTAGGATGTATTACATTGTTTCAACAATCAAAGTGTTTGTTTCAAATCTCCACGACGACGACTACAATCATGCACAAATAGATTGTTTACTTTATTGTTATGAGAGTTTCTATGGTAACTAAGCATGAATATTACACATGGATTAACTTAATTTCCTTATGAGCCAATAGAGAGCTTCTAGCTGATTACATTGAGCGTAAAGTCACTTCTGTATCTTTTATAGTAACAGAGATATGCGAGTTTTAAATTTTTTATAATGTTTTTGAAAACGTGAGGCTTTAGGATGTATTACATTGTTTCAACAATGAAAGTGATTATTTCAAATCTCCACGACGACGACTACTATCATGCACAAATAGATTGTTTACTTTATTGTTATGAGAGTTTCTATGGTAACTAAGCACGAATATTACACATGGATTAAATTTTTTCTAATGAGCCAATAGAGAGCTTGGACCTGATTACATTGTGTGTAAAATCACCTCTGTATCTTCTATAGTAACGGAGATATGCGAGTTTTAAATTTTATATAATGCTTTTAAAAACGTGAGGCCTTAGGATGTATTGCATTGTTTCAACAATCAAAGTGTTTATTTCAAATCTCCACGACGACGACTACAATCATGCACAAATAGATTGTTTACTTTATTGTTATGAGAGTTTCTATGGTAACTAAGCATGAATATTACACATGGATTAATTTTTTCCTGATGAGCCAATAGAGAGCTTCGACCTGATTACATTGAGTGTAAAGTAAGTTCTGTATCTTTTATAGTAACGGAGATATGCGAGTTTGAAATTTTGTATATTGTTTTTAAAAACGTGAGGCCTTAGGATGTATTACATTGTTTCAACAATCAAAGTGGTTATTTCAAATCCCCACGACGACGACTACAACCATACACAAATAGAGTGTTTACTTTATTGTTATGAGAGTTTCTATGATAACTAAGCATGAATATTACGCATGGATTAAATTTTTCCTGATGAGCCAATAGAGAGCTTCGACCTGATTACATTGAGTGTAAAGTCACTTCTGTATCTTTTATAGTAACAGAGATATGCGAGTTTTAAATTTTATATAATGATTTTAAAAACGAGAGGCCTTAGGATGTATTACATTGTTTCAACAATCAAAGTGGTTATTTCAAATCTCCACGACGACGACTACAATCATGCACAAACAGATTGTTTATTTTATTGGTATGTGAGTTTCTATGGTAACTAAGCATGAATATTACACATGGATTAATTTTTTTCTGATGAGCCAATAGAGAGCTTGGACCTGATTACATTGAGTGTAAAGTCACTTCTGTATCTTTTATAGTAACAGAGATAGGCGAGTTTTAAATTTTTTATAATGTTTTTAAAAACCTGAGGCCTTAGGATGTATTACATTGTTTCAACAATCAAAGTGTTTATTTCAAATCTCCACGACGACGACTACAATCATGCACAAATAGATTGTTTACTTTATTGTTATGAGTGTTTCTATGGTAACTAAGCATGAATATTACACATGGATTATTTTTTTTCTGATGAGCTAATAGAGAGCTTGGACCTGATTACATTGAGTGTAAAGTCACTTCTGTATCTTTTATAGTAACAGAGATATGCGAGTTTTAAATTTTTTATAATGTTTTTAAAAACCTGAGGCCTTAGGATGTATTACATTGTTTCAACAATCAAAGTGGTTATTTCAAATCTCCACGACGACGACTACAATCATGCACAAATAGATTGTTTACTTTCTTGTTATGAGAGTTTCTAAGGTATCTAAGCATGAATATTACACATGGATTAATTTTTTTCCTGATGAGCCAATAGAGAGCTTCTAGCTGATTACATTGAGCGTAAAGTCACTTCTGTATCTTTTATAGTAACAGAGATATGCGAGTTTTAAATTTTTTATAATGTTTTTAAAAACCTGAGGCCTTAGGATGTATTACATTGTTTCAACAATCAAAGTGGTTATTTCAAATCTCCACGACGACGACTACAATCATGCACAAATAGATTTTTTACTTTATTGTTATAAGAGTTTCTATGGTAACTAAGCATGAATATTACACATGGATTAAATTTTTCCTGATGAGCCAATAGAGAGCTTCGACCTGATTACATTGAGTGTAAAGTCACTTCTGTATCTTTTATAGTAACAGAGATATGCGAGTTTTAAATTTTATATAATGATTTTAAAAACGAGAGGCCTTAGGATGTATTACATTGTTTCAACAATCAAAGTGGTTATTTCAAATCTCCAGGAAGACGACTACAATCATGCACAAATTGATTGTTTACTTTACTGTTATGAGTGTTTCTATGGTAACTAAGCCTGAATATTAAACATGGTTATTTTTTTTCTGATGAGCCAATAGAGAGCTTCGACCTGATTACATTGAGTGTAAAGTCACTTCTGTATCTTTTATAGTAACAGAGATGTGCGAGTTTTAAATTTTACATAATGTTTTTAAAACGTGAGGCCTTAGGATGTATTACATTGTTTCAACAATCAAAGTGGTTATTTCAAATCTCCACGACGACGACTACAATCATGCACAAATATATTGTTTACTTTATTGTTATGAGAGTTTCTATGATAACTAAGCATGAATATTAAACATGGATTATTTTTTTTCTAATGAGCCAATAGAGAGCTTCTACCTGATTACATTGAGTGTAAAGTCACTTCTGTATTTTTTAAAGTAATAGAGATATGCGACTTTTAAATTTTATATAAAGCTTTTAAAAACGTGAGGCCTTAGGATGTATTACATTGTTTCAACAATCAAAGTGTTTGTTTCAAATCTCCACGACGACGACTACAATCATGCACAAATAGATTGTTTACTTTATTGTTATGAGAGTTTCTATGGTAACTAAGCATGAATATTACACATGGATTAACTTAATTTCCTTATGAGCCAATAGAGAGCTTCTACCTGATTACATTGAGTGTAAAGTCACTTCTGTATTTTTTATAGTAACGGAGATATGCGACTTTTAAATTTTATATAATGCTTTTAAAAACGTGACGCCTTAGGATGTATTACATTGTTTCAACAATCAAAGTGTTTATTTCAAATCTCCACGACGACGACTACAATCATGCACAAATAAATTGTTTACTTTATTGTTATGAGTGTTTCTATGATAAATAAGCATGAATATTACACATGGATTAATTTTTTTCTGATGAGCCAATAGAGAGCTTGGACCTGATTACATTGAGTGTAAAGTCACTTCTGTATCTTTTATAGTAACAGAGACATGCGAGTTTTAAATTTTTTATAATGTTTTTAAGAACCTGAGGCCTTAGGATGTACTACATTGTTTCAACAATCAAAGTGTTTATTTCAAATCTCCACGACGACGACTACAATCATGCACAAATAGATTGTTTACTTTATTGTTATGAGTGTTTCTATGGTAACTAAGCATGAATATTACACATGGATTATTTTTTTTCTGATGAGCTAATAGAGAGCTTGGACCTGATTACATTGAGTGTAAAGTCACTTCTGTATCTTTTATAGTAACAGAGATATGCGAGTTTTAAATTTTTTATAATGTTTTTAAAAACCTGAGGCCTTAGGATGTATTACATTGTTTCAACAATCAAAGTGGTTATTTCAAATCTCCACGACGACGACTACAATCATGCACAAATAGATTTTTTACTTTATTGTTATAAGAGTTTCTATGGTAACTAAGCATGAATATTACACATGGATTAAATTTTTCCTGATGAGCCAATAGAGAGCTTCGACCTGATTACATTGAGTGTAAAGTCACTTCTGTATCTTTTATAGTAACAGAGATGTGCGAGTTTTAAATTTTACATAATGTTTTTAAAACGTGAGGCCTTAGGATGTATTACATTGTTTCAACAATCAAAGTGGTTATTTCAAATCTCCACGACGACGACTAAAATCATGCACAAATATATTGTTTACTTTATTGTTATGAGAGTTTCTATGATAACTAAGCATGAATATTAAACATGGATTATTTTTTTTCTAATGAGCCAATAGAGAGCTTCTACCTGATTACATTGAGTGTAAAGTCACTTCTGTATTTTTTAAAGTAATATAGATATGCGAATTTTAAATTTTATATAAAGCTTTTAAAAACGTGAGGCCTTAGGATGTATTACATTGTTTCAACAATCAAAGTGTTTGTTTCAAATCTCCACGACGACGACTACAATCATGCACAAATAGATTGTTTACTTTATTGTTATGAGAGTTTCTATGGTAACTAAGCATGAATATTACACATGGATTAACTTAATTTCCTTATGAGCCAATAGAGAGCTTCTACCTGATTACATTGAGTGTAAAGTCACTTCTGTATTTTTTATAGTAACGGAGATATGCGACTTTTAAATTTTATATAATGCTTTTAAAAACGTGACGCCTTAGGATGTATTACATTGTTTCAACAATCAAAGTGTTTATTTCAAATCTCCACGACGACGACTACAATCATGCACAAATAAATTGTTTACTTTATTGTTATGAGTGTTTCTATGATAAATAAGCATGAATATTACACATGGATTAATTTTTTTCTGATGAGCCAATAGAGAGCTTGGACCTGATTACATTGAGTGTAAAGTCACTTCTGTATCTTTTATAGTAACAGAGACATGCGAGTTTTAAATTTTTTATAATGTTTTTAAGAACCTGAGGCCTTAGGATGTATTACATTGTTTCAACAATCAAAGTGTTTATTTCAAATCTCCACGACGACGACTACAATCATGCACAAATAGATTGTTTACTTTATTGTTATGAGTGTTTCTATGGTAACTAAGCATGAATATTACACATGGATTATTTTTTTTCTGATGAGCTAATAGAGAGCTTGGACCTGATTACATTGAGTGTAAAGTCACTTCTGTATCTTTTATAGTAACAGAGATATGCGAGTTTTAAATTTTTTATAATGTTTTTAAAAACCTGAGGCCTTAGGATGTATTACATTGTTTCAACAATCAAAGTGGTTATTTCAAATCTCCACGACGACGACTACAATCATGCACAAATAGATTTTTTACTTTATTGTTATAAGAGTTTCTATGGTAACTAAGCATGAATATTACACATGGATTAAATTTTTCCTGATGAGCCAATAGAGAGCTTCGACCTGATTACATTGAGTGTAAAGTCACTTCTGTATCTTTTATAGTAACAGAGATATGCGAGTTTTAAATTTTATATAATGATTTTAAAAACGAGAGGCCTTAGGATGTATTACATTGTTTCAACAATCAAAGTGGTTATTTCAAATCTCCAGGAAGACGACTACAATCATGCACAAATTGATTGTTTACTTTACTGTTATGAGTGTTTCTATGGTAACTAAGCATGAATATTAAACATGGTTATTTTTTTTCTGATGAGCCAATAGAGAGCTTCTACCTGATTTCATTGAGTGTAAAGTCACTTCTGTATTTTTTATAGTAACGGAGATATGCGACTTTTAAATTTTATATAATGCTTTTAAAAACGTGACGCCTTAGGATGTATTACATTGTTTCAAAAATCAAAGTGGTTATTTCAAATCTCCACGACGACGACTACAATCATGCACAAATTGATTTTTTACTTTATTGTTATAAGAGTTTCTATGGTAACTAAGAATGAATATTACACATGGATTAAATTTTTCCTGATGAGCCAATAGAGAGCTTCTACCTGATTACATTGAGTGTAAAATAACTTCTGTATCTTCTATAGTAACGGAGATACGCGAGTTTTAAATTTTATATATTGTTTTTAAAAACGTGAGGCCTTAGGATGTATTACATTGTTTCAACAATCAAAGTGTTTGTTTCAAATCTCCACGACGACGACTACAATCATGCACAAATAGATTGTTTACTTTATTGTTATGAGAGTTTCTATGGTAACTAAGCATGAATATTACACATGGATTAATTTTTTCCTGATGAGCCAATAGAGAGCTTCGACCTGATTACATTGAGTGTAAAGTAAGTTCTGTATCTTTTATAGTAACGGAGATATGCGAGTTTGAAATTTTATATAATGTTTTTGAAAACGTGAGGTATTAGGATGTATTACATTGTTTCAACAATGAAAGTGATTATTTCAAATCTCCACGACGACGACTACTATCATGCACAAATAGATTGTTTACTTTATTGTTATGAGAGTTTCTATGGTAACTAAGCACGAATATTACACATGGATTAAATTTTTTCTAATGAGCCAATAGAGAGCTTGGACCTGATTACATTGTGTGTAAAATCACCTCTGTATCTTCTATAGTAACGGAGATATGCGAGTTTTAAATTTTATATAATGCTTTTAAAAACGTGAGGCCTTAGGATGTATTGCATTGTTTCAACAATCAAAGTGTTTATTTCAAATCTCCAGGAAGACGACTACAATCATGCACAAATTGATTGTTTACTTTACTGTTATGAGTGTTTCTATGGTAACTAAGCCTGAATATTAAACATGGTTATTTTTTTTCTGATGAGCCAATAGAGAGCTTCGACCTGATTACATTGAGTGTAAAGTCACTTCTGTATCTTTTATAGTAACAGAGATGTGCGAGTTTTAAATTTTACATAATGTTTTTAAAACGTGAGGCCTTAGGATGTATTACATTGTTTCAACAATCAAAGTGGTTATTTCAAATCTCCACGACGACGACTACAATCATGCACAAATATATTGTTTACTTTATTGTTATGAGAGTTTCTATGATAACTAAGCATGAATATTAAACATGGATTATTTTTTTTCTAATGAGCCAATAGAGAGCTTCTACCTGATTACATTGAGTGTAAAGTCACTTCTGTATTTTTTAAAGTAATAGAGATATGCGACTTTTAAATTTTATATAAAGCTTTTAAAAACGTGAGGCCTTAGGATGTATTACATTGTTTCAACAATCAAAGTGTTTGTTTCAAATCTCCACGACGACGACTACAATCATGCACAAATAGATTGTTTACTTTATTGTTATGAGAGTTTCTATGGTAACTAAGCATGAATATTACACATGGATTAACTTAATTTCCTTATGAGCCAATAGAGAGCTTCTACCTGATTACATTGAGTGTAAAGTCACTTCTGTATTTTTTATTGTAACGGAGATATGCGACTTTTAAATTTTATATAATGCTTTTAAAAACGTGACGCCTTAGGATGTATTACATTGTTTCAACAATCAAAGTGTTTATTTCAAATCTCCACGACGACGACTACAATCATGCACAAATAAATTGTTTACTTTATTGTTATGAGTGTTTCTATGATAAATAAGCATGAATATTACACATGGATTAATTTTTTTCTGATGAGCCAATAGAGAGCTTGGACCTGATTACATTGAGTGTAAAGTCACTTCTGTATCTTTTATAGTAACAGAGACATGCGAGTTTTAAATTTTTTATAATGTTTTTAAGAACCTGAGGCCTTAGGATGTATTACATTGTTTCAACAATCAAAGTGTTTATTTCAAATCTCCACGACGACGACTACAATCATGCACAAATAGATTGTTTACTTTATTGTTATGAGTGTTTCTATGGTAACTAAGCATGAATATTACACATGGATTATTTTTTTTCTGATGAGCTAATAGAGAGCTTGGACCTGATTACATTGAGTGTAAAGTCACTTCTGTATCTTTTATAGTAACAGAGATATGCGAGTTTTAAATTTTTTATAATGTTTTTAAAAACCTGAGGCCTTAGGATGTATTACATTGTTTCAACAATCAAAGAGGTTATTTCAAATCTCCACGACGACGACTACAATCATGCACAAATAGATTTTTTACTTTATTGTTATAAGAGTTTCTATGGTAACTAAGCATGAATATTACACATGGATTAAATTTTTCCTGATGAGCCAATAGAGAGCTTCGACCTGATTACATTGAGTGTAAAGTCACTTCTGTATCTTTTATAGTAACAGAGATATGCGAGTTTTAAATTTTATATAATGATTTTAAAAACGAGAGGCCTTAGGATGTATTACATTGTTTCAACAATCAAAGTGGTTATTTCAAATCTCCAGGAAGACGACTACAATCATGCACAAATTGATTGTTTACTTTACTGTTATGAGTGTTTCTATGGTAACTAAGCCTGAATATTAAACATGGTTATTTTTTTTCTGATGAGCCAATAGAGAGCTTCGACCTGATTACATTGAGTGTAAAGTCACTTCTGTATCTTTTATAGTAACAGAGATGTGCGAGTTTTAAATTTTACATAATGTTTTTAAAACGTGAGGCCTTAGGATGTATTACATTGTTTCAACAATCAAAGTGGTTATTTCAAATCTCCACGACGACGACTACAATCATGCACAAATATATTGTTTACTTTATTGTTATGAGAGTTTCTATGATAACTAAGCATGAATATTAAACATGGATTATTTTTTTTCTAATGAGCCAATAGAGAGCTTCTACCTGATTACATTGAGTGTAAAGTCACTTCTGTATTTTTTAAAGTAATATAGATATGCGACTTTTAAATTTTATATAAAGCTTTTAAAAACGTGAGGCCTTAGGATGTATTACATTGTTTCAACAATCAAAGTGTTTGTTTCAAATCTCCACGACGACGACTACAATCATGCACAAATAGATTGTTTACTTTATTGTTATGAGAGTTTCTATGGTAACTAAGCATGAATATTACACATGGATTAACTTAATTTCCTTATGAGCCAATAGAGAGCTTCTACCTGATTACATTGAGTGTAAAGTCACTTCTGTATTTTTTATAGTAACGGAGATATGCGACTTTTAAATTTTATATAATGCTTTAAAAAACGTGACGCCTTAGGATGTATTACATTGTTTCAACAATCAAAGTGTTTATTTCAAATCTCCACGACGACGACTACAATCATGCACAAATAAATTGTTTACTTTATTGTTATGAGTGTTTCTATGATAAATAAGCATGAATATTACACATGGATTAATTTTTTTCTGATGAGCCAATAGAGAGCTTGGACCTGATTACATTGAGTGTAAAGTCACTTCTGTATCTTTTATAGTAACAGAGACATGCGAGTTTTAAATTTTTTATAATGTTTTTAAGAACCTGAGGAATTAGGATGTATTACATTGTTTCAACAATCAAAGTGTTTATTTCAAATCTCCACGACGACGACTACAATCATGCACAAATAGATTGTTTACTTTATTGTTATAAGAGTTTCTATGGTAACTAAGCATGAATATTACACATGGATTAAATTTTTCCTGATGAGCCAATAGAGAGCTTCGACCTGATTACATTGAGTGTAAAGTCACTTCTGTATCTTTTATAGTAACAGAGATATGCGAGTTTTAAATTTTATATAATGATTTTAAAAACGAGAGGCCTTAGGATGTATTACATTGTTTCAACAATCAAAGTGGTTATTTCAAATCTCCAGGAAGACGACTACAATCATGCACAAATTGATTGTTTACTTTACTGTTATGAGTGTTTCTATGGTAACTAAGCATGAATATTAAACATGGTTATTTTTTTTCTGATGAGCCAATAGAGAGCTTCTACCTGATTTCATTGAGTGTAAAGTCACTTCTGTATTTTTTATAGTAACGGAGATATGCGACTTTTAAATTTTATATAATGCTTTTAAAAACGTGACGCCTTAGGATGTATTACATTGTTTCAACAATCAAAGTGTTTGTTTCAAATCTCCACGACGACGACTACAATCATGCACAAATAGATTGTTTACTTTATTGTTATGAGAGTTTCTATGGTAACTAAGCATGAATATTACACATGGATTAATTTTTTCCTGATGAGCCAATAGAGAGCTTCGACCTGATTACATTGAGTGTAAAGTAAGTTCTGTATCTTTTATAGTAACGGAGATATGCGAGTTTGAAATTTTATATAATGTTTTTGAAAACGTGAGGCTTTAGGATGTATTACATTGTTTCAACAATGAAAGTGATTATTTCAAATCTCCACGACGACGACTACTATCATGCACAAATAGATTGTTTACTTTATTGTTATGAGAGTTTCTATGGTAACTAAGCACGAATATTACACATGGATTAAATTTTTTCTAATGAGCCAATAGAGAGCTTGGACCTGATTACATTGTGTGTAAAATCACCTCTGTATCTTCTATAGTAACGGAGATATGCGAGTTTTAAATTTTATATAATGCTTTTAAAAACGTGAGGCCTTAGGATGTATTGCATTGTTTCAACAATCAAAGTGTTTATTTCAAATCTCCAAGACGACTACAATCATGCACAAATAGATTGTTTACTTTATTGTTATGAGAGTTTCTATGGTAACTAAGCATGAATATTACACATGGATTAATTTTTTTCTGATGAGCCAATAGAGAGCTTGGACCTGATTACATTGAGTGTAAAGTCACTTCTGTATCTTTTATAGTAACAGAGATATGCGAGTTTTAAATTTTTTATAATGTTTTTAAAAACCTGAGGCCTTAGGATGTATTACATTGTTTCAACAATCAAAGTGATTATTTCAAATCTCCACGACGACGACTACAATCATGCACAAATAGATTTTTTACTTTATTGTTATAAGAGTTTCTATGGTAACTAAGAATGAATATTACACATGGATTAAATTTTTCCTGATGAGCCAATAGAGAGCTTCTACCTGATTACATTTAGTGTAAAATCACTTCTGTATCTTCTATAGTAACGGAGATATGCGAGTTTTAAATTTTATATATTGTTTTTAAAAACGTGAGGCCTTAGGATGTATTACATTGTTTCAACAATCAAAGTGGTTATTTCAAATCTCCACGACGACGACTACAACCATGCACAAATAGATTGTCTACTTTATTGTTATGAGAGTTTCTATGATAACTAAGCATGAATATTAAACATGGATTATTTTTTTTCTAATGAGCCAATAGAGAGCTTCTACCTGATTACATTGAGTGTAAAGTCACTTCTGTATTTTTTAAAGTAATAGAGATATGCGACTTTTAAATTTTATATAATGCTTTTAAAAACGTGAGGCCTTAGGATGTATTACATTGTTTCAACAATCAAAGTGTTTGTTTCAAATCTCCACGACGACGACTACAATCATGCACAAATAGATTGTTTACTTTATTGTTATGAGAGTTTCTATGGTAACTAAGCATGAATATTACACATGGATTAATTTAATTTCCTTATGAGCCAATAGAGAGCTTCTACCTGATTACATTGAGTGTAAAGTCACTTCTGTATTTTTTAGAGTAACGGAGATATGCGACTTTTAAATTTTATATAATGCTTTTAAAAACGTGACGCCTTAGGATGTATTACATTGTTTCAACAATCAAAGTGTTTATTTCAAATCTCCACGACGACGACTACAATCATGCACAAATAAATTGTTTACTTTATTGTTATGAGTGTTTCTATGGTAAATAAGCATGAATATTACACATGGATTAATTTTTTTCTGATGAGCCAATAGAGAGCTTGGACCTGATTACATTGAGTGGAAAGTCACTTCTGTATCTTTTATAGTAACAGAGATATGCGAGTTTTAAATTTTTTATAATGTTTTTAAAAACCTGAGGCCTTAGGATGTATTACATTGTTTCAACAATCAAAGTGTTTATTTCAAATCTCCACGACGACGACTACAATCATGCACAAATAGATTGTTTACTTTATTGTTATGAGTGTTTCTATGGTAACTAAGCATGAATATTACACATGGATTAATTTTTTTTCCTTATGAGCCAATAGAGAGCTTCTACCTGATTACATTGAGTGTAAAGTCACTTCTGTATTTTTTATAGTAACGGAGATATGCGACTTTTAAATTTTATATAATGCTTTTAAAAACGTGAGGCCTTAGGATGTATTACATTGTTTCAACAATCAAAGTGCTTATTTCAAATCTCAACGACGACGACTACAATCATGCACAAATATATTGTTTACTTTATTGTTATGAGTGTTTCTATGGTAACTAAGCATGAATATTACACATGGATTAATTTTTTTCTGATGAGCCAATAGAGAGCTTGGACCTGATTACATTGAGTGTAAAGTCACTTCTGTATCTTTTATAGTAACAGAGATATGCGAGTTTTAAATTTTTTATAATGTTTTTAAAACCTGAGGCCTTAGGATGCATTACATTGATTCAACAATCAAAGTGGTTATTTCAAATCTCCACGACGAAGACTACAAACATGCACAAATAGATTTTTTACTTTATTGTTATGAGAGTTTCTATGGTAACTAAGCATGAATATTACACATGGATTATTTTTTTTTCCTTATGAGCCAATAGAGAGCTTCTACCTGATTACATTGAGTGTTAAGTCACTTCTGTATTTTTTATAGTAACGGAGATATGCGACTTTTAAATTTTATATAATGCTTTTAAAAACGTGAGGCCTTAGGATGTATTACATTGTTTCAACAATCAAAGTGTTTATTTCAAATCTCCACGACGACGACTACAATCATGCACAAATATATTGTTTACTTTATTGTTATGAGAGTTTCTATGATAACTAAGCATGAATATTAAACATGGATTATTTTTTTTCTAATGAGCCAATAGAGAGCTTCTACCTGATTACATTGAGTGTAAAGTCACTTCTGTATTTTTTAAAGTAATAGAGATATGCGACTTTTAAATTTTATAAAATGCTTTTAAAAACGTGAGGCCTTAGGATGTATTACATTGATTCAACAATCAAAGTGTTTGTTTCAAATCTCCACGACGACGACTACAATCATGCACAAATAGATTGTTTACTTTATTGTTATGAGAGTTTCTATGGTAACTAAGCATGAATATTACACATGGATTAACTTAATTTCCTTATGAGCCAATAGAGAGCTTCTACCTGATTACATTGAGTGTAAAGTCACTTCTGTATTTTTTATAGTAACGGAGATATGCGACTTTTAAATTTTATATAATGCTTTTAAAAACGTGACGCCTTAGGATGTATTACATTGTTTCAACAATCAAAGTGTTTATTTCAAATCTCCACGACGACGACTACAATCATGCACAAATAAATTGTTTACTTTATTGTTATGAGTGTTTCTATGGTAAATAAGCATGAATATTACACATGGATTAATTTTTTTCTGATGAGCGAATAGAGAGCTTGGACCTGATTACATTGAGTGTAAAGTCACTTCTGTATCTTTTATAGTAACAGAGACATGCGAGTTTTAAATTTTTTATAATGTTTTTAAAAACCTGAGGCCTTAGGATGTATTACATTGTTTCAACAATCAAAGAGTTTATTTCAAATCTCCACGACGACGACTACAATCATGCACAAATAGATTGTTTACTTTATTGTTATGAGTGTTTCTATGGTAACTAAACATGAATATTACACATGGATTATTTTTTTTCTGATGAGCTAATAGAGAGCTTGGACCTGATTACATTGAGTGTAAAGTCACTTCTGTATCTTTTATAGTAACAGAGATATGCGAGTTTTAAATTTTATATAATGATTTTAAAAACGAGAGGCCTTAGGATGTATTACATTGTTTCAACAATCAAAGTGGTTATTTCAAATCTCCAGGAAGACGACTACAATCATGCACAAATTGATTGTTTACTTTACTGTTATGAGTGTTTCTATGGTAACTAAGCATGAATATTAAACATGGTTATTTTTTTTCTGATGAGCCAATAGAGAGCTTCTACCTGATTTCATTGAGTGTAAAGTCACTTCTGTATTTTTTATAGTAACGGAGATATGCGACTTTTAAATTTTATATAATGCTTTTAAAAACGTGACGCCTTAGGATGTATTACATTGTTTCAAAAATCAAAGTGGTTATTTCAAATCTCCACGACGACGACTACAATCATGCACAAATTGATTTTTTACTTTATTGTTATAAGAGTTTCTATGGTAACTAAGAATGAATATTACACATGGATTAAATTTTTCCTGATGAGCCAATAGAGAGCTTCTACCTGATTACATTGAGTGTAAAATAACTTCTGTATCTTCTATAGTAACGGAGATACGCGGGTTTTAAATTTTATATATTGTTTTTAAAAACGTGAGGCCTTAGGATGTATTACATTGTTTCAACAATCAAAGTGTTTGTTTCAAATCTCCACGACGACGACTACAATCATGCACAAATAGATTGTTTACTTTATTGTTATGAGAGTTTCTATGGTAACTAAGCATGAATATTACACATGGATTAATTTTTTCCTGATGAGCCAATAGAGAGCTTCGACCTGATTACATTGAGTGTAAAGTAAGTTCTGTATCTTTTATAGTAACGGAGATATGCGAGTTTGAAATTTTATATAATGTTTTTGAAAACGTGAGGCTTTAGGATGTATTACATTGTTTCAACAATGAAAGTGATTATTTCAAATCTCCACGACGACGACTACTATCATGCACAAATAGATTGTTTACTTTATTGTTATGAGAGTTTCTATGGTAACTAAGCACGAATATTACACATGGATTAAATTTTTTCTAATGAGCCAATAGAGAGCTTGGACCTGATTACATTGTGTGTAAAATCACCTCTGTATCTTCTATAGTAACGGAGATATGCGAGTTTTAAATTTTATATAATGCTTTTAAAAACGTGAGGCCTTAGGATGTATTGCATTGTTTCAACAATCAAAGTGTTTATTTCAAATCTCCACGACGACGACTACAATCATGCACAAATAGATTGTTTACTTTATTGTTATGAGAGTTTCTATGGTAACTAAGCATGAATATTACACATGGATTAATTTTTTTCTGATGAGCCAATAGAGAGCTTCTACCTGATTACATTTAGTGTAAAATCACTTCTGTATCTTCTATAGTAACGGAGATATGCGAGTTTTAAATTTTATATATTGTTTTTAAAAACGTGAGGCCTTAGGATGTATTACATTGTTTCAACAATCAAAGTGGTTATTTCAAATCTCCACGACGACGACTACAACCATGCACAAATAGATTGTCTACTTTATTGTTATGAGAGTTTCTATGATAACTAAGCATGAATATTAAACATGGATTATTTTTTTTCTAATGAGCCAATAGAGAGCTTCTACCTGATTACATTGAGTGTAAAGTCACTTCTGTATTTTTTAAAGTAATAGAGATATGCGACTTTTAAATTTTATATAATGCTTTTAAAAACGTGAGGCCTTAGGATGTATTACATTGTTTCAACAATCAAAGTGTTTGTTTCAAATCTCCACGACGACGACTACAATCATGCACAAATAGATTGTTTACTTTATTGTTATGAGAGTTTCTATGGTAACTAAGCATGAATATTACACATGGATTAATTTAATTTCCTTATGAGCCAATAGAGAGCTTCTACCTGATTACATTGAGTGTAAAGTCACTTCTGTATTTTTTAGAGTAACGGAGATATGCGACTTTTAAATTTTATATAATGCTTTTAAAAACGTGACGCCTTAGGATGTATTACATTGTTTCAACAATCAAAGTGTTTATTTCAAATCTCCACGACGACGACTACAATCATGCACAAATAAATTGTTTACTTTATTGTTATGAGTGTTTCTATGGTAAATAAGCATGAATATTACACATGGATTAATTTTTTTCTGATGAGCCAATAGAGAGCTTGGACCTGATTACATTGAGTGGAAAGTCACTTCTGTATCTTTTATAGTAACAGAGATATGCGAGTTTTAAATTTTTTATAATGTTTTTAAAAACCTGAGGCCTTAGGATGTATTACATTGTTTCAACAATCAAAGTGTTTATTTCAAATCTCCACGACGACGACTACAATCATGCACAAATAGATTGTTTACTTTATTGTTATGAGTGTTTCTATGGTAACTAAGCATGAATATTACACATGGATTAATTTTTTTTCCTTATGAGCCAATAGAGAGCTTCTACCTGATTACATTGAGTGTAAAGTCACTTCTGTATTTTTTATAGTAACGGAGATATGCGACTTTTAAATTTTATATAATGCTTTTAAAAACGTGAGGCCTTAGGATGTATTACATTGTTTCAACAATCAAAGTGTTTATTTCAAATCTCAACGACGACGACTACAATCATGCACAAATATATTGTTTACTTTATTGTTATGAGTGTTTCTATGGTAACTAAGCATGAATATTACACATGGATTAATTTTTTTCTGATGAGCCAATAGAGAGCTTGGACCTGATTACATTGAGTGTAAAGTCACTTCTGTATCTTTTATAGTAACAGAGATATGCGAGTTTTAAATTTTTTATAATGTTTTTAAAACCTGAGGCCTTAGGATGCATTACATTGTTTCAACAATCAAAGTGGTTATTTCAAATCTCCACGACGAAGACTACAATCATGCACAAATAGATTTTTTACTTTATTGTTATGAGAGTTTCTATGGTAACTAAGCATGAATATTACACATGGATTATTTTTTTTTCCTTATGAGCCAATAGAGAGCTTCTACCTGATTACATTGAGTGTTAAGTCACTTCTGTATTTTTTATAGTAACGGAGATATGCGACTTTTAAATTTTATATAATGCTTTTAAAAACGTGAGGCCATAGGATGTATTACATTGTTTCAACAATCAAAGTGTTTATTTCAAATCTCCACGACGACGACTACAATCATGCACAAATATATTGTTTACTTTATTGTTATGAGAGTTTCTATGATAACTAAGCATGAATATTAAACATGGATTATTTTTTTTCTAATGAGCCAATAGAGAGCTTCTACCTGATTACATTGAGTGTAAAGTCACTTCTGTATTTTTTAAAGTAATAGAGATATGCGACTTTTAAATTTTATATAATGCTTTTAAAAACGTGAGGCCTTAGGATGTATTACATTGATTCAACAATCAAAGTGTTTGTTTCAAATCTCCACGACGACGACTACAATCATGCACAAATAGATTGTTTACTTTATTGTTATGAGAGTTTCTATGGTAACTAAGCATGAATATTACACATGGATTAACTTAATTTCCTTATGAGCCAATAGAGAGCTTCTACCTGATTACATTGAGTGTAAAGTCACTTCTGTATTTTTTATAGTAACGGAGATATGCGACTTTTAAATTTTATATAATGCTTTTAAAAACGTGACGCCTTAGGATGTATTACATTGTTTCAACAATCAAAGTGTTTATTTCAAATCTCCACGACGACGACTACAATCATGCACAAATAAATTGTTTACTTTATTGTTATGAGTGTTTCTATGGTAAATAAGCATGAATATTACACATGGATTAATTTTTTTCTGATGAGCGAATAGAGAGCTTGGACCTGATTACATTGAGTGTAAAGTCACTTCTGTATCTTTTATAGTAACAGAGACATGCGAGTTTTAAATTTTTTATAATGTTTTTAAAAACCTGAGGCCTTAGGATGTATTACATTGTTTCAACAATCAAAGAGTTTGTTTCAAATCTCCACGACGACGACTACAATCATGCACAAATAGATTGTTTACTTTATTGTTATGAGTGTTTCTATGGTAACTAAACATGAATATTACACATGGATTATTTTTTTTCTGATGAGCTAATAGAGAGCTTGGACCTGATTACATTGAGTGTAAAGTCACTTCTGTATCTTTTATAGTAACAGAGATATGCGAGTTTTAAATTTTTTATAATGTTTTTAAAAACCTGAGGCCTTAGGATCTATTACATTGTTTCAACAATCAAAGTGGTTATTTCAGATCTCCACGACGACGACTACAATCATGCACAAATAGATTGTTTACTTTATTGTTATGAGTGTTTCTATGGTAACTAAACATGAATATTACACATGGATTATTTTTTTTCTGATGAGCTAATAGAGAGCTTGGACCTGATTACATTGAGTGTAAAGTCACTTCTGTATCTTTTATAGTAACAGAGATATGCGAGTTTTAAATTTTATATAATGATTTTAAAAACGAGAGGCCTTAGGATGTATTACATTGTTTCAACAATCAAAGTGGTTATTTCAAATCTCCAGGAAGACGACTACAATCATGCACAAATTGATTGTTTACTTTACTGTTATGAGTGTTTCTATGGTAACTAAGCATGAATATTAAACATGGTTATTTTTTTTCTGATGAGCCAATAGAGAGCTTCTACCTGATTTCATTGAGTGTAAAGTCACTTCTGTATTTTTTATAGTAACGGAGATATGCGACTTTTAAATTTTATATAATGCTTTTAAAAACGTGACGCCTTAGGATGTATTACATTGTTTCAAAAATCAAAGTGGTTATTTCAAATCTCCACGACGACGACTACAATCATGCACAAATTGATTTTTTACTTTATTGTTATAAGAGTTTCTATGGTAACTAAGAATGAATATTACACATGGATTAAATTTTTCCTGATGAGCCAATAGAGAGCTTCTACCTGATTACATTGAGTGTAAAATAACTTCTGTATCTTCTATAGTAACGGAGATACGCGAGTTTTAAATTTTATATATTGTTTTTAAAAACGTGAGGCCTTAGGATGTATTACATTGTTTCAACAATCAAAGTGTTTGTTTCAAATCTCCACGACGACGACTACAATCATGCACAAATAGATTGTTTACTTTATTGTTATGAGAGTTTCTATGGTAACTAAGCATGAATATTACACATGGATTAATTTTTTCCTGATGAGCCAATAGAGAGCTTCGACCTGATTACATTGAGTGTAAAGTAAGTTCTGTATCTTTTATAGTAACGGAGATATGCGAGTTTGAAATTTTATATAATGTTTTTGAAAACGTGAGGCTTTAGGATGTATTACATTGTTTCAACAATGAAAGTGATTATTTCAAATCTCCACGACGACGACTACTATCATGCACAAATAGATTGTTTACTTTATTGTTATGAGAGTTTCTATGGTAACTAAGCACGAATATTACACATGGATTAAATTTTTTCTAATGAGCCAATAGAGAGCTTGGACCTGATTACATTGTGTGTAAAATCACCTCTGTATCTTCTATAGTAACGGAGATATGCGAGTTTTAAATTTTATATAATGCTTTTAAAAACGTGAGGCCTTAGGATGTATTGCATTGTTTCAACAATCAAAGTGTTTATTTCAAATCTCCACGACGACGACTACAATCATGCACAAATAGATTGTTTACTTTATTGTTATGAGAGTTTCTATGGTAACTAAGCATGAATATTACACATGGATTAATTTTTTTCTGATGAGCCAATAGAGAGCTTGGACCTGATTACATTGAGTGTAAAGTCACTTCTGTATCTTTTATAGTAACAGAGATATGCGAGTTTTAAATTTTTTATAATGTTTTTTAAAAACCTGAGGCCTTAGGATGTATTACATTGTTTCAACAATCAAAGTGATTATTTCAAATCTCCACGACGACGACTACAATCATGCACAAATAGATTTTTTACTTTATTGTTATAAGAGTTTCTATGGTAACTAAGAATGAATATTACACATGGATTAAATTTTTCCTGATGAGCCAATAGAGAGCTTCTACCTGATTACATTTAGTGTAAAATCACTTCTGTATCTTCTATAGTAACGGAGATATGCGAGTTTTAAATTTTATATATTGTTTTTAAAAACGTGAGGCCTTAGGATGTATTACATTGTTTCAACAATCAAAGTGGTTATTTCAAATCTCCACGACGACGACTACAACCATGCACAAATAGATTGTCTACTTTATTGTTATGAGAGTTTCTATGATAACTAAGCATGAATATTAAACATGGATTATTTTTTTTCTAATGAGCCAATAGAGAGCTTCTACCTGATTACATTGAGTGTAAAGTCACTTCTGTATTTTTTAAAGTAATAGAGATATGCGACTTTTAAATTTTATATAATGCTTTTAAAAACGTGAGGCCTTAGGATGTATTACATTGTTTCAACAATCAAAGTGTTTGTTTCAAATCTCCACGACGACGACTACAATCATGCACAAATAGATTGTTTACTTTATTGTTATGAGAGTTTCTATGGTAACTAAGCATGAATATTACACATGGATTAATTTAATTTCCTTATGAGCCAATAGAGAGCTTCTACCTGATTACATTGAGTGTAAAGTCACTTCTGTATTTTTTAGAGTAACGGAGATATGCGACTTTTAAATTTTATATAATGCTTTTAAAAACGTGACGCCTTAGGATGTATTACATTGTTTCAACAATCAAAGTGTTTATTTCAAATCTCCACGACGACGACTACAATCATGCACAAATAAATTGTTTACTTTATTGTTATGAGTGTTTCTATGGTAAATAAGCATGAATATTACACATGGATTAATTTTTTTCTGATGAGCCAATAGAGAGCTTGGACCTGATTACATTGAGTGGAAAGTCACTTCTGTATCTTTTATAGTAACAGAGATATGCGAGTTTTAAATTTTTTATAATGTTTTTAAAAACCTGAGGCCTTAGGATGTATTACATTGTTTCAACAATCAAAGTGTTTATTTCAAATCTCCACGACGACGACTACAATCATGCACAAATAGATTGTTTACTTTATTGTTATGAGTGTTTCTATGGTAACTAAGCATGAATATTACACATGGATTAATTTTTTTTCCTTATGAGCCAATAGAGAGCTTCTACCTGATTACATTGAGTGTAAAGTCACTTCTGTATTTTTTATAGTAACGGAGATATGCGACTTTTAAATTTTATATAATGCTTTTAAAAACGTGAGGCCTTAGGATGTATTACATTGTTTCAACAATCAAAGTGTTTATTTCAAATCTCAACGACGACGACTACAATCATGCACAAATATATTGTTTACTTTATTGTTATGAGTGTTTCTATGGTAACTAAGCATGAATATTACACATGGATTAATTTTTTTCTGATGAGCCAATAGAGAGCTTGGACCTGATTACATTGAGTGTAAAGTCACTTCTGTATCTTTTATAGTAACAGAGATATGCGAGTTTTAAATTTTTTATAATGTTTTTAAAACCTGAGGCCTTAGGATGCATTACATTGTTTCAACAATCAAAGTGGTTATTTCAAATCTCCACGACGAAGACTACAATCATGCACAAATAGATTTTTTACTTTATTGTTATGAGAGTTTCTATGGTAACTAAGCATGAATATTACACATGGATTATTTTTTTTTCCTTATGAGCCAATAGAGAGCTTCTACCTGATTACATTGAGTGTTAAGTCACTTCTGTATTTTTTATAGTAACGGAGATATGCGACTTTTAAATTTTATATAATGCTTTTAAAAACGTGAGGCCTTAGGATGTATTACATTGTTTCAACAATCAAAGTGTTTATTTCAAATCTCCACGACGACGACTACAATCATGCACAAATATATTGTTTACTTTATTGTTATGAGAGTTTCTATGATAACTAAGCATGAATATTAAACATGGATTATTTTTTTTCTAATGAGCCAATAGAGAGCTTCTACCTGATTACATTGAGTGTAAAGTCACTTCTGTATTTTTTAAAGTAATAGAGATATGCGACTTTTAAATTTTATATAATGCTTTTAAAAACGTGAGGCCTTAGGATGTATTACATTGATTCAACAATCAAAGTGTTTGTTTCAAATCTCCACGACGACGACTACAATCATGCACAAATAGATTGTTTACTTTATTGTTATGAGAGTTTCTATGGTAACTAAGCATGAATATTACACATGGATTAACTTAATTTCCTTATGAGCCAATAGAGAGCTTCTACCTGATTACATTGAGTGTAAAGTCACTTCTGTATTTTTTATAGTAACGGAGATATGCGACTTTTAAATTTTATATTATGCTTTTAAAAACGTGACGCCTTAGGATGTATTACATTGTTTCAACAATCAAAGTGTTTATTTCAAATCTCCACGACGACGACTACAATCATGCACAAATAAATTGTTTACTTTATTGTTATGAGTGTTTCTATGGTAAATAAGCATGAATATTACACATGGATTAATTTTTTTCTGATGAGCGAATAGAGAGCTTGGACCTGATTACATTGAGTGTAAAGTCACTTCTGTATCTTTTATAGTAACAGAGACATGAAAGTTTTAAATTTTTTATAATGTTTTTAAAAACCTGAGGCCTTAGGATATATTACATTGTTTCAACAATCAAAGAGTTTATTTCAAATCTCCACGACGACGACTACAATCATGCACAAATAGATTGTTTACTTTATTGTTATGAGTGTTTCTATGGTAACTAAACATGAATATTACACATGGATTATTTTTTTTCTGATGAGCTAATAGAGAGCTTGGACCTGATTACATTGAGTGTAAAGTCACTTCTGTATCTTTTATAGTAACAGAGATATGCGAGTTTTAAATTTTTTATAATGTTTTTAAAAACCTGAGGCCTTAGGATCTATTACATTGTTTCAACAATCAAAGTGGTTATTTCAAATCTCCACGACGACGACTACAATCATGCACAAATAGATTTTTTACTTTATTGTTATAAGAGTTTCTATGGTAACTAAGCATGAATATTACACATGGATTAAATTTTTCCTGATGAGCCAATAGAGAGCTTCGACCTGATTACATTGAGTGTAAAGTCACTTCTGTATCTTTTATAGTAACAGAGATATGCGAGTTTTAAATTTTATATAATGATTTTAAAAACGAGAGGCCTTAGGATGTATTACATTGTTTCAACAATCAAAGTGGTTATTTCAAATCTCCAGGAAGACGACTACAATCATGCACAAATTGATTGTTTACTTTACTGTTATGAGTGTTTCTATGGTAACTAAGCATGAATATTAAACATGGTTATTTTTTTTCTGATGAGCCAATAGAGAGCTTCGACCTGATTACATTGAGTGTAAAGTCACTTCTGTATCTTTTATAGTAACAGAGATGTGCGAGTTTTTAATTTTACATAATGTTTTTAAAACGTGAGGCCTTTAGATGTATTACATTGTTTCAACAATCAAAGTGGTTTTTTCAAATCTCCACGACGACGACTACAATCATGCACAAATAGATGGTTTACTTTATTGTTATGAGAGTTTCTATGGTAACTAAGCATGAATATTACACATGGATTAATTTTTTTTCCTTATGAGCCAATAGAGAGCTTCTACCTGATTACATTGAGTGTAAAGTCACTTCTGTATTTATTATAGTAACGGAGATATGCGACTTTTAAATTTTATATAATGCTTTTAAAAACGTGACGCCTTAGGATGTATTACATTGTTTCAACAATCAAAGTGTTTATTTCAAATCTCCACGACGACGACTACAATCATGCACAAATATATTGTTTACTTTATTGTTATGAGTGTTTCTATGGTAACTAAGCATGAATATTACACATGGATTAATTTTTTTCTGATGAGCCAATAGAGAGCTTGGACCTGATTACATTGAGTGTAAAGTCACTTCTGTATCTTTTATAGTAACAGAGATATGCGAGTTTTAAATTTTTTATAATGTTTTTAAAACCTGAGGCCTTAGGATGCATTACATTGTTTCAACAATCAAAGTGGTTATTTCAAATCTCCACGACGAAGACTACAATCATGCACAAATAGATTTTTTACTTTATTGTTATGAGAGTTTCTATGGTAACTAAGCATGAATATTACACATGGATTATTTTTTTTTCCTTATGAGCCAATAGAGAGCTTCTACCTGATTACATTGAGTGTAAAGTCACTTCTGTATTTTTTATAGTAACGGAGATATGCGACTTTTAAATTTTATATAATGCTTTTAAAAACGTGAGGCCTTAGGATGTATTACATTGTTTCAACAATCAAAGTGTTTATTTCAAATCTCCACGACGACGACTACAATCATGCACAAATATATTGTTTACTTTATTGTTATGAGTGTTTCTATGGTAACTAAGCATGAATATTACACATGGATTAATTTTTTTCTGATGAGCCAATAGAGAGCTTGGACCTGATTACATTGAGTGTAAAGTCACTTCTGTATCTTTTATAGTAACAGAGATAGGCGAGTTTTAAATTTTTTATAATGTTTTTAAAAACCTGAGGCCTTAGGATGTATTACATTGTTTCAACAATCAATGTGTTTATTTCAAATCTCCACGACGACGACTACAATCATGCACAAATATATTGTTTACTTTATTGTTATGAGTGTCTCTATGGTAACTAAGCATGAATATTACACATGGATTATTTTTTTTCTGATGAGCTAATAGAGAGCTTGGACCTGATTACATTGAGTGTAAAGTCACTTCTGTATCTTTTATAGTAACAGAGATATGCGAGTTTTAAATTTTTTATAATGTTTTTAAAAACCTGAGGCCTTAGGATGTATTACATTGTTTCAACAATCAAAGTGGTTATTTCAAATCTCCACGACGACGACTACAATCATGCACAAATAGATTTTTTACTTTATTGTTATAAGAGTTTCTATGGTAACTAAGCATGAATATTACACATGGATTAAATTTTTCCTGATGAGCCAATAGAGAGCTTCGACCTGATTACATTGAGTGTAAAGTCACTTCTGTATCTTTTATAGTAACAGAGATATGCGAGTTTTAAATTTTATATAATGATTTTAAAAACGAGAGGCCTTAGGATGTATTACATTGTTTCAACAATCAAAGTGGTTATTTCAAATCTCCAGGAAGACGACTACAATCATGCACAAATTGATTGTTTACTTTACTGTTATGAGTGTTTCTATGGTAACTAAGCATGAATATTAAACATGGTTATTTTTTTTCTGATGAGCCAATAGAGAGCTTTGACCTGATTACATTGAGTGTAAAGTCACTTCTGTATCTTTTATAGTAACAGAGATGTGCGAGTTCTTAATTTTACATAATGTTTTTAAAACGTGAGGCCTTAGGATGTATTACATTGTTTCAACAATCAAAGTGGTTATTTCAAATCTCCACGACGACGACTACAATCATGCACAAATAGATTGTTTACTTTATTGTTATGAAAGTTTCTATGGTAACTAAGCATGAATATTACACATGGATTAATTTTTTTTCCTTATGAGCCAATAGAGAGCTTCTACCTGATTACATTGAGTGTAAAGTCACTTCTGTATTTTTTATAGTAACGGAGATATGCGACTTTTAAATTTTATATAATGCTTTTAAAAACGTGAGGCCTTAGGATGTATTACATTGTTTCAACAATCAAAGTGTTTATTTCAAATCTCCACGACGACGACTACAATCATGCACAAATATATTGTTTACTTTATTGTTATGAGTGTTTCTATGGTAACTAAGCATGAATATTACACATGGATTAATTTTTTTCTGATGAGCCAATAGAGAGCTTGGACCTGATTACATTGAGTGTAAAGTCACTTCTGTATCTTTTATAGTAACAGAGATATGCGAGTTTTAAATTTTTTATAATGTTTTTAAAACCTGAGGCCTTAGGATGCATTACATTGTTTCAACAATCAAAGTGGTTATTTCAAATCTCCACGACGAAGACTACAATCATGCACAAATAGATTTTTTACTTTATTGTTATGAGAGTTTCTATGGTAACTAAGCATGAATATTACACATGGATTAATTTTTTTTCCTTATGAGCCAATAGAGAGCTTCTACCTGATTACATTGAGTGTAAAGTCACTTCTGTATTTTTTATAGTAACGGAGATATGCGACTTTTAAATTTTATATAATGCTTTTAGAAACGTGAGGCCTTAGGATGTATTACATTGTTTCAACAATCAAAGTGTTTATTTCAAATCTCCACGACGACGACTACAATCATGCACAAATATATTGTTTACTTTATTGTTATGAGTGTTTCTATGGTAACTAAGCATGAATATTACACATGGATTAATTTTTTTCTGATGAGCCAATAGAGAGCTTGGACCTGATTACATTGAGTGTAAAGTCACTTCTGTATCTTTTATAGTAACAGAGATAGGCGAGTTTTAAATTTTTTATAATGTTTTTAAAAACCTGAGGCCTTAGGATGTATTACATTGTTTCAACAATCAAAGTGTTTATTTCAAATCTCCACGACGACGACTACAATCATGCACAAATAGATTGTTTACTTTATTGTTATGAGTGTTTCTATGGTAACTAAGCATGAATATTACACATGGATTATTTTTTTTCTGATGAGCTAATAGAGAGCTTGGACCTGATTACATTGAGTGTAAAGTCACTTCTGTATCTTTTATAGTAACAGAGATATGCGAGTTTTAAATTTTTTATAATGTTTTTAAAAACCTGAGGCCTTAGGATGTATTACATTGTTTCAACAATCAAAGTGGTTATTTCAAATCTCCACGACGACGACTACAATCATGCACAAATAGATTTTTTACTTTATTGTTATAAGAGTTTCTATGGTAACTAAGCATGAATATTACACATGGATTAAATTTTTCCTGATGAGCCAATAGAGAGCTTCGACCTGATTACATTGAGTGTAAAGTCACTTCTGTATCTTTTATAGTAACAGAGATATGCGAGTTTTAAATTTTATATAATGATTTTAAAAACGAGAGGCCTTAGGATGTATTACATTGTTTCAACAATCAAAGTGGTTATTTCAAATCTCCAGGAAGACGACTACAATCATGCACAAATTGATTGTTTACTTTACTGTTATGAGTGTTTCTATGGTAACTAAGCATGAATATTAAACATGGTTATTTTTTTTCTGATGAGCCAATAGAGAGCTTCGACCTGATTACATTGAGTGTAAAGTCACTTCTGTATCTTTTATAGTAACAGAGATGTGCGAGTTCTTAATTTTACATAATGTTTTTAAAACGTGAGGCCTTAGGATGTATTACATTGTTTCAACAATCAAAGTGGTTATTTCAAATCTCCACGACGACGACTACAATCATGCACAAATAGATTGTTTACTTTATTGTTATGAAAGTTTCTATGGTAACTAAGCATGAATATTACACATGGATTAATTTTTTTTCCTTATGAGCCAATAGAGAGCTTCTACCTGATTACATTGAGTGTAAAGTCACTTCTGTATTTTTTATAGTAACGGAGATATGCGACTTTTAAATTTTATATAATGCTTTTAAAAACGTGAGGCCTTAGGATGTATTACATTGTTTCAACAATCAAAGTGTTTATTTCAAATCTCCACGACGACGACTACAATCATGCACAAATATATTGTTTACTTTATTGTTATGAGTGTTTCTATGGTAACTAAGCATGAATATTACACATGGATTAATTTTTTTTTCCTTATGAGCCAATAGAGAGCTTCTACCTGATTACATTGAGTGTAAAGTCACTTCTGTATTTTTTATAGTAACGGAGATATGCGACTTTTAAATTTTATATAATGCTTTTAAAAACGTGAGGCCTTAGGATGTATTACATTGTTTCAACAATCAAAGTGTTTATTTCAAATCTCCACGACGACGACTACAATCATGCACAAATATATTGTTTACTTTATTGTTATGAGTGTTTCTATGGTAACTAAGCATGAATATTACACATGGATTAATTTTTTTCTGATGAGCCAATAGAGAGCTTGGACCTGATTACATTGAGTGTAAAGTCACTTCTGTATCTTTTATAGTAACAGAGATATGCGAGTTTTAAATTTTTTATAATGTTTTTAAAACCTGAGGCCTTAGGATGCATTACATTGTTTCAACAATCAAAGTGGTTATTTCAAATCTCCACGACGAAGACTACAATCATGCACAAATAGATTTTTTACTTTATTGTTATGAGAGTTTCTATGGTAACTAAGCATGAATATTACACATGGATTAATTTTTTTTCCTTATGAGCCAATAGAGAGCTTCTACCTGATTACATTGAGTGTAAAGTCACTTCTGTATTTTTTATAGTAACGGAGATATGCGACTTTTAAATTTTATATAATGCTTTTAGAAACGTGAGGCCTTAGGATGTATTACATTGTTTCAACAATCAAAGTGTTTATTTCAAATCTCCACGACGACGACTACAATCATGCACAAATATATTGTTTACTTTATTGTTATGAGTGTTTCTATGGTAACTAAGCCTGAATATTACACATGGATTAATTTTTTTCTGATGAGCCAATAGAGAGCTTGGACCTGATTACATTGAGTGTAAAGTCACTTCTGTATCTTTTATAGTAACAGAGATAGGCGAGTTTTAAATTTTTTATAATGTTTTTAAAAACCTGAGGCCTTAGGATGTATTACATTGTTTCAACAATCAAAGTGTTTATTTCAAATCTCCACGACGACGACTACAATCATGCACAAATAGATTGTTTACTTTATTGTTATGAGTGTTTCTATGGTAACTAAGCATGAATATTACACATGGATTATTTTTTTTCTGATGAGCTAATAGAGAGCTTGGACCTGATTACATGAGTGTAAAGTCACTTCTGTATCTTTTATAGTAACAGAGATATGCGAGTTTTAAATTTTTTATAATGTTTTTAAAAACCTGAGGCCTTAGGATGTATTACATTGTTTCAACAATCAAAGTGGTTATTTCAAATCTCCACGACGACGACTACAATCATGCACAAATAGATTTTTTACTTTATTGTTATAAGAGTTTCTATGGTAACTAAGCATGAATATTACACATGGATTAAATTTTTCCTGATGAGCCAATAGAGAGCTTCGACCTGATTACATTGAGTGTAAAGTCACTTCTGTATCTTTTATAGTAACAGAGATATGCGAGTTTTAAATTTTATATAATGATTTTAAAAACGAGAGGCCTTAGGATGTATTACATTGTTTCAACAATCAAAGTGGTTATTTCAAATCTCCAGGAAGACGACTACAATCATGCACAAATTGATTGTTTACTTTACTGTTATGAGTGTTTCTATGGTAACTAAGCATGAATATTAAACATGGTTATTTTTTTTCTGATGAGCCAATAGAGAGCTTCGACCTGATTACATTGAGTGTAAAGTCACTTCTGTATCTTTTATAGTAACAGAGATGTGCGAGTTCTTAATTTTACATAATGTTTTTAAAACGTGAGGCCTTAGGATGTATTACATTGTTTCAACAATCAAAGTGGTTATTTCAAATCTCCACGACGACGACTACAATCATGCACAAATAGATTGTTTACTTTATTGTTATGAAAGTTTCTATGGTAACTAAGCATGAATATTACACATGGATTAATTTTTTTCCTTATGAGCCAATAGAGAGCTTCTACCTGATTACATTGAGTGTAAAGTCACTTCTGTATTTTTTATAGTAACGGAGATATGCGACTTTTAAATTTTATATAATGCTTTTAAAAACGAGAGGCCTTAGGATGTATTACATTGTTTCAACAATCAAAGTGTTTATTTCAAATCTCCACGACGACGACTACAATCATGCACAAATATATTGTTTACTTTATTGTTATGAGTGTTTCTATGGTAACTAAGCATGAATATTACACATGGATTAATTTTTTTCTGATGAGCCAATAGAGAGCTTGGACCTGATTACATTGAGTGTAAAGTCACTTCTGTATCTTTTATAGTAACAGAGATATGCGAGTTTTAAATTTTTTATAATGTTTTTAAAACCTGAGGCCTTAGGATGCATTACATTGTTTCAACAATCAAAGTGGTTATTTCAAATCTCCACGACGAAGACTACAATCATGCACAAATAGATTTTTTACTTTATTGTTATGAGAGTTTCTATGGTAACTAAGCATGAATATTACACATGGATTAATTTTTTTTCCTTATGAGCCAATAGAGAGCTTCTACCTGATTACATTGAGTGTAAAGTCACTTCTGTATTTTTTATAGTAACGGAGATATGCGACTTTTAAATTTTATATAATGCTTTTAAAAACGTGAGGCCTTAGGATGTATTACATTGTTTCAACAATCAAAGTGTTTATTTCAAATCTCCACGACGACGACTACAATCATGCACAAATATATTGTTTACTTTATTGTTATGAGTGTTTCTATGGTAACTAAGCATGAATATTACACATGGATTAATTTTTTTCTGATGAGCCAATAGAGAGCTTGGACCTGATTACATTGAGTGTAAAGTCACTTCTGTATCTTTTATAGTAACAGAGATAGGCGAGTTTTAAATTTTTTATAATGTTTTTAAAAACCTGAGGCCTTAGGATGTATTACATTGTTTCAACAATCAAAGTGTTTATTTCAAATCTCCACGACGACGACTACAATCATGCACAAATAGATTGTTTACTTTATTGTTATGAGTGTTTCTATGGTAACTAAGCATGAATATTACACATGGATTATTTTTTTTCTGATGAGCTAATAGAGAGCTTGGACCTGATTCCATTGAGTGTGAAGTCACTTCTGTATCTTTTATAGTAACAGAGATAGGCGAGTTTTAAATTTTTTATAATGTTTTTAAAAACCTGAGGCCTTAGGATGTATTACATTGTTTCAACAATCAAAGTGTTTATTTCAAATCTCCACGACGACGACTACAATCATGCACAAATAGATTGTTTACTTTATTGTTATGAGTGTTTCTATGGTAACTAAGCATGAATATTACACATGGATTATTTTTTTTCTGATGAGCTAATAGAGAGCTTGGACCTGATTACATTGATTGTAAAGTCACTTCTGTATCTTTTATAGTAACAGAGATATGCGAGTTTTAAATTTTTTATAATGTTTTTAAAAACCTGAGGCCTTAGGATGTATTACATTGTTTCAACAATCAAAGTGGTTATTTCAAATCTCCACGACGACGACTACAATCATGCACAAATAGATTTTTTACTTTATTGTTATAAGAGTTTCTATGGTAACTAAGCATGAATATTACACATGGATTAAATTTTTCCTGATGAGCCAATAGAGAGCTTCGACCTGATTACATTGAGTGTAAAGTCACTTCTGTATCTTTTATAGTAACAGAGATATGCGAGTTTTAAATTTTATATAATGATTTTAAAAACGAGAGGCCTTAGGATGTATTACATTGTTTCAACAATCAAAGTGGTTATTTCAAATCTCCACGACGACGACTACAATCATGCACAAATATATTGTTTACTTTATTGTTATGAGAGTTTCTATGATAACTAAGCATGAATATTAAACATGGATTATTTTTTTTCTAATGAGCCAATAGAGAGCTTCTACCTGATTACATTGAGTGTAAAGTCACTTCTGTATTTTTTAAAGTAATAGAGATATGCGACTTTTAAATTTTATATAAAGCTTTTAAAAACGTGAGGCCTTAGGACGTATTACATTGTTTCAACAATCAAAGTGTTTGTTTCAAATCTCCACGACGACGACTACAATCATGCACAAATAGATTGTTTACTTTATTGTTATGAGAGTTTCTATGGTAACTAAGCATGAATATTACACATGGATTAACTTAATTTCCTTATGAGCCAATAGAGAGCTTCTACCTGATTACATTGAGTGTAAAGTCACTTCTGTATTTTTTATAGTAACGGAGATATGCGACTTTTAAATTTTATATAATGCTTTTAAAAACGTGACGCCTTAGGATGTATTACATTGTTTCAACAATCAAAGTGTTTATTTCAAATCTCCACGACGACGACTACAATCATGCACAAATAAATTGTTTACTTTATTGTTATGAGTGTTTCTATGATAAATAAGCATGAATATTACACATGGATTAATTTTTTTCTGATGAGCCAATAGAGAGCTTGGACCTGATTACATTGAGTGTAAAGTCACTTCTGTATCTTTTATAGTAACAGAGACATGCGAGTTTTAAATTTTTTATAATGGTTTTAAAAACCTGAGGCCTTAGGATGTATTACATTGTTTCAACAATCAAAGTGTTTATTTCAAATCTCCACGACGACGACTACAATCATGCACAAATAGATTGTTTACTTTATTGTTATGAGTGTTTCTATGGTAACTAAGCATGAATATTACACATGGATTATTTTTTTTCTGATGAGCTAATAGAGAGCTTGGACCTGATTACATTGAGTGTAAAGTCACTTCTGTATCTTTTATAGTAACAGAGATATGCGAGTTTTAAATTTTTTATAATGTTTTTAAAAACCTGAGGCCTTAGGATGTATTACATTGTTTCAACAATCAAAGTGGTTATTTCAAATCTCCACGACGACGACTACAATCATGCACAAATAGATTTTTTACTTTATTGTTATAAGAGTTTCTATGGTAACTAAGCATGAATATTACACATGGATTATTTTTTTTCTGATGAGCCAATAGAGAGCTTCGACCTGATTACATTGAGTGTAAAGTCACTTCTGTATCTTTTATAGTAACAGAGATATGCGAGTTTTAAATTTTATATAATGATTTTAAAAACGAGAGGCCTTAGGATGTATTACATTGTTTCAACAATCAAAGTGGTTATTTCAAATCTCCAGGAAGACGACTACAATCATGCACAAATTGATTGTTTACTTTACTGTTATGAGTGTTTCTATGGTAACTAAGCATGAATATTAAACATGGTTATTTTTTTTCTGATGAGCCAATAGAGAGCTTCGACCTGATTACATTGAGTGTAAAGTCACTTCTGTATCTTTTATAGTAACAGAGATGTGCGAGTTCTTAATTTTACATAATGTTTTTAAAACGTGAGGCCTTAGGATGTATTACATTGTTTCAACAATCAAAGTGGTTATTTCAAATCTCCACGACGACGACTACAATCATGCACAAATAGATTGTTTACTTTATTGTTATGAAAGTTTCTATGGTAACTAAGCATGAATATTACACATGGAATATTTTTTTTTCCTTATGAGCCAATAGAGAGCTTCTACCTGATTACATTGAGTGTAAAGTCACTTCTGTATTTTTTATAGTAACGGAGATATGCGACTTTTAAATTTTATATAATGCTTTTAAAAACGTGACGCCTTAGGATGTATTACATTGTTTCAACAATCAAAGTGTTTATTTCAAATCTCCACGACGACGACTACAATCATGCACAAATAAATTGTTTACTTTATTGTTATGAGTGTTTCTATGATAAATAAGCATGAATATTACACATGGATTAATTTTTTTCTGATGAGCCAATAGAGAGCTTGGACCTGATTACATTGAGTGTAAAGTCACTTCTGTATCTTTTATAGTAACAGAGACATGCGAGTTTTAAATTTTTTATAATGGTTTTAAAAACCTGAGGCCTTAGGATGTATTACATTGTTTCAACAATCAAAGTGTTTATTTCAAATCTCCACGACGACGACTACAATCATGCACAAATATATTGTTTACTTTATTGTTATGAGTGTTTCTATGGTAACTAAGCATGAATATTACACATGGATTAATTTTTTTCTGATGAGCCAATAGAGAGCTTGGACCTGATTACATTGAGTGTAAAGTCACTTCTGTATCTTTTATAGTAACAGAGATATGCGAGTTTTAAATTTTTTATAATGTTTTTAAAACCTGAGGCCTTAGGATGCATTACATTGTTTCAACAATCAAAGTGGTTATTTCAAATCTCCACGACGAAGACTACAATCATGCACAAATAGATTTTTTACTTTATTGTTATGAGAGTTTCTATGGTAACTAAGCATGAATATTACACATGGATCAATTTTTTTTCCTTATGAGCCAATAGAGAGCTTCTACCTGATTACATTGAGTGTAAAGTCACTTCTGTATTTTTTATAGTAACGGAGATATGCGACTTTTAAATTTTATATAATGCTTTTAAAAACGTGAGGCCTTAGGATGTATTACATTGTTTCAACAATCAAAGTGTTTATTTCAAATCTCCACGACGACGACTACAATCATGCACAAATATATTGTTTACTTTATTGTTATGAAAGTTTCCATGGTAACTAAACATGAATATTACACATGGAATATTTTTTTTATGTTGAGCCAATAGAGAGCTTCGACCTGATTACATTGAGTGTAAAATCACTCCTGTATCTTCAATAGTAACTTAGATATGCGAGTTTGAAATCTTATATAATGTTTTTGTAAAACGTGAGGCCAAGGATGTATTACATTGTTTCAACAATCAAAGTGGTTATTTCATATCTCCAGGACGATGACTACAATCATGCACAGATAGATTGTTTACGTTATTGTAATGAGAGTTTCCATGGTAACTAAGTATACATATTACACATGGATCCAGATGAGCCAATAGAGAGCTTCGACCTGATTACATTGAGTGTAAAATCACTTCTGTATCTTCTATAGTAACGGAGATATGCGAGTTTGAAGCTTTATATAATGTTTTTGAAAACGTGAGGCCTTAGGATGTATTACATTGTTTCAACAATCAAAGTGGTTATTTCAAATCTCCACGACGACGACTACAATCATGCATAAATAGATTGTTTACTTTATTGTTATGAAAGTTTCCATGGTAACTAAGCATGAATATTACACATGCAATAAATTGTTTATGTTGAGCCATTAGAGAGCTTCGACCTGATTACATTGAGTGTAAAATCACTTCTGTATCTTCAATAGTAACTTAGATATGCGAGTTTGAAATCTTATATAATGTTTTTGTAAAACGTGAGGCCAAGGATGTATTACATTGTTTCAACAATCAAAGTGGTTATTTCATATCTCCAGGACGATGACTACAATCATGCACAGATAGATTGTTTACTTTATTGTTATGAGAGTTTCCATGGTAACTAAGTATACATATTACACATGGATTAAATTTTTCCAGATGAGCCGATAGAGAGCTTCGACCTGATTACATTGAGTGTAAAATCACTTCTGTATCTTCAATAGTAACTTAGGTATGCGAGTTTGAAATCTTATATAATGTTTTTGTAAAACGTGAGGCAAAGGATGTATTACATTGTTTCAACAATCAAAGTGGTTATTTCATATCTCCAGGACGATGACTACAATCATGCACAGATAGATTGTTTACGTTATTGTAATGAGAGTTTCCATGGTAACTAAGTATACATATTACACATGGATTAAATTTTTCCAGATGAGCCGATAGAGAGCTTCGACCTGATTACATTGAGTGTAAAATCACTTCTGTATCTTCTATAGTAACGGAGATATGCGAGTTTGAAGCTTTATATAATGTTTTTGAAAACGTGAAGACTTAGGATGTATTACATTGTTTCAACAATCAAAGTGGTTATTTCAAATCTTCACGACGACGACTACAATCATGCACAGATAGATTGTTTACTTCATTGTTATGAAAGTTTCCATGGTAACTAAACATGAATATTACACATGGAATATTTTTTTATGTTGAGCCAATAGAGAGCTTCGACCTGATTACATTGAGTGTAAAATCACTCCTGTATCTTCAATAGTAACTTAGATATGCGAGTTTGAAATCTTATATAATGTTTTTGTAAAACGTGAGGCCAAGGATGTATTACATTGTTTCAACAATCAAAGTGGTTATTTCATATCTCCAGGACGATGACTACAATCATGCACAGATAGATTGTTTACGTTATTGTAATGAGAGTTTCCATGGTAACTAAGTATACATATTACACATGGATTAAATTTTTCCAGATAAGCCAATAGAGAGCTTCGACCTGATTACATTGAGTGTAAAATCACTTCTGTATCTTCAATAGTAACGGAGATATGCGAGTTTGAAGCTTTATATAATGTTTTTGAAAACGTGAGGCCTTAGGATGTATTACATTGATTCAACAATGAAAGTGGTTATTTCAAATCTCCACGACGACGACTACAATAATGCACAAATAGATTGTTTACTTTATTGTTATGAAAGTTTCCATGGTAACTAAGCATGAATATTACACATGCAATAAATTTTTTATGTTGAGCCAATAGAGAGCTTCGACCTGATTACATTGAGTGTAAAATCACTTCTGTATCTTCAATAGTAACTTACATATGCGAGTTTGAAATCTTATATAATGTTTTTGTAAAACGTGAGGCCAAGGATGTATTACATTGTTTCAACAATCAAAGTGGTTATTTCATATCTCCAGGACGATGACTACAATCATGCACAGATAGATTGTTTACTTTATTGTTATGAGAGTTTCCATGGTAACTAAGCATGTATATTACACATGGAATAAATTTTTCCAGATGAGCCAATAGAGAGCTTCGACCTGATTACATTGAGTGTAAAATCACTCCTGTATCTTCAATAGTAACTTAGATATGCGAGTTTGAAATCTTATATAATGTTTTTGTAAAACGTGAGGCAAAGGATGTATTACATTGTTTCAACAATCAAAGTGGTTATTTCATATCTCCAGGACGATGACTACAATCATGCACAGATAGATTGTTTACTTTATTGTTATGAGAGTTTCCATGGTATCTAAGTATACATATTACACATGGATTAAATTTTTCCAGATGAGCCAATAGAGAGCTTAGACCTGATTACATTGAGTGTAAAATCACTTCTGTATCTTCAATAGTAACTTTGATATGCGTGTTTGAAATTTTATATAATGTTTTTGTAAAACGTGAGACCAAGGATGTATTACATTGTTTCAACAATAAAAGTGGTTATTTCAAATCTCCACGACGACGACTACAATCATGCACAAATAGATTGTTTACTTTATTGTTATGAGAGTTTCCATGGTAACTATGCATGTATATTACTCACGGATTAAATTTTTCCAGATGAGCCAATAGAGAGCTTCGACCTGATTAAATTGAGTGTAAAATCACTCCTGTATCTTCAATAGTAACTTAGATATGCGAGTTTGAAATCTTATATAATGTTTTTGTAAAACGTGAGGCCAAGGATGTATTACATTGTTTCAACAATCAAAGTGGTTATTTCATATCTCCAGGACGATGACTACAATCATGCACAGATAGATTGTTTACTTTATTGTTATGAGTTTCCATGGTAACTAAGTATACGTATTACACATGGATTAAATTTTTCCAGATGAGCCAATAGAGAGCTTCGACCTGATTACATTGAGTGTAAAATCACTTCTGTATCTTCAATAGTAACTTAGATATGCGAGTTTGAAATCTTATATAATGTTTTTGTAAAACGTGAGACCAAGGATGTATTACATTGTTTCAACAATGAAAGTGGTTATTTCAAATCTCCACGACGACGACTACAATCATGCGCAAATAGATTATTTACTTTATTGTTATGAGAGTTTCCATGGTAACTAAGCATGTATATTACACATGGATTAAATTTTTTCAGATGAGCCAATAGAGAGCTTCGACCTGATTACATTGAGTGTAAAATCACTTCTGTATCTTCTATAGTAACGGAGATATGCGAGTTTGAAGCTTTATATAATGTTTTTGAAAACGTGAGGCCTTAGGATGTATTACATTGTTTCAACAATCAAAGTGGTTATTTCAAATCTCCACGACGACGACTACAATCATGCATAAATAGATTGTTTACTTTATTGTTATGAAAGTTTCCATGGTAACTAAGCATGAATATTACACATGCAATAAATTGTTTATGTTGAGCCATTAGAGAGCTTCGACCTGATTACATTGAGTGTAAAATCACTTCTGTATCTTCAATAGTAACTTAAATATGCGAGTTTGAAATCTTATAGAATGTTTTTGTAAAACGTGAGGCCAAGGATGTATTACATTGTTTCAACAATCAAAGTGGTTATTTCATATCTCCAGGACGATGACTACAATCATGCACAGATAGATTGTTTACTTTATTGTTATGAGTTTCCATGGTAACTAAGTATACGTATTACACATGGATTAAATTTTTCCAGATGAGCCAATAGAGAGCTTCGACCTGATTACATTGAGTGTAAAATCACTTCTGTATCTTCAATAGTAACTTAGATATGCGAGTTTGAAATCTTATATAATGTTTTTGTAAAACGTGAGACCAAGGATGTATTACATTGTTTCAACAATGAAAGTGGTTATTTCAAATCTCCACGACGACGACTACAATCATGCACAAATAGATTATTTACTTTATTGTTATGAGAGTTTCCATGGTAACTAAGCATGTATATTACACATGGATTAAATTTTTTCAGATGAGCCAATAGAGAGCTTCGACCTGATTACATTGAGTGTAAAATCACTTCTGTATCTTCTATAGTAACGGAGATATGCGAGTTTGAAGCTTTATATAATGTTTTTGAAAACGTGAAGACTTAGGATGTATTACATTGTTTCAACAATCAAAGTGGTTATTTCAAATCTTCACGACGACGACTACAATCATGCACAGATAGATTGTTTACTTCATTGTTATGAAAGTTTCCATGGTAACTAAACATGAATATTACACATGGAATATTTTTTTTATGTTGAGCCAATAGAGAGCTTCGACCTGATTACATTGAGTGTAAAATCACTCCTGTATCTTCAATAGTAACTTAGATATGCGAGTCTGAAATCTTATATAATGTTTTTGTAAAACGTGAGGCCAAGGATGTATTACATTGTTTCAACAATCAAAGTGGTTATTTCATATCTCCAGGACGATGACTACAATCATGCACAGATAGATTGTTTACTTTATTGTTATGAGAGTTTCCATGGTAACTAAGCATGTATATTACACATGGATTAAATTTTTCCAGATGAGCCAATAGAGAGCTTCGACCTGATTACATTGAGTGTAAAATCACTTCTGTATCTTCAATAGTAACTTTGATATGCGTGTTTGAAATTTTATATAATGTTTTTGTAAAACGTGAGACCAAGGATGTATTACATTGTTTCAACAATAAAAGTGGTTATTTCAAATCTCCACGACGACGACTACAATCATGCACAAATAGATTGTTTACTTTATTGTTATGAGAGTTTCCATGGTAACTATGCATGTATATTACTCACGGATTAAATTTTTCCAGATGAGCCAATAGAGAGCTTCGACCTGATTAAATTGAGTGTAAAATCACTCCTGTATCTTCAATAGTAACTTAGATATGCGAGTTTGAAATCTTATATAATGTTTTTGTAAAACGTGAGGCCAAGGATGTATTACATTGTTTCAACAATCAAAGTGGTTATTTCATATCTCCAGGACGATGACTACAATCATGCACAGATAGATTGTTTACTTTATTGTTATGAGTTTCCATGGTAACTAAGTATACGTATTACACATGGATTAAATTTTTCCAGATGAGCCAATAGAGAGCTTCGACCTGATTACATTGAGTGTAAAATCACTTCTGTATCTTCAATAGTAACTTAGATATGCGAGTTTGAAATCTTATATAATGTTTTTGTAAAACGTGAGACCAAGGATGTATTACATTGTTTCAACAATGAAAGTGGTTATTTCAAATCTCCACGACGACGACTACAATCATGCGCAAATAGATTATTTACTTTATTGTTATGAGAGTTTCCATGGTAACTAAGCATGTATATTACACATGGATTAAATTTTTTCAGATGAGCCAATAGAGAGCTTCGACCTGATTACATTGAGTGTAAAATCACTTCTGTATCTTCTATAGTAACGGAGATATGCGAGTTTGAAGCTTTATATAATGTTTTTGAAAACGTGAGGCCTTAGGATGTATTACATTGTTTCAACAATCAAAGTGGTTATTTCAAATCTCCACGACGACGACTACAATCATGCATAAATAGATTGTTTACTTTATTGTTATGAAAGTTTCCATGGTAACTAAGCATGAATATTACACATGCAATAAATTGTTTATGTTGAGCCATTAGAGAGCTTCGACCTGATTACATTGAGTGTAAAATCACTTCTGTATCTTCAATAGTAACTTAAATATGCGAGTTTGAAATCTTATAGAATGTTTTTGTAAAACGTGAGGCCAAGGATGTATTACATTGTTTCAACAATCAAAGTGGTTATTTCATATCTCCAGGACGATGACTACAATCATGCACAGATAGATTGTTTACTTTATTGTTATGAGTTTCCATGGTAACTAAGTATACGTATTACACATGGATTAAATTTTTCCAGATGAGCCAATAGAGAGCTTCGACCTGATTACATTGAGTGTAAAATCACTTCTGTATCTTCAATAGTAACTTAGATATGCGAGTTTGAAATCTTATATAATGTTTTTGTAAAACGTGAGACCAAGGATGTATTACATTGTTTCAACAATGAAAGTGGTTATTTCAAATCTCCACGACGACGACTACAATCATGCACAAATAGATTATTTACTTTATTGTTATGAGAGTTTCCATGGTAACTAAGCATGTATATTACACATGGATTAAATTTTTTCAGATGAGCCAATAGAGAGCTTCGACCTGATTACATTGAGTGTAAAATCACTTCTGTATCTTCTATAGTAACGGAGATATGCGAGTTTGAAGCTTTATATAATGTTTTTGAAAACGTGAGGCCTTAGGATGTATTACATTGTTTCAACAATCAAAGTGGTTATTTCAAATCTCCACGACGACGACTACAATCATGCATAAATAGATTGTTTACTTTATTGTTATGAAAGTTTCCATGGTAACCATGCATGAATATTACACATGCAATAAATTGTTTATGTTGAGCCATTAGAGAGCTTCGACCTGATTACATTGAGTGTAAAATCACTTCTGTATCTTCAATAGTAACTTAGATATGCGAGTTTGAAATCTTATATAATGTTTTTGTAAAACGTGAGGCCAAGGATGTATTACATTGTTTCAACAATCAAAGTGGTTATTTCATATCTCCAGGACGATGACTACAATCATGCACAGATAGATTGTTTACTTTATTGTTATGAGAGTTTCCATGGTAACTAAGTATACATATTACACATGGATTAAATTTTTCCAGATGAGCCGATAGAGAGCTTCGACCTGATTACATTGAGTGTAAAATCACTTCTGTATCTTCAATAGTAACTTAGGTATGCGAGTTTGAAATCTTATATAATGTTTTTGTAAAACGTGAGGCAAAGGATGTATTACATTGTTTCAACAATCAAAGTGGTTATTTCATATCTCCAGGACGATGACTACAATCATGCACAGATAGATTGTTTACGTTATTGTAATGAGAGTTTCCATGGTAACTAAGTATACATATTACACATGGATTAAATTTTTCCAGATGAGCCGATAGAGAGCTTCGACCTGATTACATTGAGTGTAAAATCACTTCTGTATCTTCTATAGTAACGGAGATATGCGAGTTTGAAGCTTTATATAATGTTTTTGAAAACGTGAAGACTTAGGATGTATTACATTGTTTCAACAATCAAAGTGGTTATTTCAAATCTTCACGACGACGACTACAATCATGCACAGATAGATTGTTTACTTCATTGTTATGAAAGTTTCCATGGTAACTAAACATGAATATTACACATGGAATATTTTTTTTATGTTGAGCCAATAGAGAGCTTCGACCTGATTACATTGAGTGTAAAATCACTCCTGTATCTTCAATAGTAACTTAGATATGCGAGTTTGAAATCTTATATAATGTTTTTGTAAAACGTGAGGCCAAGGATGTATTACATTGTTTCAACAATCAAAGTGGTTATTTCATATCTCCAGGACGATGACTACAATCATGCACAGATAGATTGTTTACGTTATTGTAATGAGAGTTTCCATGGTAACTAAGTATACATATTACACATGGATTAAATTTTTCCAGATGAGCCAATAGAGAGCTTCGACCTGATTACATTGAGTGTAAAATCACTTCTGTATCTTCAATAGTAACGGAGATATGCGAGTTTGAAGCTTTATATAATGTTTTTGAAAACGTGAGGCCTTAGGATGTATTACATTGATTCAACAATGAAAGTGGTTATTTCAAATCTCCACGACGACGACTACAATAATGCACAAATAGATTGTTTACTTTATTGTTATGAAAGTTTCCATGGTAACTAAGCATGAATATTACACATGCAATAAATTTTTTATGTTGAGCCAATAGAGAGCTTCGACCTGATTACATTGAGTGTAAAATCACTTCTGTATCTTCAATAGTAACTTACATATGCGAGTTTGAAATCTTATATAATGTTTTTGTAAAACGTGAGGCCAAGGATGTATTACATTGTTTCAACAATCAAAGTGGTTATTTCATATCTCCAGGACGATGACTACAATCATGCACAGATAGATTGTTTACTTTATTGTTATGAGAGTTTCCATGGTAACTAAGCATGTATATTACACATGGAATAAATTTTTCCAGATGAGCCAATAGAGAGCTTCGACCTGATTACATTGAGTGTAAAATCACTCCTGTATCTTCAATAGTAACTTAGATATGCGAGTTTGAAATCTTATATAATGTTTTTGTAAAACGTGAGGCAAAGGATGTATTACATTGTTTCAACAATCAAAGTGGTTATTTCATATCTCCAGGACGATGACTACAATCATGCACAGATAGATTGTTTACTTTATTGTTATGAGAGTTTCCATGGTATCTAAGTATACATATTACACATGGATTAAATTTTTCCAGATGAGCCAATAGAGAGCTTAGACCTGATTACATTGAGTGTAAAATCACTTCTGTATCTTCAATAGTAACTTTGATATGCGTGTTTGAAATTTTATATAATGTTTTTGTAAAACGTGAGACCAAGGATGTATTACATTGTTTCAACAATAAAAGTGGTTATTTCAAATCTCCACGACGACGACTACAATCATGCACAAATAGATTGTTTACTTTATTGTTATGAGAGTTTCCATGGTAACTAAGCATGTATATTACTCACGGATTAAATTTTTCCAGATGAGCCGATAGAGAGCTTCGACCTGATTACATTGAGTGTAAAATCACTTCTGTATCTTCTATAGTAACGGAGATATGCGAGTTTGAAGCTTTATATAATGTTTTTGAAAACGTGAGGCCTTAGGATGTATTACATTGTTTCAACAATCAAAGTGGTTATTTCAAATCTCCACGACGACGACTACAATCATGCATAAATAGATTGTTTACTTTATTGTTATGAAAGTTTCCATGGTAACTAAGCATGAATATTACACATGCAATAAATTGTTTATGTTGAGCCATTAGAGAGCTTCGACCTGATTACATTGAGTGTAAAATCACTTCTGTATCTTCAATAGTAACTTAAATATGCGAGTTTGAAATCTTATAGAATGTTTTTGTAAAACGTGAGGCCAAGGATGTATTACATTGTTTCAACAATCAAAGTGGTTATTTCATATCTCCAGGACGATGACTACAATCATGCACAGATAGATTGTTTACTTTATTGTTATGAGTTTCCATGGTAACTAAGTATACGTATTACACATGGATTAAATTTTTCCAGATGAGCCAATAGAGAGCTTCGACCTGATTACATTGAGTGTAAAATCACTTCTGTATCTTCAATAGTAACTTAGATATGCGAGTTTGAAATCTTATATAATGTTTTTGTAAAACGTGAGACCAAGGATGTATTACATTGTTTCAACAATGAAAGTGGTTATTTCAAATCTCCACGACGACGACTACAATCATGCACAAATAGATTATTTACTTTATTGTTATGAGAGTTTCCATGGTAACTAAGCATGTATATTACACATGGATTAAATTTTTTCAGATGAGCCAATAGAGAGCTTCGACCTGATTACATTGAGTGTAAAATCACTTCTGTATCTTCTATAGTAACGGAGATATGCGAGTTTGAAGCTTTATATAATGTTTTTGAAAACGTGAGGCCTTAGGATGTATTACATTGTTTCAACAATCAAAGTGGTTATTTCAAATCTCCACGACGACGACTACAATCATGCATAAATAGATTGTTTACTTTATTGTTATGAAAGTTTCCATGGTAACCATGCATGAATATTACACATGCAATAAATTGTTTATGTTGAGCCATTAGAGAGCTTCGACCTGATTACATTGAGTGTAAAATCACTTCTGTATCTTCAATAGTAACTTAGATATGCGAGTTTGAAATCTTATATAATGTTTTTGTAAAACGTGAGGCCAAGGATGTATTACATTGTTTCAACAATCAAAGTGGTTATTTCATATCTCCAGGACGATGACTACAATCATGCACAGATAGATTGTTTACTTTATTGTTATGAGAGTTTCCATGGTAACTAAGTATACATATTACACATGGATTAAATTTTTCCAGATGAGCCGATAGAGAGCTTCGACCTGATTACATTGAGTGTAAAATCACTTCTGTATCTTCAATAGTAACTTAGGTATGCGAGTTTGAAATCTTATATAATGTTTTTGTAAAACGTGAGGCAAAGGATGTATTACATTGTTTCAACAATCAAAGTGGTTATTTCATATCTCCAGGACGATGACTACAATCATGCACAGATAGATTGTTTACGTTATTGTAATGAGAGTTTCCATGGTAACTAAGTATACATATTACACATGGATTAAATTTTTCCAGATGAGCCGATAGAGAGCTTCGACCTGATTACATTGAGTGTAAAATCACTTCTGTATCTTCTATAGTAACGGAGATATGCGAGTTTGAAGCTTTATATAATGTTTTTGAAAACGTGAAGACTTAGGATGTATTACATTGTTTCAACAATCAAAGTGGTTATTTCAAATCTTCACGACGACGACTACAATCATGCACAGATAGATTGTTTACTTCATTGTTATGAAAGTTTCCATGGTAACTAAACATGAATATTACACATGGAATATTTTTTTTATGTTGAGCCAATAGAGAGCTTCGACCTGATTACATTGAGTGTAAAATCACTCCTGTATCTTCAATAGTAACTTAGATATGCGAGTTTGAAATCTTATATAATGTTTTTGTAAAACGTGAGGCCAAGGATGTATTACATTGTTTCAACAATCAAAGTGGTTATTTCATATCTCCAGGACGATGACTACAATCATGCACAGATAGATTGTTTACGTTATTGTAATGAGAGTTTCCATGGTAACTAAGTATACATATTACACATGGATTAAATTTTTCCAGTTGAGCCAATAGAGAGCTTCGACCTGATTACATTGAGTGTAAAATCACTTCTGTATCTTCAATAGTAACGGAGATATGCGAGTTTGAAGCTTTATATAATGTTTTTGAAAACGTGAGGCCTTAGGATGTATTACATTGATTCAACAATGAAAGTGGTTATTTCAAATCTCCACGACGACGACTACAATAATGCACAAATAGATTGTTTACTTTATTGTTATGAAAGTTTCCATGGTAACTAAGCATGAATATTACACATGCAATAAATTTTTTATGTTGAGCCAATAGAGAGCTTCGACCTGATTACATTGAGTGTAAAATCACTTCTGTATCTTCAATAGTAACTTACATATGCGAGTTTGAAATCTTATATAATGTTTTTGTAAAACGTGAGGCCAAGGATGTATTACATTGTTTCAACAATCAAAGTGGTTATTTCATATCTCCAGGACGATGACTACAATCATGCACAGATAGATTGTTTACTTTATTGTTATGAGAGTTTCCATGGTAACTAAGCATGTATATTACACATGGAATAAATTTTTCCAGATGAGAAAATAGAGAGCTTCGACCTGATTACATTGAGTGTAAAATCACTCCTGTATCTTCAATAGTAACTTAGATATGCGAGTTTGAAATCTTATATAATGTTTTTGTAAAACGTGAGGCAAAGGATGTATTACATTGTTTCAACAATCAAAGTGGTTATTTCATATCTCCAGGACGATGACTACAATCATGCACAAATAGATTGTTTACTTTATTGTTATGAGAGTTTCCATGGTAACTAAGCATGTATATTACTCACGGATTAAATTTTTCCAGATGAGCCAATAGAGAGCTTCGACCTGATTACATTGAGTGTAAAATCACTCCTGTATCTTCAATAGTAACTTAGATATGCGAGTTTGAAATCTTATATAATGTTTTTGTAAAACGTGAGGCCAAGGATGTATTACATTGTTTCAACAATCAAAGTGGTTATTTCATATCTCCAGGACGATGACTACAATCATGCACAGATAGATTGTTTACTTTATTGTTATGAGTTTCCATGGTAACTAAGTATACGTATTACACATGGATTAAATTTTTCCAGATGAGCCAATAGAGAGCTTCGACCTGATTACATTGAGTGTAAAATCACTTCTGTATCTTCAATAGTAACTTAGATATGCGAGTTTGAAATCTTATATAATGTTTTTGTAAAACGTGAGGCCTTAGGATGTATTACATTGTTTCAACAATCAAAGTGGTTATTTCAAATCTCCACGACGACGACTACAATCATGCATAAATAGATTGTTTACTTTATTGTTATGAAAGTTTCCATGGTAACTAAGCATGAATATTACACATGCAATAAATTGTTTATGTTGAGCCATTAGAGAGCTTCGACCTGATTACATTGAGTGTAAAATCACTTCTGTATCTTCAATAGTAACTTAAATATGCGAGTTTGAAATCTTATAGAATGTTTTTGTAAAACGTGAGGCCAAGGATGTATTACATTGTTTCAACAATCAAAGTGGTTATTTCATATCTCCAGGACGATGACTACAATCATGCACAGATAGATTGTTTACTTTATTGTTATGAGAGTTTCCATGGTAACTAAGTATACATATTACACATGGATTAAATTTTTCCAGATGAGCCGATAGAGAGCTTCGACCTGATTACATTGAGTGTAAAATCACTTCTGTATCTTCAATAGTAACTTAGGTATGCGAGTTTGAAATCTTATATAAAGTTTTTGTAAAACGTGAGGCAAAGGATGTATTACATTGTTTCAACAATCAAAGTGGTTATTTCATATCTCCAGGACGATGACTACAATCATGCACAGATAGATTGTTTACTTTATTGTTATGAGAGTTTCCATGGTAACTAAGTATACATATTACACATGGATTAAATTTTTCCAGATGAGCCAATAGAGAGCTTCGACCTGATTACATTGAGTGTAAAATCACTTCTGTATCTTCTATAGTAACGGAGATATGCGAGTTTGAAGCTTTATATAATGTTTTTGAAAACGTGAAGACTTAGGATGTATTACATTGTTTCAACAATGAAAGTGGTTATTTCAAATCTCCACGACGACGACTACAATAATGCACAAATAGATTGTTTACTTTATTGTTATGAAAGTTTCCATGGTAACTAAGCATGAATATTACACATGCAATAAATTTTTTATGTTGAGCCAATAGAGAGCTTCGACCTGATTACATTGAGTGTAAAATCACTTCTGTATCTTCAATAGTAACTTACATATGCGAGTTTGAAATCTTATATAATGTTTTTGTAAAACGTGAGGCCAAGGATGTATTACATTGTTTCAACAATCAAAGTGGTTATTTCATATCTCCAGGACGATGACTACAATCATGCACAGATAGATTGTTTACTTTATTGTTATGAGAGTTTCCATGGTAACTAAGCATGTATATTACACATGGAATAAATTTTTCCAGATGAGAAAATAGAGAGCTTCGACCTGATTACATTGAGTGTAAAATCACTCCTGTATCTTCAATAGTAACTTAGATATGCGAGTTTGAAATCTTATATAATGTTTTTGTAAAACGTGAGGCAAAGGATGTATTACATTGTTTCAACAATCAAAGTGGTTATTTCATATCTCCAGGACGATGACTACAATCATGCACAAATAGATTGTTTACTTTATTGTTATGAGAGTTTCCATGGTAACTAAGCATGTATATTACTCACGGATTAAATTTTTCCAGATGAGCCAATAGAGAGCTTCGACCTGATTACATTGAGTGTAAAATCACTCCTGTATCTTCAATAGTAACTTAGATATGCGAGTTTGAAATCTTATATAATGTTTTTGTAAAACGTGAGGCCAAGGATGTATTACATTGTTTCAACAATCAAAGTGGTTATTTCATATCTCCAGGACGATGACTACAATCATGCACAGATAGATTGTTTACTTTATTGTTATGAGTTTCCATGGTAACTAAGTATACGTATTACACATGGATTAAATTTTTCCAGATGAGCCAATAGAGAGCTTCGACCTGATTACATTGAGTGTAAAATCACTTCTGTATCTTCAATAGTAACTTAGATATGCGAGTTTGAAATCTTATATAATGTTTTTGTAAAACGTGAGGCCTTAGGATGTATTACATTGTTTCAACAATCAAAGTGGTTATTTCAAATCTCCACGACGACGACTACAATCATGCATAAATAGATTGTTTACTTTATTGTTATGAAAGTTTCCATGGTAACTAAGCATGAATATTACACATGCAATAAATTGTTTATGTTGAGCCATTAGAGAGCTTCGACCTGATTACATTGAGTGTAAAATCACTTCTGTATCTTCAATAGTAACTTAAATATGCGAGTTTGAAATCTTATAGAATGTTTTTGTAAAACGTGAGGCCAAGAATGTATTACATTGTTTCAACAATCAAAGTGGTTATTTCATATCTTCAGGACGATGACTACAATCATGCACAGATAGATTGTTTACTTTATTGTTATGAGAGTTTCCATGGTAACTAAGTATACATATTACACATGGATTAAATTTTTCCAGATGAGCCAATAGAGAGCTTCGACCTGATTACATTGAGTGTAAAATCACTTCTGTATCTTCAATAGTAACTTAGATATGCGAGTTTGAAATCTTATATAATGTTTTTGTAAAACGTGAGACCAAGGATGTATTACATTGTTTCAACAATGAAAGTGGTTATTTCAAATCTCCACGACGACGACTACAATCATGCATAAATAGATTGTTTACTTTATTGTTATGAGAGTTTCCATGGTAACTAAGCATGTATATTACACATGGATTAATTTTTTTCTAATGAGCCAATAGAGAGCTAGGACCTGATTACATTGAGTGTAAAATCACTTCTGTATCTTCTATAGTAACGGAGATATGCGAGTTTTAAATTTTATATAATGCTTTTAAAAACGTGTGGCCTTAGGATGTATTACATTGTTTCAACAATCAAAGTGGTTATTTCAAATCTCCACGACGACGACTACAATCATGCACAAATAGATTGTTTACTTTATTGTTATGAGATTTTCTATGGTAACTAAGCATGAATATTACACATGGATTAATTTTTTTCTGATGAGCCAATAGAGAGCTTGGACCTGATTAAATTGAGTGTAAAGTCACTTCTGTATCTTTTATAGTAACAGAGATATGCGAGTTTTAAATTTTTTATAATGTTTTTAAAAACCTGAGGCCTTAGGATGTATTACATTGTTTCAACAATCAAAGTGGTTATTTCAAATCTCCACGACGACGACTACAATCATGCACAAATAGATTTTTTACTTTATTGTTATAAGAGTTTCTATGGTAACTAAGCATGAATATTACACATGGATTAAATTTTTCCTGATGAGCCAATAGAGAGCTTCGACCTGATTACATTGAGTGTAAAATCACTTCTGTATCTTCTATAGTAACGGAGATATGCGAGTTTTAAATTTTATATAATGCTTTTAAAAACGTGAGGCCTTAGGATGTATTACATTGTTTCAACAATCAAAGTGTTTATTTCAAATCTCCACGACGACGACTACAATCATGCACAAATAGATTTTTTACTTTATTGTTATGAGTGTTTCTATGGTAACTAAGCATGAATATTACACATGCAATAAATTTTTTATGTTGAGCCAATAGAGAGCTTCGACCTGATTACATTGAGTGTAAAATCACTTCTGTATCTTCAATAGTAACTTACATATGCGAGTGTGAAATCTTATATAATGTTTTTGTAAAACGTGAGGCCAAGGATGTATTACATTGATTCAACAATCAAAGTGGTTATTTCATATCTCCAGGACGATGACTACAATCATGCACAGATAGATTGTTTACTTTATTGTTATGAGAGTTTCCATGGTAACTAAGCATGTATATTACACATGGAATAAATTTTTCCAGATGAGCCAATAGAGAGCTTCGACCTGATTACATTGAGTGTAAAATCACTCCTATATCTTCAATAGTAACTTAGATATGCGAGTTTGAAATCTTATATAATGTTTTTGTAAAACGTGAGGCAAAGGATGTATTACATTGTTTCAACAATCAAAGTGGTTATTTCATATCTCCAGGACGATGACTACAATCATGCACAGATAGATTGTTTACTTTATTGTTATGAGAGTTTCCATGGTAACTAAGTATACATATTACACATGGATTACATTTTTCCAGATGAGCCAATAGAGAGCTTCGACCTGATTACATTGAGTGTAAAATCACTCCTGTATCTTCAATAGTAACTTAGATATGCGAGTTTGAAATCTTATATAATGTTTTTGTAAAACGTGAGGCCAAGGATGTATTACATTGTTTCAACAATCAAAGTGGTTATTTCATATCTCCAGGACGATGACTACAATCATGCACAGATAGATTGTTTACTTTATTGTTATGAGAGTTTCCATGGTAACTAAGTATACGTATTACACATGGATTAAATTTTTCCAGATGAGCCAATAGAGAGCTTCGACCTGATTACATTGAGTGTAAAATCACTTCTGTATATTCTATAGTAACGGAGATATGCGAGTTTGAAGCTTTATATAATGTTTTTGAAAACGTGAAGACTTAGGATGTATTACATTGTTTCAACAATCAAAGTGGTTATTTCAAATCTTCACGACGACGACTACAATCATGCACAGATAGATTGTTTACTTCATTGTTATGAAAGTTTCCATGGTAACTAAACATGAATATTACACATGGAATATTTTTTTTATGTTGAGCCAATAGAGAGCTTCGACCTGATTACATTGAGTGTAAAATCACTCCTGTATCTTCAATAGTAACTTAGATATGCGAGTTTGAAATCTTATATAATGTTTTTGTAAAACGTGAGGCCAAGGATGTATTACATTGTTTCAACAATCAAAGTGGTTATTTCATATCTCCAGGACGATGACTACAATCATGCACAGATAGATTGTTTACTTTATTGTTATGAGAGTTTCCATGGTAACTAAGTATACATATTACACATGGATTAAATTTTTCCAGATGAGCCAATAGAGAGCTTCGACCTGATTACATTGAGTGTAAAATCACTTCTGTATCTTCAATAGTAACTTAGATATGCGAGTTTGAAATCTTATATAATGTTTTTGTAAAACGTGAGACCAAGGATGTATTACATTGTTTCAACAATGAAAGTGGTTATTTCAAATCTCCACGACGACGACTACAATCATGCATAAATAGATTGTTTACTTTATTGTTATGAGAGTTTCCATGGTAACTAAGCATGTATATTACACATGGATTAAATTTTTTCTAATGAGCCAATAGAGAGCTAGGACCTGATTACATTGAGTGTAAAATCACTTCTGTATCTTCTATAGTAACGGAGATATGCGAGTTTTAAATTTTATATAATGCTTTTAAAAACGTGTGGCCTTAGGATGTATTACATTGTTTCAACAATCAAAGTGGTTATTTCAAATCTCCACGACGACGACTACAATCATGCACAAATAGATTGTTTACTTTATTGTTATGAGATTTTCTATGGTAACTAAGCATGAATATTACACATGGATTAATTTTTTTCTGATGAGCCAATAGAGAGCTTGGACCTGATTAAATTGAGTGTAAAGTCACTTCTGTATCTTTTATAGTAACAGAGATATGCGAGTTTTAAATTTTTTATAATGTTTTTAAAAACCTGAGGCCTTAGGATGTATTACATTGTTTCAACAATCAAAGTGGTTATTTCAAATCTCCACGACGACGACTACAATCATGCACAAATAGATTTTTTACTTTATTGTTATAAGAGTTTCTATGGTAACTAAGCATGAATATTACACATGGATTAAATTTTTCCTGATGAGCCAATAGTGAGCTTCGACCTGATTACATTGAGTGTAAAATCACTTCTGTATCTTCTATAGTAACGGAGATATGCGAGTTTTAAATTTTATATAATGCTTTTAAAAACGTGAGGCCTTAGGATGTATTACATTGTTTCAACAATCAAAGTGTTTATTTCAAATCTCCACGACGACGACTACAATCATGCACAAATAGATTTTTTACTTTATTGTTATGAGTGTTTCTATGGTAACTAAGCATGAATATTACACATGGATTATTTTTTTTCTGATGAGCTAATAGAGAGCTTGGACCTGATTACATTGAGTGTAAAGTCACTTCTGTATCTTTTATAGTAACAGAGATATGCGAGTTTTAAATATTTTATAATGTTTTTAAAACGTGAGGCCTTAGGATGTATTACATTGTTTCAACAATCAAAGTGGTTATTTCAAATCTTCACGACGACGACTACAATCATGCACAGATAGATTGTTTACTTTATTGTTATGAGAGTTTCCATGGTAACTAAGTATACATATTACACATGGATTAAATTTTTCCAGATGAGCCAATAGAGAGCTTCGACCTGATTACATTGAGTGTAAAATCACTTCTGTATCTTCAATAGTAACTTTGATATGCGTGTTTGAAATCTTATATAATGTTTTTGTAAAACGTGAGGCAAAGGATGTATTACATTGTTTCAACAATGAAAGTGGTTATTTCAAATCTCCACGACAACGACTACAATAATGCACAAATAGATTGTTTACTTTATTGTTATGAAAGTTTCCATGGTAACTAAGCATGAATATTACACATGCAATAAATTTTTTATGTTGAGCCAATAGAGAGCTTCGACCTGATTACATTGAGTGTAAAATCACTTCTGTATCTTCAATAGTAACTTACATATGCGAGTTTGAAATCTTATATAATGTTTTTGTAAAACGTGAGGCCAAGGATGTATTACATTGTTTCAACAATCAAAGTGGTTATTTCATATCTCCAGGACGATGACTACAATCATGCACAGATAGATTGTTTACTTTATTGTTATGAGAGTTTCCATGGTAACTAAGCATGTATATTACACATGGAATAAATTTTTCCAGATGAGCCAATAGAGAGCTTCGACCTGATTACATTGAGTGTAAAATCACTCCTATATCTTCAATAGTAACTTAGATATGCGAGTTTGAAATCTTATATAATGTTTTTGTAAAACGTGAGGCAAAGGATGTATTACATTGTTTCAACAATCAAAGTGGTTATTTCATATCTCCAGGACGATGACTACAATCATGCACAGATAGATTGTTTACTTTATTGTTATGAGAGTTTCCATGGTAACTAAGTATACATATTACACATGGATTAAATTTTTCCAGATGAGCCAATAGAGAGCTTCGACCTGATTACATTGAGTGTAAAATCACTCCTGTATCTTCAATAGTAACTTAGATATGCGAGTTTGAAATCTTATATAATGTTTTTGTAAAACGTGAGACCAAGGATGTATTACATTGTTTCAACAATGAAAGTGGTTATTTCAAATCTCCACGACGACGACTACAATCATGCACAAATATATTGTTTACTTTATTGTTATGAGAGTTTCCATGGTAACTAAGCATGTATATTACACACGGATTAAATTTTTCCAGATGAGCCAATAGAGAGCTTCGACCTGATTACATTGAGTGTAAAATCACTTCTGTATCTTCTATAGTAACGGAGATATGCGAGTTTGAAGCTTTATATAATGTTTTTGAAAACGTGAAGACTTAGGATGTATTACATTGTTTCAACAATCAAAGGTGGTTTTTTCAAATCTTCACGACGACGACTACAATCATGCACAGATAGATTGTTTACTTCATTGTTATGAAAGTTTCCATGGTAACTAAACATGAATATTACACATGGAATATTTTTTTTATGTTGAGCCAATAGAGAGCTTCGACCTGATTACATTGAGTGTAAAATCACTTCTGTATCTTCTATAGTAACGGAGATATGCGAGTTTGAAGCTTTATATAATGTTTTTGAAAACGTGAAGCCTTAGGATGTATTACATTGTTTCAACAATCAAAGTGGTTATTTCAAATCTTCACGACGACGACTACAATCATGCACAGATAGATTGTTTACTTTATTGTTATGAGAGTTTCCATGGTAACTAAGTATACATATTACACATGGATTAAATTTTTCCAGATGAGCCAATAGAGAGCTTCGACCTGATTACATTGAGTGTAAAATCACTTCTGTATCTTCAATAGTAACTTAGTAATGCGAGTTTGAAATCTTATATAATGTTTTTGTAAAACGTGAGACCAAGGATGTATTACATTGTTTCAACAATGAAAGTGGTTATTTCAAATCTCCACGACGACGACTACAATCATGCATAAATAGATTGTTTACTTTATTGTTATGAGAGTTTCCATGGTAACTAAGCATGTATATTACACATGGATTAAATTTTTTCTAATGAGCCAATAGAGAGCTAGGACCTGATTACATTGAGTGTAAAATCACTTCTGTATCTTCTATAGTAACGGAGATATGCGAGTTTTAAATTTTATATAATGCTTTTAAAAACGTGTGGCCTTAGGATGTATTACATTGTTTCAACAATCAAAGTGGTTATTTCAAATCTCCACGACGACGACTACAATCATGCACAAATAGATTGTTTACTTTATTGTTATGAGATTTTCTATGGTAACTAAGCATGAATATTACACATGGATTAATTTTTTTCTGATGAGCCAATAGAGAGCTTGGACCTGATTAAATTGAGTGTAAAGTCACTTCTGTATCTTTTATAGTAACAGAGATATGCGAGTTTTAAATTTTTTATAATGTTTTTAAAAACCTGAGGCCTTAGGATGTATTACATTGTTTCAACAATCAAAGTGGTTATTTCAAATCTCCACGACGACGACTACAATCATGCACAAATAGATTTTTTACTTTATTGTTATAAGAGTTTCTATGGTAACTAAGCATGAATATTACACATGGATTAAATTTTTCCTGATGAGCCAATAGTGAGCTTCGACCTGATTACATTGAGTGTAAAATCACTTCTGTATCTTCTATAGTAACGGAGATATGCGAGTTTTAAATTTTATATAATGCTTTTAAAAACGTGAGGCCTTAGGATGTATTACATTGTTTCAACAATCAAAGTGTTTATTTCAAATCTCCACGACGACGACTACAATCATGCACAAATAGATTTTTTACTTTATTGTTATGAGTGTTTCTATGGTAACTAAGCATGAATATTACACATGGATTATTTTTTTTCTGATGAGCTAATAGAGAGCTTGGACCTGATTACATTGAGTGTAAAGTCACTTCTGTATCTTTTATAGTAACAGAGATATGCGAGTTTTAAATATTTTATAATGTTTTTAAAACGTGAGGCCTTAGGATGTATTACATTGTTTCAACAATCAAAGTGGTTATTTCAAATCTTCACGACGACGACTACAATCATGCACAGATAGATTGTTTACTTTATTGTTATGAGAGTTTCCATGGTAACTAAGTATACATATTACACATGGATTAAATTTTTCCAGATGAGCCAATAGAGAGCTTCGACCTGATTACATTGAGTGTAAAATCACTTCTGTATCTTCAATAGTAACTTTGATATGCGTGTTTGAAATCTTATATAATGTTTTTGTAAAACGTGAGGCAAAGGATGTATTACATTGTTTCAACAATGAAAGTGGTTATTTCAAATCTCCACGACAACGACTACAATAATGCACAAATAGATTGTTTACTTTATTGTTATGAAAGTTTCCATGGTAACTAAGCATGAATATTACACATGCAATAAATTTTTTATGTTGAGCCAATAGAGAGCTTCGACCTGATTACATTGAGTGTAAAATCACTTCTGTATCTTCAATAGTAACTTACATATGCGAGTTTGAAATCTTATATAATGTTTTTGTAAAACGTGAGGCCAAGGATGTATTACATTGTTTCAACAATCAAAGTGGTTATTTCATATCTCCAGGACGATGACTACAATCATGCACAGATAGATTGTTTACTTTATTGTTATGAGAGTTTCCATGGTAACTAAGCATGTATATTACACATGGAATAAATTTTTCCAGATGAGCCAATAGAGAGCTTCGACCTGATTACATTGAGTGTAAAATCACTCCTATATCTTCAATAGTAACTTAGATATGCGAGTTTGAAATCTTATATAATGTTTTTGTAAAACGTGAGGCAAAGGATGTATTACATTGTTTCAACAATCAAAGTGGTTATTTCATATCTCCAGGACGATGACTACAATCATGCACAGATAGATTGTTTACTTTATTGTTATGAGAGTTTCCATGGTAACTAAGTATACATATTACACATGGATTAAATTTTTCCAGATGAGCCAATAGAGAGCTTCGACCTGATTACATTGAGTGTAAAATCACTCCTGTATCTTCAATAGTAACTTAGATATGCGAGTTTGAAATCTTATATAATGTTTTTGTAAAACGTGAGGCCAAGGATGTATTTCATTGTTTCAACAATCAAAGTGGTTATTTCATATCTCCAGGACGATGACTACAATCATGCACAGATAGATTGTTTACTTTATTGTTATGAGAGTTTCCATGGTAACTAAGTATACGCATTACACATGGATTAAATTTTTCCAGATGAGCCAATAGAGTGCTTCGACCTGATTACATTGAGTGTAAAATCACTTCTGTATCTTCTATAGTAACGGAGATATGCGAGTTTGAAGCTTTATATAATGTTTTTGAAAACGTGAAGACTTAGGATGTATTACATTGTTTCAACAATCAAAGTGGTTATTTCAAATCTTCACGACGACGACTACAATCATGCACAGATAGATTGTTTACTTCATTGTTATGAAAGTTTCCATGGTAACTAAACATGAATATTACACATGGAATATTTTTTTTATGTTGAGCCAATAGAGAGCTTCGACCTCATTACATTGAGTGTAAAATCACTCCTGTATCTTCAATAGTAACTTAGATATGCGAGTTTGAAATCTTATATAATGTTTTTGTAAAACGTGAGGCCAAGGATGTATTACATTGTTTCAACAATCAAAGTGGTTATTTCATATCTCCAGGACGATGACTACAATCATGCACAGATAGATTGTTTACTTTATTGTTATGAGAGTTTCCATGGTAACTAAGTATACATATTACACATGGATTAAATTTTTCCAGATGAGCCAATAGAGAGCTTCGACCTGATTACATTGAGTGTAAAATCACTTCTGTATCTTCAATAGTAACTTAGATATGCGAGTTTGAAATCTTATATAATGTTTTTGTAAAACGTGAGACCAAGGATGTATTACATTGTTTCAACAATGAAAGTGGTTATTTCAAATCTCCACGACGACGACTACAATCATGCATAAATAGATTGTTTACTTTATTGTTATGAGAGTTTCCATGGTAACTAAGCATGTATATTACACATGGATTAAATTTTTCCAGATGAGCCAATAGAGAGCTTCGACCTGATTACATTGAGTGTAAAATCACTTCTGTATCTTCTATAGTAACGGAGATATGCGAGTTTGAAGCTTTATATAATGTTTTTGAAAACGTGAAGCCTTAGGATGTATTACATTGTTTCAACAATCAAAGTGGTTATTTCAAATCTTCACGACGACGACTACAATCATGCACAGATAGATTGTTTACTTTATTGTTATGAGAGTTTCCATGGTAACTAAGTATACATATTACACATGGATTAAATTTTTCCAGATGAGCCAATAGAGAGCTTCGACCTGATTACATTGAGTGTAAAATCACTTCTGTATCTTCAATAGTAACTTAGATATGCGAGTTTGAAATCTTATATAATGTTTTTGTAAAACGTGAGACCAAGGATGTATTACATTGTTTCAACAATGAAAGTGGTTATTTCAAATCTCCACGACGACGACTACAATCATGCATAAATAGATTGTTTACTTTATTGTTATGAGAGTTTCCATGGTAACTAAGCATGTATATTACACATGGATTAAATTTTTCCAGATGAGCCAATAGAGAGCTTCGACCTGATTACATTGAGTGTAAAATCACTTCTGTATCTTCTATAGTAACGGAGATATGCGAGTTTGAAGCTTTATATAATGTTTTTGAAAACGTGAAGCCTTAGGATGTATTACATTGTTTCAACAATCAAAGTGGTTATTTCAAATCTTCACGACGACGACTACAATCATGCACAGATAGATTGTTTACTTTATTGTTATGAGAGTTTCCATGGTAACTAAGTATACATATTACACATGGATTAAATTTTTCCAGATGAGCCAATAGAGAGCTTCGACCTGATTACATTGAGTGTAAAATCACTTCTGTATCTTCAATAGTAACTTTGATATGCGTGTTTGAAATCTTATATAATGTTTTTGTAAAACGTGAGGCAAAGGATGTATTACATTGTTTCAACAATGAAAGTGGTTATTTCAAATCTCCACGACGACGACTACAATAATGCACAAATAGATTGTTTACTTTATTGTTATGAAAGTTTCCATGGTAACTAAGCATGAATATTACACATGCAATAATTTTTTTATGTTGAGCCAATAGAGAGCTTCGACCTGATTACATTGAGTGTAAAATCACTTCTGTATCTTCAATAGTAACTTACATATGCGAGTTTGAAATCTTATATAATGTTTTTGTAAAACGTGAGGCAAAGGATGTATTACATTGTTTCAACAATCAAAGTGGTTATTTCATATCTCCAGGACGATGACTACAATCATGCACAGATAGATTGTTTACTTTATTGTTATGAGAGTTTCCATGGTAACTAAGTATACATATTACACATGGATTAAATTTTTCCAGATGAGCCAATAGAGAGCTTCGACCTGATTACATTGAGTGTAAAATCACTCCTGTATCTTCAATAGTAACTTAGATATGCGAGTTTGAAATCTTATATAATGTTTTTGTAAAACGTGAGGCCAAGGATGTATTACATTGTTTCAACAATCAAAGTGGTTATTTCATATCTCCAGGACGATGACTACAATCATGCACAGATAGATTGTTTACTTTATTGTTATGAGAGTTTCCATGGTAACTAAGTATACATATTACACATGGATTAAATTTTTCCAGATGAGCCAATAGAGAGCTTCGACCTGATTACATTGAGTGTAAAATCACTTCTGTATCTTCAATAGTAACTTAGATATGCGAGTTTGAAATCTTATATAATGTTTTTGTAAAACGTGAGACCAAGGATGTATTACATTGTTTCAACAATGAAAGTGGTTATTTCAAATCTCCACGACGACGACTACAATCATGCATAAATAGATTGTTTACTTTATTGTTATGAGAGTTTCCATGGTAACTAAGCATGTATATTACACATGGATTAAATTTTTCCAGATGAGCCAATAGAGAGCTTCGACCTGATTACATTGAGTGTAAAATCACTTCTGTATCTTCTATAGTAACGGAGATATGCGAGTTTGAAGCTTTATATAATGTTTTTGAAAACGTGAAGCCTTAGGATGTATTACATTGTTTCAACAATCAAAGTGGTTATTTCAAATCTTCACGACGACGACTACAATCATGCACAGATAGATTGTTTACTTTATTGTTATGAGAGTTTCCATGGTAACTAAGTATACATATTACACATGGATTAAATTTTTCCAGATGAGCCAATAGAGAGCTTCGACCTGATTACATTGAGTGTAAAATCACTTCTGTATCTTCAATAGTAACTTTGATATGCGTGTTTGAAATCTTATATAATGTTTTTGTAAAACGTGAGGCAAAGGATGTATTACATTGTTTCAACAATGAAAGTGGTTATTTCAAATCTCCACGACGACGACTACAATAATGCACAAATAGATTGTTTACTTTATTGTTATGAAAGTTTCCATGGTAACTAAGCATGAATATTACACATGCAATAATTTTTTTATGTTGAGCCAATAGAGAGCTTCGACCTGATTACATTGAGTGTAAAATCACTTCTGTATCTTCAATAGTAACTTACATATGCGAGTTTGAAATCTTATATAATGTTTTTGTAAAACGTGAGGCAAAGGATGTATTACATTGTTTCAACAATCAAAGTGGTTATTTCATATCTCCAGGACGATGACTACAATCATGCACAGATAGATTGTTTACTTTATTGTTATGAGAGTTTCCATGGTAACTAAGTATACATATTACACATGGATTAAATTTTTCCAGATGAGCCAATAGAGAGCTTCGACCTGATTACATTGAGTGTAAAATCACTCCTGTATCTTCAATAGTAACTTAGATATGCGAGTTTGAAATCTTATATAATGTTTTTGTAAAACGTGAGGCCAAGGATGTATTACATTGTTTCAACAATCAAAGTGGTTATTTCATATCTCCAGGACGATGACTACAATCATGCACAGATAGATTGTTTACTTTATTGTTATGAGAGTTTCCATGGTAACTAAGTATACATATTACACATGGATTAAATTTTTCCAGATGAGCCAATAGAGAGCTTCGACCTGATTACATTGAGTGTAAAATCACTTCTGTATCTTCAATAGTAACTTAGATATGCGAGTTTGAAATCTTATATAATGTTTTTGTAAAACGTGAGACCAAGGATATATTACATTGTTTCAACAATGAAAGTGGTTATTTCAAATCTCCACGACGACGACTACAATCATGCATAAATAGATTGTTTACTTTATTGTTATGAGAGTTTCCATGGTAACTAAGCATGTATATTACACATGGATTAAATTTTTCCAGATGAGCCAATAGAGAGCTTCGACCTGATTACATTGAGTGTAAAATCACTTCTGTATCTTCTATAGTAACGGAGATATGCGAGTTTGAAGCTTTATATAATGTTTTTGAAAACGTGAAGCCTTAGGATGTATTACATTGTTTCAACAATCAAAGTGGTTATTTCAAATCTTCACGACGACGACTACAATCATGCACAGATAGATTGTTTACTTTATTGTTATGAGAGTTTCCATGGTAACTAAGTATACATATTACACATGGATTAAATCTTTCCAGATGAGCCAATAGAGAGCTTCGACCTGATTACATTGAGTGTAAAATCACTTCTGTATCTTCAATAGTAACTTAGATATGCGAGTTTGAAATCTTATATAATGTTTTTGTAAAACGTGAGACCAAGGATGTATTACATTGTTTCAACAATGAAAGTGGTTATTTCAAATCTCCACGACGACGACTACAATCATGCATAAATAGATTGTTTACTTTATTGTTATGAGAGTTTCCATGGTAACTAAGCATGTATATTACACATGGATTAAATTTTTTCTAATGAGCCAATAGAGAGCTAGGACCTGATTACATTGAGTGTAAAATCACTTCTGTATCTTCTATAGTAACGGAGATATGCGAGTTTTAAATTTTATATAATGCTTTTAAAAACGTGTGGCCTTAGGATGTATTACATTGTTTCAACAATCAAAGTGGTTATTTCAAATCTCCACGACGACGACTACAATCATGCACAAATAGATTGTTTACTTTATTGTTATGAGATTTTCTATGGTAACTAAGCATGAATATTACACATGGATTAATTTTTTTCTGATGAGCCAATAGAGAGCTTGGACCTGATTAAATTGAGTGTAAAGTCACTTCTGTATCTTTTATAGTAACAGAGATATGCGAGTTTTAAATTTTTTATAATGTTTTTAAAAACCTGAGGCCTTAGGATGTATTACATTGTTTCAACAATCAAAGTGGTTATTTCAAATCTCCACGACGACGACTACAATCATGCACAAATAGATTTTTTACTTTATTGTTATAAGAGTTTCTATGGTAACTAAGCATGAATATTACACATGGATTAAATTTTTCCTGATGAGCCAATAGAGAGCTTCGACCTGATTACATTGAGTGTAAAATCACTTCTGTATCTTCTATAGTAACGGAGATATGCGAGTTTTAAATTTTATATAATGCTTTTAAAAACGTGAGGCCTTAGGATGTATTACATTGTTTCAACAATCAAAGTGTTTATTTCAAATCTCCACGACGACGACTACAATCATGCACAAATAGATTTTTTACTTTATTGTTATGAGTGTTTCTATGGTAACTAAGCATGAATATTACACATGGATTATTTTTTTTCTGATGAGCTAATAGAGAGCTTGGACCTGATTACATTGAGTGTAAAGTCACTTCTGTATCTTTTATAGTAACAGAGATATGCGAGTTTTAAATATTTTATAATGTTTTTAAAACGTGAGGCCTTAGGATGTATTACATTGTTTCAACAATCAAAGTGGTTATTTCAAATCTTCACGACGACGACTACAATCATGCACAGATAGATTGTTTACTTTATTGTTATGAGAGTTTCCATGGTAACTAAGTATACATATTACACATGGATTAAATTTTTCCAGATGAGCCAATAGAGAGCTTCGACCTGATTACATTGAGTGTAAAATCACTTCTGTATCTTCAATAGTAACTTTGATATGCGTGTTTGAAATCTTATATAATGTTTTTGTAAAACGTGAGGCAAAGGATGTATTACATGGTTTCAACAATGAAAGTGGTTATTTCAAATCTCCACGACAACGACTACAATAATGCACAAATAGATTGTTTACTTTATTGTTATGAAAGTTTCCATGGTAACTAAGCATGAATATTACACATGCAATAAATTTTTTATGTTGAGCCAATAGAGAGCTTCGACCTGATTACATTGAGTGTAAAATCACTTCTGTATCTTCAATAGTAACTTACATATGCGAGTTTGAAATCTTATATAATGTTTTTGTAAAACGTGAGGCCAAGGATGTATTACATTGTTTCAACAATCAAAGTGGTTATTTCATATCTCCAGGACGATGACTACAATCATGCACAGATAGATTGTTTACTTTATTGTTATGAGAGTTTCCATGGTAACTAAGTATACATATTACACATGGATTAAATCTTTCCAGATGAGCCAATAGAGAGCTTCGACCTGATTACATTGAGTGTAAAATCACTTCTGTATCTTCAATAGTAACTTAGATATGCGAGTTTGAAATCTTATATAATGTTTTTGTAAAACGTGAGACCAAGGATGTATTACATTGTTTCAACAATGAAAGTGGTTATTTCAAATCTCCACGACGACGACTACAATCATGCATAAATAGATTGTTTACTTTATTGTTATGAGAGTTTCCATGGTAACTAAGCATGTATATTACACATGGATTAAATTTTTTCTAATGAGCCAATAGAGAGCTAGGACCTGATTACATTGAGTGTAAAATCACTTCTGTATCTTCTATAGTAACGGAGATATGCGAGTTTTAAATTTTATATAATGCTTTTAAAAACGTGAGGCCTTAGGATGTATTACATTGTTTCAACAATCAAAGTGTTTATTTCAAATCTCCACGACGACGACTACAATCATGCACAAATAGATTTTTTACTTTATTGTTATGAGTGTTTCTATGGTAACTAAGCATGAATATTACACATGGATTATTTTTTTTCTGATGAGCTAATAGAGAGCTTGGACCTGATTACATTGAGTGTAAAGTCACTTCTGTATCTTTTATAGTAACAGAGATATGCGAGTTTTAAATATTTTATAATGTTTTTAAAACGTGAGGCCTTAGGATGTATTACATTGTTTCAACAATCAAAGTGGTTATTTCAAATCTTCACGACGACGACTACAATCATGCACAGATAGATTGTTTACTTTATTGTTATGAGAGTTTCCATGGTAACTAAGTATACATATTACACATGGATTAAATTTTTCCAGATGAGCCAATAGAGAGCTTCGACCTGATTACATTGAGTGTAAAATCACTTCTGTATCTTCAATAGTAACTTTGATATGCGTGTTTGAAATCTTATATAATGTTTTTGTAAAACGTGAGGCAAAGGATGTATTACATTGTTTCAACAATGAAAGTGGTTATTTCAAATCTCCACGACAACGACTACAATAATGCACAAATAGATTGTTTACTTTATTGTTATGAAAGTTTCCATGGTAACTAAGCATGAATATTACACATGCAATAAATTTTTTATGTTGAGCCAATAGAGAGCTTCGACCTGATTACATTGAGTGTAAAATCACTTCTGTATCTTCAATAGTAACTTACATATGCGAGTTTGAAATCTTATATAATGTTTTTGAAAACGTGAAGCCTTAGGATGTATTACATTGTTTCAACAATCAAAGTGGTTATTTCAAATCTTCACGACGACGACTACAATCATGCACAGATAGATTGTTTACTTTATTGTTATGAGAGTTTCCATGGTAACTAAGTATACATATTACACATGGATTAAATTTTTCCAGATGAGCCAATAGAGAGCTTCGACCTGATTACATTGAGTGTAAAATCACTCCTATATCTTCAATAGTAACTTAGATATGCGAGTTTGAAATCTTATATAATGTTTTTGTAAAACGTGAGGCAAAGGATGTATTACATTGTTTCAACAATCAAAGTGGTTATTTCATATCTCCAGGACGATGACTACAATCATGCACAGATAGATTGTTTACTTTATTGTTATGAGAGTTTCCATGGTAACTAAGTATACATATTACACATGGATTAAATTTTTCCAGATGAGCCAATAGAGAGCTTCGACCTGATTACATTGAGTGTAAAATCACTCCTGTATCTTCAATAGTAACTTAGATATGCGAGTTTGAAATCTTATATAATGTTTTTGTAAAACGTGAGGCCAAGGATGTATTACATTGTTTCAACAATCAAAGTGGTTATTTCATATCTCCAGGACGATGACTACAATCATGCACAGATAGATTGTTTACTTTATTGTTATGAGAGTTTCCATGGTAACTAAGTATACGTATTACACATGGATTAAATTTTTCCAGATGAGCCAATAGAGAGCTTCGACCTGATTACATTGAGTGTAAAATCACTTCTGTATCTTCTATAGTAACGGAGATATGCGAGTTTGAAGCTTTATATAATGTTTTTGAAAACGTGAAGACTTAGGATGTATTACATTGTTTCAACAATCAAAGTGGTTATTTCAAATCTTCACGACGACGACTACAATCATGCACAGATAGATTGTTTACTTCATTGTTATGAAAGTTTCCATGGTAACTAAACATGAATATTACACATGGAATATTTTTTTTATGTTGAGCCAATAGAGAGCTTCGACCTCATTACATTGAGTGTAAAATCACTCCTGTATCTTCAATAGTAACTTAGATATGCGAGTTTGAAATCTTATATAATGTTTTTGTAAAACGTGAGGCCAAGGATGTATTACATTGTTTCAACAATCAAAGTGGTTATTTCATATCTCCAGGACGATGACTACAATCATGCACAGATAGATTGTTTACTTTATTGTTATGAGAGTTTCCATGGTAACTAAGTATACATATTACACATGGATTAAATTTTTCCAGATGAGCCAATAGAGAGCTTCGACCTGATTACATTGAGTGTAAAATCACTTCTGTATCTTCAATAGTAACTTAGATATGCGAGTTTGAAATCTTATATAATGTTTTTGTAAAACGTGAGACCAAGGATGTATTACATTGTTTCAACAATGAAAGTGGTTATTTCAAATCTCCACGACGACGACTACAATCATGCATAAATAGATTGTTTACTTTATTGTTATGAGAGTTTCCATGGTAACTAAGCATGTATATTACACATGGATTAAATTTTTCCAGATGAGCCAATAGAGAGCTTCGACCTGATTACATTGAGTGTAAAATCACTTCTGTATCTTCTATAGTAACGGAGATATGCGAGTTTGAAGCTTTATATAATGTTTTTGAAAACGTGAAGCCTTAGGATGTATTACATTGTTTCAACAATCAAAGTGGTTATTTCAAATCTTCACGACGACGACTACAATCATGCACAGATAGATTGTTTACTTTATTGTTATGAGAGTTTCCATGGTAACTAAGTATACATATTACACATGGATTAAATCTTTCCAGATGAGCCAATAGAGAGCTTCGACCTGATTACATTGAGTGTAAAATCACTTCTGTATCTTCAATAGTAACTTAGATATGCGAGTTTGAAATCTTATATAATGTTTTTGTAAAACGTGAGACCAAGGATGTATTACATTGTTTCAACAATGAAAGTGGTTATTTCAAATCTCCACGACGACGACTACAATCATGCATAAATAGATTGTTTACTTTATTGTTATGAGAGTTTCCATGGTAACTAAGCATGTATATTACACATGGATTAAATTTTTTCTAATGAGCCAATAGAGAGCTAGGACCTGATTACATTGAGTGTAAAATCACTTCTGTATCTTCTATAGTAACGGAGATATGCGAGTTTTAAATTTTATATAATGCTTTTAAAAACGTGTGGCCTTAGGATGTATTACATTGTTTCAACAATCAAAGTGGTTATTTCAAATCTCCACGACGACGACTACAATCATGCACAAATAGATTGTTTACTTTATTGTTATGAGATTTTCTATGGTAACTAAGCATGAATATTACACATGGATTAATTTTTTTCTGATGAGCCAATAGAGAGCTTGGACCTGATTAAATTGAGTGTAAAGTCACTTCTGTATCTTTTATAGTAACAGAGATATGCGAGTTTTAAATTTTTTATAATGTTTTTAAAAACCTGAGGCCTTAGGATGTATTACATTGTTTCAACAATCAAAGTGGTTATTTCAAATCTCCACGACGACGACTACAATCATGCACAAATAGATTTTTTACTTTATTGTTATAAGAGTTTCTATGGTAACTAAGCATGAATATTACGCATGGATTAAATTTTTCCTGATGAGCCAATAGAGAGCTTCGACCTGATTACATTGAGTGTAAAATCACTTCTGTATCTTCTATAGTAACGGAGATATGCGAGTTTTAAATTTTATATAATGCTTTTAAAAACGTGAGGCCTTAGGATGTATTACATTGTTTCAACAATCAAAGTGTTTATTTCAAATCTCCACGACGACGACTACAATCATGCACAAATAGATTTTTTACTTTATTGTTATGAGTGTTTCTATGGTAACTAAGCATGAATATTACACATGGATTATTTTTTTTCTGATGAGCTAATAGAGAGCTTGGACCTGATTACATTGAGTGTAAAGTCACTTCTGTATCTTTTATAGTAACAGAGATATGCGAGTTTTAAATATTTTATAATGTTTTTAAAACGTGAGGCCTTAGGATGTATTACATTGTTTCAACAATCAAAGTGGTTATTTCAAATCTTCACGACGACGACTACAATCATGCACAGATAGATTGTTTACTTTATTGTTATGAGAGTTTCCATGGTAACTAAGTATACATATTACACATGGATTAAATTTTTCCAGATGAGCCAATAGAGAGCTTCGACCTGATTACATTGAGTGTAAAATCACTTCTGTATCTTCAATAGTAACTTTGATATGCGTGTTTGAAATCTTATATAATGTTTTTGTAAAACGTGAGGCAAAGGATGTATTACATTGTTTCAACAATGAAAGTGGTTATTTCAAATCTCCACGACAACGACTACAATAATGCACAAATAGATTGTTTACTTTATTGTTATGAAAGTTTCCATGGTAACTAAGCATGAATATTACACATGCAATAAATTTTTTATGTTGAGCCAATAGAGAGCTTCGACCTGATTACATTGAGTGTAAAATCACTTCTGTATCTTCAATAGTAACTTACATATGCGAGTTTGAAATCTTATATAATGTTTTTGTAAAACGTGAGGCCAAGGATGTATTACATTGTTTCAACAATCAAAGTGGTTATTTCATATCTCCAGGACGATGACTACAATCATGCACAGATAGATTGTTTACTTTATTGTTATGAGAGTTTCCATGGTAACTAAGTATACATATTACACATGGATTAAATCTTTCCAGATGAGCCAATAGAGAGCTTCGACCTGATTACATTGAGTGTAAAATCACTTCTGTATCTTCAATAGTAACTTAGATATGCGAGTTTGAAATCTTATATAATGTTTTTGTAAAACGTGAGACCAAGGATGTATTACATTGTTTCAACAATGAAAGTGGTTATTTCAAATCTCCACGACGACGACTACAATCATGCATAAATAGATTGTTTACTTTATTGTTATGAGAGTTTCCATGGTAACTAAGCATGTATATTACACATGGATTAAATTTTTTCTAATGAGCCAATAGAGAGCTAGGACCTGATTACATTGAGTGTAAAATCACTTCTGTATCTTCTATAGTAACGGAGATATGCGAGTTTTAAATTTTATATAATGCTTTTAAAAACGTGTGGCCTTAGGATGTATTACATTGTTTCAACAATCAAAGTGGTTATTTCAAATCTCCACGACGACGACTACAATCATGCACAAATAGATTGTTTACTTTATTGTTATGAGATTTTCTATGGTAACTAAGCATGAATATTACACATGGATTAATTTTTTTCTGATGAGCCAATAGAGAGCTTCGACCTGATTACATTGAGTGTAAAATCACTTCTGTATCTTCTATAGTAACGGAGATATGCGAGTTTTAAATTTTATATAATGCTTTTAAAAACGTGAGGCCTTAGGATGTATTACATTGTTTCAACAATCAAAGTGTTTATTTCAAATCTCCACGACGACGACTACAATCATGCACAAATAGATTTTTTACTTTATTGTTATGAGTGTTTCTATGGTAACTAAGCATGAATATTACACATGGATTATTTTTTTTCTGATGAGCTAATAGAGAGCTTGGACCTGATTACATTGAGTGTAAAGTCACTTCTGTATCTTTTATAGTAACAGAGATATGCGAGTTTTAAATATTTTATAATGTTTTTAAAACGTGAGGCCTTAGGATGTATTACATTGTTTCAACAATCAAAGTGGTTATTTCAAATCTTCACGACGACGACTACAATCATGCACAGATAGATTGTTTACTTTATTGTTATGAGAGTTTCCATGGTAACTAAGTATACATATTACACATGGATTAAATTTTTCCAGATGAGCCAATAGAGAGCTTCGACCTGATTACATTGAGTGTAAAATCACTTCTGTATCTTCAATAGTAACTTTGATATGCGTGTTTGAAATCTTATATAATGTTTTTGTAAAACGTGAGGCAAAGGATGTATTACATTGTTTCAACAATGAAAGTGGTTATTTCAAATCTCCACGACAACGACTACAATAATGCACAAATAGATTGTTTACTTTATTGTTATGAAAGTTTCCATGGTAACTAAGCATGAATATTACACATGCAATAAATTTTTTATGTTGAGCCAATAGAGAGCTTCGACCTGATTACATTGAGTGTAAAATCACTTCTGTATCTTCAATAGTAACTTACATATGCGAGTTTGAAATCTTATATAATGTTTTTGTAAAACGTGAGGCCAAGGATGTATTACATTGTTTCAACAATCAAAGTGGTTATTTCATATCTCCAGGACGATGACTACAATCATGCACAGATAGATTGTTTACTTTATTGTTATGAGAGTTTCCATGGTAACTAAGCATGTATATTACACATGGAATAAATTTTTCCAGATGAGCCAATAGAGAGCTTCGACCTGATTACATTGAGTGTAAAATCACTCCTATATCTTCAATAGTAACTTAGATATGCGAGTTTGAAATCTTATATAATGTTTTTGTAAAACGTGAGGCAAAGGATGTATTACATTGTTTCAACAATCAAAGTGGTTATTTCATATCTCCAGGACGATGACTACAATCATGCACAGATAGATTGTTTACTTTATTGTTATGAGAGTTTCCATGGTAACTAAGTATACATATTACACATGGATTAAATTTTTCCAGATGAGCCAATAGAGAGCTTCGACCTGATTACATTGAGTGTAAAATCACTCCTGTATCTTCAATAGTAACTTAGATATGCGAGTTTGAAATCTTATATAATGTTTTTGTAAAACGTGAGGCCAAGGATGTATTACATTGTTTCAACAATCAAAGTGGTTATTTCATATCTCCAGGACGATGACTACAATCATGCACAGATAGATTGTTTACTTTATTGTTATGAGAGTTTCCATGGTAACTAAGCATGTATATTACACATGGATTAAATTTTTTCTAATGAGCCAATAGAGAGCTAGGACCTGATTACATTGAGTGTAAAATCACTTCTGTATCTTCTATAGTAACGGAGATATGCGAGTTTTAAATTTTATATAATGCTTTTAAAAACGTGTGGCCTTAGGATGTATTACATTGTTTCAACAATCAAAGTGGTTATTTCAAATCTCCACGACGACGACTACAATCATGCACAAATAGATTGTTTACTTTATTGTTATGAGATTTTCTATGGTAACTAAGCATGAATATTACACATGGATTAATTTTTTTCTGATGAGCCAATAGAGAGCTTCGACCTGATTACATTGAGTGTAAAATCACTTCTGTATCTTCTATAGTAACGGAGATATGCGAGTTTTAAATTTTATATAATGCTTTTAAAAACGTGAGGCCTTAGGATGTATTACATTGTTTCAACAATCAAAGTGGTTATTTCAAATCTTCACGACGACGACTACAATCATGCACAGATAGATTGTTTACTTTATTGTTATGAGAGTTTCCATGGTAACTAAGTATACATATTACACATGGATTAAATTTTTCCAGATGAGCCAATAGAGAGCTTCGACCTGATTACATTGAGTGTAAAATCACTTCTGTATCTTCAATAGTAACTTAGATATGCGAGTTTGAAATCTTATATAATGTTTTTGTAAAACGTGAGACCAAGGATGTATTACATTGTTTCAACAATGAAAGTGGTTATTTCAAATCTCCACGACGACGACTACAATCATGCATAAATAGATTGTTTACTTTATTGTTATGAGAGTTTCCATGGTAACTAAGCATGTATATTACACATGGATTAAATTTTTCCAGATGAGCCAATAGAGAGCTTCGACCTGATTACATTGAGTGTAAAATCACTTCTGTATCTTCTATAGTAACGGAGATATGCGAGTTTGAAGCTTTATATAATGTTTTTGAAAACGTGAAGCCTTAGGATGTATTACATTGTTTCAACAATCAAAGTGGTTATTTCAAATCTTCACGACGACGACTACAATCATGCACAGATAGATTGTTTACTTTATTGTTATGAGAGTTTCCATGGTAACTAAGTATACATATTACACATGGATTAAATTTTTCCAGATGAGCCAATAGAGAGCTTCGACCTGATTACATTGAGTGTAAAATCACTTCTGTATCTTCAATAGTAACTTTGATATGCGTGTTTGAAATCTTATATAATGTTTTTGTAAAACGTGAGGCAAAGGATGTATTACATTGTTTCAACAATGAAAGTGGTTATTTCAAATCTCCACGACGACGACTACAATAATGCACAAATAGATTGTTTACTTTATTGTTATGAAAGTTTCCATGGTAACTAAGCATGAATATTACACATGCAATAAATTTTTTATGTTGAGCCAATAGAGAGCTTCGACCTGATTACATTGAGTGTAAAATCACTTCTGTATCTTCAATAGTAACTTACATATGCGAGTTTGAAATCTTATATAATGTTTTTGTAAAACGTGAGGCCAAGGATGTATTACATTGTTTCAACAATCAAAGTGGTTATTTCATATCTCCAGGACGATGACTACAATCATGCACAGATAGATTGTTTACTTTATTGTTATGAGAGTTTCCATGGTAACTAAGCATGTATATTACACATGGAATAAATTTTTCCAGATGAGCCAATAGAGAGCTTCGACCTGATTACATTGAGTGTAAAATCACTCCTATATCTTCAATAGTAACTTAGATATGCGAGTTTGAAATCTTATATAATGTTTTTGTAAAACGTGAGGCAAAGGATGTATTACATTGTTTCAACAATCAAAGTGGTTATTTCATATCTCCAGGACGATGACTACAATCATGCACAGATAGATTGTTTACTTTATTGTTATGAGAGTTTCCATGGTAACTAAGTATACATATTACACATGGATTAAATTTTTCCAGATGAGCCAATAGAGAGCTTCGACCTGATTACATTGAGTGTAAAATCACTCCTGTATCTTCAATAGTAACTTAGATATGCGAGTTTGAAATCTTATATAATGTTTTTGTAAAACGTGAGGCCAAGGATGTATTACATTGTTTCAACAATCAAAGTGGTTATTTCATATCTCCAGGACGATGACTACAATCATGCACAGATAGATTGTTTACTTTATTGTTATGAGAGTTTCCATGGTAACTAAGTATACATATTACACATGGATTAAATTTTTCCAGATGAGCCGATAGAGAGCTTCGACCTGATTACATTGAGTGTAAAATCACTTCTGTATCTTCAATAGTAACTTAGGTATGCGAGTTTGAAATCTTATATAATGTTTTTGTAAAACGTGAGGCAAAGGATGTATTACATTGTTTCAACAATCAAAGTGGTTATTTCATATCTCCAGGACGATGACTACAATCATGCACAGATAGATTGTTTACTTTATTGTTATGAGAGTTTCCATGGTAACTAAGTATACATATTACACATGGATTAAATTTTTCCAGATGAGCCAATAGAGAGCTTCGACCTGATTACATTGAGTGTAAAATCACTTCTGTATCTTCTATAGTAACGGAGATATGCGAGTTTGAAGCTTTATATAATGTTTTTGAAAACGTGAAGACTTAGGATGTATTACATTGTTTCAACAATCAAAGTGGTTATTTCAAATCTTCACGACGACGACTACAATCATGCACAGATAGATTGTTTACTTCATTGTTATGAAAGTTTCCATGGTAACTAAACATGAATATTACACATGGAATATTTTTTTTATGTTGAGCCAATAGAGAGCTTCGACCTGATTACATTGAGTGTAAAATCACTCCTGTATCTTCAATAGTAACTTAGATATGCGAGTTTGAAATCTTATATAATGTTTTTGTAAAACGTGAGGCCAAGGATGTATTACATTGTTTCAACAATCAAAGTGGTTATTTCATATCTCCAGGACGATGACTACAATCATGCACAGATAGATTGTTTACTTTATTGTTATGAGAGTTTTAATGGTAACTAAGTATACATATTACACATGGATTAAATTTTTCCAGATGAGCCAATAGAGAGCTTCGACCTGATTACATTGAGTGTAAAATCACTTCTGTATCTTCAATAGTAACTTAGATATGCGAGTTTGAAATCTTATATAATGTTTTTGTAAAACGTGAGACCAAGGATGTATTACATTGTTTCAACAATGAAAGTGGTTATTTCAAATCTCCACGACGACGACTACAATCATGCATAAATAGATTGTTTACTTTATTGTTATGAGAGTTTCCATGGTAACTAAGCATGTATATTACACATGGATTAAATTTTTCCAGATGAGCCAATAGAGAGCTTCGACCTGATTACATTGAGTGTAAAATCACTTCTGTATCTTCTATAGTAACGGAGATATGCGAGTTTGAAGCTTTATATAATGTTTTTGAAAACGTGAAGCCTTAGGATGTATTACATTGTTTCAACAATCAAAGTGGTTATTTCAAATCTTCACGACGACGACTACAATCATGCACAGATAGATTGTTTACTTTATTGTTATGAGAGTTTCCATGGTAACTAAGTATACATATTACACATGGATTAAATTTTTCCAGATGAGCCAATAGAGAGCTTCGACCTGATTACATTGAGTGTAAAATCACTTCTGTATCTTCAATAGTAACTTTGATATGCGTGTTTGAAATCTTATATAATGTTTTTGTAAAACGTGAGGCAAAGGATGTATTACATTGTTTCAACAATGAAAGTGGTTATTTCAAATCTCCACGACGACGACTACAATAATGCACAAATAGATTGTTTACTTTATTGTTATGAAAGTTTCCATGGTAACTAAGCATGAATATTACACATGCAATAAATTTTTTATGTTGAGCCAATAGAGAGCTTCGACCTGATTACATTGAGTGTAAAATCACTCCTGTATCTTCAATAGTAACTTAGATATGCGAGTTTGAAATCTTATATAATGTTTTTGTAAAACGTGAGGCCAAGGATGTATTACATTGTTTCAACAATCAAAGTGGTTATTTCATATCTCCAGGACGATGACTACAATCATGCACAGATAGATTGTTTACTTTATTGTTATGAGAGTTTCCATGGTAACTAAGTATACATATTACACATGGATTAAATTTTTCCAGATGAGCCAATAGAGAGCTTCGACCTGATTACATTGAGTGTAAAATCACTTCTGTATCTTCAATAGTAACTTAGATATGCGAGTTTGAAATCTTATATAATGTTTTTGTAAAACGTGAGACCAAGGATGTATTACATTGTTTCAACAATGAAAGTGGTTATTTCAAATCTCCACGACGACGACTACAATCATGCATAAATAGATTGTTTACTTTATTGTTATGAGAGTTTCCATGGTAACTAAGCATGTATATTACACATGGATTAAATTTTTCCAGATGAGCCAATAGAGAGCTTCGACCTGATTACATTGAGTGTAAAATCACTTCTGTATCTTCTATAGTAACGGAGATATGCGAGTTTGAAGCTTTATATAATGTTTTTGAAAACGTGAAGCCTTAGGATGTATTACATTGTTTCAACAATCAAAGTGGTTATTTCAAATCTTCACGACGACGACTACAATCATGCACAGATAGATTGTTTACTTTATTGTTATGAGAGTTTCCATGGTAACTAAGTATACATATTACACATGGATTAAATTTTTCCAGATGAGCCAATAGAGAGCTTCGACCTGATTACATTGAGTGTAAAATCACTTCTGTATCTTCAATAGTAACTTAGATATGCGAGTTTGAAATCTTATATAATGTTTTTGTAAAACGTGAGACCAAGGATGTATTACATTGTTTCAACAATGAAAGTGGTTATTTCAAATCTCCACGACGACGACTACAATCATGCATAAATAGATTGTTTACTTTATTGTTATGAGAGTTTCCATGGTAACTAAGCATGTATATTACACATGGATTAAATTTTTCCAGATGAGCCAATAGAGAGCTTCGACCTGATTACATTGAGTGTAAAATCACTTCTGTATCTTCTATAGTAACGGAGATATGCGAGTTTGAAGCTTTATATAATGTTTTTGAAAACGTGAAGCCTTAGGATGTATTACATTGTTTCAACAATCAAAGTGGTTATTTCAAATCTTCACGACGACGACTACAATCATGCACAGATAGATTGTTTACTTTATTGTTATGAGAGTTTCCATGGTAACTAAGTATACATATTACACATGGATTAAATTTTTCCAGATGAGCCAATAGAGAGCTTCGACCTGATTACATTGAGTGTAAAATCACTTCTGTATCTTCAATAGTAACTTTGATATGCGTGTTTGAAATCTTATATAATGTTTTTGTAAAACGTGAGGCAAAGGATGTATTACATTGTTTCAACAATGAAAGTGGTTATTTCAAATCTCCACGACGACGACTACAATAATGCACAAATAGATTGTTTACTTTATTGTTATGAAAGTTTCCATGGTAACTAAGCATGAATATTACACATGCAATAAATTTTTTATGTTGAGCCAATAGAGAGCTTCGACCTGATTACATTGAGTGTAAAATCAATTCTGTATCTTCAATAGTAACTTACATATGCGAGTTTGAAATCTTATATAATGTTTTTGTAAAACGTGAGGCCAAGGATGTATTACATTGTTTCAACAATCAAAGTGGTTATTTCATATCTCCAGGACGATGACTACAATCATGCACAGATAGATTGTTTACTTTATTGTTATGAGAGTTTCCATGGTAACTAAGCATGTATATTACACATGGAATAAATTTTTCCAGATGAGCCAATAGAGAGCTTCGACCAGATTACATTGAGTGTAAAATCACTCCTATATCTTCAATAGTAACTTAGATATGGGAGTTTGAAATCTTATATAATGTTTTTGTAAAACGTGAGGCAAAGGATGTATTACTTTGTTTCAACAATCAAAGTGGTTATTTCATATCTCCAGGACGATGACTACAATCATGCACAGATAGATTGTTTACTTTATTGTTATGAGAGTTTCCATGGTAACTAAGTATACATATTACACATGGATTAAATTTTTCCAGATGAGCCAATAGAGAGCTTCGACCTGATTACATTGAGTGTAAAATCACTCCTGTATCTTCAATAGTAACTTAGATATGCGAGTTTGAAATCTTATATAATGTTTTTGTAAAACGTGAGGCCAAGGATGTATTACATTGTTTCAACAATCAAAGTGGTTATTTCATATCTCCAGGACGATGACTACAATCATGCACAGATAGATTGTTTACTTTATTGTTATGAGAGTTTCCATGGTATCTAAGTATACATATTACACATGGATTAAATTTTTCCAGATGAGCCAATAGAGAGCTTCGACCTGATTACATTGAGTGTAAAATCACTCCTGTATCTTCAATAGTAACTTAGATATGCGAGTTTGAAATCTTATATAATGTTTTTGTAAAACGTGAGGCAAAGGATGTATTACATTGTTTCAACAATCAAAGTGGTTATTTCAAATCTCCACGACGACGACTACAATCATGCATAAATAGATTGTTTACTTTATTGTTATGAAAGTTTCCATGGTAACTAAGCATGAATATTACATATGCAATAAATTGTTTATGTTGAGCCATTAGAGAGCTTCGACCTGATTACATTGAGTGTAAAATCACTTCTGTATCTTCAATAGTAACTTAGATATGCGAGTTTGAAATCTTATATAATGTTTTTGTAAAACGTGAGGCCAAGGATGTATTACATTGTTTCAACAATCAAAGTGGTTATTTCATATCTCCAGGACGATGACTACAATCATGCACAGATAGATTGTTTACTTTATTGTTATGAGAGTTTCCATGGTAACTAAGTATACATATTACACATGGATTAAATTTTTCCAGATGAGCCGATAGAGAGCTTCGACCTGATTACATTGAGTGTAAAATCACTTCTGTATCTTCAATAGTAACTTAGGTATGCGAGTTTGAAATCTTATATAATGTTTTTGTAAAACGTGAGGCAAAGGATGTATTACATTGTTTCAACAATCAAAGTGGTTATTTCATATCTCCAGGACGATGACTACAATCATGCACAGATAGATTGTTTACTTTATTGTTATGAGAGTTTCCATGGTAACTAAGTATACATATTACACATGGATTAAATTTTTCCAGATGAGCCAATAGAGAGCTTCGACCTGATTACATTGAGTGTAAAATCACTTCTGTATCTTCTATAGTAACGGAGATATGCGAGTTTGAAGCTTTATATAATGTTTTTGAAAACGTGAGGCCTTAGGATGTATTACATTGTTTCAACAATCAAAGTGGTTATTTCAAATCTCCACGACGACGACATCAATCATGCACAAATAGATTGTTTACTTTATTGTTATGAAAGTTTCCATGGTAACTAAGCATGAATATTACACATGCAATAAATTTTTTATGTTGAGCCAATAGAGAGCTTCGACCTGATTACATTGAATGTAAAATCACTCCTGTATCTTCAATAGTAACTTAGATATGCGAGTTTGAAATCTTATATAATGTCTTTGTAAAACGTGAGGCCAAGAATGTATTACATTGTTTTAACAATCAAAGTGGTTATTTCATATCTCCAGGACGATGACTACAATCATGCACAGATAGATTGTTTACTTTATTGTTATGAGAGTTTCCATGGTAACTAAGTATACATATTACACATGGATTAAATTTTTCCAGATGAGCCAATAGAGAGCTTCGACCTGATTACATTGAGTGTAAAATCACTTCTGTATCTTCAATAGTAACTTAGATATGCGAGTTTGAAATCTTATATAATGTTTTTGTAAAACGTGAGACCAAGGATGTATTACATTGTTTCAACAATGAAAGTGGTTATTTCAAATCTCCACGACGACGACTACAATCATGCATAAATAGATTGTTTACTTTATTGTTATGAGAGTTTCCATGGTAACTAAGTATACATATTACACATGGATTAAATTTTTCCAGATGAGCCAATGGAGAGCTTCGACCTGATTACATTGAGTGTAAAATCACTTCTGTATCTTCAATAGTAACTTTGATATGCGTGTTTGAAATCTTATATAATGTTTTTGTAAAACGTGAGGCAAAGGATGTATTACATTGTTTCAACAATCAAAGTGGTTATTTCATATCTCCAGGACGATGACTACAATCATGCACAGATAGATTGTTTACTTTATTGTTATGAGAGTTTCCATGGTAACTAAGTATACATATTACACATGGATTAAATTTTTCCAGATGAGCCAATAGAGAGCTTCGACCTGATTACATTGAGTGTAAAATCACTTCTGTATCTTCTATAGTAACGGAGATATGCGAGTTTGAAGCTTTATATAATGTTTTTGAAAACGTGAAGACTTAGGATGTATTACATTGTTTCAACAATCAAAGTGGTTATTTCATATCTCCAGGACGATGACTACAATCATGCACAGATAGATTGTTTACGTTATTGTTATGAGAGTTTCCATGGTAACTAAGTATACATATTACACATGGATTAAAGTTTTCCAGATGAGCCAATAGAGAGCTTCGACCTGATTACATTGAGTGTAAAATCACTTCTGTATCTTCAATAGTAACTTTGATATGCGTGTTTGAAATCTTATATAATGTTTTTGTAAAACGTGAGGCAAAGGATGTATTACATTGTTTCAACAATCAAAGTGGTTATTTCATATCTCCAGGACGATGACTACAATCATGCACAGATAGATTGTTTACTTTATTGTTATGAGAGTTTCCATGGTAACTAAGTATACATATTACACATGGATTAAATTTTTCCAGATGAGCCAATAGAGAGCTTCGACCTGATTACATTGAGTGTAAAATCACTCCTGTATCTTCAATAGTAACTTAGATATGCGAGTTTGAAATCTTATATAATGTTTTTGTAAAACGTGAGGCCAAGGATGTATTACATTGTTTCAACAATCAAAGTGGTTATTTCATATCTCCAGGACGATGACTACAATCATGCACAGATAGATTGTTTACGTTATTGTAATGAGAGTTTCCATGGTAACTAAGTATACATATTACACATGGATTAAAGTTTTCCAGATGAGCCAATAGAGAGCTTCGACCTGATTACATTGAGTGTAAAATCACTTCTGTATCTTCAATAGTAACTTTGATATGCGTGTTTGAAATCTTATATAATGTTTTTGTAAAACGTGCGACCAAGGATGTATTACATTGTTTCAACAATGAAAGTGGTTATTTCAAATCTCCACGACGACGACTACAATCATGCACAAATAGATTGTTTACTTTATTGTTATGAGAGTTTCCATGGTAACTAAGCATGTATATTACACATGGATTAAATTTTTTCAGATGAGCCAATAGAGAGCTTCGACCTGATTACATTGAGTGTAAAATCACTTCTGTATCTTCTATAGTAACGGAGATATGCGAGTTTGAAGCTTTATATAATGTTTTTGAAAACGTGAAGCCTTAGGATGTATTACATTGTTTCAACAATCAAAGTGGTTATTTCAAATCTTCACGACGACGACTACAATCATGCACAGATAGATTGTTTACTTTATTGTTATGAGAGTTTCCATGGTAACTAAGTATACATATTACACATGGATTAAATTTTTCCAGATGAGCCAATAGAGAGCTTCGACCTGATTACATTGAGTGTAAAATCACTTCTGTATCTTCAATAGTAACTTTGATATGCGTGTTTGAAATCTTATGTGGCCGCGGTGGCTCAGTCGGTAACGCGTCTGACTACCATGCTAAAGGTCCCGGGTTCGATCCCCGGCAGGTTCAAATCCGGGAACTTTTCTAACGGTGGAAGCGGCCCCGGCGCCTACCCAGCGTCCAATTACATGGGTACCTGGGGGAAACCCTGGGGGGTAAAGGCGGTCAGGGGCGTGATGCTGATCACATCACCCCCATTAACGACCGGATCAAGAAAGTGTGGGACGTTACCCCCACACCCCCTATACGCCTTCAAGGCGTGGTGCTATGCACAGGGGAACACTTTACCTTTTTTTTTTTGTTTGAAATCTTATATAATGTTTTTGTAAAACGTGAGACCAAGGATGTATTACATTGTTTCAACAATGAAAGTGGTTATTTCAAATCTCCACGACGACGACTACAATCATGCACAAATAGATTGTTTACTTTATTGTTATGAGAGTTTCCATGGTAACTAAGCATGTATATTACACATGGAATAAATTTTTCCAGATGAGCCAATAGAGAGCTTCGACCTGATTACATTGAGTGTAAAATCACTCCTGTATCTTCAATAGTAACTTAGATATTCGAGTTTGAAATCTTATATAATGTTTTTGTAAAACGTGAGGCAAAGGATGTATTACATTGTTTCAACAATCAAAGTGGTTATTTCATATCTCCAGGACGATGACTACAATCATGCACAGATAGATTGTTTACTTTATTGTTATGAGAGTTTCCATGGTATCTAAGTATACATATTACACATGGATTAAATTTTTCCAGATGAGCCAATAGAGAGCTTAGACCTGATTACATTGAGTGTAAAATCACTTCTGTATCTTCAATAGTAACTTTGATATGCGTGTTTGAAATTTTATATAATGTTTTTGTAAAACGTGTGACCAAGGATGTATTACATTGTTTCAACAATGAAAGTGGTTATTTCAAATCTCCACGACGACGACTACAATCATGCACAAATAGATTGTTTACTTTATTGTTATGAGAGTTTCCATGGTAACTAAGCATGTATATTACTCACGGATTAAATTTTTCCAGATGAGCCAATAGAGAGCTTCGACCTGATTACATTGAGTGTAAAATCACTCCTGTATCTTCAATAGTAACTTAGATATGCGAGTTTGAAATCTTATATAATGTTTTTGTAAAACGTGAGGCCAAGGATGTATTACATTGTTTCAACAATCAAAGTGGTTATTTCATATCTCCAGGACGATGACTACAATCATGCACAGATAGATTGTTTACTTTATTGTTATGAGTTTCCATGGTAACTAAGTATACGTATTACACATGGATTAAATTTTTCCAGATGAGCCAATAGAGAGCTTCGACCTGATTACATTGAGTGTAAAATCACTTCTGTATCTTCAATAGTAACTTAGATATGCGAGTTTGAAATCTTATATAATGTTTTTGTAAAACGTGAGACCAAGGATGTATTACATTGTTTCAACAATGAAAGTGGTTATTTCAAATCTCCACGACGACGACTACAATCATGCACAAATAGATTGTTTACTTTATTGTTATGAGAGTTTCCATGGTAACTAAGCATGTATATTACACATGGATTAAATTTTTTCAGATGAGCCAATAGAGAGCTTCGACCTGATTACATTGAGTGTAAAATCACTTCTGTATCTTCTATAGTAACGGAGATATGCGAGTTTGAAGCTTTATATAATGTTTTTGAAAACGTGAAGCCTTAGGATGTATTACATTGTTTCAACAATCAAAGTGGTTATTTCAAATCTTCACGACGACGACTACAATCATGCACAGATAGATTGTTTACTTTATTGTTATGAGAGTTTCCATGGTAACTAAGTATACATATTACACATGGATTAAATTTTTCCAGATGAGCCAATAGAGAGCTTCGACCTGATTACATTGAGTGTAAAATCACTTCTGTATCTTCAATAGTAACTTTGATATGCGTGTTTGAAATCTTATGTGGCCGCGGTGGCTCAGTCGGTAACGCGTCTGACTACCATGCTAAAGGTCCCGGGTTCGATCCCCGGCAGGTTCAAATCCGGGAACTTTTCTAACGGTGGAAGCGGCCCCGGCGCCTACCCAGCGTCGAATAACATGGGTACCTGGGGGAAACCCTGGGGGGTGAAGGCCGTCAGGGGCGTGATGCTGATCACATCACCCCCATTAACGACCGGATCAAGAAAGTGTGGGGCGTTACCCCCACACCCCCTATACGCCTTCAAGGCGTGGTGCTATGCACAGGGGAACACTTTACCTTTTTTTTTTTTTGTTTGAAATCTTATATAATGTTTTTGTAAAACGTGAGACCATAGATGTATTACATTGTTTCAACAATCAAAGTGGTTATTTCAAATCTCCACGACGACGACTACAATCATGCACAAATAGATTGTTTACTTTATTGTTATGAGAGTTTCCATGGTAACTAAGCATGTATATTACACATGGAATAAATTTTTCCAGATGAGCCAATAGAGAGCTTCGACCTGATTACATTGAGTGTAAAATCACTCCTGTATCTTCAATAGTAACTTAGATATGCGAGTTTGAAATCTTATATAATGTTTTTGTAAAACGTGAGGCAAAGGATGTATTACATTGTTTCAACAATCAAAGTGGTTATTTCATATCTCCAGGACGATGACTACAATCATGCACAGATAGATTGTTTACTTTATTGTTATGAGAGTTTCCATGGTATCTAAGTATACATATTACACATGGATTAAATTTTTCCAGATGAGCCAATAGAGAGCTTAGACCTGATTACATTGAGTGTAAAATCACTTCTGTATCTTCAATAGTAACTTTGATATGCGTGTTTGAAATTTTATATAATGTTTTTGTAAAACGTGAGACCAAGGATGTATTACATTGTTTCAACAATGAAAGTGGTTATTTCAAATCTCCACGACGACGACTACAATCATGCACAAATAGATTGTTTACTTTATTGTTATGAGAGTTTCCATGGTAACTAAGCATGTATATTACTCACGGATTAAATTTTTCCAGATGAGCCAATAGAGAGCTTCGACCTGATTACATTGAGTGTAAAATCACTCCTGTATCTTCAATAGTAACTTAGATATGCGAGTTTGAAATCTTATATAATGTTTTTGTAAAACGTGAGGCCAAGGATGTATTACATTGTTTCAACAATCAAAGTGGTTATTTCATATCTCCAGGACGATGACTACAATCATGCACAGATAGATTGTTTACTTTATTGTTATGAGTTTCCATGGTAACTAAGTATACGTATTACACATGGATTAAATTTTTCCAGATGAGCCAATAGAGAGCTTCGACCTGATTACATTGAGTGTAAAATCACTTCTGTATCTTCAATAGTAACTTAGATATGCGAGTTTGAAATCTTATATAATGTTTTTGTAAAACGTGAGACCAAGGATGTATTACATTGTTTCAACAATGAAAGTGGTTATTTCAAATCTCCACGACGACGACTACAATCATGCACAAATAGATTATTTACTTTATTGTTATGAGAGTTTCCATGGTAACTAAGCATGTATATTACACATGGATTAAATTTTTTCAGATGAGCCAATAGAGAGCTTCGACCTGATTACATTGAGTGTAAAATCACTTCTGTATCTTCTATAGTAACGGAGATATGCGAGTTTGAAGCTTTATATAATGTTTTTGAAAACGTGAGGCCTTAGGATGTATTACATTGTTTCAACAATCAAAGTGGTTATTTCAAATCTCCACGACGACGACTACAATCATGCACAAATAGATTGTTTACTTTATTGTTATGAAAGTTTCCATGGTAACTAAGCATGAATATTACACATGCAATAAATTTTTTATGTTGAGCCAATAGAGAGCTTCGACCTGATTACATTGAATGTAAAATCACTCCTGTATCTTCAATAGTAACTTAGATATGCGAGTTTGAAATCTTATATAATGTTTTTGTAAAACGTGAGGCCAATAATGTATTCCATTGTTTCAACAATCAAAGTGGTTATTTCATATCTCCAGGACGATGACTACAATCATGCACAGATAGATTGTTTACTTTATTGTTATGAGAGTTTCCATGGTAACTAAGTATACATATTACACATGGATTAAATTTTTTCAGATGAGCCAATAGAGAACTTCGACCTGATTACATTGAGTGTAAAATCACTTCTGTATCTTCTATAGTAACGGAGATATGCGAGTTTGAAGCTTTATATAATGTTTTTGAAAACGTGAAGCCTTAGGATGTATTACATTGTTTCAACAATCAAAGTGGTTATTTCAAATCTTCACGACGACGACTACAATCATGCACAGATAGATTGTTTACTTTATTGTTATGAGAGTTTCCATGGTAACTAAGTATACATATTACACATGGATTAAATTTTTCCAGATGAGCCAATAGAGAGCTTCGACCTGATTACATTGAGTGTAAAATCACTTCTGTATCTTCAATAGTAACTTTGATATGCGTGTTTGAAATCTTATGTGGCCGCGGTGGCTCAGTCGGTAACGCGTCTGACTACCATGCTAAAGGTCCCGGGTTCGATCAGCGGCAGGTTCAAATCCGGGAACTTTTCTAACGGTGGAAGCGGCCCCGGCGCCTACCCAGCGTCGAATAACATGGGTACCTGGGGGAAACCCTGGGGGGTGAAGGCGGTCAGGGGTGTGATGCTGATCACATCACCCCCATTAACGACCGGATCAAGAAAGTGTGGGGCGTTACCCCCACACCCCCTATACGCCTTCAAGGCGTGGTGCTATGCACAGGGGAACACTTTACCTTTTTTTTTTTTGTTTGAAATCTTATATAATGTTTTTGTAAAACGTGAGACCAAGGATGTATTACATTGTTTCAACAATGAAAGTGGTTATTTCAAATCTCCACGACGACGACTACAATCATGCACAAATAGATTGTTTACTTTATTGTTATGAGAGTTTCCATGGTAACTAAGCATGTATATTACACATGGAATAAATTTTTCCAGATGAGCCAATAGAGAGCTTCGACCTGATTACATTGAGTGTAAAATCACTCCTGTATCTTCAATAGTAACTTAGATATGCGAGTTTGAAATCTTATATAATGTTTTTGTAAAACGTGAGGCAAAGGATGTATTACATTGTTTCAACAATAAAAGTGGTTATTTCATATCTCCAGGACGATGACTACAATCATGCACAGATAGATTGTTTACTTTATAGTTATGAGAGTTTCCATGGTATCTAAGTATACATATTACACATGGATTAAATTTTTCCAGATGAGCCAATAGAGAGCTTAGACCTGATTACATTGAGTGTAAAATCACTTCTGTATCTTCAATAGTAACTTTGATATGCGTGTTTGAAATTTTATATAATGTTTTTGTAAAACGTGAGACCAAGGATGTATTACATTGTTTCAACAATGAAAGTGGTTATTTCAAATCTCCACGACGACGACTACAATCATGCACAAATAGATTGTTTACTTTATTGTTATGAGAGTTTCCATGGTAACTAAGCATGTATATTACTCACGGATTAAATTTTTCCAGATGAGCCAATAGAGAGCTTCGACCTGATTACATTGAGTGTAAAATCACTCCTGTATCTTCAATAGTAACTTAGATATGCGAGTTTGAAATCTTATATAATGTTTTTGTAAAACGTGAGGCCAAGGATGTATTACATTGTTTCAACAATCAAAGTGGTTATTTCATATCTCCAGGACGATGACTACAATCATGCACAGATAGATTGTTTACTTTATTGTTATGAGTTTCCATGGTAACTAAGTATACGTATTACACATGGATTAAATTTTTCCAGATGAGCCAATAGAGAGCTTCGACCTGATTACATTGAGTGTAAAATCACTTCTGTATCTTCAATAGTAACTTAGATATGCGAGTTTGAAATCTTATATAATGTTTTTGTAAAACGTGAGACCAAGGATGTATTACATTGTTTCAACAATGAAAGTGGTTATTTCAAATCTCCACGACGACGACTACAATCATGCACAAATAGATTATTTACTTTATTGTTATGAGAGTTTCCATGGTAACTAAGCATGTATATTACACATGGATTAAATTTTTTCAGATGAGCCAATAGAGAGCTTCGACCTGATTACATTGAGTGTAAAATCACTTCTGTATCTTCTATAGTAACGGAGATATGCGAGTTTGAAGCTTTATATAATGTTTTTGAAAACGTGAAGCCTTAGGATGTATTACATTGTTTCAACAATCAAAGTGGTTATTTCAAATCTTCACGACGACGACTACAATCATGCACAGATAGATTGTTTACTTTTTTGTTATGAGAGTTTCCATGGTAACTAAGTATACATATTACACATGGATTAAATTTTTCCAGATGAGCCAATAGAGAGCTTCGACCTGATTACATTGAGTGTAAAATCACTTCTGTATCTTCAATAGTAACTTAGATATGCGAGTTTGAAATCTTATATAATGTTTTTGTAAAACGTGAGACCAAGGATGTATTACATTGTTTCAACAATGAAAGTGGTTATTTCAAATCTCCACGACGACGACTACAATCATGCATAAATAGATTGTTTACTTTATTGTTATGAGAGTTTCCATGGTAACTAAGCATGTATATTACACATGGATTAAATTTTTCCAGATGAGCCAATAGAGAGCTTCGACCTGATTACATTGAGTGTAAAATCACTTCTGTATCTTCTATAGTAACGGAGATATGCGAGTTTGAAGCTTTATATAATGTTTTTGAAAACGTGAAGCCTTAGGATGTATTACATTGTTTCAACAATCAAAGTGGTTATTTCAAATCTTCACGACGACGACTACAATCATGCACAGATAGATTGTTTACTTTATTGTTATGAGAGTTTCCATGGTAACTAAGTATACATATTACACATGGATTAAATTTTTCCAGATGAGCCAATAGAGAGCTTCGACCTGATTACATTGAGTGTAAAATCACTTCTGTATCTTCAATAGTAACTTTGATATGCGTGTTTGAAATCTTATATAATGTTTTTGTAAAACGTGAGGCAAAGGATGTATTACATTGTTTCAACAATGAAAGTGGTTATTTCAAATCTCCACGACGACGACTACAATAATGCACAAATAGATTGTTTACTTTATTGTTATGAAAGTTTCCATGGTAACTAAGCATGAATATTACACATGCAATAAATTTTTTATGTTGAGCCAATAGAGAGCTTCGACCTGATTACATTGAGTGTAAAATCACTTCTGTATCTTCAATAGTAACTTACATATGCGAGTTTGAAATCTTATATAATGTTTTTGTAAAACGTGAGGCCAAGGATGTATTACATTGTTTCAACAATCAAAGTGGTTATTTCATATCTCCAGGACGATGACTACAATCATGCACAGATAGATTGTTTACTTTATTGTTATGAGAGTTTCCATGGTAACTAAGCATGTATATTACACATGGAATAAATTTTTCCAGATGAGCCAATAGAGAGCTTCGACCTGATTACATTGAGTGTAAAATCACTCCTATATCTTCAATAGTAACTTAGATATGGGAGTTTGAAATCTTATATAATGTTTTTGTAAAACGTGAGGCAAAGGATGTATTACATTGTTTCAACAATCAAAGTGGTTATTTCATATCTCCAGGACGATGACTACAATCATGCACAGATAGATTGTTTACTTTATTGTTATGAGAGTTTCCATGGTAACTAAGTATACATATTACACATGGATTAAATTTTTCCAGATGAGCCAATAGAGAGCTTCGACCTGATTACATTGAGTGTAAAATCACTCCTGTATCTTCAATAGTAACTTAGATATGCGAGTTTGAAATCTTATATAATGTTTTTGTAAAACGTGAGGCCAAGGATGTATTACATTGTTTCAACAATCAAAGTGGTTATTTCATATCTCCAGGACGATGACTACAATCATGCACAGATAGATTGTTTACTTTATTGTTATGAGAGTTTCCATGGTATCTAAGTATACATATTACACATGGATTAAATTTTTCCAGATGAGCCAATAGAGAGCTTCGACCTGATTACATTGAGTGTAAAATCACTCCTGTATCTTCAATAGTAACTTAGATATGCGAGTTTGAAATCTTATATAATGTTTTTGTAAAACGTGAGGCAAAGGATGTATTACATTGTTTCAACAATCAAAGTGGTTATTTCAAATCTCCACGACGACGACTACAATCATGCATAAATAGATTGTTTACTTTATTGTTATGAAAGTTTCCATGGTAACTAAGCATGAATATTACATATGCAATAAATTGTTTATGTTGAGCCATTAGAGAGCTTCGACCTGATTACATTGAGTGTAAAATCACTTCTGTATCTTCAATAGTAACTTAGATATGCGAGTTTGAAATCTTATATAATGTTTTTGTAAAACGTGAGGCCAAGGATGTATTACATTGTTTCAACAATCAAAGTGGTTATTTCATATCTCCAGGACGATGACTACAATCATGCACAGATAGATTGTTTACTTTATTGTTATGAGAGTTTCCATGGTAACTAAGTATACATATTACACATGGATTAAATTTTTCCAGATGAGCCGATAGAGAGCTTCGACCTGATTACATTGAGTGTAAAATCACTTCTGTATCTTCAATAGTAACTTAGGTATGCGAGTTTGAAATCTTATATAATGTTTTTGTAAAACGTGAGGCAAAGGATGTATTACATTGTTTCAACAATCAAAGTGGTTATTTCATATCTCCAGGACGATGACTACAATCATGCACAGATAGATTGTTTACTTTATTGTTATGAGAGTTTCCATGGTAACTAAGTATACATATTACACATGGATTAAATTTTTCCAGATGAGCCAATAGAGAGCTTCGACCTGATTACATTGAGTGTAAAATCACTTCTGTATCTTCTATAGTAACGGAGATATGCGAGTTTGAAGCTTTATATAATGTTTTTGAAAACGTGAAGACTTAGGATGTATTACATTGTTTCAACAATCAAAGTGGTTATTTCAAATCTTCACGACGACGACTACAATCATGCACAGATAGATTGTTTACTTCATTGTTATGAAAGTTTCCATGGTAACTAAACATGAATATTACACATGGAATATTTTTTTTATGTTGAGCCAATAGAGAGCTTCGACCTGATTACATTGAGTGTAAAATCACTCCTGTATCTTCAATAGTAACTTAGATATGCGAGTTTGAAATCTTATATAATGTTTTTGTAAAACGTGAGGCCAAGGATGTATTACATTGTTTCAACAATCAAAGTGGTTATTTCATATCTCCAGGACGATGACTACAATCATGCACAGATAGATTGTTTACGTTATTGTAATGAGAGTTTCCATGGTAACTAAGTATACATATTACACATGGATTAAATTTTTCCAGATGAGCCAATAGAGAGCTTCGACCTGATTACATTGAGTGTAAAATCACTTCTGTATCTTCAATAGTAACTTACATATGCGAGTTTGAAATCTTATATAATGTTTTTGTAAAACGTGAGGCAAAGGATGTATTACATTGTTTCAACAATCAAAGTGGTTATTTCATATCTCCAGGACGATGACTACAATCATGCACAGATAGATTGTTTACTTTATTGTTATGAGAGTTTCCATGGTATCTAAGTATACATATTACACATGGATTAAATTTTTCCAGATGAGCCAATAGAGAGCTTAGACCTGATTACATTGAGTGTAAAATCACTTCTGTATCTTCAATAGTAACTTTGATATGCGTGTTTGAAATTTTATATAATGTTTTTGTAAAACGTGAGACCAAGGATGTATTACATTGTTTCAACAATGAAAGTGGTTATTTCAAATCTCCAGGACGATGACTACAATCATGCACAGATAGATTGTTTACTTTATTGTTATGAGTTTCCATGGTAACTAAGTATACGTATTACACATGGATTAAATTTTTCCAGATGAGCCAATAGAGAGCTTCGACCTGATTACATTGAGTGTAAAATCACTTCTGTATCTTCAATAGTAACTTAGATATGCGAGTTTGAAATCTTATATAATGTTTTTGTAAAACGTGAGACCAAGGATGTATTACATTGTTTCAACAATGAAAGTGGTTATTTCAAATCTCCACGACGACGACTACAATCATGCACAAATAGATTATTTACTTTATTGTTATGAGAGTTTCCATGGTAACTAAGCATGTATATTACACATGGATTAAATTTTTTCAGATGAGCCAATAGAGAGCTTCGACCTGATTACATTGAGTGTAAAATCACTTCTGTATCTTCTATAGTAACGGAGATATGCGAGTTTGAAGCTTTATATAATGTTTTTGAAAACGTGAGGCCTTAGGATGTATTACATTGTTTCAACAATCAAAGTGGTTATTTCAAATCTCCACGACGACGACATCAATCATGCACAAATAGATTGTTTACTTTATTGTTATGAAAGTTTCCATGGTAACTAAGCATGAATATTACACATGCAATAAATTTTTTATGTTGAGCCAATAGAGAGCTTCGACCTGATTACATTGAATGTAAAATCACTCCTGTATCTTCAATAGTAACTTAGATATGCGAGTTTGAAATCTTATATAATGTCTTTGTAAAACGTGAGGCCAAGAATGTATTACATTGTTTTAACAATCAAAGTGGTTATTTCATATCTCCAGGACGATGACTACAATCATGCACAGATAGATTGTTTACTTTATTGTTATGAGAGTTTCCATGGTAACTAAGTATACATATTACACATGGATTAAATTTTTCCAGATGAGCCAATAGAGAGCTTCGACCTGATTACATTGAGTGTAAAATCACTTCTGTATCTTCAATAGTAACTTAGATATGCGAGTTTGAAATCTTATATAATGTTTTTGTAAAACGTGAGACCAAGGATGTATTACATTGTTTCAACAATGAAAGTGGTTATTTCAAATCTCCACGACGACGACTACAATCATGCATAAATAGATTGTTTACTTTATTGTTATGAGAGTTTCCATGGTAACTAAGTATACATATTACACATGGATTAAATTTTTCCAGATGAGCCAATGGAGAGCTTCGACCTGATTACATTGAGTGTAAAATCACTTCTGTATCTTCAATAGTAACTTTGATATGCGTGTTTGAAATCTTATATAATGTTTTTGTAAAACGTGAGGCAAAGGATGTATTACATTGTTTCAACAATCAAAGTGGTTATTTCATATCTCCAGGACGATGACTACAATCATGCACAGATAGATTGTTTACTTTATTGTTATGAGAGTTTCCATGGTATCTAAGTATACATATTACACATGGATTAAATTTTTCCAGATGAGCCAATAGAGAGCTTCGACCTGATTACATTGAGTGTAAAATCACTTCTGTATCTTCTATAGTAACGGAGATATGCGAGTTTGAAGCTTTATATAATGTTTTTGAAAACGTGAAGACTTAGGATGTATTACATTGTTTCAACAATCAAAGTGGTTATTTCATATCTCCAGGACGATGACTACAATCATGCACAGATAGATTGTTTACGTTATTGTAATGAGAGTTTCCATGGTAACTAAGTATACATATTACACATGGATTAAAGTTTTCCAGATGAGCCAATAGAGAGCTTCGACCTGATTACATTGAGTGTAAAATCACTTCTGTATCTTCAATAGTAACTTTGATATGCGTGTTTGAAATCTTATATAATGTTTTTGTAAAACGTGAGGCAAAGGATGTATTACATTGTTTCAACAATCAAAGTGGTTATTTCATATCTCCAGGACGATGACTACAATCATGCACAGATAGATTGTTTACTTTATTGTTATGAGAGTTTCCATGGTAACTAAGTATACATATTACACATGGATTAAATTTTTCCAGATGAGCCAATAGAGAGCTTCGACCTGATTACATTGAGTGTAAAATCACTCCTGTATCTTCAATAGTAACTTAGATATGCGAGTTTGAAATCTTATATAATGTTTTTGTAAAACGTGAGGCCAAGGATGTATTACATTGTTTCAACAATCAAAGTGGTTATTTCATATCTCCAGGACGATGACTACAATCATGCTCAGATAGATTGTTTACGTTATTGTAATGAGAGTTTCCATGGTAACTAAGTATACATATTACACATGGATTAAATTTTTCCAGATGAGCCAATAGAGAGCTTCGACCTGATTACATTGAGTGTAAAATCACTTCTGTATCTTCAATAGTAACTTAGATATGCGAGTTTGAAATCTTATATAATGTTTTTGTAAAACGTGAGACCAAGGATGTATTACATTGTTTCAACAATGAAAGTGGTTATTTCAAATCTCCACGACGACGACTACAATCATGCATAAATAGATTGTTTACTTTATTGTTATGAGAGTTTCCATGGTAACTAAGCATGTATATTACACATGGATTAAATTTTTCCAGATGAGCCAATAGAGAGCTTCGACCTGATTACATTGAGTGTAAAATCACTTCTGTATCTTCTATAGTAACGGAGATATGCGAGTTTGAAGCTTTATATAATGTTTTTGAAAACGTGAAGCCTTAGGATGTATTACATTGTTTCAACAATCAAAGTGGTTATTTCAAATCTTCACGACGACGACTACAATCATGCACAGATAGATTGTTTACTTTATTGTTATGAGAGTTTCCATGGTAACTAAGTATACATATTACACATGGATTAAATTTTTCCAGATGAGCCAATAGAGAGCTTCGACCTGATTACATTGAGTGTAAAATCACTTCTGTATCTTCAATAGTAACTTTGATATGCGTGTTTGAAATCTTATATAATGTTTTTGTAAAACGTGAGGCAAAGGATGTATTACATTGTTTCAACAATGAAAGTGGTTATTTCAAATCTCCACGACGACGACTACAATCATGCACAAATAGATTGTTTACTTTATTGTTATGAGAGTTTCCATGGTAACTAAGCATGTATATTACACATGGAATAAATTTTTCCAGATGAGCCAATAGAGAGCTTCGACCTGATTACATTGAGTGTAAAATCACTCCTATATCTTCAATAGTAACTTAGATATGGGAGTTTGAAATCTTATATAATGTTTTTGTAAAACGTGAGGCCAAGGATGTATTACATTGTTTCAACAATCAAAGTGGTTATTTCATATCTCCAGGACGATGACTACAATCATGCACAGATAGATTGTTTACTTTATTGTTATGAGAGTTTCCATGGTATCTAAGTATACATATTACACATGGATTAAATTTTTCCAGATGAGCCAATAGAGAGCTTCGACCTGATTACATTGAGTGTAAAATCACTCCTGTATCTTCAATAGTAACTTAGATATGCGAGTTTGAAATCTTATATAATGTTTTTGTAAAACGTGAGGCAAAGGATGTATTACATTGTTTCAACAATCAAAGTGGTTATTTCAAATCTCCACGACGACGACTACAATCATGCATAAATAGATTGTTTACTTTATTGTTATGAAAGTTTCCATGGTAACTAAGCATGAATATTACATATGCAATAAATTGTTTATGTTGAGCCATTAGAGAGCTTCGACCTGATTACATTGAGTGTAAAATCACTTCTGTATCTTCAATAGTAACTTAGATATGCGAGTTTGAAATCTTATATAATGTTTTTGTAAAACGTGAGGCCAAGGATGTATTACATTGTTTCAACAATCAAAGTGGTTATTTCATATCTCCAGGACGATGACTACAATCATGCACAGATAGATTGTTTACTTTATTGTTATGAGAGTTTCCATGGTAACTAAGTATACATATTACACATGGATTAAATTTTTCCAGATGAGCCGATAGAGAGCTTCGACCTGATTACATTGAGTGTAAAATCACTTCTGTATCTTCAATAGTAACTTAGGTATGCGAGTTTGAAATCTTATATAATGTTTTTGTAAAACGTGAGGCAAAGGATGTATTACATTGTTTCAACAATCAAAGTGGTTATTTCATATCTCCAGGACGATGACTACAATCATGCACAGATAGATTGTTTACTTTATTGTTATGAGAGTTTCCATGGTAACTAAGTATACATATTACACATGGATTAAATTTTTCCAGATGAGCCAATAGAGAGCTTCGACCTGATTACATTGAGTGTAAAATCACTTCTGTATCTTCTATAGTAACGGAGATATGCGAGTTTGAAGCTTTATATAATGTTTTTGAAAACGTGAAGACTTAGGATGTATTACATTGTTTCAACAATCAAAGTGGTTATTTCAAATCTTCACGACGACGACTACAATCATGCACAGATAGATTGTTTACTTCATTGTTATGAAAGTTTCCATGGTAACTAAACATGAATATTACACATGGAATATTTTTTTTATGTTGAGCCAATAGAGAGCTTCGACCTGATTACATTGAGTGTAAAATCACTCCTGTATCTTCAATAGTAACTTAGATATGCGAGTTTGAAATCTTATATAATGTTTTTGTAAAACGTGAGGCCAAGGATGTATTACATTGTTTCAACAATCAAAGTGGTTATTTCATATCTCCAGGACGATGACTACAATCATGCACAGATAGATTGTTTACGTTATTGTAATGAGAGTTTCCATGGTAACTAAGTATACATATTACACATGGATTAAATTTTTCCAGATGAGCCAATAGAGAGCTTCGACCTGATTACATTGAGTGTAAAATCACTTCTGTATCTTCAATAGTAACTTACATATGCGAGTTTGAAATCTTATATAATGTTTTTGTAAAACGTGAGGCAAAGGATGTATTACATTGTTTCAACAATCAAAGTGGTTATTTCATATCTCCAGGACGATGACTACAATCATGCACAGATAGATTGTTTACTTTATTGTTATGAGAGTTTCCATGGTATCTAAGTATACATATTACACATGGATTAAATTTTTTCAGATGAGCCAATAGAGAGCTTCGACCTGATTACATTGAGTGTAAAATCACTTCTGTATCTTCTATAGTAACGGAGATATGCGAGTTTGAAGCTTTATATAATGTTTTTGAAAACGTGAGGCCTTAGGATGTATTACATTGTTTCAACAATCAAAGTGGTTATTTCAAATCTCCACGACGACGACATCAATCATGCACAAATAGATTGTTTACTTTATTGTTATGAAAGTTTCCATGGTAACTAAGCATGAATATTACACATGCAATAAATTTTTTATGTTGAGCCAATAGAGAGCTTCGACCTGATTACATTGAATGTAAAATCACTCCTGTATCTTCAATAGTAACTTAGATATGCGAGTTTGAAATCTTATATAATGTCTTTGTAAAACGTGAGGCCAAGAATGTATTACATTGTTTTAACAATCAAAGTGGTTATTTCATATCTCCAGGACGATGACTACAATCATGCACAGATAGATTGTTTACTTTATTGTTATGAGAGTTTCCATGGTAACTAAGTATACATATTACACATGGATTAAATTTTTCCAGATGAGCCAATAGAGAGCTTCGACCTGATTACATTGAGTGTAAAATCACTTCTGTATCTTCAATAGTAACTTAGATATGCGAGTTTGAAATCTTATATAATGTTTTTGTAAAACGTGAGACCAAGGATGTATTACATTGTTTCAACAATGAAAGTGGTTATTTCAAATCTCCACGACGACGACTACAATCATGCATAAATAGATTGTTTACTTTATTGTTATGAGAGTTTCCATGGTAACTAAGTATACATATTACACATGGATTAAATTTTTCCAGATGAGCCAATGGAGAGCTTCGACCTGATTACATTGAGTGTAAAATCACTTCTGTATCTTCAATAGTAACTTTGATATGCGTGTTTGAAATCTTATATAATGTTTTTGTAAAACGTGAGGCAAAGGATGTATTACATTGTTTCAACAATCAAAGTGGTTATTTCATATCTCCAGGACGATGACTACAATCATGCACAGATAGATTGTTTACTTTATTGTTATGAGAGTTTCCATGGTATCTAAGTATACATATTACACATGGATTAAATTTTTCCAGATGAGCCAATAGAGAGCTTCGACCTGATTACATTGAGTGTAAAATCACTTCTGTATCTTCTATAGTAACGGAGATATGCGAGTTTGAAGCTATATATAATGTTTTTGAAAACGTGAAGACTTAGGATGTATTACATTGTTTCAACAATCAAAGTGGTTATTTCATATCTCCAGGACGATGACTACAATCATGCACAGATAGATTGTTTACGTTATTGTAATGAGAGTTTCCATGGTAACTAAGTATACATATTACACATGGATTAAAGTTTTCCAGATGAGCCAATAGAGAGCTTCGACCTGATTACATTGAGTGTAAAATCACTTCTGTATCTTCAATAGTAACTTTGATATGCGTGTTTGAAATCTTATATAATGTTTTTGTAAAACGTGAGGCAAAGGATGTATTACATTGTTTCAACAATCAAAGTGGTTATTTCATATCTCCAGGACGATGACTACAATCATGCACAGATAGATTGTTTACTTTATTGTTATGAGAGTTTCCATGGTAACTAAGTATACATATTACACATGGATTAAATTTTTCCAGATGAGCCAATAGAGAGCTTCGACCTGATTACATTGAGTGTAAAATCACTCCTGTATCTTCAATAGTAACTTAGATATGCGAGTTTGAAATCTTATATAATGTTTTTGTAAAACGTGAGGCCAAGGATGTATTACATTGTTTCAACAATCAAAGTGGTTATTTCATATCTCCAGGACGATGACTACAATCATGCTCAGATAGATTGTTTACGTTATTGTAATGAGAGTTTCCATGGTAACTAAGTATACATATTACACATGGATTAAAGTTTTCCAGATGAGCCAATAGAGAGCTTCGACCTGATTACATTGAGTGTAAAATCACTTCTGTATCTTCAATAGTAACTTTGATATGCGTGTTTGAAATCTTATATAATGTTTTTGTAAAACGTGCGACCAAGGATGTATTACATTGTTTCAACAATGAAAGTGGTTATTTCAAATCTCCACGACGACGACTACAATCATGCACAAATAGATTGTTTACTTTATTGTTATGAGAGTTTCCATGGTAACTAAGCATGTATATTACACATGGATTAAATTTTTTCAGATGAGCCAATAGAGAGCTTCGACCTGATTACATTGAGTGTAAAATCACTTCTGTATCTTCTATAGTAACGGAGATATGCGAGTTTGAAGCTTTATATAATGTTTTTGAAAACGTGAAGCCTTAGGATGTATTACATTGTTTCAACAATCAAAGTGGTTATTTCAAATCTTCACGACGACGACTACAATCATGCACAGATAGATTGTTTACTTTATTGTTATGAGAGTTTCCATGGTAACTAAGTATACATATTACACATGGATTAAATTTTTCCAGATGAGCCAATAGAGAGCTTCGACCTGATTACATTGAGTGTAAAATCACTTCTGTATCTTCAATAGTAACTTTGATATGCGTGTTTGAAATCTTATGTGGCCGCGGTGGCTCAGTCGGTAACGCGTCTGACTACCATGCTAAAGGTCCCGGGTTCGATCCCCGGCAGGTTCAAATCCGGGAACTTTTCTAACGGTGGAAGCGGCCCCGGCGCCTACCCAGCGTCGAATTACATGGGTACCTGGGGGAAACCCTGGGGGGTAAAGGCGGTCAGGGGCGTGATGCTGATCACATCACCCCCATTAACGACCGGATCAAGAAAGTGTGGGACGTTACCCCCACACCCCCTATACGCCTTCAAGGCGTGGTGCTATGCACAGGGGAACACTTTACCTTTTTTTTTTTTGTTTGAAATCTTATATAATGTTTTTGTAAAACGTGAGACCAAGGATGTATTACATTGTTTCAACAATGAAAGTGGTTATTTCAAATCTCCACGACGACGACTACAATCATGCACAAATAGATTGTTTACTTTATTGTTATGAGAGTTTCCATGGTAACTAAGCATGTATATTACACATGGAATAAATTTTTCCAGATGAGCCAATAGAGAGCTTCGACCTGATTACATTGAGTGTAAAATCACTCCTGTATCTTCAATAGTAACTTAGATATTCGAGTTTGAAATCTTATATAATGTTTTTGTAAAACGTGAGGCAAAGGATGTATTACATTGTTTCAACAATCAAAGTGGTTATTTCATATCTCCAGGACGATGACTACAATCATGCACAGATAGATTGTTTACTTTATTGTTATGAGAGTTTCCATGGTATCTAAGTATACATATTACACATGGATTAAATTTTTCCAGATGAGCCAATAGAGAGCTTCGACCTGATTACATTGAGTGTAAAATCACTCCTGTATCTTCAATAGTAACTTAGATATGCGAGTTTGAAATCTTATATAATGTTTTTGTAAAACGTGAGGCCAAGGATGTATTACATTGTTTCAACAATCAAAGTGGTTATTTCATATCTCCAGGACGATGACTACAATCATGCACAGATAGATTGTTTACTTTATTGTTATGAGTTTCCATGGTAACTAAGTATACGTATTACACATGGATTAAATTTTTCCAGATGAGCCAATAGAGAGCTTCGACCTGATTACATTGAGTGTAAAATCACTTCTGTATCTTCAATAGTAACTTAGATATGCGAGTTTGAAATCTTATATAATGTTTTTGTAAAACGTGAGACCAAGGATGTATTACATTGTTTCAACAATGAAAGTGGTTATTTCAAATCTCCACGACGACGACTATAATCATGCACAAATAGATTATTTACTTTATTGTTATGAGAGTTTCCATGGTAACTAAGCATGTATATTACACATGGATTAAATTTTTTCAGATGAGCCAATAGAGAGCTTCGACCTGATTACATTGAGTGTAAAATCACTTCTGTATCTTCTATAGTAACGGAGATATGCGAGTTTGAAGCTTTATATAATGTTTTTGAAAACGTGAAGCCTTAGGATGTATTACATTGTTTCAACAATCAAAGTGGTTATTTCAAATCTTCACGACGACGACTACAATCATGCACAGATAGATTGTTTACTTTATTGTTATGAGAGTTTCCATGGTAACTAAGTATACATATTACACATGGATTAAATTTTTCCAGATGAGCCAATAGAGAGCTTCGACCTGATTACATTGAGTGTAAAATCACTTCTGTATCTTCAATAGTAACTTTGATATGCGTGTTTGAAATCTTATGTGGCCGCGGTGGCTCAGTCGGTAACGCGTCTGACTACCATGCTAAAGGTCCCGGGTTCGATCCCCGGCAGGTTCAAATCCGGGAACTTTTCTAACGGTGGAAGCGGCCCCGGCGCCTACCCAGCGTCGAATAACATGGGTACCTGGGGGAAACCCTGGGGGGTGAAGGCCGTCAGGGGCGTGATGCTGATCACATCACCCCCATTAACGACCGGATCAAGAAAGTGTGGGGCGTTACCCCCACACCCCCTATACGCCTTCAAGGCGTGGTGCTATGCACAGGGGAACACTTTACCTTTTTTTTTTTTTGTTTGAAATCTTATATAATGTTTTTGTAAAACGTGAGACCAAGGATGTATTACATTGTTTCAACAATCAAAGTGGTTATTTCAAATCTCCACGACGACGACTACAATCATGCACAAATAGATTGTTTACTTTATTGTTATGAGAGTTTCCATGGTAACTAAGCATGTATATTACACATGGAATAAATTTTTCCAGATGAGCCAATAGAGAGCTTCGACCTGATTACATTGAGTGTAAAATCACTCCTGTATCTTCAATAGTAACTTAGATATGCGAGTTTGAAATCTTATATAATGTTTTTGTAAAACGTGAGGCAAAGGATGTATTACATTGTTTCAACAATCAAAGTGGTTATTTCATATCTCCAGGACGATGACTACAATCATGCACAGATAGATTGTTTACTTTATTGTTATGAGAGTTTCCATGGTATCTAAGTATACATATTACACATGGATTAAATTTTTCCAGATGAGCCAATAGAGAGCTTAGACCTGATTACATTGAGTGTAAAATCACTTCTGTATCTTCAATAGTAACTTTGATATGCGTGTTTGAAATTTTATATAATGTTTTTGTAAAACGTGAGACCAAGGATGTATTACATTGTTTCAACAATGAAAGTGGTTATTTCAAATCTCCACGACGACGACTACAATCATGCACAAATAGATTGTTTACTTTATTGTTATGAGAGTTTCCATGGTAACTAAGCATGTATATTACTCACGGATTAAATTTTTCCAGATGAGCCAATAGAGAGCTTCGACCTGATTACATTGAGTGTAAAATCACTCCTGTATCTTCAATAGTAACTTAGATATGCGAGTTTGAAATCTTATATAATGTTTTTGTAAAACGTGAGGCCAAGGATGTATTACATTGTTTCAACAATCAAAGTGGTTATTTCATATCTCCAGGACGATGACTACAATCATGCACAGATAGATTGTTTACTTTATTGTTATGAGTTTCCATGGTAACTAAGTATACGTATTACACATGGATTAATTTTTTCCAGATGAGCCAATAGAGAGCTTCGACCTGATTACATTGAGTGTAAAATCACTTCTGTATCTTCAATAGTAACTTAGATATGCGAGTTTGAAATCTTATATAATGTTTTTGTAAAACGTGAGACCAAGGATGTATTACATTGTTTCAACAATGAAAGTGGTTATTTCAAATCTCCACGACGACGACTACAATCATGCACAAATAGATTATTTACTTTATTGTTATGAGAGTTTCCATGGTAACTAAGCATGTATATTACACATGGATTAAATTTTTTCAGATGAGCCAATAGAGAGCTTCGACCTGATTACATTGAGTGTAAAATCACTTCTGTATCTTCTATAGTAACGGAGATATGCGAGTTTGAAGCTTTATATAATGTTTTTGAAAACGTGAAGCCTTAGGATGTATTTCATTGTTTCAACAATCAAAGTGGTTATTTCAAATCTTCACGACGACGACTACAATCATGCACAGATAGATTGTTTACTTTATTGTTATGAGAGTTTCCATGGTAACTAAGTATACATATTACACATGGATTAAATTTTTCCAGATGAGCCAATAGAGAGCTTCGACCTGATTACATTGAGTGTAAAATCACTTCTGTATCTTCAATAGTAACTTTGATATGCGTGTTTGAAATCTTATGTGGCCGCGGTGGCTCAGTCGGTAACGCGTCTGACTACCATGCTAAAGGTCCCGGGTTCGATCCCCGGCAGGTTCAAATCCGGGAACTTTTCTAACGGTGGAAGCGGCCCCGGCGCCTACCCAGCGTCGAATAACATGGGTACCTGGGGGAAACCCTGGGGGGTGAAGGCGGTCAGGGGCGTGATGCTGATCACATCACCCCCATTAACGACCGGATCAAGAAAGTGTGGGGCGTTACCCCCACACCCCCTATACGCCTTCAAGGCGTGGTGCTATGCACAGGGGAACACTTTACCTTTTTTTTTTGTTTGAAATCTTATATAATGTTTTTGTAAAACGTGAGACCAAGGATGTATTACATTGTTTCAACAATGAAAGTGGTTATTTCAAATCTCCACGACGACGACTACAATCATGCACAAATAGATTGTTTACTTTATTGTTATGAGAGTTTCCATGGTAACTAAGCATGTATATTACTCACGGATTAAATTTTTCCAGATGAGCCAATAGAGAGCTTCGACCTGATTACATTGAGTGTAAAATCACTCCTGTATCTTCAATAGTAACTTAGATATGCGAGTTTGAAATCTTATATAATGTTTTTGTAAAACGTGAGGCCAAGGATGTATTACATTGTTTCAACAATCAAAGTGGTTATTTCATATCTCCAGGACGATGACTACAATCATGCACAGATAGATTGTTTACTTTATTGTTATGAGTTTCCATGGTAACTAAGTATACGTATTACACATGGATTAAATTTTTCCAGATGAGCCAATAGAGAGCTTCGACCTGATTACATTGAGTGTAAAATCACTTCTGTATCTTCAATAGTAACTTAGATATGCGAGTTTGAAATCTTATATAATGTTTTTGTAAAACGTGAGACCAAGGATGTATTACATTGTTTCAACAATGAAAGTGGTTATTTCAAATCTCCACGACGACGACTACAATCATGCACAAATAGATTATTTACTTTATTGTTATGAGAGTTTCCATGGTAACTAAGCATGTATATTACACATGGATTAAATTTTTCCAGATGAGCCAATAGAGAGCTTCGACCTGATTACATTGAGTGTAAAATCACTCCTGTATCTTCAATAGTAACTTAGATATGCGAGTTTGAAATCTTATATAATGTTTTTGTAAAACGTGAGGCAAAGGATGTATTACATTGTTTCAACAATCAAAGTGGTTATTTCATATCTCCAGGACGATGACTACAATCATGCACAGATAGATTGTTTACTTTATTGTTATGAGAGTTTCCATGGTATCTAAGTATACATATTACACATGGATTAAATTTTTCCAGATGAGCCAATAGAGAGCTTAGACCTGATTACATTGAGTGTAAAATCACTTCTGTATCTTCAATAGTAACTTTGATATGCGTGTTTGAAATTTTATATAATGTTTTTGTAAAACGTGAGACCAAGGATGTATTACATTGTTTCAACAATGAAAGTGGTTATTTCAAATCTCCACGACGACGACTACAATCATGCACAAATAGATTGTTTACTTTATTGTTATGAGAGTTTCCATGGTAACTAAGCATGTATATTACTCACGGATTAAATTTTTCCAGATGAGCCAATAGAGAGCTTCGACCTGATTACATTGAGTGTAAAATCACTCCTGTATCTTCAATAGTAACTTAGATATGCGAGTTTGAAATCTTATATAATGTTTTTGTAAAACGTGAGGCCAAGGATGTATTACATTGTTTCAACAATCAAAGTGGTTATTTCATATCTCCAGGACGATGACTACAATCATGCACAGATAGATTGTTTACTTTATTGTTATGAGTTTCCATGGTAACTAAGTATACGTATTACACATGGATTAAATTTTTCCAGATGAGCCAATAGAGAGCTTCGACCTGATTACATTGAGTGTAAAATCACTTCTGTATCTTCAATAGTAACTTAGATATGCGAGTTTGAAATCTTATATAATGTTTTTGTAAAACGTGAGACCAAGGATGTATTACATTGTTTCAACAATGAAAGTGGTTATTTCAAATCTCCACGACGACGACTACAATCATGCACAAATAGATTATTTACTTTATTGTTATGAGAGTTTCCATGGTAACTAAGCATGTATATTACACATGGATTAAATTTTTTCAGATGAGCCAATAGAGAGCTTCGACCTGATTACATTGAGTGTAAAATCACTTCTGTATCTTCTATAGTAACGGAGATATGCGAGTTTGAAGCTTTATATAATGTTTTTGAAAACGTGAAGCCTTAGGATGTATTACATTGTTTCAACAATCAAAGTGGTTATTTCAAATCTTCACGACGACGACTACAATCATGCACAGATAGATTGTTTACTTTATTGTTATGAGAGTTTCCATGGTAACTAAGTATACATATTACACATGGATTAAATTTTTCCAGATGAGCCAATAGAGAGCTTCGACCTGATTACATTGAGTGTAAAATCACTTCTGTATCTTCAATAGTAACTTTGATATGCGTGTTTGAAATCTTATGTGGCCGCGGTGGCTCAGTCGGTAACGCGTCTGACTACCATGCTAAAGGTCCCGGGTTCGATCCCCGGCAGGTTCAAATCCGGGAACTTTTCTAACGGTGGAAGCGGCCCCGGCGCCTACCCAGCGTCGAATAACATGGGTACCTGGGGGAAACCCTGGGGGGTGAAGGCGGTCAGGGGCGTGATGCTGATCACATCACCCCCATTAACGACCGGATCAAGAAAGTGTGGGGCGTTACCCCCACACCCCCTATACGCCTTCAAGGCGTGGTGCTATGCACAGGGGAACACTTTACCTTTTTTTTTTGTTTGAAATCTTATATAATGTTTTTGTAAAACGTGAGACCAAGGATGTATTACATTGTTTCAACAATGAAAGTGGTTATTTCAAATCTCCACGACGACGACTACAATCATGCACAAATAGATTGTTTACTTTATTGTTATGAGAGTTTCCATGGTAACTAAGCATGTATATTACTCACGGATTAAATTTTTCCAGATGAGCCAATAGAGAGCTTCGACCTGATTACATTGAGTGTAAAATCACTCCTGTATCTTCAATAGTAACTTAGATATGCGAGTTTGAAATCTTATATAATGTTTTTGTAAAACGTGAGGCCAAGGATGTATTACATTGTTTCAACAATCAAAGTGGTTATTTCATATCTCCAGGACGATGACTACAATCATGCACAGATAGATTGTTTACTTTATTGTTATGAGTTTCCATGGTAACTAAGTATACGTATTACACATGGATTAAATTTTTCCAGATGAGCCAATAGAGAGCTTCGACCTGATTACATTGAGTGTAAAATCACTTCTGTATCTTCAATAGTAACTTAGATATGCGAGTTTGAAATCTTATATAATGTTTTTGTAAAACGTGAGACCAAGGATGTATTACATTGTTTCAACAATGAAAGTGGTTATTTCAAATCTCCACGACGACGACTACAATCATGCACAAATAGATTATTTACTTTATTGTTATGAGAGTTTCCATGGTAACTAAGCATGTATATTACACATGGATTAAATTTTTTCAGATGAGCCAATAGAGAGCTTCGACCTGATTACATTGAGTGTAAAATCACTTCTGTATCTTCTATAGTAACGGAGATATGCGAGTTTGAAGCTTTATATAATGTTTTTGAAAACGTGAGGCCTTAGGATGTATTACATTGTTTCAACAATCAAAGTGGTTATTTCAAATCTCCACGACGACGACTACAATCATGCACAAATAGATTGTTTACTTTATTGTTATGAAAGTTTCCATGGTAACTAAGCATGAATATTACACATGGAATAAATTTTTTATGTTGAGCCAATAGAGAGCTTCGACCTGATTACATTGAATGTAAAATCACTCCTGTATCTTCAATAGTAACTTAGATATGCGAGTTTGAAATCTTATATAATGTTTTTGTAAAACGTGAGGCCAAGAATGTATTACATTGTTTCAACAATCAAAGTGGTTATTTCATATCTCCAGGACGATGACTACAATCATGCACAGATAGATTGTTTACTTTATTGTTATGAGAGTTTCCATGGTAACTAAGTATACATATTACACATGGATTAAATTTTTCCAGATGAGCCAATAGAGAGCTTCGACCTGATTACATTGAGTGTAAAATCACTTCTGTATCTTCAATAGTAACTTAGATATGCGAGTTTGAAATCTTATATAATGTTTTTGTAAAACGTGAGACCAAGGATGTATTACATTGTTTCAACAATGAAAGTGGTTATTTCAAATCTCCACGACGACGACTACAATCATGCACAAATAGATTATTTACTTTATTGTTATGAGAGTTTCCATGGTAACTAAGTATACATATTACACATGGATTAAATTTTTCCAGATGAGCCAATAGAGAGCTTCGACCTGATTACATTGAGTGTAAAATCACTCCTGTATCTTCAATAGTAACTTAGATATGCGAGTTTGAAATCTTATATAATGTTTTTGTAAAACGTGAGGCCAAGGATGTATTACATTGTTTCAACAATCAAAGTGGTTATTTCATATCTCCAGGACGATGACTACAATCATGCACAGATAGATTGTTTACTTTATTGTTATGAGTTTCCATGGTAACTAAGTATACGTATTACACATGGATTAAATTTTTCCAGATGAGCCAATAGAGAGCTTCGACCTGATTACATTGAGTGTAAAATCACTTCTGTATCTTCAATAGTAACTTAGATATGCGAGTTTGAAATCTTATATAATGTTTTTGTAAAACGTGAGACCAAGGATGTATTACATTGTTTCAACAATGAAAGTGGTTATTTCAAATCTCCACGACGACGACTACAATCATGCACAAATAGATTATTTACTTTATTGTTATGAGAGTTTCCATGGTAACTAAGCATGTATATTACACATGGATTAAATTTTTTCAGATGAGCCAATAGAGAGCTTCGACCTGATTACATTGAGTGTAAAATCACTTCTGTATCTTCTATAGTAACGGAGATATGCGAGTTTGAAGCTTTATATAATGTTTTTGAAAACGTGAGGCCTTAGGATGTATTACATTGTTTCAACAATCAAAGTGGTTATTTCAAATCTCCACGACGACGACTACAATCATGCACAAATAGATTGTTTACTTTATTGTTATGAAAGTTTCCATGGTAACTAAGCATGAATATTACACATGCAATACATTTTTTATGTTGAGCCAATAGAGAGCTTCGACCTGATTACATTGAATGTAAAATCACTCTTGTATCTTCAATAGTAACTTAGATATGCGAGTTTGAAATCTTATATAATGTTTTTGTAAAACGTGAGGCCAAGAATGTATTACATTGTTTCAACAATCAAAGTGGTTATTTCATATCTCCAGGACGATGACTACAATCATGCACAGATAGATTGTTTACTTTATTGTTATGAGAGTTTCCATGGTAACTAAGTATACATATTACACATGGATTAAATTTTTCCAGATGAGCCAATAGAGAGCTTCGACCTGATTACATTGAGTGTAAAATCACTTCTGTATCTTCAATAGTAACTTAGATATGCGAGTTTGAAATCTTATATAATGTTTTTGTAAAACGTGAGACCAAGGATGTATTACATTGTTTCAACAATGAAAGTGGTTATTTCAAATCTCCACGACGACGACTACAATCATGCACAAATAGATTATTTACTTTATTGTTATGAGAGTTTCCATGGTAACTAAGCATGTATATTACACATGGATTAAATTTTTTCAGATGAGCCAATAGAGAACTTCGACCTGATTACATTGAGTGTAAAATCACTTCTGTATCTTCTATAGTAACGGAGATATGCGAGTTTGAAGCTTTATATAATGTTTTTGAAAACGTGAAGCCTTAGGATGTATTACATTGTTTCAACAATCAAAGTGGTTATTTCAAATCTTCACGACGACGACTACAATCATGCACAGATAGATTGTTTACTTTATTGTTATGAGAGTTTCCATGGTAACTAAGTATACATATTACACATGGATTAAATTTTTCCAGATGAGCCAATAGAGAGCTTCGACCTGATTACATTGAGTGTAAAATCACTTCTGTATCTTCAATAGTAACTTTGATATGCGTGTTTGAAATCTTATGTGGCCGCGGTGGCTCAGTCGGTAACGCGTCTGACTACCATGCTAAAGGTCCCGGGTTCGATCCCCGGCAGGTTCAAATCCGGGAACTTTTCTAACGGTGGAAGCGGCCCCGGCGCCTACCCAGCGTCGAATAACATGGGTACCTGGGGGAAACCCTGGGGGGTGAAGGCGGTCAGGGGCGTGATGCTGATCACATCACCCCCATTAACGACCGGATCAAGAAAGTGTGGGGCGTTACCCCCACACCCCCTATACGCCTTCAAGGCGTGGTGCTATGCACAGGGGAACACTTTACCTTTTTTTTTTTTGTTTGAAATCTTATATAATGTTTTTGTAAAACGTGAGACCAAGGATGTATTACATTGTTTCAACAATGAAAGTGGTTATTTCAAATCTCCACGACGACGACTACAATCATGCACAAATAGATTGTTTACTTTATTGTTATGAGAGTTTCCATGGTAACTAAGCATGTATATTACTCACGGATTAAATTTTTCCAGATGAGCCAATAGAGAGCTTCGACCTGATTACATTGAGTGTAAAATCACTCCTGTATCTTCAATAGTAACTTAGATATGCGAGTTTGAAATCTTATATAATGTTTTTGTAAAACGTGAGGCCAAGGATGTATTACATTGTTTCAACAATCAAAGTGGTTATTTCATATCTCCAGGACGATGACTACAATCATGCACAGATAGATTGTTTACTTTATTGTTATGAGTTTCCATGGTAACTAAGTATACGTATTACACATGGATTAAATTTTTCCAGATGAGCCAATAGAGAGCTTCGACCTGATTACATTGAGTGTAAAATCACTTCTGTATCTTCAATAGTAACTTAGATATGCGAGTTTGAAATCTTATATAATGTTTTTGTAAAACGTGAGACCAAGGATGTATTACATTGTTTCAACAATGAAAGTGGTTATTTCAAATCTCCACGACGACGACTACAATCATGCACAAATAGATTATTTACTTTATTGTTATGAGAGTTTCCATGGTAACTAAGCATGTATATTACACATGGATTAAATTTTTTCAGATGAGCCAATAGAGAGCTTCGACCTGATTACATTGAGTGTAAAATCACTTCTGTATCTTCTATAGTAACGGAGATATGCGAGTTTGAAGCTTTATATAATGTTTTTGAAAACGTGAGGCCTTAGGATGTATTACATTGTTTCAACAATCAAAGTGGTTATTTCAAATCTCCACGACGACGACTACAATCATGCACAAATAGATTGTTTACTTTATTGTTATGAAAGTTTCCATGGTAACTAAGCATGAATATTACACATGCAATAAATTTTTTATGTTGAGCCAATAGAGAGCTTCGACCTGATTACATTGAATGTAAAATCACTCCTGTATCTTCAATAGTAACTTAGATATGCGAGTTTGAAATCTTATATAATGTTTTTGTAAAACGTGAGGCCAAGAATGTATTACATTGTTTCAACAATCAAAGTGGTTATTTCATATCTCCAGGACGATGACTACAATCATGCACAGATAGATTGTTTACTTTATTGTTATGAGAGTTTCCATGGTAACTAAGTATACATATTACACATGGATTAAATTTTTCCAGATGAGCCAATAGAGAGCTTCGACCTGATTACATTGAGTGTAAAATCACTTCTGTATCTTCAATAGTAACTTAGATATGCGAGTTTGAAATCTTATATAATGTTTTTGTAAAACGTGAGACCAAGGATGTATTACATTGTTTCAACAATGAAAGTGGTTATTTCAAATCTCCACGACGACGACTACAATCATGCACAAATAGATTATTTACTTTATTGTTATGAGAGTTTCCATGGTAACTAAGCATGTATATTACACATGGATTAAATTTTTTCAGATGAGCCAATAGAGAACTTCGACCTGATTACATTGAGTGTAAAATCACTTCTGTATCTTCTATAGTAACGGAGATATGCGAGTTTGAAGCTTTATATAATGTTTTTGAAAACGTGAAGCCTTAGGATGTATTACATTGTTTCAACAATCAAAGTGGTTATTTCAAATCTTCACGACGACGACTACAATCATGCACAGATAGATTGTTTACTTTATTGTTATGAGAGTTTCCATGGTAACTAAGTATACATATTACACATGGATTAAATTTTTCCAGATGAGCCAATAGAGAGCTTCGACCTGATTACATTGAGTGTAAAATCACTTCTGTATCTTCAATAGTAACTTTGATATGCGTGTTTGAAATCTTATGTGGCCGCGGTGGCTCAGTCGGTAACGCGTCTGACTACCATGCTAAAGGTCCCGGGTTCGATCCCCGGCAGGTTCAAATCCGGGAACTTTTCTAACGGTGGAAGCGGCCCCGGCGCCTACCCAGCGTCGAATAACATGGGTACCTGGGGGAAACCCTGGGGGGTGAAGGCGGTCAGGGGCGTGATGCTGATCACATCACCCCCATTAACGACCGGATCAAGAAAGTGTGGGGCGTTACCCCCACACCCCCTATACGCCTTCAAGGCGTGGTGCTATGCACAGGGGAACACTTTACCTTTTTTTTTTTGTTTGAAATCTTATATAATGTTTTTGTAAAACGTGAGACCAAGGATGTATTACATTGTTTCAACAATGAAAGTGGTTATTTCAAATCTCCACGACGACGACTACAATCATGCACAAATAGATTGTTTACTTTATTGTTATGAGAGTTTCCATGGTAACTAAGCATGTATATTACACATGGAATAAATTTTTCCAGATGAGCCAATAGAGAGCTTCGACCTGATTACATTGAGTGTAAAATCACTCCTGTATCTTCAATAGTAACTTAGATATGCGAGTTTGAAATCTTATATAATGTTTTTGTAAAACGTGAGGCAAAGGATGTATTACATTGTTTCAACAATCAAAGTGGTTATTTCATATCTCCAGGACGATGACTACAATCATGCACAGATAGATTGTTTACTTTATTGTTATGAGAGTTTCCATGGTATCTAAGTATACATATTACACATGGATTAAATTTTTCCAGATGAGCCAATAGAGAGCTTAGACCTGATTACATTGAGTGTAAAATCACTTCTGTATCTTCAATAGTAACTTTGATATGCGTGTTTGAAATTTTATATAATGTTTTTGTAAAACGTGAGACCAAGGATGTATTACATTGTTTCAACAATGAAAGTGGTTATTTCAAATCTCCACGACGACGACTACAATCATGCACAAATAGATTGTTTACTTTATTGTTATGAGAGTTTCCATGGTAACTAAGCATGTATATTACTCACGGATTAAATTTTTCCAGATGAGCCAATAGAGAGCTTCGACCTGATTACATTGAGTGTAAAATCACTCCTGTATCTTCAATAGTAACTTAGATATGCGAGTTTGAAATCTTATATAATGTTTTTGTAAAACGTGAGGCCAAGGATGTATTACATTGTTTCAACAATCAAAGTGGTTATTTCATATCTCCAGGACGATGACTACAATCATGCACAGATAGATTGTTTACTTTATTGTTATGAGTTTCCATGGTAACTAAGTATACGTATTACACATGGATTAAATTTTTCCAGATGAGCCAATAGAGAGCTTCGACCTGATTACATTGAGTGTAAAATCACTTCTGTATCTTCAATAGTAACTTAGATATGCGAGTTTGAAATCTTATATAATGTTTTTGTAAAACGTGAGACCAAGGATGTATTACATTGTTTCAACAATGAAAGTGGTTATTTCAAATCTCCACGACGACGACTACAATCATGCACAAATAGATTGTTTACTTTATTGTTATGAGAGTTTCCATGGTAACTAAGCATGTATATTACTCACGGATTAAATTTTTCCAGATGAGCCAATAGAGAGCTTCGACCTGATTACATTGAGTGTAAAATCACTCCTGTATCTTCAATAGTAACTTAGATATGCGAGTTTGAAATCTTATATAATGTTTTTGTAAAACGTGAGGCCAAGGATGTATTACATTGTTTCAACAATCAAAGTGGTTATTTCATATCTCCAGGACGATGACTACAATCATGCACAGATAGATTGTTTACTTTATTGTTATGAGTTTCCATGGTAACTAAGTATACGTATTACACATGGATTAAATTTTTCCAGATGAGCCAATAGAGAGCTTCGACCTGATTACATTGAGTGTAAAATCACTTCTGTATCTTCAATAGTAACTTAGATATGCGAGTTTGAAATCTTATATAATGTTTTTGTAAAACGTGAGACCAAGGATGTATTACATTGTTTCAACAATGAAAGTGGTTATTTCAAATCTCCACGACGACGACTACAATCATGCACAAATAGATTATTTACTTTATTGTTATGAGAGTTTCCATGGTAACTAAGCATGTATATTACACATGGATTAAATTTTTTCAGATGAGCCAATAGAGAGCTTCGACCTGATTACATTGAGTGTAAAATCACTTCTGTATCTTCTATAGTAACGGAGATATGCGAGTTTGAAGCTTTATATAATGTTTTTGAAAACGTGAGGCCTTAGGATGTATTACATTGTTTCAACAATCAAAGTGGTTATTTCAAATCTCCACGACGACGACTACAATCATGCACAAATAGATTGTTTACTTTATTGTTATGAAAGTTTCCATGGTAACTAAGCATGAATATTACACATGCAATAAATTTTTTATGTTGAGCCAATAGAGAGCTTCGACCTGATTACATTGAATGTAAAATCACTCCTGTATCTTCAATAGTAACTTAGATATGCGAGTTTGAAATCTTATATAATGTTTTTGTAAAACGTGAGGCCAAGAATGTATTACATTGTTTCAACAATCAAAGTGGTTATTTCATATCTCCAGGACGATGACTACAATCATGCACAGATAGATTGTTTACTTTATTGTTATGAGAGTTTCCATGGTAACTAAGTATACATATTACACATGGATTAAATTTTTCCAGATGAGCCAATAGAGAGCTTCGACCTGATTACATTGAGTGTAAAATCACTTCTGTATCTTCAATAGTAACTTAGATATGCGAGTTTGAAATCTTATATAATGTTTTTGTAAAACGTGAGACCAAGGATGTATTACATTGTTTCAACAATGAAAGTGGTTATTTCAAATCTCCACGACGACGACTACAATCATGCACAAATAGATTATTTACTTTATTGTTATGAGAGTTTCCATGGTAACTAAGCATGTATATTACACATGGATTAAATTTTTTCAGATGAGCCAATAGAGAACTTCGACCTGATTACATTGAGTGTAAAATCACTTCTGTATCTTCTATAGTAACGGAGATATGCGAGTTTGAAGCTTTATATAATGTTTTTGAAAACGTGAAGCCTTAGGATGTATTACATTGTTTCAACAATCAAAGTGGTTATTTCAAATCTTCACGACGACGACTACAATCATGCACAGATAGATTGTTTACTTTATTGTTATGAGAGTTTCCATGGTAACTAAGTATACATATTACACATGGATTAAATTTTTCCAGATGAGCCAATAGAGAGCTTCGACCTGATTACATTGAGTGTAAAATCACTTCTGTATCTTCAATAGTAACTTTGATATGCGTGTTTGAAATCTTATGTGGCCGCGGTGGCTCAGTCGGTAACGCGTCTGACTACCATGCTAAAGGTCCCGGGTTCGATCCCCGGCAGGTTCAAATCCGGGAACTTTTCTAACGGTGGAAGCGGCCCCGGCGCCTACCCAGCGTCGAATAACATGGGTACCTGGGGGAAACCCTGGGGGGTGAAGGCGGTCAGGGGCGTGATGCTGATCACATCACCCCCATTAACGACCGGATCAAGAAAGTGTGGGGCGTTACCCCCACACCCCCTATACGCCTTCAAGGCGTGGTGCTATGCACAGGGGAACACTTTACCTTTTTTTTTTTTTGTTTGAAATCTTATATAATGTTTTTGTAAAACGTGAGACCAAGGATGTATTACATTGTTTCAACAATGAAAGTGGTTATTTCAAATCTCCACGACGACGACTACAATCATGCACAAATAGATTGTTTACTTTATTGTTATGAGAGTTTCCATGGTAACTAAGCATGTATATTACACATGGAATAAATTTTTCCAGATGAGCCAATAGAGAGCTTCGACCTGATTACATTGAGTGTAAAATCACTCCTGTATCTTCAATAGTAACTTAGATATGCGAGTTTGAAATCTTATATAATGTTTTTGTAAAACGTGAGGCAAAGGATGTATTACATTGTTTCAACAATCAAAGTGGTTATTTCATATCTCCAGGACGATGACTACAATCATGCACAGATAGATTGTTTACTTTATTGTTATGAGAGTTTCCATGGTATCTAAGTATACATATTACACATGGATTAAATTTTTCCAGATGAGCCAATAGAGAGCTTAGACCTGATTACATTGAGTGTAAAATCACTTCTGTATCTTCAATAGTAACTTTGATATGCGTGTTTGAAATTTTATATAATGTTTTTGTAAAACGTGAGACCAAGGATGTATTACATTGTTTCAACAATGAAAGTGGTTATTTCAAATCTCCACGACGACGACTACAATCATGCACAAATAGATTGTTTACTTTATTGTTATGAGAGTTTCCATGGTAACTAAGCATGTATATTACTCACGGATTAAATTTTTCCAGATGAGCCAATAGAGAGCTTCGACCTGATTACATTGAGTGTAAAATCACTCCTGTATCTTCAATAGTAACTTAGATATGCGAGTTTGAAATCTTATATAATGTTTTTGTAAAACGTGAGGCCAAGGATGTATTACATTGTTTCAACAATCAAAGTGGTTATTTCATATCTCCAGGACGATGACTACAATCATGCACAGATAGATTGTTTACTTTATTGTTATGAGTTTCCATGGTAACTAAGTATACGTATTACACATGGATTAAATTTTTCCAGATGAGCCAATAGAGAGCTTCGACCTGATTACATTGAGTGTAAAATCACTTCTGTATCTTCAATAGTAACTTAGATATGCGAGTTTGAAATCTTATATAATGTTTTTGTAAAACGTGAGACCAAGGATGTATTACATTGTTTCAACAATGAAAGTGGTTATTTCAAATCTCCACGACGACGACTACAATCATGCACAAATAGATTATTTACTTTATTGTTATGAGAGTTTCCATGGTAACTAAGCATGTATATTACACATGGATTAAATTTTTTCAGATGAGCCAATAGAGAGCTTCGACCTGATTACATTGAGTGTAAAATCACTTCTGTATCTTCTATAGTAACGGAGATATGCGAGTTTGAAGCTTTATATAATGTTTTTGAAAACGTGAAGCCTTAGGATGTATTACATTGTTTCAACAATCAAAGTGGTTATTTCAAATCTTCACGACGACGACTACAATCATGCACAGATAGATTGTTTACTTTATTGTTATGAGAGTTTCCATGGTAACTAAGTATACATATTACACATGGATTAAATTTTTCCAGATGAGCCAATAGAGAGCTTCGACCTGATTACATTGAGTGTAAAATCACTTCTGTATCTTCTATAGTAACGGAGATATGCGAGTTTGAAGCTTTATATAATGTTTTTGAAAACGTGAGGCCTTAGGATGTATTACATTGTTTCAACAATCAAAGTGGTTATTTCAAATCTCCACGACGACGACTACAATCATGCACAAATAGATTGTTTACTTTATTGTTATGAAAGTTTCCATGGTAACTAAGCATGAATATTACACATGCAATAAATTTTTTATGTTGAGCCAATAGAGAGCTTCGACCTGATTACATTGAATGTAAAATCACTCCTGTATCTTCAATAGTAACTTAGATATGCGAGTTTGAAATCTTATATAATGTTTTTGTAAAACGTGAGGCCAAGAATGTATTACATTGTTTCAACAATCAAAGTGGTTATTTCATATCTCCAGGACGATGACTACAATCATGCACAGATAGATTGTTTACTTTATTGTTATGAGAGTTTCCATGGTAACTAAGTATACATATTACACATGGATTAAATTTTTCCAGATGAGCCAATAGAGAGCTTCGACCTGATTACATTGAGTGTAAAATCACTTCTGTATCTTCAATAGTAACTTTGATATGCGTGTTTGAAATCTTATGTGGCCGCGGTGGCTCAGTCGGTAACGCGTCTGACTACCATGCTAAAGGTCCCGGGTTCGATCCCCGGCAGGTTCAAATCCGGGAACTTTTCTAACGGTGGAAGCGGCCCCGGCGCCTACCCAGCGTCGAATAACATGGGTACCTGGGGGAAACCCTGGGGGGTGAAGGCGGTCAGGGGCGTGATGCTGATCACATCACCCCCATTAACGACCGGATCAAGAAAGTGTGGGGCGTTACCCCCACACCCCCTATACGCCTTCAAGGCGTGGTGCTATGCACAGGGGAACACTTTACCTTTTTTTTTTTTTGTTTGAAATCTTATATAATGTTTTTGTAAAACGTGAGACCAAGGATGTATTACATTGTTTCAACAATGAAAGTGGTTATTTCAAATCTCCACGACGACGACTACAATCATGCACAAATAGATTGTTTACTTTATTGTTATGAGAGTTTCCATGGTAACTAAGCATGTATATTACACATGGAATAAATTTTTCCAGATGAGCCAATAGAGAGCTTCGACCTGATTACATTGAGTGTAAAATCACTCCTGTATCTTCAATAGTAACTTAGATATGCGAGTTTGAAATCTTATATAATGTTTTTGTAAAACGTGAGGCAAAGGATGTATTACATTGTTTCAACAATCAAAGTGGTTATTTCATATCTCCAGGACGATGACTACAATCATGCACAGATAGATTGTTTACTTTATTGTTATGAGAGTTTCCATGGTATCTAAGTATACATATTACACATGGATTAAATTTTTCCAGATGAGCCAATAGAGAGCTTAGACCTGATTACATTGAGTGTAAAATCACTTCTGTATCTTCAATAGTAACTTTGATATGCGTGTTTGAAATTTTATATAATGTTTTTGTAAAACGTGAGACCAAGGATGTATTACATTGTTTCAACAATGAAAGTGGTTATTTCAAATCTCCACGACGACGACTACAATCATGCACAAATAGATTGTTTACTTTATTGTTATGAGAGTTTCCATGGTAACTAAGCATGTATATTACTCACGGATTAAATTTTTCCAGATGAGCCAATAGAGAGCTTCGACCTGATTACATTGAGTGTAAAATCACTCCTGTATCTTCAATAGTAACTTAGATATGCGAGTTTGAAATCTTATATAATGTTTTTGTAAAACGTGAGGCCAAGGATGTATTACATTGTTTCAACAATCAAAGTGGTTATTTCATATCTCCAGGACGATGACTACAATCATGCACAGATAGATTGTTTACTTTATTGTTATGAGTTTCCATGGTAACTAAGTATACGTATTACACATGGATTAAATTTTTCCAGATGAGCCAATAGAGAGCTTCGACCTGATTACATTGAGTGTAAAATCACTTCTGTATCTTCAATAGTAACTTAGATATGCGAGTTTGAAATCTTATATAATGTTTTTGTAAAACGTGAGACCAAGGATGTATTACATTGTTTCAACAATGAAAGTGGTTATTTCAAATCTCCACGACGACGACTACAATCATGCACAAATAGATTATTTACTTTATTGTTATGAGAGTTTCCATGGTAACTAAGCATGTATATTACACATGGATTAAATTTTTTCAGATGAGCCAATAGAGAGCTTCGACCTGATTACATTGAGTGTAAAATCACTTCTGTATCTTCTATAGTAACGGAGATATGCGAGTTTGAAGCTTTATATAATGTTTTTGAAAACGTGAAGCCTTAGGATGTATTACATTGTTTCAACAATCAAAGTGGTTATTTCAAATCTTCACGACGACGACTACAATCATGCACAGATAGATTGTTTACTTTATTGTTATGAGAGTTTCCATGGTAACTAAGTATACATATTACACATGGATTAAATTTTTCCAGATGAGCCAATAGAGAGCTTCGACCTGATTACATTGAGTGTAAAATCACTTCTGTATCTTCTATAGTAACGGAGATATGCGAGTTTGAAGCTTTATATAATGTTTTTGAAAACGTGAGGCCTTAGGATGTATTACATTGTTTCAACAATCAAAGTGGTTATTTCAAATCTCCACGACGACGACTACAATCATGCACAAATAGATTGTTTACTTTATTGTTATGAAAGTTTCCATGGTAACTAAGCATGAATATTACACATGCAATAAATTTTTTATGTTGAGCCAATAGAGAGCTTCGACCTGATTACATTGAATGTAAAATCACTCCTGTATCTTCAATAGTAACTTAGATATGCGAGTTTGAAATCTTATATAATGTTTTTGTAAAACGTGAGGCCAAGAATGTATTACATTGTTTCAACAATCAAAGTGGTTATTTCATATCTCCAGGACGATGACTACAATCATGCACAGATAGATTGTTTACTTTATTGTTATGAGAGTTTCCATGGTAACTAAGTATACATATTACACATGGATTAAATTTTTCCAGATGAGCCAATAGAGAGCTTCGACCTGATTACATTGAGTGTAAAATCACTTCTGTATCTTCAATAGTAACTTTGATATGCGTGTTTGAAATCTTATGTGGCCGCGGTGGCTCAGTCGGTAACGCGTCTGACTACCATGCTAAAGGTCCCGGGTTCGATCCCCGGCAGGTTCAAATCCGGGAACTTTTCTAACGGTGGAAGCGGCCCCGGCGCCTACCCAGCGTCGAATAACATGGGTACCTGGGGGAAACCCTGGGGGGTGAAGGCGGTCAGGGGCGTGATGCTGATCACATCACCCCCATTAACGACCGGATCAAGAAAGTGTGGGGCGTTACCCCCACACCCCCTATACGCCTTCAAGGCGTGGTGCTATGCACAGGGGAACACTTTACCTTTTATTTTTTTTGTTTGAAATCTTATATAATGTTTTTGTAAAACGTGAGACCAAGGATGTATTACATTGTTTCAACAATGAAAGTGGTTATTTCAAATCTCCACGACGACGACTACAATCATGCACAAATAGATTGTTTACTTTATTGTTATGAGAGTTTCCATGGTAACTAAGCATGTATATTACACATGGAATAAATTTTTCCAGATGAGCCAATAGAGAGCTTAGACCTGATTACATTGAGTGTAAAATCACTTCTGTATCTTCAATAGTAACTTTGATATGCGTGTTTGAAATTTTATATAATGTTTTTGTAAAACGTGAGACCAAGGATGTATTACATTGTTTCAACAATGAAAGTGGTTATTTCAAATCTCCACGACGACGACTACAATCATGCACAAATAGATTGTTTACTTTATTGTTATGAGAGTTTCCATGGTAACTAAGCATGTATATTACTCACGGATTAAATTTTTCCAGATGAGCCAATAGAGAGCTTCGACCTGATTACATTGAGTGTAAAATCACTCCTGTATCTTCAATAGTAACTTAGATATGCGAGTTTGAAATCTTATATAATGTTTTTGTAAAACGTGAGGCCAAGGATGTATTACATTGTTTCAACAATCAAAGTGGTTATTTCATATCTCCAGGACGATGACTACAATCATGCACAGATAGATTGTTTACTTTATTGTTATGAGTTTCCATGGTAACTAAGTATACGTATTACACATGGATTAAATTTTTCCAGATGAGCCAATAGAGAGCTTCGACCTGATTACATTGAGTGTAAAATCACTTCTGTATCTTCAATAGTAACTTAGATATGCGAGTTTGAAATCTTATATAATGTTTTTGTAAAACGTGAGACCAAGGATGTATTACATTGTTTCAACAATGAAAGTGGTTATTTCAAATCTCCACGACGACGACTACAATCATGCACAAATAGATTATTTACTTTATTGTTATGAGAGTTTCCATGGTAACTAAGCATGTATATTACACATGGATTAAATTTTTTCAGATGAGCCAATAGAGAGCTTCGACCTGATTACATTGAGTGTAAAATCACTTCTGTATCTTCTATAGTAACGGAGATATGCGAGTTTGAAGCTTTATATAATGTTTTTGAAAACGTGAAGCCTTAGGATGTATTACATTGTTTCAACAATCAAAGTGGTTATTACAAATCTTCACGACGACGACTACAATCATGCACAGATAGATTGTTTACTTTATTGTTATGAGAGTTTCCATGGTAACTAAGTATACATATTACACATGGATTAAATTTTTCCAGATGAGCCAATAGAGAGCTTCGACCTGATTACATTGAGTGTAAAATCACTTCTGTATCTTCAATAGTAACTTTGATATGCGTGTTTGAAATCTTATGTGGCCGCGGTGGCTCAGTCGGTAACGCGTCTGACTACCATGCTAAAGGTCCCGGGTTCGATCCCCGGCAGGTTCAAATCCGGGAACTTTTCTAACGGTGGAAGCGGCCCCGGCGCCTACCCAGCGTCGAATAACATGGGTACCTGGGGGAAACCCTGGGGGGTGAAGGCGGTCAGGGGCGTGATGCTGATCACATCACCCCCATTAACGACCGGATCAAGAAAGTGTGGGGCGTTACCCCCACACCCCCTATACGCCTTCAAGGCGTGGTGCTATGCACAGGGGAACACTTTACCTTTTTTTTTTTTGTTTGAAATCTTATATAATGTTTTTGTAAAACGTGAGACCAAGGATGTATTACATTGTTTCAACAATGAAAGTGGTTATTTCAAATCTCCACGACGACGACTACAATCATGCACAAATAGATTGTTTACTTTATTGTTATGAGAGTTTCCATGGTAACTAAGCATGTATATTACACATGGAATAAATTTTTCCAGATGAGCCAATAGAGAGCTTCGACCTGATTACATTGAGTGTAAAATCACTCCTGTATCTTCAATAGTAACTTAGATATGCGAGTTTGAAATCTTATATAATGTTTTTGTAAAACGTGAGGCAAAGGATGTATTACATTGTTTCAACAATCAAAGTGGTTATTTCATATCTCCAGGACGATGACTACAATCATGCACAGATAGATTGTTTACTTTATTGTTATGAGAGTTTCCATGGTATCTAAGTATACATATTACACATGGATTAAATTTTTCCAGATGAGCCAATAGAGAGCTTAGACCTGATTACATTGAGTGTAAAATCACTTCTGTATCTTCAATAGTAACTTTGATATGCGTGTTTGAAATTTTATATAATGTTTTTGTAAAACGTGAGACCAAGGATGTATTACATTGTTTCAACAATGAAAGTGGTTATTTCAAATCTCCACGACGACGACTACAATCATGCACAAATAGATTGTTTACTTTATTGTTATGAGAGTTTCCATGGTAACTAAGCATGTATATTACTCACGGATTAAATTTTTCCAGATGAGCCAATAGAGAGCTTCGACCTGATTACATTGAGTGTAAAATCACTCCTGTATCTTCAATAGTAACTTAGATATGCGAGTTTGAAATCTTATATAATGTTTTTGTAAAACGTGAGGCCAAGGATGTATTACATTGTTTCAACAATCAAAGTGGTTATTTCATATCTCCAGGACGATGACTACAATCATGCACAGATAGATTGTTTACTTTATTGTTATGAGTTTCCATGGTAACTAAGTATACGTATTACACATGGATTAAATTTTTCCAGATGAGCCAATAGAGAGCTTCGACCTGATTACATTGAGTGTAAAATCACTTCTGTATCTTCAATAGTAACTTAGATATGCGAGTTTGAAATCTTATATAATGTTTTTGTAAAACGTGAGACCAAGGATGTATTACATTGTTTCAACAATGAAAGTGGTTATTTCAAATCTCCACGACGACGACTACAATCATGCACAAATAGATTATTTACTTTATTGTTATGAGAGTTTCCATGGTAACTAAGCATGTATATTACACATGGATTAAATTTTTTATGTTGAGCCAATAGAGAGCTTCGACCTGATTACATTGAATGTAAAATCACTCCTGTATCTTCAATAGTAACTTAGATATGCGAGTTTGAAATCTTATATAATGTTTTTGTAAAACGTGAGGCCAAGAATGTATTACATTGTTTCAACAATCAAAGTGGTTATTTCATATCTCCAGGACGATGACTACAATCATGCACAGATAGATTGTTTACTTTATTGTTATGAGAGTTTCCATGGTAACTAAGTATACATATTACACATGGATTAAATTTTTTATGTTGAGCCAATAGAGAGCTTAGACCTGATTACATTGAGTGTAAAATCACTTCTGTATCTTCAATAGTAACTTAGATATGCGAGTTTGAAATCTTATATAATGTTTTTGTAAAACGTGAGGCCAAGGATGTATTACATTGTTTCAACAATCAAAGTGGTTATTTCATATCTCCAGGACGATGACTACAATCATGCACAGATAGATTGTTTACTTTATTGTTATGAGTTTCCATGGTAACTAAGTATACGTATTACACATGGATTAAATTTTTCCAGATGAGCCAATAGAGAGCTTCGACCTGATTACATTGAGTGTAAAATCACTTCTGTATCTTCAATAGTAACTTAGATATGCGAGTTTGAAATCTTATATAATGTTTTTGTAAAACGTGAGACCAAGGATGTATTACATTGTTTCAACAATGAAAGTGGTTATTTCAAATCTCCACGACGACGACTACAATCATGCACAAATAGATTATTTACTTTATTGTTATGAGAGTTTCCATGGTAACTAAGCATGTATATTACACATGGATTAAATTTTTTCAGATGAGCCAATAGAGAGCTTCGACCTGATTACATTGAGTGTAAAATCACTTCTGTATCTTCTATAGTAACGGAGATATGCGAGTTTGAAGCTTTATATAATGTTTTTGAAAACGTGAAGCCTTAGGATGTATTACATTGTTTCAACAATCAAAGTGGTTATTTCAAATCTTCACGACGACGACTACAATCATGCACAGATAGATTGTTTACTTTATTGTTATGAGAGTTTCCATGGTAACTAAGTATACATATTACACATGGATTAAATTTTTCCAGATGAGCCAATAGAGAGCTTCGACCTGATTACATTGAGTGTAAAATCACTTCTGTATCTTCTATAGTAACGGAGATATGCGAGTTTGAAGCTTTATATAATGTTTTTGAAAACGTGAGGCCTTAGGATGTATTACATTGTTTCAACAATCAAAGTGGTTATTTCAAATCTCCACGACGACGACTACAATCATGCACAAATAGATTGTTTACTTTATTGTTATGAAAGTTTCCATGGTAACTAAGCATGAATATTACACATGCAATAAATTTTTTATGTTGAGCCAATAGAGAGCTTCGACCTGATTACATTGAATGTAAAATCACTCCTGTATCTTCAATAGTAACTTAGATATGCGAGTTTGAAATCTTATATAATGTTTTTGTAAAACGTGAGGCCAAGAATGTATTACATTGTTTCAACAATCAAAGTGGTTATTTCATATCTCCAGGACGATGACTACAATCATGCACAGATAGATTGTTTACTTTATTGTTATGAGAGTTTCCATGGTAACTAAGTATACATATTACACATGGATTAAATTTTTCCAGATGAGCCAATAGAGAGCTTCGACCTGATTACATTGAGTGTAAAATCACTTCTGTATCTTCAATAGTAACTTAGATATGCGAGTTTGAAATCTTATATAATGTTTTTGTAAAACGTGAGACCAAGGATGTATTACATTGTTTCAACAATGAAAGTGGTTATTTCAAATCTCCACGACGACGACTACAATCATGCACAAATAGATTATTTACTTTATTGTTATGAGAGTTTCCATGGTAACTAAGCATGTATATTACACATGGATTAAATTTTTTCAGATGAGCCAATAGAGAACTTCGACCTGATTACATTGAGTGTAAAATCACTTCTGTATCTTCTATAGTAACGGAGATATGCGAGTTTGAAGCTTTATATAATGTTTTTGAAAACGTGAAGCCTTAGGATGTATTACATTGTTTCAACAATCAAAGTGGTTATTTCAAATCTTCACGACGACGACTACAATCATGCACAGATAGATTGTTTACTTTATTGTTATGAGAGTTTCCATGGTAACTAAGTATACATATTACACATGGATTAAATTTTTCCAGATGAGCCAATAGAGAGCTTCGACCTGATTACATTGAGTGTAAAATCACTTCTGTATCTTCAATAGTAACTTTGATATGCGTGTTTGAAATCTTATGTGGCCGCGGTGGCTCAGTCGGTAACGCGTCTGACTACCATGCTAAAGGTCCCGGGTTCGATCCCCGGCAGGTTCAAATCCGGGAACTTTTCTAACGGTGGAAGCGGCCCCGGCGCCTACCCAGCGTCGAATAACATGGGTACCTGGGGGAAACCCTGGGGGGTGAAGGCGGTCAGGGGCGTGATGCTGATCACATCACCCCCATTAACGACCGGATCAAGAAAGTGTGGGGCGTTACCCCCACACCCCCTATACGCCTTCAAGGCGTGGTGCTATGCACAGGGGAACACTTTACCTTTTATTTTTTTTGTTTGAAATCTTATATAATGTTTTTGTAAAACGTGAGACCAAGGATGTATTACATTGTTTCAACAATGAAAGTGGTTATTTCAAATCTCCACGACGACGACTACAATCATGCACAAATAGATTGTTTACTTTATTGTTATGAGAGTTTCCATGGTAACTAAGCATGTATATTACACATGGAATAAATTTTTCCAGATGAGCCAATAGAGAGCTTAGACCTGATTACATTGAGTGTAAAATCACTTCTGTATCTTCAATAGTAACTTTGATATGCGTGTTTGAAATTTTATATAATGTTTTTGTAAAACGTGAGACCAAGGATGTATTACATTGTTTCAACAATGAAAGTGGTTATTTCAAATCTCCACGACGACGACTACAATCATGCACAAATAGATTGTTTACTTTATTGTTATGAGAGTTTCCATGGTAACTAAGCATGTATATTACACATGGATTAAATTTTTCCAGATGAGCCAATAGAGAGCTTAGACCTGATTACATTGAGTGTAAAATCACTTCTGTATCTTCAATAGTAACTTAGATATGCGAGTTTGAAATCTTATATAATGTTTTTGTAAAACGTGAGGCCAAGGATGTATTACATTGTTTCAACAATCAAAGTGGTTATTTCATATCTCCAGGACGATGACTACAATCATGCACAGATAGATTGTTTACTTTATTGTTATGAGTTTCCATGGTAACTAAGTATACGTATTACACATGGATTAAATTTTTCCAGATGAGCCAATAGAGAGCTTCGACCTGATTACATTGAGTGTAAAATCACTTCTGTATCTTCAATAGTAACTTAGATATGCGAGTTTGAAATCTTATATAATGTTTTTGTAAAACGTGAGACCAAGGATGTATTACATTGTTTCAACAATGAAAGTGGTTATTTCAAATCTCCACGACGACGACTACAATCATGCACAAATAGATTATTTACTTTATTGTTATGAGAGTTTCCATGGTAACTAAGCATGTATATTACACATGGATTAAATTTTTTCAGATGAGCCAATAGAGAGCTTCGACCTGATTACATTGAGTGTAAAATCACTTCTGTATCTTCTATAGTAACGGAGATATGCGAGTTTGAAGCTTTATATAATGTTTTTGAAAACGTGAAGCCTTAGGATGTATTACATTGTTTCAACAATCAAAGTGGTTATTACAAATCTTCACGACGACGACTACAATCATGCACAGATAGATTGTTTACTTTATTGTTATGAGAGTTTCCATGGTAACTAAGTATACATATTACACATGGATTAAATTTTTCCAGATGAGCCAATAGAGAGCTTCGACCTGATTACATTGAGTGTAAAATCACTTCTGTATCTTCAATAGTAACTTTGATATGCGTGTTTGAAATCTTATGTGGCCGCGGTGGCTCAGTCGGTAACGCGTCTGACTACCATGCTAAAGGTCCCGGGTTCGATCCCCGGCAGGTTCAAATCCGGGAACTTTTCTAACGGTGGAAGCGGCCCCGGCGCCTACCCAGCGTCGAATAACATGGGTACCTGGGGGAAACCCTGGGGGGTGAAGGCGGTCAGGGGCGTGATGCTGATCACATCACCCCCATTAACGACCGGATCAAGAAAGTGTGGGGCGTTACCCCCACACCCCCTATACGCCTTCAAGGCGTGGTGCTATGCACAGGGGAACACTTTACCTTTTTTTTTTTTGTTTGAAATCTTATATAATGTTTTTGTAAAACGTGAGACCAAGGATGTATTACATTGTTTCAACAATGAAAGTGGTTATTTCAAATCTCCACGACGACGACTACAATCATGCACAAATAGATTGTTTACTTTATTGTTATGAGAGTTTCCATGGTAACTAAGCATGTATATTACTCACGGATTAAATTTTTCCAGATGAGCCAATAGAGAGCTTCGACCTGATTACATTGAGTGTAAAATCACTCCTGTATCTTCAATAGTAACTTAGATATGCGAGTTTGAAATCTTATATAATGTTTTTGTAAAACGTGAGGCCAAGGATGTATTACATTGTTTCAACAATCAAAGTGGTTATTTCATATCTCCAGGACGATGACTACAATCATGCACAGATAGATTGTTTACTTTATTGTTATGAGTTTCCATGGTAACTAAGTATACGTATTACACATGGATTAAATTTTTCCAGATGAGCCAATAGAGAGCTTCGACCTGATTACATTGAGTGTAAAATCACTTCTGTATCTTCAATAGTAACTTAGATATGCGAGTTTGAAATCTTATATAATGTTTTTGTAAAACGTGAGACCAAGGATGTATTACATTGTTTCAACAATGAAAGTGGTTATTTCAAATCTCCACGACGACGACTACAATCATGCACAAATAGATTATTTACTTTATTGTTATGAGAGTTTCCATGGTAACTAAGCATGTATATTACACATGGATTAAATTTTTTATGTTGAGCCAATAGAGAGCTTCGACCTGATTACATTGAATGTAAAATCACTCCTGTATCTTCAATAGTAACTTAGATATGCGAGTTTGAAATCTTATATAATGTTTTTGTAAAACGTGAGGCCAAGAATGTATTACATTGTTTCAACAATCAAAGTGGTTATTTCATATCTCCAGGACGATGACTACAATCATGCACAGATAGATTGTTTACTTTATTGTTATGAGAGTTTCCATGGTAACTAAGTATACATATTACACATGGATTAAATTTTTCCAGATGAGCCAATAGAGAGCTTCGACCTGATTACATTGAGTGTAAAATCACTTCTGTATCTTCTATAGTAACGGAGATATGCGAGTTTGAAGCTTTATATAATGTTTTTGAAAACGTGAAGCCTTAGGATGTATTACATTGTTTCAACAATCAAAGTGGTTATATCAAATCTTCACGACGACGACTACAATCATGCACAAATAGATTGTTTACTTTATTGTTATGAGAGTTTCCATGGTAACTAAGTATACATATTACACATGGATTAAATTTTTCCAGATGAGCCAATAGAGAGCTTCGACCTGATTACATTGAGTGTAAAATCACTTCTGTATCTTCAATAGTAACTTTGATATGCGTGTTTGAAATCTTATATAATGTTTTTGTAAAACGTGAGGCAAAGGATGTATTACATTGTTTCAACAATCAAAGTGGTTATTTCATATCTCCAGGACGATGACTACAATCATGCACAGATAGATTGTTTACTTTATTGTTATGAGAGTTTCCATGGTAACTAAGTATACATATTACACATGGATTAAATTTTTTCAGATGAGCCAATAGAGAACTTCGACCTGATTACATTGAGTGTAAAATCACTTCTGTATCTTCTATAGTAACGGAGATATGCGAGTTTGAAGCTTTATATAATGTTTTTGAAAACGTGAAGCCTTAGGATGTATTACATTGTTTCAACAATCAAAGTGGTTATTTCAAATCTTCACGACGACGACTACAATCATGCACAGATAGATTGTTTACTTTATTGTTATGAGAGTTTCCATGGTAACTAAGTATACATATTACACATGGATTAAATTTTTCCAGATGAGCCAATAGAGAGCTTCGACCTGATTACATTGAATGTAAAATCACTTCTGTATCTTCAATAGTAACTTTGATATGCGTGTTTGAAATCTTATGTGGCCGCGGTGGCTCAGTCGGTAACGCGTCTGACTACCATGCTAAAGGTCCCGGGTTCGATCCCCGGCAGGTTCAAATCCGGGAACTTTTCTAACGGTGGAAGCGGCCCCGGCGCCTACCCAGCGTCGAATAACATGGGTACCTGGGGGAAACCCTGGGGGGTGAAGGCGGTCAGGGGCGTGATGCTGATCACATCACCCCCATTAACGACCGGATCAAGAAAGTGTGGGGCGTTACCCCCACACCCCCTATACGCCTTCAAGGCGTGGTGCTATGCACAGGGGAACACTTTACCTTTTATTTTTTTTGTTTGAAATCTTATATAATGTTTTTGTAAAACGTGAGACCAAGGATGTATTACATTGTTTCAACAATGAAAGTGGTTATTTCAAATCTCCACGACGACGACTACAATCATGCACAAATAGATTGTTTACTTTATTGTTATGAGAGTTTCCATGGTAACTAAGCATGTATATTACACATGGAATAAATTTTTCCAGATGAGCCAATAGAGAGCTTAGACCTGATTACATTGAGTGTAAAATCACTTCTGTATCTTCAATAGTAACTTTGATATGCGTGTTTGAAATTTTATATAATGTTTTTGTAAAACGTGAGACCAAGGATGTATTACATTGTTTCAACAATGAAAGTGGTTATTTCAAATCTCCACGACGACGACTACAATCATGCACAAATAGATTGTTTACTTTATTGTTATGAGAGTTTCCATGGTAACTAAGCATGTATATTACTCACGGATTAAATTTTTCCAGATGAGCCAATAGAGAGCTTCGACCTGATTACATTGAGTGTAAAATCACTCCTGTATCTTCAATAGTAACTTAGATATGCGAGTTTGAAATCTTATATAATGTTTTTGTAAAACGTGAGGCCAAGGATGTATTACATTGTTTCAACAATCAAAGTGGTTATTTCATATCTCCAGGACGATGACTACAATCATGCACAGATAGATTGTTTACTTTATTGTTATGAGTTTCCATGGTAACTAAGTATACGTATTACACATGGATTAAATTTTTCCAGATGAGCCAATAGAGAGCTTCGACCTGATTACATTGAGTGTAAAATCACTTCTGTATCTTCAATAGTAACTTAGATATGCGAGTTTGAAATCTTATATAATGTTTTTGTAAAACGTGAGACCAAGGATGTATTACATTGTTTCAACAATGAAAGTGGTTATTTCAAATCTCCACGACGACGACTACAATCATGCACAAATAGATTATTTACTTTATTGTTATGAGAGTTTCCATGGTAACTAAGCATGTATATTACACATGGATTAAATTTTTTCAGATGAGCCAATAGAGAGCTTCGACCTGATTACATTGAGTGTAAAATCACTTCTGTATCTTCTATAGTAACGGAGATATGCGAGTTTGAAGCTTTATATAATGTTTTTGAAAACGTGAAGCCTTAGGATGTATTACATTGTTTCAACAATCAAAGTGGTTATTACAAATCTTCACGACGACGACTACAATCATGCACAGATAGATTGTTTACTTTATTGTTATGAGAGTTTCCATGGTAACTAAGTATACATATTACACATGGATTAAATTTTTCCAGATGAGCCAATAGAGAGCTTCGACCTGATTACATTGAATGTAAAATCACTTCTGTATCTTCAATAGTAACTTTGATATGCGTGTTTGAAATCTTATGTGGCCGCGGTGGCTCAGTCGGTAACGCGTCTGACTACCATGCTAAAGGTCCCGGGTTCGATCCCCGGCAGGTTCAAATCCGGGAACTTTTCTAACGGTGGAAGCGGCCCCGGCGCCTACCCAGCGTCGAATAACATGGGTACCTGGGGGAAACCCTGGGGGGTGAAGGCGGTCAGGGGCGTGATGCTGATCACATCACCCCCATTAACGACCGGATCAAGAAAGTGTGGGGCGTTACCCCCACACCCCCTATACGCCTTCAAGGCGTGGTGCTATGCACAGGGGAACACTTTACCTTTTATTTTTTTTGTTTGAAATCTTATATAATGTTTTTGTAAAACGTGAGACCAAGGATGTATTACATTGTTTCAACAATGAAAGTGGTTATTTCAAATCTCCACGACGACGACTACAATCATGCACAAATAGATTGTTTACTTTATTGTTATGAGAGTTTCCATGGTAACTAAGCATGTATATTACACATGGAATAAATTTTTCCAGATGAGCCAATAGAGAGCTTAGACCTGATTACATTGAGTGTAAAATCACTTCTGTATCTTCAATAGTAACTTTGATATGCGTGTTTGAAATTTTATATAATGTTTTTGTAAAACGTGAGACCAAGGATGTATTACATTGTTTCAACAATGAAAGTGGTTATTTCAAATCTCCACGACGACGACTACAATCATGCACAAATAGATTGTTTACTTTATTGTTATGAGAGTTTCCATGGTAACTAAGCATGTATATTACTCACGGATTAAATTTTTCCAGATGAGCCAATAGAGAGCTTCGACCTGATTACATTGAGTGTAAAATCACTCCTGTATCTTCAATAGTAACTTAGATATGCGAGTTTGAAATCTTATATAATGTTTTTGTAAAACGTGAGGCCAAGGATGTATTACATTGTTTCAACAATCAAAGTGGTTATTTCATATCTCCAGGACGATGACTACAATCATGCACAGATAGATTGTTTACTTTATTGTTATGAGTTTCCATGGTAACTAAGTATACGTATTACACATGGATTAAATTTTTCCAGATGAGCCAATAGAGAGCTTCGACCTGATTACATTGAGTGTAAAATCACTTCTGTATCTTCAATAGTAACTTAGATATGCGAGTTTGAAATCTTATATAATGTTTTTGTAAAACGTGAGACCAAGGATGTATTACATTGTTTCAACAATGAAAGTGGTTATTTCAAATCTCCACGACGACGACTACAATCATGCACAAATAGATTATTTACTTTATTGTTATGAGAGTTTCCATGGTAACTAAGCATGTATATTACACATGGATTAAATTTTTTCAGATGAGCCAATAGAGAGCTTCGACCTGATTACATTGAGTGTAAAATCACTTCTGTATCTTCTATAGTAACGGAGATATGCGAGTTTGAAGCTTTATATAATGTTTTTGAAAACGTGAAGCCTTAGGATGTATTACATTGTTTCAACAATCAAAGTGGTTATTACAAATCTTCACGACGACGACTACAATCATGCACAGATAGATTGTTTACTTTATTGTTATGAGAGTTTCCATGGTAACTAAGTATACATATTACACATGGATTAAATTTTTCCAGATGAGCCAATAGAGAGCTTCGACCTGATTACATTGAATGTAAAATCACTTCTGTATCTTCAATAGTAACTTTGATATGCGTGTTTGAAATCTTATGTGGCCGCGGTGGCTCAGTCGGTAACGCGTCTGACTACCATGCTAAAGGTCCCGGGTTCGATCCCCGGCAGGTTCAAATCCGGGAACTTTTCTAACGGTGGAAGCGGCCCCGGCGCCTACCCAGCGTCGAATAACATGGGTACCTGGGGGAAACCCTGGGGGGTGAAGGCGGTCAGGGGCGTGATGCTGATCACATCACCCCCATTAACGACCGGATCAAGAAAGTGTGGGGCGTTACCCCCACACCCCCTATACGCCTTCAAGGCGTGGTGCTATGCACAGGGGAACACTTTACCTTTTATTTTTTTTGTTTGAAATCTTATATAATGTTTTTGTAAAACGTGAGACCAAGGATGTATTACATTGTTTCAACAATGAAAGTGGTTATTTCAAATCTCCACGACGACGACTACAATCATGCACAAATAGATTGTTTACTTTATTGTTATGAGAGTTTCCATGGTAACTAAGCATGTATATTACACATGGAATAAATTTTTCCAGATGAGCCAATAGAGAGCTTAGACCTGATTACATTGAGTGTAAAATCACTTCTGTATCTTCAATAGTAACTTTGATATGCGTGTTTGAAATTTTATATAATGTTTTTGTAAAACGTGAGACCAAGGATGTATTACATTGTTTCAACAATGAAAGTGGTTATTTCAAATCTCCACGACGACGACTACAATCATGCACAAATAGATTGTTTACTTTATTGTTATGAGAGTTTCCATGGTAACTAAGCATGTATATTACTCACGGATTAAATTTTTCCAGATGAGCCAATAGAGAGCTTCGACCTGATTACATTGAGTGTAAAATCACTCCTGTATCTTCAATAGTAACTTAGATATGCGAGTTTGAAATCTTATATAATGTTTTTGTAAAACGTGAGGCCAAGGATGTATTACATTGTTTCAACAATCAAAGTGGTTATTTCATATCTCCAGGACGATGACTACAATCATGCACAGATAGATTGTTTACTTTATTGTTATGAGTTTCCATGGTAACTAAGTATACGTATTACACATGGATTAAATTTTTCCAGATGAGCCAATAGAGAGCTTCGACCTGATTACATTGAGTGTAAAATCACTTCTGTATCTTCAATAGTAACTTAGATATGCGAGTTTGAAATCTTATATAATGTTTTTGTAAAACGTGAGACCAAGGATGTATTACATTGTTTCAACAATGAAAGTGGTTATTTCAAATCTCCACGACGACGACTACAATCATGCACAAATAGATTATTTACTTTATTGTTATGAGAGTTTCCATGGTAACTAAGCATGTATATTACACATGGATTAAATTTTTTCAGATGAGCCAATAGAGAGCTTCGACCTGATTACATTGAGTGTAAAATCACTTCTGTATCTTCTATAGTAACGGAGATATGCGAGTTTGAAGCTTTATATAATGTTTTTGAAAACGTGAAGCCTTAGGATGTATTACATTGTTTCAACAATCAAAGTGGTTATTACAAATCTTCACGACGACGACTACAATCATGCACAGATAGATTGTTTACTTTATTGTTATGAGAGTTTCCATGGTAACTAAGTATACATATTACACATGGATTAAATTTTTCCAGATGAGCCAATAGAGAGCTTCGACCTGATTACATTGAGTGTAAAATCACTTCTGTATCTTCAATAGTAACTTTGATATGCGTGTTTGAAATCTTATGTGGCCGCGGTGGCTCAGTCGGTAACGCGTCTGACTACCATGCTAAAGGTCCCGGGTTCGATCCCCGGCAGGTTCAAATCCGGGAACTTTTCTAACGGTGGAAGCGGCCCCGGCGCCTACCCAGCGTCGAATAACATGGGTACCTGGGGGAAACCCTGGGGGGTGAAGGCGGTCAGGGGCGTGATGCTGATCACATCACCCCCATTAACGACCGGATCAAGAAAGTGTGGGGCGTTACCCCCACACCCCCTATACGCCTTCAAGGCGTGGTGCTATGCACAGGGGAACACTTTACCTTTTTTTTTTTGTTTGAAATCTTATATAATGTTTTTGTAAAACGTGAGACCAAGGATGTATTACATTGTTTCAACAATGAAAGTGGTTATTTCAAATCTCCACGACGACGACTACAATCATGCACAAATAGATTGTTTACTTTATTGTTATGAGAGTTTCCATGGTAACTAAGCATGTATATTACACATGGAATAAATTTTTCCAGATGAGCCAATAGAGAGCTTCGACCTGATTACATTGAGTGTAAAATCACTCCTGTATCTTCAATAGTAACTTAGATATGCGAGTTTGAAATCTTATATAATGTTTTTGTAAAACGTGAGGCAAAGGATGTATTACATTGTTTCAACAATCAAAGTGGTTATTTCATATCTCCAGGACGATGACTACAATCATGCACAGATAGATTGTTTACTTTATTGTTATGAGAGTTTCCATGGTATCTAAGTATACATATTACACATGGATTAAATTTTTCCAGATGAGCCAATAGAGAGCTTCGACCTGATTACATTGAGTGTAAAATCACTTCTGTATCTTCAATAGTAACTTTGATATGCGTGTTTGAAATCTTATGTGGCCGCGGTGGCTCAGTCGGTAACGCGTCTGACTACCATGCTAAAGGTCCCGGGTTCGATCCCCGGCAGGTTCAAATCCGGGAACTTTTCTAACGGTGGAAGCGGCCCCGGCGCCTACCCAGCGTCGAATAACATGGGTACCTGGGGGAAACCCTGGGGGGTGAAGGCGGTCAGGGGCGTGATGCTGATCACATCACCCCCATTAACGACCGGATCAAGAAAGTGTGGGGCGTTACCCCCACACCCCCTATACGCCTTCAAGGCGTGGTGCTATGCACAGGGGAACACTTTACCTTTTATTTTTTTTGTTTGAAATCTTATATAATGTTTTTGTAAAACGTGAGACCAAGGATGTATTACATTGTTTCAACAATGAAAGTGGTTATTTCAAATCTCCACGACGACGACTACAATCATGCACAAATAGATTGTTTACTTTATTGTTATGAGAGTTTCCATGGTAACTAAGCATGTATATTACACATGGAATAAATTTTTCCAGATGAGCCAATAGAGAGCTTAGACCTGATTACATTGAGTGTAAAATCACTTCTGTATCTTCAATAGTAACTTTGATATGCGTGTTTGAAATTTTATATAATGTTTTTGTAAAACGTGAGACCAAGGATGTATTACATTGTTTCAACAATGAAAGTGGTTATTTCAAATCTCCACGACGACGACTACAATCATGCACAAATAGATTGTTTACTTTATTGTTATGAGAGTTTCCATGGTAACTAAGCATGTATATTACTCACGGATTAAATTTTTCCAGATGAGCCAATAGAGAGCTTCGACCTGATTACATTGAGTGTAAAATCACTCCTGTATCTTCAATAGTAACTTAGATATGCGAGTTTGAAATCTTATATAATGTTTTTGTAAAACGTGAGGCCAAGGATGTATTACATTGTTTCAACAATCAAAGTGGTTATTTCATATCTCCAGGACGATGACTACAATCATGCACAGATAGATTGTTTACTTTATTGTTATGAGTTTCCATGGTAACTAAGTATACGTATTACACATGGATTAAATTTTTCCAGATGAGCCAATAGAGAGCTTCGACCTGATTACATTGAGTGTAAAATCACTTCTGTATCTTCAATAGTAACTTAGATATGCGAGTTTGAAATCTTATATAATGTTTTTGTAAAACGTGAGACCAAGGATGTATTACATTGTTTCAACAATGAAAGTGGTTATTTCAAATCTCCACGACGACGACTACAATCATGCACAAATAGATTGTTTACTTTATTGTTATGAGAGTTTCCATGGTAACTAAGCATGTATATTACACATGGATTAAATTTTTTCAGATGAGCCAATAGAGAGCTTCGACCTGATTACATTGAGTGTAAAATCACTTCTGTATCTTCTATAGTAACGGAGATATGCGAGTTTGAAGCTTTATATAATGTTTTTGAAAACGTGAAGCCTTAGGATGTATTACATTGTTTCAACAATCAAAGTGGTTATTACAAATCTTCACGACGACGACTACAATCATGCACAGATAGATTGTTTACTTTATTGTTATGAGAGTTTCCATGGTAACTAAATATACATATTACACATGGATTAAATTTTTCCAGATGAGCCAATAGAGAGCTTCGACCTGATTACATTGAGTGTAAAATCACTTCTGTATCTTCAATAGTAACTTTGATATGCGTGTTTGAAATCTTATGTGGCCGCGGTGGCTCAGTCGGTAACGCGTCTGACTACCATGCTAAAGGTCCCGGGTTCGATCCCCGGCAGGTTCAAATCCGGGAACTTTTCTAACGGTGGAAGCGGCCCCGGCGCCTACCCAGCGTCGAATAACATGGGTACCTGGGGGAAACCCTGGGGGGTGAAGGCGGTCAGGGGCGTGATGCTGATCACATCACCCCCATTAACGACCGGATCAAGAAAGTGTGGGGCGTTACCCCCACACCCCCTATACGCCTTCAAGGCGTGGTGCTATGCACAGGGGAACACTTTACCTTTTTTTTTTTGTTTGAAATCTTATATAATGTTTTTGTAAAACGTGAGACCAAGGATGTATTACATTGTTTCAACAATGAAAGTGGTTATTTCAAATCTCCACGACGACGACTACAATCATGCACAAATAGATTGTTTACTTTATTGTTATGAGAGTTTCCATGGTAACTAAGCATGTATATTACACATGGAATAAATTTTTCCAGATGAGCCAATAGAGAGCTTCGACCTGATTACATTGAGTGTAAAATCACTCCTGTATCTTCAATAGTAACTTAGATATGCGAGTTTGAAATCTTATATAATGTTTTTGTAAAACGTGAGGCAAAGGATGTATTACATTGTTTCAACAATCAAAGTGGTTATTTCATATCTCCAGGACGATGACTACAATCATGCACAGATAGATTGTTTACTTTATTGTTATGAGAGTTTCCATGGTATCTAAGTATACATATTACACATGGATTAAATTTTTCCAGATGAGCCAATAGAGAGCTTAGACCTGATTACATTGAGTGTAAAATCACTTCTGTATCTTCAATAGTAACTTTGATATGCGTGTTTGAAATTTTATATAATGTTTTTGTAAAACGTGAGACCAAGGATGTATTACATTGTTTCAACAATGAAAGTGGTTATTTCAAATCTCCACGACGACGACTACAATCATGCACAAATAGATTGTTTACTTTATTGTTATGAGAGTTTCCATGGTAACTAAGCATGTATATTACTCACGGATTAAATTTTTCCAGATGAGCCAATAGAGAGCTTCGACCTGATTACATTGAGTGTAAAATCACTCCTGTATCTTCAATAGTAACTTAGATATGCGAGTTTGAAATCTTATATAATGTTTTTGTAAAACGTGAGGCCAAGGATGTATTACATTGTTTCAACAATCAAAGTGGTTATTTCATATCTCCAGGACGATGACTACAATCATGCACAGATAGATTGTTTACTTTATTGTTATGAGTTTCCATGGTAACTAAGTATACGTATTACACATGGATTAAATTTTTCCAGATGAGCCAATAGAGAGCTTCGACCTGATTACATTGAGTGTAAAATCACTTCTGTATCTTCAATAGTAACTTAGATATGCGAGTTTGAAATCTTATATAATGTTTTTGTAAAACGTGAGACCAAGGATGTATTACATTGTTTCAACAATGAAAGTGGTTATTTCAAATCTCCACGACGACGACTACAATCATGCACAAATAGATTATTTACTTTATTGTTATGAGAGTTTCCATGGTAACTAAGCATGTATATTACACATGGATTAAATTTTTTATGTTGAGCCAATAGAGAGCTTCGACCTGATTACATTGAATGTAAAATCACTCCTGTATCTTCAATAGTAACTTAGATATGCGAGTTTGAAATCTTATATAATGTTTTTGTAAAACGTGAGGCCAAGAATGTATTACATTGTTTCAACAATCAAAGTGGTTATTTCATATCTCCAGGACGATGACTACAATCATGCACAGATAGATTGTTTACTTTATTGTTATGAGAGTTTCCATGGTAACTAAGTATACATATTACACATGGATTAAATTTTTCCAGATGAGCCAATAGAGAGCTTCGACCTGATTACATTGAGTGTAAAATCACTTCTGTATCTTCTATAGTAACGGAGATATGCGAGTTTGAAGCTTTATATAATGTTTTTGAAAACGTGAAGCCTTAGGATGTATTACATTGTTTCAACAATCAAAGTGGTTATATCAAATCTTCACGACGACGACTACAATCATGCACAAATAGATTGTTTACTTTATTGTTATGAGAGTTTCCATGGTAACTAAGTATACATATTACACATGGATTAAATTTTTCCAGATGAGCCAATAGAGAGCTTCGACCTGATTACATTGAGTGTAAAATCACTTCTGTATCTTCAATAGTAACTTTGATATGCGTGTTTGAAATCTTATATAATGTTTTTGTAAAACGTGAGGCAAAGGATGTATTACATTGTTTCAACAATCAAAGTGGTTATTTCATATCTCCAGGACGATGACTACAATCATGCACAGATAGATTGTTTACTTTATTGTTATGAGAGTTTCCATGGTAACTAAGTATACATATTACACATGGATTAAATTTTTCCAGATGAGCCAATAGAGAGCTTCGACCTGATTACATTGAGTGTAAAATCACTTCTGTATCTTCTATAGTAACGGAGATATGCGAGTTTGAAGCTCTATATAATGTTTTTGAAAACGTGAAGACTTAGGATGTATTACATTGTTTCAACAATCAAAGTTGTTATTTCAAATCTTCACGACGACGACTACAATCATGCACAGATAGATTGTTTACTTCATTGTTATGAAAGTTTCCATGGTAACTAAACATGAATATTACACATGGAATATTTTTTTTATGTTGAGCCAATAGAGAGCTTCGACCTGATTACATTGAGTGTAAAATCACTCCTGTATCTTCAATAGTAACTTAGATATGCGAGTTTGAAATCTTATATAATGTTTTTGTAAAACGTGAGGCCAAGGATGTATTACATTGTTTCAACAATCAAAGTGGTTATTTCATATCTCCAGGACGATGACTACAATCATGCACAGATAGATTGTTTACGTTATTGTAATGAGAGTTTCCATGGTAACTAAGTATACATATTACACATGGATTAAAGTTTTCCAGATGAGCCAATAGAGAGCTTCGACCTGATTACATTGAGTGTAAAATCACTTCTGTATCTTCAATAGTAACTTTGATATGCGTGTTTGAAATCTTATATAATGTTTTTGTAAAACGTGCGACCAAGGATGTATTACATTGTTTCAACAATGAAAGTGGTTATTTCAAATCTCCACGACGACGACTACAATCATGCACAAATAGATTGTTTACTTTATTGTTATGAGAGTTTCCATGGTAACTAAGCATGTATATTACACATGGATTAAATTTTTTCAGATGAGCCAATAGAGAGCTTCGACCTGATTACATTGAGTGTAAAATCACTTCTGTATCTTCTATAGTAACGGAGATATGCGAGTTTGAAGCTTTATATAATGTTTTTGAAAACGTGAAGCCTTAGGATGTATTACATTGTTTCAACAATCAAAGTGGTTATTTCAAATCTTCACGACGACGACTACAATCATGCACAGATAGATTGTTTACTTTATTGTTATGAGAGTTTCCATGGTAACTAAGTATACATATTACACATGGATTAAATTTTTCCAGATGAGCCAATAGAGAGCTTCGACCTGATTACATTGAGTGTAAAATCACTTCTGTATCTTCAATAGTAACTTTGATATGCGTGTTTGAAATCTTATGTGGCCGCGGTGGCTCAGTCGGTAACGCGTCTGACTACCATGCTAAAGGTCCCGGGTTCGATCCCCGGCAGGTTCAAATCCGGGAACTTTTCTAACGGTGGAAGCGGCCCCGGCGCCTACCCAGCGTCGAATAACATGGGTACCTGGGGGAAACCCTGGGGGGTAAAGGCGGTCAGGGGCGTGATGCTGATCACATCACCCCCATTAACGACCGGATCAAGAAAGTGTGGGGCGTTAACCCACACCCCCTATACGCCTTCAAGGCGTGGTGCTATGCACAGGGGAACACTTTACCTTTTTTTTTTTTGTTTGAAATCTTATATAATGTTTTTGTAAAACGTGAGACCAAGGATGTATTACATTGTTTCAACAATCAAAGTGGTTATTTCATATCTCCAGGACGATGACTACAATCATGCACAGATAGATTGTTTACGTTATTGTAATGAGAGTTTCCATGGTAACTAAGTATACATATTACACATGGATTAAAGTTTTCCAGATGAGCCAATAGAGAGCTTCGAACTGATTACATTGAGTGTAAAATCACTTCTGTATCTTCTATAGTAACGGAGATATGCGAGTTTGAAGCTTTATATAATGTTTTTGAAAACGTGAGGCCTTAGGATGTATTACATTGTTTCAACAATGAAAGTGGTTATTTCAAATCTCCACGACGACGACTACAATAATGCACAAATAGATTGTTTACTTTATTGTTATGAAAGTTTCCATGGTAACTAAGCATGAATATTACACATGGATTAAATTTTTCCAGATGAGCCAATAGAGAGCTTCGACCTGATTACATTGAGTGTAAAATCACTTCTGTATCTTCAATAGTAACTTACATATGCGAGTTTGAAATCTTATATAATGTTTTTGTAAAACGTGAGGCCAAGGATGTATTACATTGTTTCAACAATCAAAGTGGTTATTTCATATCTCCAGGACGATGACTACAATCATGCACAGATAGATTGTTTACTTTATTGTTATGAGAGTTTCCATGGTAACTAAGCATGTATATTACACATGGAATAAATTTTTCCAGATGAGCCAATAGAGAGCTTCGACCTGATTACATTGAGTGTAAAATCACTCCTATATCTTCAATAGTAACTTAGATATGCGAGTTTGAAATCTTATATAATGTTTTTGTAAAACGTGAGGCAAAGGATGTATTACATTGTTTCAACAATCAAAGTGGTTATTTCATATCTCCAGGACGATGACTACAATCATGCACAGATAGATTGTTTACTTTATTGTTATGAGAGTTTCCATGGTAACTAAGTATACATATTACACATGGATTAAATTTTTCCAGATGAGCCAATAGAGAGCTTCGACCTGATTACATTGAGTGTAAAATCACTCCTGTATCTTCAATAGTAACTTAGATATGCGAGTTTGAAATCTTATATAATGTTTTTGTAAAACATGAGGCCAAGGATGTATTACATTGTTTCAACAATCAAAGTGGTTATTTCATATCTCCAGGACGATGACTACAATCATGCACAGATAGATTGTTTACTTTATTGTTATGAGAGTTTCCATGGTATCTAAGTATACATATTACACATGGATTAAATTTTTCCAGATGAGCCAATAGAGAGCTTCGACCTGATTACATTGAGTGTAAAATCACTTCTGTATCTTCAATAGTAACTTTGATATGCGTGTTTGAAATCTTATGTGGCCGCGGTGGCTCAGTCGGTAACGCGTCTGACTACCATGCTAAAGGTCCCGGGTTCGATCCCCGGCAGGTTCAAATCCGGGAACTTTTCTAACGGTGGAAGCGGCCCCGGCGCCTACCCAGCGTCGAATAACATGGGTACCTGGGGGAAACCCTGGGGGGTGAAGGCGGTCAGGGGCGTGATGCTGATCACATCACCCCCATTAACGACCGGATCAAGAAAGTGTGGGGCGTTACCCCCACACCCCCTATACGCCTTCAAGGCGTGGTGCTATGCACAGGGGAACACTTTACCTTTTTTTCTTTTTGTTTGAAATCTTATATAATGTTTTTGTAAAACGTGAGACCAAGGATGTATTACATTGTTTCAACAATGAAAGTGGTTATTTCAAATCTCCACGACGACGACTACAATCATGCACAAATAGATTGTTTACTTTATTGTTATGAGAGTTTCCATGGTAACTAAGCATGTATATTACACATGGAATAAATTTTTCCAGATGAGCCAATAGAGAGCTTCGACCTGATTACATTGAGTGTAAAATCACTCCTGTATCTTCAATAGTAACTTAGATATGCGAGTTTGAAATCTTATATAATGTTTTTGTAAAACGTGAGGCAAAGGATGTATTACATTGTTTCAACAATCAAAGTGGTTATTTCATATCTCCAGGACGATGACTACAATCATGCACAGATAGATTGTTTACTTTATTGTTATGAGAGTTTCCATGGTATCTAAGTATACATATTACACATGGATTAAATTTTTCCAGATGAGCCAATAGAGAGCTTAGACCTGATTACATTGAGTGTAAAATCACTTCTGTATCTTCAATAGTAACTTTGATATGCGTGTTTGAAATTTTATATAATGTTTTTGTAAAACGTGAGACCAAGGATGTATTACATTGTTTCAACAATGAAAGTGGTTATTTCAAATCTCCACGACGACGACTACAATCATGCACAAATAGATTGTTTACTTTATTGTTATGAGAGTTTCCATGGTAACTAAGCATGTATATTACTCACGGATTAAATTTTTCCAGATGAGCCAATAGAGAGCTTCGACCTGATTACATTGAGTGTAAAATCACTCCTGTATCTTCAATAGTAACTTAGATATGCGAGTTTGAAATCTTATATAATGTTTTTGTAAAACGTGAGGCCAAGGATGTATTACATTGTTTCAACAATCAAAGTGGTTATTTCATATCTCCAGGACGATGACTACAATCATGCACAGATAGATTGTTTACTTTATTGTTATGAGTTTCCATGGTAACTAAGTATACGTATTACACATGGATTAAATTTTTCCAGATGAGCCAATAGAGAGCTTCGACCTGATTACATTGAGTGTAAAATCACTTCTGTATCTTCAATAGTAACTTAGATATGCGAGTTTGAAATCTTATATAATGTTTTTGTAAAACGTGAGACCAAGGATGTATTACATTGTTTCAACAATGAAAGTGGTTATTTCAAATCTCCACGACGACGACTACAATCATGCACAAATAGATTATTTACTTTATTGTTATGAGAGTTTCCATGGTAACTAAGCATGTATATTACACATGGATTAAATTTTTTATGTTGAGCCAATAGAGAGCTTCGACCTGATTACATTGAATGTAAAATCACTCCTGTATCTTCAATAGTAACTTAGATATGCGAGTTTGAAATCTTATATAATGTTTTTGTAAAACGTGAGGCCAAGAATGTATTACATTGTTTCAACAATCAAAGTGGTTATTTCATATCTCCAGGACGATGACTACAATCATGCACAGATAGATTGTTTACTTTATTGTTATGAGAGTTTCCATGGTAACTAAGTATACATATTACACATGGATTAAATTTTTCCAGATGAGCCAATAGAGAGCTTCGACCTGATTACATTGAGTGTAAAATCACTTCTGTATCTTCTATAGTAACGGAGATATGCGAGTTTGAAGCTTTATATAATGTTTTTGAAAACGTGAAGCCTTAGGATGTATTACATTGTTTCAACAATCAAAGTGGTTATATCAAATCTTCACGACGACGACTACAATCATGCACAAATAGATTGTTTACTTTATTGTTATGAGAGTTTCCATGGTAACTAAGTATACATATTACACATGGATTAAATTTTTCCAGATGAGCCAATAGAGAGCTTCGACCTGATTACATTGAGTGTAAAATCACTTCTGTATCTTCAATAGTAACTTTGATATGCGTGTTTGAAATCTTATATAATGTTTTTGTAAAACGTGAGGCAAAGGATGTATTACATTGTTTCAACAATCAAAGTGGTTATTTCATATCTCCAGGACGATGACTACAATCATGCACAGATAGATTGTTTACTTTATTGTTATGAGAGTTTCCATGGTAACTAAGTATACATATTACACATGGATTAAATTTTTCCAGATGAGCCAATAGAGAGCTTCGACCTGATTACATTGAGTGTAAAATCACTTCTGTATCTTCTATAGTAACGGAGATATGCGAGTTTGAAGCTTTATATAATGTTTTTGAAAACGTGAAGACTTAGGATGTATTACATTGTTTCAACAATCAAAGTGGTTATTTCAAATCTTCACGACGATGACTACAATCATGCACAGATAGATTGTTTACTTCATTGTTATGAAAGTTTCCATGGTAACTAAACATGAATATTACACATGGAATATTTTTTTTATGTTGAGCCAATAGAGAGCTTCGACCTGATTACATTGAGTGTAAAATCACTCCTGTATCTTCAATAGTAACTTAGATATGCGAGTTTGAAATCTTATATAATGTTTTTGTAAAACGTGAGGCCAAGGATGTATTACATTGTTTCAACAATCAAAGTGGTTATTTCATATCTCCAGGACGATGACTACAATCATGCACAGATAGATTGCTTTACGTTATTGTAATGAGAGTTTCCATGGTAACTAAGTATACATATTACACATGGATTAAAGTTTTCCAGATGAGCCAATAGAGAGCTTCGACCTGATTACATTGAGTGTAAAATCACTTCTGTATCTTCAATAGTAACTTTGATATGCGTGTTTGAAATCTTATATAATGTTTTTGTAAAACGTGCGACCAAGGATGTATTACATTGTTTCAACAATGAAAGTGGTTATTTCAAATCTCCACGACGACGACTACAATCATGCACAAATAGATTGTTTACTTTATTGTTATGAGAGTTTCCATGGTAACTAAGCATGTATATTACACATGGATTAAATTTTTTCAGATGAGCCAATAGAGAGCTTCGACCTGATTACATTGAGTGTAAAATCACTTCTGTATCTTCTATAGTAACGGAGATATGCGAGTTTGAAGCTTTATATAATGTTTTTGAAAACGTGAAGCCTTAGGATGTATTACATTGTTTCAACAATCAAAGTGGTTATTTCAAATCTTCACGACGACGACTACAATCATGCACAGATAGATTGTTTACTTTATTGTTATGAGAGTTTCCATGGTAACTAAGTATACATATTACACATGGATTAAATTTTTCCAGATGAGCCAATAGAGAGCTTCGACCTGATTACATTGAGTGTAAAATCACTTCTGTATCTTCAATAGTAACTTTGATATGCGTGTTTGAAATCTTATGTGGCCGCGGTGGCTCAGTCGGTAACGCGTCTGACTACCATGCTAAAGGTCCCGGGTTCGATCCCCGGCAGGTTCAAATCCGGGAACTTTTCTAACGGTGGAAGCGGCCCCGGCGCCCTACCCAGCGTCGAATAACATGGGTACCTGGGGGAAACCCTGGGGGGTAAAGGCGGTCAGGGGCGTGATGCTGATCACATCACCCCCATTAACGACCGGATCAAGAAAGTGTGGGGCGTTAACCCACACCCCCTATACGCCTTCAAGGCGTGGTGCTATGCACAGGGGAACACTTTACCTTTTTTTTTTTTTGTTTGAAATCTTATATAATGTTTTTGTAAAACGTGAGACCAAGGATGTATTACATTGTTTCAACAATGAAAGTGGTTATTTCAAATCTCCACGACGACGACTACAATCATGCACAAATAGATTGTTTACTTTATTGTTATGAGAGTTTCCATGGTAACTAAGCATGTATATTACACATGGATTAAATTTTTCCAGATGAGCCAATAGAGAGCTTCGAACTGATTACATTGAGTGTAAAATCACTTCTGTATCTTCTATAGTAACGGAGATATGCGAGTTTGAAGCTTTATATAATGTTTTTGAAAACGTGAGGCCTTAGGATGTATTACATTGTTTCAACAATGAAAGTGGTTATTTCAAATCTCCACGACGACGACTACAATAATGCACAAATAGATTGTTTACTTTATTGTTATGAAAGTTTCCATGGTAACTAAGCATGAATATTACACATGGATTAAATTTTTCCAGATGAGCCAATAGAGAGCTTCGACCTGATTACATTGAGTGTAAAATCACTTCTGTATCTTCAATAGTAACTTACATATGCGAGTTTGAAATCTTATATAATGTTTTTGTAAAACGTGAGGCCAAGGATGTATTACATTGTTTCAACAATCAAAGTGGTTATTTCATATCTCCAGGACGATGACTACAATCATGCACAGATAGATTGTTTACTTTATTGTTATGAGAGTTTCCATGGTAACTAAGCATGTATATTACACATGGAATAAATTTTTCCAGATGAGCCAATAGAGAGCTTCGACCTGATTACATTGAGTGTAAAATCACTCCTATATCTTCAATAGTAACTTAGATATGCGAGTTTGAAATCTTATATAATGTTTTTGTAAAACGTGAGGCAAAGGATGTATTACATTGTTTCAACAATCAAAGTGGTTATTTCATATCTCCAGGACGATGACTACAATCATGCACAGATAGATTGTTTACTTTATTGTTATGAGAGTTTCCATGGTAACTAAGTATACATATTACACATGGATTAAATTTTTCCAGATGAGCCAATAGAGAGCTTCGACCTGATTACATTGAGTGTAAAATCACTCCTGTATCTTCAATAGTAACTTAGATATGCGAGTTTGAAATCTTATATAATGTTTTTGTAAAACGTGAGGCCAAGGATGTATTACATTGTTTCAACAATCAAAGTGGTTATTTCATATCTCCAGGACGATGACTACAATCATGCACAGATAGATTGTTTACTTTATTGTAATGAGAGTTTCCATGGTATCTAAGTATACATATTACACATGGATTAAATTTTTCCAGATGAGCCAATCGAGAGCTTCGACCTGATTACATTGAGTGTAAAATCACTCCTGTATCTTCAATAGTAACTTAGATATGCGAGTTTGAAATCTTATATAATGTTTTTGTAAAACGTGAGGCAAAGGATGTATTACATTGTTTCAACAATCAAAGTGGTTATTTCAAATCTCCACGACGAGGACTACAATCATGCATAAATAGATTGTTTACTTTATTGTTATGAAAGTTTCCATGGTAACTAAGCATGAATATTACACATGCAATAAATTGTTTATGTTGAGCCATTAGAGAGCTTCGACCTGATTACATTGAGTGTAAAATCACTTCTGTATCTTCAATAGTAACTTAGATATGCGAGTTTGAAATCTTATATAATGTTTTTGTAAAACGTGAGGCCAAGGATGTATTACATTGTTTCAACAATCAAAGTGGTTATTTCATATCTCCAGGACGATGACTACAATCATGCACAGATAGATTGTTTACTTTATTGTTATGAGAGTTTCCATGGTAACTAAGTATACATATTACACATGGATTAAATTTTTCCAGATGAGCCGATAGAGAGCTTCGACCTGATTACATTGAGTGTAAAATCACTTCTGTATCTTCAATAGTAACTTAGGTATGCGAGTTTGAAATCTTATATAATGTTTTTGTAAAACGTGAGGCAAAGGATGTATTACATTGTTTCAACAATCAAAGTGGTTATTTCATATCTCCAGGACGATGACTACAATCATGCACAGATAGATTGTTTACTTTATTGTTATGAAAGTTTCCATGGTAACTAAACATGAATATTACACATGGAATATTTTTTTTATGTTGAGCCAATAGAGAGCTTCGACCTGATTACATTGAGTGTAAAATCACTTCTGTATCTTCAATAGTAACGGAGATATGCGAGTTTGAAGCTTTATATAATGTTTTTGAAAACGTGAGGCCTTAGGATGTATTACATTGATTCAACAATGAAAGTGGTTATTTCAAATCTCCACGACGACGACTACAATAATGCACAAATAGATTGTTTACTTTATTGTTATGAAAGTTTCCATGGTAACTAAGCATGAATATTACACATGCAATAAATTTTTTATGTTGAGCCAATAGAGAGCTTAGACCTGATTACATTGAGTGTAAAATCACTTCTGTATCTTCAATAGTAACTTTGATATGCGTGTTTGAAATCTTATATAATGTTTTTGTAAAACGTGAGACCAAGGATGTATTACATTGTTTCAACAATGAAAGTGGTTATTTCAAATCTCCACGACGACGACTACAATAATGCACAAATAGATTGTTTACTTTATTGTTATGAAAGTTTCCATGGTAACTAAGCATGAATATTACACATGCAATAAATTTTTTATGTTGAGCCAATAGACAGCTTCGACCTGATTACATTGAGTGTAAAATCACTTCTGTATCTTCAATAGTAACTTACATATGCGAGTTTGAAATCTTATATAATGTTTTTGTAAAACGTGAGGCAAAGGATGTATTACATTGTTTCAACAATCAAAGTGGTTATTTCAAATCTCCAGGACGATGACTACAATCATGCACAGATAGATTGTTTACTTTATTGTTATGAGAGTTTCCATGGTAACTAAGTATACATATTACACATGGATTAAATTTTTCCAGATGAGCCAATAGAGAGCTTCGACCTGATTACATTGAGTGTAAAATCACTCCTGTATCTTCAATAGTAACTTAGATATGCGAGTTTGAAATCTTATATAATGTTTTTGTAAAACGTGAGGCCAAGGATGTATTACATTGTTTCAACAATCAAAGTGGTTATTTCATATCTCCAGGACGATGACTACAATCATGCACAGATAGATTGTTTACTTTATTGTTATGAGAGTTTCCATGGTATCTAAGTATACATATTACACATGGATTAAATTTTTCCAGATGAGCCAATAGAGAGCTTCGACCTGATTACATTGAGTGTAAAATCACTCCTGTATCTTCAATAGTAACTTAGATATGCGAGTTTGAAATCTTATATAATGTTTTTGTAAAACGTGAGGCAAAGGATGTATTACATTGTTTCAACAATCAAAGTGGTTATTTCAAATCTCCACGACGACGACTACAATCATGCATAAATAGATTGTTTACTTTATTGTTATGAAAGTTTCCATGGTAACTAAGCATGAATATTACACATGCAATAAATTGTTTATGTTGAGCCATTAGAGAGCTTCGACCTGATTACATTGAGTGTAAAATCACTTCTGTATCTTCAATAGTAACTTAGATATGCGAGTTTGAAATCTTATATAATGTTTTTGTAAAACGTGAGGCCAAGGATGTATTACATTGTTTCAACAATCAAAGTGGTTATTTCATATCTCCAGGACGATGACTACAATCATGCACAGATAGATTGTTAACTTTATTGTTATGAGAGTTTCCATGGTAACTAAGTATACATATTACACATGGATTAAATTTTTCCAGATGAGCCAATAGAGAGCTTCGACCTGATTACATTGAGTGTAAAATCACTCCTGTATCTTCAATAGTAACTTAGATATGCGAGTTTGAAATCTTATATAATGTTTTTGTAAAACGTGAGGTCAAGGATGTATTACATTGTTTCAACAATCAAAGTGGTTATTTCATATCTCCAGGACGATGACTACAATCATGCACAGATAGATTGTTTACTTTATTGTTATGAGAGTTTCCATGGTAACTAAGTATACATATTACACATGGATTAAATTTTTCCAGATGAGCCAATAGAGAGCTTCGACCTGATTACATTGAGTGTAAAATCACTTCTGTATCTTCTATAGTAACGGAGATATGCGAGTTTGAAGCTTTATATAATGTTTTTGAAAACGTGAAGACTTAGGATGTATTACATTGTTTCAACAATCAAAGTGGTTATTTCAAATCTTCACGACGACGACTACAATCATGCACAGATAGATTGTTTACTTCATTGTTATGAAAGTTTCCATGGTAACTAAACATGAATATTACACATGGAATATTTTTTTTATGTTGAGCCAATAGAGAGCTTCGACCTGATTACATTGAGTGTAAAATCACTTCTGTATCTTCAATAGTAACGGAGATATGCGAGTTTGAAGCTTTATATAATGTTTTTGAAAACGTGAGGCCTTAGGATGTATTACATTGATTCAACAATGAAAGTGGTTATTTCAAATCTCCACGACGACGACTACAATAATGCACAAATAGATTGTTTACTTTATTGTTATGAAAGTTTCCATGGTAACTAAGCATGAATATTACACATGCAATAAATTTTTTATGTTGAGCCAATAGACAGCTTCGACCTGATTACATTGAGTGTAAAATCACTTCTGTATCTTCAATAGTAACTTACATATGCGAGTTTGAAATCTTATATAATGTTTTTGTAAAACGTGAGGCAAAGGATGTATTACATTGTTTCAACAATCAAAGTGGTTATTTCATATCTCCAGGACGATGACTACAATCATGCACAGATAGATTGTTTACTTTATTGTTATGAGAGTTTCCATGGTAACTAAGTATACATATTACACATGGATTAAATTTTTCCAGATGAGCCAATAGAGAGCTTCGACCTGATTACATTGAGTGTAAAATCACTCCTGTATCTTCAATAGTAACTTAGATATGCGAGTTTGAAATCTTATATAATGTTTTTGTAAAACGTGAGGCCAAGGATGTATTACATTGTTTCAACAATCAAAGTTGTTATTTCATATCTCCAGGACGATGACTACAATCATGCACAGATAGATTGTTTACTTTATTGTTATGAGAGTTTCCATGGTATCTAAGTATACATATTACACATGGATTAAATTTTTCCAGATGAGCCAATAGAGAGCTTAGACCTGATTACATTGAGTGTAAAATCACTTCTGTATCTTCAATAGTAACTTTGATATGCGTGTTTGAAATCTTACATAATGTTTTTGTAAAACGTGAGACCAAGGATGTATTACATTGTTTCAACAATGAAAGTGGTTATTTCAAATCTCCACGACGACGACTACAATCATGCACAAATAGATTGTTTACTTTATTGTTATGAGAGTTTCCATGGTAACTAAGCATGTATATTACTCACGGATTAAATTTTTCCAGATGAGCCAATAGAGAGCTTCGACCTGATTACATTGAGTGTAAAATCACTACTGTATCTTCTATAGTAACGGAGATATGCGAGTTTGAAGCTTTATATAATGTTTTTGAAAACGTGAGGCCTTAGGATGTATTACATTGTTTCAACAATCAAAGTGGTTATTTCAAATCTCCACGACGACGACTACAATCATGCACAAATAGATTGTTTACTTTATTGTTATGAAAGTTTCCATGGTAACTAAGCATGAATATTACACATGCAATAAATTTTTTATGTTGAGCCAATAGAGAGCTTCGACCTGATTACATTGAGTGTAAAATCACTCCTGTATCTTCAATAGTAACTTAGATATGCGAGTTTGAAATCTTATATAATGTTTTTGTAAAACGTGAGGCCAAGGATGTATTACATTGTTTCAACAATCAAAGTGGTTATTTCATATCTCCAGGACGATGACTACAATCATGCACAGATAGATTGTTTACTTTATTGTTATGAGTTTCCATGGTAACTAAGTATACGTATTACACATGGATTAAATTTTTCCAGATGAGCCAATAGAGAGCTTCGACCTGATTACATTGAGTGTAAAATCACTTCTGTATCTTCAATAGTAACTTAGATATGCGAGTTTGAAATCTTATATAATGTTTTTGTAAAACGTGAGACCAAGGATGTATTACATTGTTTCAACAATGAAAGTGGTTATTTCAAATCTCCACGACGACGACTACAATCATGCACAAATAGATTGTTTACTTTATTGTTATGAGAGTTTCCATGGTAACTAAGCATGTATATTACACATGGAATAAATTTTTCCAGATGAGCCGATAGAGAGCTTCGACCTGATTACATTGAGTGTAAAATCACTCCTGTATCTTCAATAGTAACTTAGATATGCGAGTTTGAAATCTTATATAATGTTTTTGTAAAACGTGAGGCCAAGGATGTATTACATTGTTTCAACAATGAAAGTGGTTATTTCATATCTCCAGGACGATGACTACAATCATGCACAGATAGATTGTTTACTTTATTGTTATGAGAGTTTCCATGGTAACTAAGTATACATATTACACATGGATTAAATTTTTCCAGATGAGCCAATAGAGAGCTTCGACCTGATTACATTGAGTGTAAAATCACTTCTGTATCTTCTATAGTAACGGAGATATGCGAGTTTGAAGCTTTATATAATGTTTTTGAAAACGTGAAGACTTAGGATGTATTACATTGTTTCAACAATCAAAGTGGTTATTTCAAATCTTCACGACGACGACTACAATCATGCACAGATAGATTGTTTACTTCATTGTTATGAAAGTTTCCATGGTAACTAAACATGAATATTACACATGGAATATTTTTTTTATGTTGAGCCAATAGAGAGCTTCGACCTGATTACATTGAGTGTAAAATCACTCCTGTATCTTCAATAGTAACTTAGATATGCGAGTCTGAAATCTTATATAATGTTTTTGTAAAACGTGAGGCCAAGGATGTATTACATTGTTTCAACAATCAAAGTGGTTATTTCATATCTCCAGGACGATGACTACAATCATGCACAGATAGATTGTTTACTTTATTGTTATGAGAGTTTCCATGGTAACTAAGCATGTATATTACACATGGAATAAATTTTTCCAGATGAGCCAATAGAGAGCTTCGACCTGATTACATTGAGTGTAAAATCACTCCTGTATCTTCAATAGTAACTTAGATATGCGAGTTTGAAATCTTATATAATGTTTTTGTAAAACGTGAGGCAAAGGATGTATTACATTGTTTCAACAATCAAAGTGGTTATTTCATATCTCCAGGACGATGACTACAATCATGCACAGATAGATTGTTTACTTTATTGTTATGAGAGTTTCCATGGTAACTAAGTATACATATTACACATGGATTAAATTTTTCCAGATGAGCCAATAGAGAGCTTCGACCTGATTACATTGAGTGTAAAATCACTCCTGTATCTTCAATAGTAACTTAGATATGCGAGTTTGAAATCTTATATAATGTTTTTGTAAAACGTGAGGCCAAGGATGTATTACATTGTTTCAACAATCAAAGTGGTTATTTCATATCTCCAGGACGATGACTACAATCATGCACAGATAGATTGTTTACTTTATTGTTATGAGAGTTTCCATGGTATCTAAGTATACATATTACACATGGATTAAATTTTTCCAGATGAGCCAATAGAGAGCTTAGACCTGATTACATTGAGTGTAAAATCACTTCTGTATCTTCAATAGTAACTTTGATATGCGTGTTTGAAATCTTATATAATGTTTTTGTAAAACGTGAGACCAAGGATGTATTACATTGTTTCAACAATGAAAGTGGTTATTTCAAATCTCCACGACGACGACTACAATCATGCACAAATAGATTGTTTACTTTATTGTTATGAGAGTTTCCATGGTAACTAAGCATGTATATTACTCACGGATTAAATTTTTCCAGATGAGCCAATAGAGAGCTTCGACCTGATTACATTGAGTGTAAAATCACTTCTGTATCTTCTATAGTAATGGAGATATGCGAGTTTGAAGCTTTATATAATGTTTTTGAAAACGTGAGGCCTTAGGATGTATTACATTGTTTCAACAATCAAAGTGGTTATTTCAAATCTCCACGACGACGACTACAATCATGCACAAATAGATTGTTTACTTTATTGTTATGAGAGTTTCCATGGTAACTAAGCATGTATATTACACATGGATTAAATTTTTCCAGATGAGCCAATAGAGAGCTTCGAACTGATTACATTGAGTGTAAAATCACTTCTGTATCTTCTATAGTAACGGAGATATGCGAGTTTGAAGCTTTATATAATGTTTTTGAAAACGTGAGGCCTTAGGATGTATTACATTGTTTCAACAATGAAAGTGGTTATTTCAAATCTCCACGACGACGACTACAATAATGCACAAATAGATTGTTTACTTTATTGTTATGAAAGTTTCCATGGTAACTAAACATGAATATTACACATGGATTAAATTTTTCCAGATGAGCCAATAGAGAGCTTCGACCTGATTACATTGAGTGTAAAATCACTTCTGTATCTTCAATAGTAACTTACATATGCGAGTTTGAAATCTTATATAATGTTTTTGTAAAACGTGAGGCCAAGGATGTATTACATTGTTTCAACAATCAAAGTGGTTATTTCATATCTCCAGGACGATGACTACAATCATGCACAGATAGATTGTTTACTTTATTGTTATGAGAGTTTCCATGGTAACTAAGCATGTATATTACACATGGAATAAATTTTTCCAGATGAGCCAATAGAGAGCTTCGACCTGATTACATTGAGTGTAAAATCACTCCTATATCTTCAATAGTAACTTAGATATGCGAGTTTGAAATCTTATATAATGTTTTTGTAAAACGTGAGGCAAAGGATGTATTACATTGTTTCAACAATCAAAGTGGTTATTTCATATCTCCAGGACGATGACTACAATCATGCACAGATAGATTGTTTACTTTATTGTTATGAGAGTTTCCATGGTATCTAAGTATACATATTACACATGGATTAAATTTTTCCAGATGTGCCAATAGAGAGCTTCGACCTGATTACATTGAGTGTAAAATCACTCCTGTATCTTCAATAGTAACTTAGATATGCGAGTTTGAAATCTTATATAATGTTTTTGTAAAACGTGAGGCAAAGGATGTATTACATTGTTTCAACAATCAAAGTGGTTATTTCAAATCTCCACGACGACGACTACAATCATGCATAAATAGATTGTTTACTTTATTGTTATGAAAGTTTCCATGGTAACTAAGCATGAATATTACACATGCAATAAATTGTTTATGTTGAGCCATTAGAGAGCTTCGACCTGATTACATTGAGTGTAAAATCACTTCTGTATCTTCAATAGTAACTTAGATATGCGAGTTTGAAATCTTATATAATGTTTTTGTAAAACGTGAGGCCAAGGATGTATTACATTGTTTCAACAATCAAAGTGGTTATTTCATATCTCCAGGACGATGACTACAATCATGCACAGATAGATTGTTTACTTTATTGTTATGAGAGTTTCCATGGTAACTAAGTATACATATTACACATGGATTAAATTTTTCCAGATGAGCCAATAGAGAGCTTAGACCTGATTACATTGAGTGTAAAATCACTTCTGTATCTTCAATAGTAACTTTGATATGCGTGTTTGAAATCTTATATAATGTTTTTGTAAAACGTGAGACCAAGGATGTATTACATTGTTTCAACAATGAAAGTGGTTATTTCAAATCTCCACGACGACGACTACAATCATGCACAAATAGATTGTTTACTTTATTGTTATGAGAGTTTCCATGGTAACTAAGCATGTATATTACTCACGGATTAAATTTTTCCAGATGAGCCAATAGAGAGCTTCGACCTAATTACATTGAGTGTAAAATCACTTCTGTATCTTCTATAGTAACGGAGATATGCGAGTTTGAAGCTTTATATAATGTTTTTGAAAACGTGAGGCCTTAGGATGTATTACATTGTTTCAACAATCAAAGTGGTTATTTCAAATCTCCACGACGACGACTACAATCATGCACAAATAGATTGTTTACTTTATTGTTATGAAAGTTTCCATGGTAACTAAGCATGAATATTACACATGCAATAAATTTTTTATGTTGAGCCAATAGAGAGCTTCGACCTGATTACATTGAGTGTAAAATCACTCCTGTATCTTCAATAGTAACTTAGATATGCGAGTTTGAAATCTTATATAATGTTTTTGTAAAACGTGAGGCCAAGGATGTATTACATTGTTTCAACAATCAAAGTGGTTATTTCATATCTCCAGGACGATGACTACAATCATGCACAGATAGATTGTTTACTTTATTGTTATGAGTTTCCATGGTAACTAAGTATACGTATTACACATGGATTAAATTTTTCCAGATGAGCCAATAGAGAGCTTCGACCTGATTACATTGAGTGTAAAATCACTTCTGTATCTTCAATAGTAACTTAGATATGCGAGTTTGAAATCTTATATAATGTTTTTGTAAAACGTGAGACCAAGGATGTATTACATTGTTTCAACAATGAAAGTGGTTATTTCAAATCTCCACGACGACGACTACAATCATGCACAAATAGATTGTTTACTTTATTGTTATGAGAGTTTCCATGGTAACTAAGCATGTATATTACACATGGATTAAATTTTTCCAGATGAGCCAATAGAGAGCTTCGAACTGATTACATTGAGTGTAAAATCACTTCTGTATCTTCTATAGTAACGGAGATATGCGAGTTTGAAGCTTTATATAATGTTTTTGAAAACGTGAGGCCTTAGGATGTATTACTTTGTTTCAACAATGAAAGTGGTTATTTCAAATCTCCACGACGACGACTACAATAATGCACAAATAGATTGTTTACTTTATTGTTATGAAAGTTTCCATGGTAACTAAGCATGAATATTACACATGGATTAAATTTTTCCAGATGAGCCAATAGAGAGCTTCGACCTGATTACATTGAGTGTAAAATCACTTCTGTATCTTCAATAGTAACTTACATATGCGAGTTTGAAATCTTATATAATGTTTTTGTAAAACGTGAGGCCAAGGATGTATTACATTGTTTCAACAATCAAAGTGGTTATTTCATATCTCCAGGACGATGACTACAATCATGCACAGATAGATTGTTTACTTTATTGTTATGAGAGTTTCCATGGTAACTAAGCATGTATATTACACATGGAATAAATTTTTCCAGATGAGCCAATAGAGAGCTTCGACCTGATTACATTGAGTGTAAAATCACTCCTATATCTTCAATAGTAACTTAGATATGCGAGTTTGAAATCTTATATAATGTTTTTGTAAAACGTGAGGCAAAGGATGTATTACATTGTTTCAACAATCAAAGTGGTTATTTCATATCTCCAGGACGATGACTACAATCATGCACAGATAGATTGTTTACTTTATTGTTATGAGAGTTTCCATGGTAACTAAGCATGTATATTACACATAAAATAAATTTTTCCAGATGAGCCGATAGAGAGCTTCGACCTGATTACATTGAGTGTAAAATCACTACTGTATCTTCTATAGTAACGGAGATATGCGAGTTTGAAGCTTTATATAATGTTTTTGAAAACGTGAAGACTTAGGATGTATTACATTGTTTCAACAATCAAAGTGGTTATTTCAAATCTTCACGACGACGACTACAATCATGCACAGATAGATTGTTTACTTCATTGTTATGAAAGTTTCCATGGTAACTAAACATGAATATTACACATGGAATATTTTTTTTATGTTGAGCCAATAGAGAGCTTCGACCTGATTACATTGAGTGTAAAATCACTTCTGTATCTTCAATAGTAACGGAGATATGCGAGTTTGAAGCTTTATATAATGTTTTTGAAAACGTGAGGCCTTAGGATGTATTACATTGATTCAACAATGAAAGTGGTTATTTCAAATCTCCACGACGACGACTACAATAATGCACAAATAGATTGTTTACTTTATTGTTATGAAAGTTTCCATGGTAACTAAGCATGAATATTACACATGCAATAAATTTTTTATGTTGAGCCAATAGACAGCTTCGACCTGATTACATTGAGTGTAAAATCACTTCTGTATCTTCAATAGTAACTTACATATGCGAGTTTGAAATCTTATATAATGTTTTTGTAAAACGTGAGGCAAAGGATGTATTACATTGTTTCAACAATCAAAGTGGTTATTTCATATCTCCAGGACGATGACTACAATCATGCACAGATAGATTGTTTACTTTATTGTTATGAGAGTTTCCATGGTAACTAAGTATACATATTACACATGGATTAAATTTTTCCAGATGAGCCAATAGAGAGCTTCGACCTGATTACATTGAGTGTAAAATCACTCCTGTATCTTCAATAGTAACTTAGATATGCGAGTTTGAAATCTTATATAATGTTTTTGTAAAACGTGAGGCCAAGGATGTATTACATTGTTTCAACAATCAAAGTTGTTATTTCATATCTCCAGGACGATGACTACAATCATGCACAGATAGATTGTTTACTTTATTGTTATGAGAGTTTCCATGGTATCTAAGTATACATATTACACATGGATTAAATTTTTCCAGATGAGCCAATAGAGAGCTTAGACCTGATTACATTGAGTGTAAAATCACTTCTGTATCTTCAATAGTAACTTTGATATGCGTGTTTGAAATCTTACATAATGTTTTTGTAAAACGTGAGACCAAGGATGTATTACATTGTTTCAACAATGAAAGTGGTTATTTCAAATCTCCACGACGACGACTACAATCATGCACAAATAGATTGTTTACTTTATTGTTATGAGAGTTTCCATGGTAACTAAGCATGTATATTACTCACGGATTAAATTTTTCCAGATGAGCCAATAGAGAGCTTCGACCTGATTACATTGAGTGTAAAATCACTACTGTATCTTCTATAGTAACGGAGATATGCGAGTTTGAAGCTTTATATAATGTTTTTGAAAACGTGAGGCCTTAGGATGTATTACATTGTTTCAACAATCAAAGTGGTTATTTCAAATCTCCACGACGACGACTACAATCATGCACAAATAGATTGTTTACTTTATTGTTATGAAAGTTTCCATGGTAACTAAGCATGAATATTACACATGCAATAAATTTTTTATGTTGAGCCAATAGAGAGCTTCGACCTGATTACATTGAGTGTAAAATCACTCCTGTATCTTCAATAGTAACTTAGATATGCGAGTTTGAAATCTTATATAATGTTTTTGTAAAACGTGAGGCCAAGGATGTATTACATTGTTTCAACAATCAAAGTGGTTATTTCATATCTCCAGGACGATGACTACAATCATGCACAGATAGATTGTTTACTTTATTGTTATGAGTTTCCATGGTAACTAAGTATACGTATTACACATGGATTAAATTTTTCCAGATGAGCCAATAGAGAGCTTCGACCTGATTACATTGAGTGTAAAATCACTTCTGTATCTTCAATAGTAACTTAGATATGCGAGTTTGAAATCTTATATAATGTTTTTGTAAAACGTGAGACCAAGGATGTATTACATTGTTTCAACAATGAAAGTGGTTATTTCAAATCTCCACGACGACGACTACAATCATGCACAAATAGATTGTTTACTTTATTGTTATGAGAGTTTCCATGGTAACTAAGCATGTATATTACACATGGAATAAATTTTTCCAGATGAGCCGATAGAGAGCTTCGACCTGATTACATTGAGTGTAAAATCACTCCTGTATCTTCAATAGTAACTTAGATATGCGAGTTTGAAATCTTATATAATGTTTTTGTAAAACGTGAGGCAAAGGATGTATTACATTGTTTCAACAATCAAAGTGGTTATTTCATATCTCCAGGACGATGACTACAATCATGCACAGATAGATTGTTTACTTTATTGTTATGAGAGTTTCCATGGTATCTAAGTATACATATTACACATGGATTAAATTTTTCCAGATGTGCCAATAGAGAGCTTCGACCTGATTACATTGAGTGTAAAATCACTCCTGTATCTTCAATAGTAACTTAGATATGCGAGTTTGAAATCTTATATAATGTTTTTGTAAAACGTGAGGCAAAGGATGTATTACATTGTTTCAACAATCAAAGTGGTTATTTCAAATCTCCACGACGACGACTACAATCATGCATAAATAGATTGTTTACTTTATTGTTATGAAAGTTTCCATGGTAACTAAGCATGAATATTACACATGCAATAAATTGTTTATGTTGAGCCATTAGAGAGCTTCGACCTGATTACATTGAGTGTAAAATCACTTCTGTATCTTCAATAGTAACTTAGATATGCGAGTTTGAAATCTTATATAATGTTTTTGTAAAACGTGAGGCCAAGGATGTATTACATTGTTTCAACAATCAAAGTGGTTATTTCATATCTCCAGGACGATGACTACAATCATGCACAGATAGATTGTTTACTTTATTGTTATGAGAGTTTCCATGGTAACTAAGTATACATATTACACATGGATTAAATTTTTCCAGATGAGCCAATAGAGAGCTTAGACCTGATTACATTGAGTGTAAAACCACTTCTGTATCTTCAATAGTAACTTTGATATGCGTGTTTGAAATCTTATATAATGTTTTTGTAAAACGTGAGACCAAGGATGTATTACATTGTTTCAACAATGAAAGTGGTTATTTCAAATCTCCACGACGACGACTACAATCATGCACAAATAGATTGTTTACTTTATTGTTATGAGAGTTTCCATGGTAACTAAGCATGTATATTACTCACGGATTAAATTTTTCCAGATGAGCCAATAGAGAGCTTCGACCTAATTACATTGAGTGTAAAATCACTTCTGTATCTTCTATAGTAACGGAGATATGCGAGTTTGAAGCTTTATATAATGTTTTTGAAAACGTGAGGCCTTAGGATGTATTACATTGTTTCAACAATCAAAGTGGTTATTTCAAATCTCCACGACGACGACTACAATCATGCACAAATAGATTGTTTACTTTATTGTTATGAAAGTTTCCATGGTAACTAAGCATGAATATTACACATGCAATAAATTTTTTATGTTGAGCCAATAGAGAGCTTCGACCTGATTACATTGAGTGTAAAATCACTCCTGTATCTTCAATAGTAACTTAGATATGCGAGTTTGAAATCTTATATAATGTTTTTGTAAAACGTGAGGCCAAGGATGTATTACATTGTTTCAACAATCAAAGTGGTTATTTCATATCTCCAGGACGATGACTACAATCATGCACAGATAGATTGTTTACTTTATTGTTATGAGTTTCCATGGTAACTAAGTATACGTATTACACATGGATTAAATTTTTCCAGATGAGCCAATAGAGAGCTTCGACCTGATTACATTGAGTGTAAAATCACTTCTGTATCTTCAATAGTAACTTAGATATGCGAGTTTGAAATCTTATATAATGTTTTTGTAAAACGTGAGACCAAGGATGTATTACATTGTTTCAACAATGAAAGTGGTTATTTCAAATCTCCACGACGACGACTACAATCATGCACAAATAGATTGTTTACTTTATTGTTATGAGAGTTTCCATGGTAACTAAGCATGTATATTACACATGGATTAAATTTTTCCAGATGAGCCAATAGAGAGCTTCGAACTGATTACATTGAGTGTAAAATCACTTCTGTATCTTCTATAGTAACGGAGATATGCGAGTTTGAAGCTTTATATAATGTTTTTGAAAACGTGAGGCCTTAGGATGTATTACTTTGTTTCAACAATGAAAGTGGTTATTTCAAATCTCCACGACGACGACTACAATAATGCACAAATAGATTGTTTACTTTATTGTTATGAAAGTTTCCATGGTAACTAAGCATGAATATTACACATGGATTAAATTTTTCCAGATGAGCCAATAGAGAGCTTCGACCTGATTACATTGAGTGTAAAATCACTTCTGTATCTTCAATAGTAACTTACATATGCGAGTTTGAAATCTTATATAATGTTTTTGTAAAACGTGAGGCCAAGGATGTATTACATTGTTTCAACAATCAAAGTGGTTATTTCATATCTCCAGGACGATGACTACAATCATGCACAGATAGATTGTTTACTTTATTGTTATGAGAGTTTCCATGGTAACTAAGCATGTATATTACACATGGAATAAATTTTTCCAGATGAGCCAATAGAGAGCTTCGACCTGATTACATTGAGTGTAAAATCACTCCTATATCTTCAATAGTAACTTAGATATGCGAGTTTGAAATCTTATATAATGTTTTTGTAAAACGTGAGGCAAAGGATGTATTACATTGTTTCAACAATCAAAGTGGTTATTTCATATCTCCAGGACGATGACTACAATCATGCACAGATAGATTGTTTACTTTATTGTTATGAGAGTTTCCATGGTAACTAAGCATGTATATTACACATAAAATAAATTTTTCCAGATGAGCCGATAGAGAGCTTCGACCTGATTACATTGAGTGTAAAATCACTACTGTATCTTCTATAGTAACGGAGATATGCGAGTTTGAAGCTTTATATAATGTTTTTGAAAACGTGAAGACTTAGGATGTATTACATTGTTTCAACAATCAAAGTGGTTATTTCAAATCTTCACGACGACGACTACAATCATGCACAGATAGATTGTTTACTTCATTGTTATGAAAGTTTCCATGGTAACTAAACATGAATATTACACATGGAATATTTTTTTTATGTTGAGCCAATAGAGAGCTTCGACCTGATTACATTGAGTGTAAAATCACTTCTGTATCTTCAATAGTAACGGAGATATGCGAGTTTGAAGCTTTATATAATGTTTTTGAAAACGTGAGGCCTTAGGATGTATTACATTGATTCAACAATGAAAGTGGTTATTTCAAATCTCCACGACGACGACTACAATAATGCACAAATAGATTGTTTACTTTATTGTTATGAAAGTTTCCATGGTAACTAAGCATGAATATTACACATGCAATAAATTTTTTATGTTGAGCCAATAGACAGCTTCGACCTGATTACATTGAGTGTAAAATCACTTCTGTATCTTCAATAGTAACTTACATATGCGAGTTTGAAATCTTATATAATGTTTTTGTAAAACGTGAGGCAAAGGATGTATTACATTGTTTCAACAATCAAAGTGGTTATTTCATATCTCCAGGACGATGACTACAATCATGCACAGATAGATTGTTTACTTTATTGTTATGAGAGTTTCCATGGTAACTAAGTATACATATTACACATGGATTAAATTTTTCCAGATGAGCCAATAGAGAGCTTCGACCTGATTACATTGAGTGTAAAATCACTTCTGTATCTTCAATAGTAACTTACATATGCGAGTTTGAAATCTTATATAATGTTTTTGTAAAACGTGAGGCCAAGGATGTATTACATTGTTTCAACAATCAAAGTTGTTATTTCATATCTCCAGGACGATGACTACAATCATGCACAGATAGATTGTTTACTTTATTGTTATGAGAGTTTCCATGGTATCTAAGTATACATATTACACATGGATTAAATTTTTCCAGATGAGCCAATAGAGAGCTTAGACCTGATTACATTGAGTGTAAAATCACTTCTGTATCTTCAATAGTAACTTTGATATGCGTGTTTGAAATCTTACATAATGTTTTTGTAAAACGTGAGACCAAGGATGTATTACATTGTTTCAACAATGAAAGTGGTTATTTCAAATCTCCACGACGACGACTACAATCATGCACAAATAGATTGTTTACTTTATTGTTATGAGAGTTTCCATGGTAACTAAGCATGTATATTACTCACGGATTAAATTTTTCCAGATGAGCCAATAGAGAGCTTCGACCTGATTACATTGAGTGTAAAATCACTACTGTATCTTCTATAGTAACGGAGATATGCGAGTTTGAAGCTTTATATAATGTTTTTGAAAACGTGAGGCCTTAGGATGTATTACATTGTTTCAACAATCAAAGTGGTTATTTCAAATCTCCACGACGACGACTACAATCATGCACAAATAGATTGTTTACTTTATTGTTATGAAAGTTTCCATGGTAACTAAGCATGAATATTACACATGCAATAAATTTTTTATGTTGAGCCAATAGAGAGCTTCGACCTGATTACATTGAGTGTAAAATCACTCCTGTATCTTCAATAGTAACTTAGATATGCGAGTTTGAAATCTTATATAATGTTTTTGTAAAACGTGAGGCCAAGGATGTATTACATTGTTTCAACAATCAAAGTGGTTATTTCATATCTCCAGGACGATGACTACAATCATGCACAGATAGATTGTTTACTTTATTGTTATGAGTTTCCATGGTAACTAAGTATACGTATTACACATGGATTAAATTTTTCCAGATGAGCCAATAGAGAGCTTCGACCTGATTACATTGAGTGTAAAATCACTTCTGTATCTTCAATAGTAACTTAGATATGCGAGTTTGAAATCTTATATAATGTTTTTGTAAAACGTGAGACCAAGGATGTATTACATTGTTTCAACAATGAAAGTGGTTATTTCAAATCTCCACGACGACGACTACAATCATGCACAAATAGATTGTTTACTTTATTGTTATGAGAGTTTCCATGGTAACTAAGCATGTATATTACACATGGAATAAATTTTTCCAGATGAGCCGATAGAGAGCTTCGACCTGATTACATTGAGTGTAAAATCACTCCTGTATCTTCAATAGTAACTTAGATATGCGAGTTTGAAATCTTATATAATGTTTTTGTAAAACGTGAGGCCAAGGATGTATTACATTGTTTCAACAATGAAAGTGGTTATTTCATATCTCCAGGACGATGACTACAATCATGCACAGATAGATTGTTTACTTTATTGTTATGAGAGTTTCCATGGTAACTAAGTATACATATTACACATGGATTAAATTTTTCCAGATGAGCCAATAGAGAGCTTCGACCTGATTACATTGAGTGTAAAATCACTTCTGTATCTTCTATAGTAACGGAGATATGCGAGTTTGAAGCTTTATATAATGTTTTTGAAAACGTGAAGACTTAGGATGTATTACATTGTTTCAACAATCAAAGTGGTTATTTCAAATCTTCACGACGACGACTACAATCATGCACAGATAGATTGTTTACTTCATTGTTATGAAAGTTTCCATGGTAACTAAACATGAATATTACACATGGAATATTTTTTTTATGTTGAGCCAATAGAGAGCTTCGACCTGATTACATTGAGTGTAAAATCACTCCTGTATCTTCAATAGTAACTTAGATATGCGAGTCTGAAATCTTATATAATGTTTTTGTAAAACGTGAGGCCAAGGATGTATTACATTGTTTCAACAATCAAAGTGGTTATTTCATATCTCCAGGACGATGACTACAATCATGCACAGATAGATTGTTTACTTTATTGTTATGAGAGTTTCCATGGTAACTAAGCATGTATATTACACATGGAATAAATTTTTCCAGATGAGCCAATAGAGAGCTTCGACCTGATTACATTGAGTGTAAAATCACTCCTGTATCTTCAATAGTAACTTAGATATGCGAGTTTGAAATCTTATATAATGTTTTTGTAAAACGTGAGGCAAAGGATGTATTACATTGTTTCAACAATCAAAGTGGTTATTTCATATCTCCAGGACGATGACTACAATCATGCACAGATAGATTGTTTACTTTATTGTTATGAGAGTTTCCATGGTAACTAAGTATACATATTACACATGGATTAAATTTTTCCAGATGAGCCAATAGAGAGCTTCGACCTGATTACATTGAGTGTAAAATCACTCCTGTATCTTCAATAGTAACTTAGATATGCGAGTTTGAAATCTTATATAATGTTTTTGTAAAACGTGAGGCCAAGGATGTATTACATTGTTTCAACAATCAAAGTGGTTATTTCATATCTCCAGGACGATGACTACAATCATGCACAGATAGATTGTTTACTTTATTGTTATGAGAGTTTCCATGGTATCTAAGTATACATATTACACATGGATTAAATTTTTCCAGATGAGCCAATAGAGAGCTTAGACCTGATTACATTGAGTGTAAAATCACTTCTGTATCTTCAATAGTAACTTTGATATGCGTGTTTGAAATCTTATATAATGTTTTTGTAAAACGTGAGACCAAGGATGTATTACATTGTTTCAACAATGAAAGTGGTTATTTCAAATCTCCACGACGACGACTACAATCATGCACAAATAGATTGTTTACTTTATTGTTATGAGAGTTTCCATGGTAACTAAGCATGTATATTACTCACGGATTAAATTTTTCCAGATGAGCCAATAGAGAGCTTCGACCTGATTACATTGAGTGTAAAATCACTTCTGTATCTTCTATAGTAATGGAGATATGCGAGTTTGAAGCTTTATATAATGTTTTTGAAAACGTGAGGCCTTAGGATGTATTACATTGTTTCAACAATCAAAGTGGTTATTTCAAATCTCCACGACGACGACTACAATCATGCACAAATAGATTGTTTACTTTATTGTTATGAGAGTTTCCATGGTAACTAAGCATGTATATTACACATGGATTAAATTTTTCCAGATGAGCCAATAGAGAGCTTCGAACTGATTACATTGAGTGTAAAATCACTTCTGTATCTTCTATAGTAACGGAGATATGCGAGTTTGAAGCTTTATATAATGTTTTTGAAAACGTGAGGCCTTAGGATGTATTACATTGTTTCAACAATGAAAGTGGTTATTTCAAATCTCCACGACGACGACTACAATAATGCACAAATAGATTGTTTACTTTATTGTTATGAAAGTTTCCATGGTAACTAAACATGAATATTACACATGGATTAAATTTTTCCAGATGAGCCAATAGAGAGCTTCGACCTGATTACATTGAGTGTAAAATCACTTCTGTATCTTCAATAGTAACTTACATATGCGAGTTTGAAATCTTATATAATGTTTTTGTAAAACGTGAGGCCAAGGATGTATTACATTGTTTCAACAATCAAAGTGGTTATTTCATATCTCCAGGACGATGACTACAATCATGCACAGATAGATTGTTTACTTTATTGTTATGAGAGTTTCCATGGTAACTAAGCATGTATATTACACATGGAATAAATTTTTCCAGATGAGCCAATAGAGAGCTTCGACCTGATTACATTGAGTGTAAAATCACTCCTATATCTTCAATAGTAACTTAGATATGCGAGTTTGAAATCTTATATAATGTTTTTGTAAAACGTGAGGCAAAGGATGTATTACATTGTTTCAACAATCAAAGTGGTTATTTCATATCTCCAGGACGATGACTACAATCATGCACAGATAGATTGTTTACTTTATTGTTATGAGAGTTTCCATGGTATCTAAGTATACATATTACACATGGATTAAATTTTTCCAGATGTGCCAATAGAGAGCTTCGACCTGATTACATTGAGTGTAAAATCACTCCTGTATCTTCAATAGTAACTTAGATATGCGAGTTTGAAATCTTATATAATGTTTTTGTAAAACGTGAGGCAAAGGATGTATTACATTGTTTCAACAATCAAAGTGGTTATTTCAAATCTCCACGACGACGACTACAATCATGCATAAATAGATTGTTTACTTTATTGTTATGAAAGTTTCCATGGTAACTAAGCATGAATATTACACATGCAATAAATTGTTTATGTTGAGCCATTAGAGAGCTTCGACCTGATTACATTGAGTGTAAAATCACTTCTGTATCTTCAATAGTAACTTAGATATGCGAGTTTGAAATCTTATATAATGTTTTTGTAAAACGTGAGGCCAAGGATGTATTACATTGTTTCAACAATCAAAGTGGTTATTTCATATCTCCAGGACGATGACTACAATCATGCACAGATAGATTGTTTACTTTATTGTTATGAGAGTTTCCATGGTAACTAAGTATACATATTACACATGGATTAAATTTTTCCAGATGAGCCAATAGAGAGCTTAGACCTGATTACATTGAGTGTAAAATCACTTCTGTATCTTCAATAGTAACTTTGATATGCGTGTTTGAAATCTTATATAATGTTTTTGTAAAACGTGAGACCAAGGATGTATTACATTGTTTCAACAATGAAAGTGGTTATTTCAAATCTCCACGACGACGACTACAATCATGCACAAATAGATTGTTTACTTTATTGTTATGAGAGTTTCCATGGTAACTAAGCATGTATATTACTCACGGATTAAATTTTTCCAGATGAGCCAATAGAGAGCTTCGACCTAATTACATTGAGTGTAAAATCACTTCTGTATCTTCTATAGTAACGGAGATATGCGAGTTTGAAGCTTTATATAATGTTTTTGAAAACGTGAGGCCTTAGGATGTATTACATTGTTTCAACAATCAAAGTGGTTATTTCAAATCTCCACGACGACGACTACAATCATGCACAAATAGATTGTTTACTTTATTGTTATGAAAGTTTCCATGGTAACTAAGCATGAATATTACACATGCAATAAATTTTTTATGTTGAGCCAATAGAGAGCTTCGACCTGATTACATTGAGTGTAAAATCACTCCTGTATCTTCAATAGTAACTTAGATATGCGAGTTTGAAATCTTATATAATGTTTTTGTAAAACGTGAGGCCAAGGATGTATTACATTGTTTCAACAATCAAAGTGGTTATTTCATATCTCCAGGACGATGACTACAATCATGCACAGATAGATTGTTTACTTTATTGTTATGAGTTTCCATGGTAACTAAGTATACGTATTACACATGGATTAAATTTTTCCAGATGAGCCAATAGAGAGCTTCGACCTGATTACATTGAGTGTAAAATCACTTCTGTATCTTCAATAGTAACTTAGATATGCGAGTTTGAAATCTTATATAATGTTTTTGTAAAACGTGAGACCAAGGATGTATTACATTGTTTCAACAATGAAAGTGGTTATTTCAAATCTCCACGACGACGACTACAATCATGCACAAATAGATTGTTTACTTTATTGTTATGAGAGTTTCCATGGTAACTAAGCATGTATATTACACATGGATTAAATTTTTCCAGATGAGCCAATAGAGAGCTTCGAACTGATTACATTGAGTGTAAAATCACTTCTGTATCTTCTATAGTAACGGAGATATGCGAGTTTGAAGCTTTATATAATGTTTTTGAAAACGTGAGGCCTTAGGATGTATTACTTTGTTTCAACAATGAAAGTGGTTATTTCAAATCTCCACGACGACGACTACAATAATGCACAAATAGATTGTTTACTTTATTGTTATGAAAGTTTCCATGGTAACTAAGCATGAATATTACACATGGATTAAATTTTTCCAGATGAGCCAATAGAGAGCTTCGACCTGATTACATTGAGTGTAAAATCACTTCTGTATCTTCAATAGTAACTTACATATGCGAGTTTGAAATCTTATATAATGTTTTTGTAAAACGTGAGGCCAAGGATGTATTACATTGTTTCAACAATCAAAGTGGTTATTTCATATCTCCAGGACGATGACTACAATCATGCACAGATAGATTGTTTACTTTATTGTTATGAGAGTTTCCATGGTAACTAAGCATGTATATTACACATGGAATAAATTTTTCCAGATGAGCCAATAGAGAGCTTCGACCTGATTACATTGAGTGTAAAATCACTCCTATATCTTCAATAGTAACTTAGATATGCGAGTTTGAAATCTTATATAATGTTTTTGTAAAACGTGAGGCAAAGGATGTATTACATTGTTTCAACAATCAAAGTGGTTATTTCATATTTCCAGGACGATGACTACAATCATGCACAGATAGATTGTTTACTTTATTGTTATGAGAGTTTCCATGGTAACTAAGCATGTATATTACACATAAAATAAATTTTTCCAGATGAGCCGATAGAGAGCTTCGACCTGATTACATTGAGTGTAAAATCACTCCTGTATCTTCAATAGTAACTTAGATATGCGAGTTTGAAATCTTATATAATGTTTTTGTAAAACGTGAGGCCAAGGATGTATTACATTGTTTCAACAATGAAAGTGGTTATTTCATATCTCCAGGACGATGACTACAATCATGCACAGATAGATTGTTTACTTTATTGTTATGAGAGTTTCCATGGTAACTAAGTATACATATTACACATGGATTAAATTTTTCCAGATGAGCCAATAGAGAGCTTCGACCTGATTAAATTGAGTGTAAAATCACTTCTGTATCTTCTATAGTAACGGAGATATGCGAGTTTGAAGCTTTATATAATGTTTTTGAAAACGTGAAGACTTAGGATGTATTACATTGTTTCAACAATCAAAGTGGTTATTTCAAATCTTCACGACGACGACTACAATCATGCACAGATAGATTGTTTACTTCATTGTTATGAAAGTTTCCATGGTAACTAAACATGAATATTACACATGGAATATTTTTTTTATGTTGAGCCAATAGAGAGCTTCGACCTGATTACATTGAGTGTAAAATCACTCCTGTATCTTCAATAGTAACTTAGATATGCGAGTCTGAAATCTTATATAATGTTTTTGTAAAACGTGAGGCCAAGGATGTATTACATTGTTTCAACAATCAAAGTGGTTATTTCATATCTCCAGGACGATGACTACAATCATGCACAGATAGATTGTTTACTTTATTGTTATGAGAGTTTCCATGGTAACTAAGCATGTATATTACACATGGATTAAATTTTTCCAGATGAGCCAATAGAGAGCTTCGACCTGATTACATTGAGTGTAAAATCACTTCTGTATCTTCAATAGTAACTTACATATGCGAGTTTGAAATCTTATATAATGTTTTTGTAAAACGTGAGGCCAAGGATGTATTACATTGTTTCAACAATCAAAGTGGTTATTTCATATCTCCAGGACGATGACTACAATCATGCACAGATAGATTGTTTACTTCATTGTTATGAAAGTTTCCATGGTAACTAAACATGAATATTACACATGGAATATTTTTTTTATGTTGAGCCAATAGAGAGCTTCGAACTGATTACATTGAGTGTAAAATCACTTCTGTATCTTCTATAGTAACGGAGATATGCGAGTTTGAAGCTTTATATAATGTTTTTGAAAACGTGAGGCCTTAGGATGTATTACTTTGTTTCAACAATGAAAGTGGTTATTTCAAATCTCCACGACGACGACTACAATAATGCACAAATAGATTGTTTACTTTATTGTTATGAAAGTTTCCATGGTAACTAAGCATGAATATTACACATGGATTAAATTTTTCCAGATGAGCCAATAGAGAGCTTCGACCTGATTACATTGAGTGTAAAATCACTTCTGTATCTTCAATAGTAACTTACATATGCGAGTTTGAAATCTTATATAATGTTTTTGTAAAACGTGAGGCCAAGGATGTATTACATTGTTTCAACAATCAAAGTGGTTATTTCATATCTCCAGGACGATGACTACAATCATGCACAGATAGATTGTTTACTTTATTGTTATGAGAGTTTCCATGGTAACTAAGCATGTATATTACACATGGAATAAATTTTTCCAGATGAGCCAATAGAGAGCTTCGACCTGATTACATTGAGTGTAAAATCACTCCTATATCTTCAATAGTAACTTAGATATGCGAGTTTGAAATCTTATATAATGTTTTTGTAAAACGTGAGGCAAAGGATGTATTACATTGTTTCAACAATCAAAGTGGTTATTTCATATCTCCAGGACGATGACTACATTCATGCACAGATAGATTGTTTACTTTATTGTTATGAGAGTTTCCATGGTAACTAAGTATACATATTACACATGGATTAAATTTTTCCAGATGAGCCAATAGAGAGCTTCGACCTGATTAAATTGAGTGTAAAATCACTTCTGTATCTTCTATAGTAACGGAGATATGCGAGTTTGAAGCTTTATATAATGTTTTTGAAAACGTGAAGACTTAGGATGTATTACATTGTTTCAACAATCAAAGTGGTTATTTCAAATCTTCACGACGACGACTACAATCATGCACAGATAGATTGTTTACTTCATTGTTATGAAAGTTTCCATGGTAACTAAACATGAATATTACACATGGAATATTTTTTTTATGTTGAGCCAATAGAGAGCTTCGACCTGATTACATTGAGTGTAAAATCACTCCTGTATCTTCAATAGTAACTTAGATATGCGAGTCTGAAATCTTATATAATGTTTTTGTAAAACGTGAGGCCAAGGATGTATTACATTGTTTCAACAATCAAAGTGGTTATTTCATATCTCCAGGACGATGACTACAATCATGCACAGATAGATTGTTTACTTTATTGTTATGAGAGTTTCCATGGTAACTAAGCATGTATATTACACATGGATTAAATTTTTCCAGATGAGCCAATAGAGAGCTTCGACCTGATTACATTGAGTGTAAAATCACTTCTGTATCTTCAATAGTAACTTACATATGCGAGTTTGAAATCTTATATAATGTTTTTGTAAAACGTGAGGCCAAGGATGTATTACATTGTTTCAACAATCAAAGTGGTTATTTCATATCTCCAGGACGATGACTACAATCATGCACAGATAGATTGTTTACTTCATTGTTATGAAAGTTTCCATGGTAACTAAACATGAATATTACACATGGAATATTTTTTTTATGTTGAGCCAATAGAGAGCTTCGAACTGATTACATTGAGTGTAAAATCACTTCTGTATCTTCTATAGTAACGGAGATATGCGAGTTTGAAGCTTTATATAATGTTTTTGAAAACGTGAGGCCTTAGGATGTATTACTTTGTTTCAACAATGAAAGTGGTTATTTCAAATCTCCACGACGACGACTACAATAATGCACAAATAGATTGTTTACTTTATTGTTATGAAAGTTTCCATGGTAACTAAGCATGAATATTACACATGGATTAAATTTTTCCAGATGAGCCAATAGAGAGCTTCGACCTGATTACATTGAGTGTAAAATCACTTCTGTATCTTCAATAGTAACTTACATATGCGAGTTTGAAATCTTATATAATGTTTTTGTAAAACGTGAGGCCAAGGATGTATTACATTGTTTCAACAATCAAAGTGGTTATTTCATATCTCCAGGACGATGACTACAATCATGCACAGATAGATTGTTTACTTTATTGTTATGAGAGTTTCCATGGTAACTAAGCATGTATATTACACATGGAATAAATTTTTCCAGATGAGCCAATAGAGAGCTTCGACCTGATTACATTGAGTGTAAAATCACTCCTATATCTTCAATAGTAACTTAGATATGCGAGTTTGAAATCTTATATAATGTTTTTGTAAAACGTGAGGCAAAGGATGTATTACATTGTTTCAACAATCAAAGTGGTTATTTCATATCTCCAGGACGATGACTACAATCATGCACAGATAGATTGTTTACTTTATTGTTATGAGAGTTTCCATGGTAACTAAGCATGTATATTACACATGGAATAAATTTTTCCAGATGAGCCGATAGAGAGCTTCGACCTGATTACATTGAGTGTAAAATCACTCCTGTATCTTCAATAGTAACTTAGATATGCGAGTTTGAAATCTTATATAATGTTTTTGTAAAACGTGAGGCCAAGGATGTATTACATTGTTTCAACAATGAAAGTGGTTATTTCATATCTCCAGGACGATGACTACAATCATGCACAGATAGATTGTTTACTTTATTGTTATGAGAGTTTCCATGGTAACTAAGTATACATATTACACATGGATTAAATTTTTCCAGATGAGCCAATAGAGAGCTTCGACCTGATTACATTGAGTGTAAAATCACTTCTGTATCTTCTATAGTAACGGAGATATGCGAGTTTGAAGCTTTATATAATGTTTTTGAAAACGTGAAGACTTAGGATGTATTACATTGTTTCAACAATCAAAGTGGTTATTTCAAATCTTCACGACGACGACTACAATCATGCACAGATAGATTGTTTACTTCATTGTTATGAAAGTTTCCATGGTAACTAAACATGAATATTACACATGGAATATTTTTTTTATGTTGAGCCAATAGAGAGCTTCGACCTGATTACATTGAGTGTAAAATCACTCCTGTATCTTCAATAGTAACTTAGATATGCGAGTCTGAAATCTTATATAATGTTTTTGTAAAACGTGAGGCCAAGGATGTATTACATTGTTTCAACAATCAAAGTGGTTATTTCATATCTCCAGGACGATGACTACAATCATGCACAGATAGATTGTTTACTTTATTGTTATGAGAGTTTCCATGGTAACTAAGCATGTATATTACACATGGAATAAATTTTTCCAGATGAGCCAATAGAGAGCTTCGACCTGATTACATTGAGTGTAAAATCACTCCTGTATCTTCAATAGTAACTTAGATATGCGAGTTTGAAATCTTATATAATGTTTTTGTAAAACGTGAGGCAAAGGATGTATTACATTGTTTCAACAATCAAAGTGGTTATTTCATATCTCCAGGACGATGACTACAATCATGCACAGATAGATTGTTTACTTTATTGTTATGAGAGTTTCCATGGTAACTAAGTATACATATTACACATGGATTAAATTTTTCCAGATGAGCCAATAGAGAGCTTCGACCTGATTACATTGAGTGTAAAATCACTTCTGTATCTTCAATAGTAACTTTGATATGCGTGTTTGAAATCTTATATAATGTTTTTGTAAAACGTGAGACCAAGGATGTATTACATTGTTTCAACAATGAAAGTGGTTATTTCAAATCTCCACGACGACGACTACAATCATGCACAAATAGATTGTTTACTTTATTGTTATGAGAGTTTCCATGGTAACTAAGCATGTATATTACTCACGGATTAAATTTTTCCAGATGAGCCAATAGAGAGCTTCGACCTGATTACATTGAGTGTAAAATCACTTCTGTATCTTCTATAGTAACGGAGATATGCGAGTTTGAAGCTTTATATAATGTTTTTGAAAACGTGAGGCCTTAGGATGTATTACATTGTTTCAACAATCAAAGTGGTTATTTCAAATCTCCACGACGACGACTACAATCATGCACAAATAGATTGTTTACTTTATTGTTATGAGAGTTTCCATGGTAACTAAGCATGTATATTACACATGGATTAAATTTTTCCAGATGAGCCAATAGAGAGCTTCGACCTGATTACATTGAGTGTAAAATCACTCCTGTATCTTCAATAGTAACTTAGATATGCGAGTTTGAAATCTTATATAATGTTTTTGTAAAACGTGAGGCCAAGGATGTATTACATTGTTTCAACAATCAAAGTGGTTATTTCATATCTCCAGGACGATGACTACAATCATGCACAGATAGATTGTTTACTTTATTGTTATGAGTTTCCATGGTAACTAAGTATACGTATTACACATGGATTAAATTTTTCCAGATGAGCCAATAGAGAGCTTCGACCTGATTACATTGAGTGTAAAATCACTTCTGTATCTTCAATAGTAACTTAGATATGCGAGTTTGAAATCTTATATAATGTTTTTGTAAAACGTGAGACCAAGGATGTATTACATTGTTTCAACAATGAAAGTGGTTATTTCAAATCTCCACGACGACGACTACAATCATGCACAAATAGATTGTTTACTTTATTGTTATGAGAGTTTCCATGGTAACTAAGCATGTATATTACACATGGATTAAATTTTTCCAGATGAGCCAATAGAGAGCTTCGAACTGATTACATTGAGTGTAAAATCACTTCTGTATCTTCTATAGTAACGGAGATATGCGAGTTTGAAGCTTTATATAATGTTTTTGAAAACGTGAGGCCTTAGGATGTATTACTTTGTTTCAACAATGAAAGTGGTTATTTCAAATCTCCACGACGACGACTACAATAATGCACAAATAGATTGTTTACTTTATTGTTATGAAAGTTTCCATGGTAACTAAGCATGAATATTACACATGGATTAAATTTTTCCAGATGAGCCAATAGAGAGCTTCGACCTGATTACATTGAGTGTAAAATCACTTCTGTATCTTCAATAGTAACTTACATATGCGAGTTTGAAATCTTATATAATGTTTTTGTAAAACGTGAGGCCAAGGATGTATTACATTGTTTCAACAATGAAAGTGGTTATTTCATATCTCCAGGACGATGACTACAATCATGCACAGATAGATTGTTTACTTTATTGTTATGAGAGTTTCCATGGTAACTAAGTATACATATTACACATGGATTAAATTTTTCCAGATGAGCCAATAGAGAGCTTCGACCTGATTAAATTGAGTGTAAAATCACTTCTGTATCTTCTATAGTAACGGAGATATGCGAGTTTGAAGCTTTATATAATGTTTTTGAAAACGTGAAGACTTAGGATGTATTACATTGTTTCAACAATCAAAGTGGTTATTTCAAATCTTCACGACGACGACTACAATCATGCACAGATAGATTGTTTACTTCATTGTTATGAAAGTTTCCATGGTAACTAAACATGAATATTACACATGGAATATTTTTTTTATGTTGAGCCAATAGAGAGCTTCGACCTGATTACATTGAGTGTAAAATCACTCCTGTATCTTCAATAGTAACTTAGATATGCGAGTCTGAAATCTTATATAATGTTTTTGTAAAACGTGAGGCCAAGGATGTATTACATTGTTTCAACAATCAAAGTGGTTATTTCATATCTCCAGGACGATGACTACAATCATGCACAGATAGATTGTTTACTTTATTGTTATGAGAGTTTCCATGGTAACTAAGCATGTATATTACACATGGAATAAATTTTTCCAGATGAGCCAATAGAGAGCTTCGACCTGATTACATTGAGTGTAAAATCACTCCTGTATCTTCAATAGTAACTTAGATATGCGAGTTTGAAATCTTATATAATGTTTTTGTAAAACGTGAGGCAAAGGATGTATTACATTGTTTCAACAATCAAAGTGGTTATTTCATATCTCCAGGACGATGACTACAATCATGCACAGATAGATTGTTTACTTTATTGTTATGAGAGTTTCCATGGTAACTAAGTATACATATTACACATGGATTAAATTTTTCCAGATGAGCCAATAGAGAGCTTCGACCTGATTACATTGAGTGTAAAATCACTTCTGTATCTTCAATAGTAACTTTGATATGCGTGTTTGAAATCTTATATAATGTTTTTGTAAAACGTGAGACCAAGGATGTATTACATTGTTTCAACAATGAAAGTGGTTATTTCAAATCTCCACGACGACGACTACAATCATGCACAAATAGATTGTTTACTTTATTGTTATGAGAGTTTCCATGGTAACTAAGCATGTATATTACTCACGGATTAAATTTTTCCAGATGAGCCAATAGAGAGCTTCGACCTGATTACATTGAGTGTAAAATCACTTCTGTATCTTCTATAGTAACGGAGATATGCGAGTTTGAAGCTTTATATAATGTTTTTGAAAACGTGAGGCCTTAGGATGTATTACATTGTTTCAACAATCAAAGTGGTTATTTCAAATCTCCACGACGACGACTACAATCATGCACAAATAGATTGTTTACTTTATTGTTATGAGAGTTTCCATGGTAACTAAGCATGTATATTACACATGGATTAAATTTTTCCAGATGAGCCAATAGAGAGCTTCGACCTGATTACATTGAGTGTAAAATCACTCCTGTATCTTCAATAGTAACTTAGATATGCGAGTTTGAAATCTTATATAATGTTTTTGTAAAACGTGAGGCCAAGGATGTATTACATTGTTTCAACAATCAAAGTGGTTATTTCATATCTCCAGGACGATGACTACAATCATGCACAGATAGATTGTTTACTTTATTGTTATGAGTTTCCATGGTAACTAAGTATACGTATTACACATGGATTAAATTTTTCCAGATGAGCCAATAGAGAGCTTCGACCTGATTACATTGAGTGTAAAATCACTTCTGTATCTTCAATAGTAACTTAGATATGCGAGTTTGAAATCTTATATAATGTTTTTGTAAAACGTGAGACCAAGGATGTATTACATTGTTTCAACAATGAAAGTGGTTATTTCAAATCTCCACGACGACGACTACAATCATGCACAAATAGATTGTTTACTTTATTGTTATGAGAGTTTCCATGGTAACTAAGCATGTATATTACACATGGATTAAATTTTTCCAGATGAGCCAATAGAGAGCTTCGAACTGATTACATTGAGTGTAAAATCACTTCTGTATCTTCTATAGTAACGGAGATATGCGAGTTTGAAGCTTTATATAATGTTTTTGAAAACGTGAGGCCTTAGGATGTATTACTTTGTTTCAACAATGAAAGTGGTTATTTCAAATCTCCACGACGACGACTACAATAATGCACAAATAGATTGTTTACTTTATTGTTATGAAAGTTTCCATGGTAACTAAGCATGAATATTACACATGGATTAAATTTTTCCAGATGAGCCAATAGAGAGCTTCGACCTGATTACATTGAGTGTAAAATCACTTCTGTATCTTCAATAGTAACTTACATATGCGAGTTTGAAATCTTATATAATGTTTTTGTAAAACGTGAGGCCAAGGATGTATTACATTGTTTCAACAATGAAAGTGGTTATTTCATATCTCCAGGACGATGACTACAATCATGCACAGATAGATTGTTTACTTTATTGTTATGAGAGTTTCCATGGTAACTAAGTATACATATTACACATGTATTAAATTTTTCCAGATGAGCCAATAGAGAGCTTCGACCTGATTAAATTGAGTGTAAAATCACTTCTGTATCTTCTATAGTAACGGAGATATGCGAGTTTGAAGCTTTATATAATGTTTTTGAAAACGTGAAGACTTAGGATGTATTACATTGTTTCAACAATCAAAGTGGTTATTTCAAATCTTCACGACGACGACTACAATCATGCACAGATAGATTGTTTACTTCATTGTTATGAAAGTTTCCATGGTAACTAAACATGAATATTACACATGGAATATTTTTTTTATGTTGAGCCAATAGAGAGCTTCGACCTGATTACATTGAGTGTAAAATCACTCCTGTATCTTCAATAGTAACTTAGATATGCGAGTCTGAAATCTTATATAATGTTTTTGTAAAACGTGAGGCCAAGGATGTATTACATTGTTTCAACAATCAAAGTGGTTATTTCATATCTCCAGGACGATGACTACAATCATGCACAGATAGATTGTTTACTTTATTGTTATGAGAGTTTCCATGGTAACTAAGCATGTATATTACACATGGATTAAATTTTTCCAGATGAGCCAATAGAGAGCTTCGACCTGATTACATTGAGTGTAAAATCACTTCTGTATCTTCAATAGTAACTTACATATGCGAGTTTGAAATCTTATATAATGTTTTTGTAAAACGTGAGGCCAAGGATGTATTACATTGTTTCAACAATCAAAGTGGTTATTTCATATCTCCACGACGACGACTACAATCATGCACAAATAGATTGTTTACTTTATTGTTATGAGAGTTTCCATGGTAACTAAGCATGTATATTACTCACGGATTAAATTTTTCCAGATGAGCCAATAGAGAGCTTCGACCTAATTACATTGAGTGTAAAATCACTTCTGTATCTTCTATAGTAACGGAGATATGCGAGTTTGAAGCTTTATATAATGTTTTTGAAAACGTGAGGCCTTAGGATGTATTACATTGTTTCAACAATCAAAGTGGTTATTTCAAATCTCCACGACGACGACTACAATCATGCACAAATAGATTGTTTACTTTATTGTTATGAAAGTTTCCATGGTAACTAAGCATGAATATTACACATGCAATAAATTTTTTATGTTGAGCCAATAGAGAGCTTCGACCTGATTACATTGAGTGTAAAATCACTCCTGTATCTTCAATAGTAACTTAGATATGCGAGTTTGAAATCTTATATAATGTTTTTGTAAAACGTGAGGCCAAGGATGTATTACATTGTTTCAACAATCAAAGTGGTTATTTCATATCTCCAGGACGATGACTACAATCATGCACAGATAGATTGTTTACTTTATTGTTATGAGTTTCCATGGTAACTATGTATACGTATTACACATGGATTAAATTTTTCCAGATGAGCCAATAGAGAGCTTCGACCTGATTACATTGAGTGTAAAATCACTTCTGTATCTTCAATAGTAACTTAGATATGCGAGTTTGAAATCTTATATAATGTTTTTGTAAAACGTGAGACCAAGGATGTATTACATTGTTTCAACAATGAAAGTGGTTATTTCAAATCTCCACGACGACGACTACAATCATGCACAAATAGCTTGTTTACTTTATTGTTATGAGAGTTTCCATGGTAACTAAGCATGTATATTACACATGGATTAAATTTTTCCAGATGAGCCAATAGAGAGCTTCGAACTGATTACATTGAGTGTAAAATCACTTCTGTATCTTCTATAGTAACGGAGATATGCGAGTTTGAAGCTTTATATAATGTTTTTGAAAACGTGAGGCCTTAGGATGTATTACTTTGTTTCAACAATGAAAGTGGTTATTTCAAATCTCCACGACGACGACTACAATAATGCACAAATAGATTGTTTACTTTATTGTTATGAAAGTTTCCATGGTAACTAAGCATGAATATTACACATGGATTAAATTTTTCCAGATGAGCCAATAGAGAGCTTCGACCTGATTACATTGAGTGTAAAATCACTTCTGTATCTTCAATAGTAACTTACATATGCGAGTTTGAAATCTTATATAATGTTTTTGTAAAACGTGAGGCCAAGGATGTATTACATTGTTTCAACAATCAAAGTGGTTATTTCATATCTCCAGGACGATGACTACAATCATGCACAGATAGATTGTTTACTTTATTGTTATGAGAGTTTCCATGGTAACTAAGCATGTATATTACACATGGAATAAATTTTTCCAGATGAGCCAATAGAGAGCTTCGACCTGATTACATTGAGTGTAAAATCACTCCTATATCTTCAATAGTAACTTAGATATGCGAGTTTGAAATCTTATATAATGTTTTTGTAAAACGTGAGGCAAAGGATGTATTACATTGTTTCAACAATCAAAGTGGTTATTTCATATCTCCAGGACGATGACTACAATCATGCACAGATAGATTGTTTACTTTATTGTTATGAGAGTTTCCATGGTAACTAAGCATGTATATTACACATGGATTAAATTTTTCCAGATGAGCCAATAGAGAGCTTCGACCTGATTACATTGAGTGTAAAATCACTCCTGTATCTTCAATAGTAACTTAGATATGCGAGTTTGAAATCTTATATAATGTTTTTGTAAAACGTGAGGCCAAGGATGTATTACATTGTTTCAACAATCAAAGTGGTTATTTCATATCTCCAGGACGATGACTACAATCATGCACAGATAGATTGTTTACTTTATTGTTATGAGTTTCCATGGTAACTAAGTATACGTATTACACATGGATTAAATTTTTCCAGATGAGCCAATAGAGAGCTTCGACCTGATTACATTGAGTGTAAAATCACTTCTGTATCTTCAATAGTAACTTAGATATGCGAGTTTGAAATCTTATATAATGTTTTTGTAAAACGTGAGACCAAGGATGTATTACATTGTTTCAACAATGAAAGTGGTTATTTCAAATCTCCACGACGACGACTACAATCATGCACAAATAGATTGTTTACTTTATTGTTATGAGAGTTTCCATGGTAACTAAGCATGTATATTACACATGGATTAAATTTTTCCAGATGAGCCAATAGAGAGCTTCGAACTGATTACATTGAGTGTAAAATCACTTCTGTATCTTCTATAGTAACGGAGATATGCGAGTTTGAAGCTTTATATAATGTTTTTGAAAACGTGAGGCCTTAGGATGTATTACTTTGTTTCAACAATGAAAGTGGTTATTTCAAATCTCCACGACGACGACTACAATAATGCACAAATAGATTGTTTACTTTATTGTTATGAAAGTTTCCATGGTAACTAAGCATGAATATTACACATGGATTAAATTTTTCCAGATGAGCCAATAGAGAGCTTCGACCTGATTACATTGAGTGTAAAATCACTTCTGTATCTTCAATAGTAACTTACATATGCGAGTTTGAAATCTTATATAATGTTTTTGTAAAACGTGAGGCCAAGGATGTATTACATTGTTTCAACAATGAAAGTGGTTATTTCATATCTCCAGGACGATGACTACAATCATGCACAGATAGATTGTTTACTTTATTGTTATGAGAGTTTCCATGGTAACTAAGTATACATATTACACATGGATTAAATTTTTCCAGATGAGCCAATAGAGAGCTTCGACCTGATTAAATTGAGTGTAAAATCACTTCTGTATCTTCTATAGTAACGGAGATATGCGAGTTTGAAGCTTTATATAATGTTTTTGAAAACGTGAAGACTTAGGATGTATTACATTGTTTCAACAATCAAAGTGGTTATTTCAAATCTTCACGACGACGACTACAATCATGCACAGATAGATTGTTTACTTCATTGTTATGAAAGTTTCCATGGTAACTAAACATGAATATTACACATGGAATATTTTTTTTATGTTGAGCCAATAGAGAGCTTCGACCTGATTACATTGAGTGTAAAATCACTCCTGTATCTTCAATAGTAACTTAGATATGCGAGTCTGAAATCTTATATAATGTTTTTGTAAAACGTGAGGCCAAGGATGTATTACATTGTTTCAACAATCAAAGTGGTTATTTCATATCTCCAGGACGATGACTACAATCATGCACAGATAGATTGTTTACTTTATTGTTATGAGAGTTTCCATGGTAACTAAGCATGTATATTACACATGGATTAAATTTTTCCAGATGAGCCAATAGAGAGCTTCGACCTGATTACATTGAGTGTAAAATCACTTCTGTATCTTCAATAGTAACTTACATATGCGAGTTTGAAATCTTATATAATGTTTTTGTAAAACGTGAGGCCAAGGATGTATTACATTGTTTCAACAATCAAAGTGGTTATTTCATATCTCCACGACGACGACTACAATCATGCACAAATAGATTGTTTACTTTATTGTTATGAGAGTTTCCATGGTAACTAAGCATGTATATTACTCACGGATTAAATTTTTCCAGATGAGCCAATAGAGAGCTTCGACCTAATTACATTGAGTGTAAAATCACTTCTGTATCTTCTATAGTAACGGAGATATGCGAGTTTGAAGCTTTATATAATGTTTTTGAAAACGTGAGGCCTTAGGATGTATTACATTGTTTCAACAATCAAAGTGGTTATTTCAAATCTCCACGACGACGACTACAATCATGCACAAATAGATTGTTTACTTTATTGTTATGAAAGTTTCCATGGTAACTAAGCATGAATATTACACATGCAATAAATTTTTTATGTTGAGCCAATAGAGAGCTTCGACCTGATTACATTGAGTGTAAAATCACTCCTGTATCTTCAATAGTAACTTAGATATGCGAGTTTGAAATCTTATATAATGTTTTTGTAAAACGTGAGGCCAAGGATGTATTACATTGTTTCAACAATCAAAGTGGTTATTTCATATCTCCAGGACGATGACTACAATCATGCACAGATAGATTGTTTACTTTATTGTTATGAGTTTCCATGGTAACTATGTATACGTATTACACATGGATTAAATTTTTCCAGATGAGCCAATAGAGAGCTTCGACCTGATTACATTGAGTGTAAAATCACTTCTGTATCTTCAATAGTAACTTAGATATGCGAGTTTGAAATCTTATATAATGTTTTTGTAAAACGTGAGACCAAGGATGTATTACATTGTTTCAACAATGAAAGTGGTTATTTCAAATCTCCACGACGACGACTACAATCATGCACAAATAGCTTGTTTACTTTATTGTTATGAGAGTTTCCATGGTAACTAAGCATGTATATTACACATGGATTAAATTTTTCCAGATGAGCCAATAGAGAGCTTCGAACTGATTACATTGAGTGTAAAATCACTTCTGTATCTTCTATAGTAACGGAGATATGCGAGTTTGAAGCTTTATATAATGTTTTTGAAAACGTGAGGCCTTAGGATGTATTACTTTGTTTCAACAATGAAAGTGGTTATTTCAAATCTCCACGACGACGACTACAATAATGCACAAATAGATTGTTTACTTTATTGTTATGAAAGTTTCCATGGTAACTAAGCATGAATATTACACATGGATTAAATTTTTCCAGATGAGCCAATAGAGAGCTTCGACCTGATTACATTGAGTGTAAAATCACTTCTGTATCTTCAATAGTAACTTACATATGCGAGTTTGAAATCTTATATAATGTTTTTGTAAAACGTGAGGCCAAGGATGTATTACATTGTTTCAACAATCAAAGTGGTTATTTCATATCTCCAGGACGATGACTACAATCATGCACAGATAGATTGTTTACTTTATTGTTATGAGAGTTTCCATGGTAACTAAGCATGTATATTACACATGGAATAAATTTTTCCAGATGAGCCAATAGAGAGCTTCGACCTGATTACATTGAGTGTAAAATCACTCCTATATCTTCAATAGTAACTTAGATATGCGAGTTTGAAATCTTATATAATGTTTTTGTAAAACGTGAGGCAAAGGATGTATTACATTGTTTCAACAATCAAAGTGGTTATTTCATATCTCCAGGACGATGACTACAATCATGCACAGATAGATTGTTTACTTTATTGTTATGAGAGTTTCCATGGTAACTAAGCATGTATATTACACATGGAATAAATTTTTCCAGATGAGCCGATAGAGAGCTTCGACCTGATTACATTGAGTGTAAAATCACTCCTGTATCTTCAATAGTAACTTAGATATGCGAGTTTGAAATCTTATATAATGTTTTTGTAAAACGTGAGGCCAAGGATGTATTACATTGTTTCAACAATGAAAGTGGTTATTTCATATCTCCAGGACGATGACTACAATCATGCACAGATAGATTGTTTACTTTATTGTTATGAGAGTTTCCATGGTAACTAAGTATACATATTACACATGGATTAAATTTTTCCAGATGAGCCAATAGAGAGCTTCGACCTGATTACATTGAGTGTAAAATCACTTCTGTATCTTCTATAGTAACGGAGATATGCGAGTTTGAAGCTTTATATAATGTTTTTGAAAACGTGAAGACTTAGGATGTATTACATTGTTTCAACAATCAAAGTGGTTATTTCAAATCTTCACGACGACGACTACAATCATGCACAGATAGATTGTTTACTTCATTGTTATGAAAGTTTCCATGGTAACTAAACATGAATATTACACATGGAATATTTTTTTTATGTTGAGCCAATAGAGAGCTTCGACCTGATTACATTGAGTGTAAAATCACTCCTGTATCTTCAATAGTAACTTAGATATGCGAGTCTGAAATCTTATATAATGTTTTTGTAAAACGTGAGGCCAAGGATGTATTACATTGTTTCAACAATCAAAGTGGTTATTTCATATCTCCAGGACGATGACTACAATCATGCACAGATAGATTGTTTACTTTATTGTTATGAGAGTTTCCATGGTAACTAAGCATGTATATTACACATGGAATAAATTTTTCCAGATGAGCCAATAGAGAGCTTCGACCTGATTACATTGAGTGTAAAATCACTCCTGTATCTTCAATAGTAACTTAGATATGCGAGTTTGAAATCTTATATAATGTTTTTGTAAAACGTGAGGCAAAGGATGTATTACATTGTTTCAACAATCAAAGTGGTTATTTCATATCTCCAGGACGATGACTACAATCATGCACAGATAGATTGTTTACTTTATTGTTATGAGAGTTTCCATGGTAACTAAGTATACATATTACACATGGATTAAATTTTTCCAGATGAGCCAATAGAGAGCTTCGACCTGATTACATTGAGTGTAAAATCACTTCTGTATCTTCAATAGTAACTTTGATATGCGTGTTTGAAATCTTATATAATGTTTTTGTAAAACGTGAGACCAAGGATGTATTACATTGTTTCAACAATGAAAGTGGTTATTTCAAATCTCCACGACGACGACTACAATCATGCACAAATAGATTGTTTACTTTATTGTTATGAGAGTTTCCATGGTAACTAAGCATGTATATTACTCACGGATTAAATTTTTCCAGATGAGCCAATAGAGAGCTTCGACCTGATTACATTGAGTGTAAAATCACTTCTGTATCTTCTATAGTAACGGAGATATGCGAGTTTGAAGCTTTATATAATGTTTTTGAAAACGTGAGGCCTTAGGATGTATTACATTGTTTCAACAATCAAAGTGGTTATTTCAAATCTCCACGACGACGACTACAATCATGCACAAATAGATTGTTTACTTTATTGTTATGAGAGTTTCCATGGTAACTAAGCATGTATATTACACATGGATTAAATTTTTCCAGATGAGCCAATAGAGAGCTTCGACCTGATTACATTGAGTGTAAAATCACTCCTGTATCTTCAATAGTAACTTAGATATGCGAGTTTGAAATCTTATATAATGTTTTTGTAAAACGTGAGGCCAAGGATGTATTACATTGTTTCAACAATCAAAGTGGTTATTTCATATCTCCAGGACGATGACTACAATCATGCACAGATAGATTGTTTACTTTATTGTTATGAGTTTCCATTGTAACTAAGTATACGTATTACACATGGATTAAATTTTTCCAGATGAGCCAATAGAGAGCTTCGACCTGATTACATTGAGTGTAAAATCACTTCTGTATCTTCAATAGTAACTTAGATATGCGAGTTTGAAATCTTATATAATGTTTTTGTAAAACGTGAGACCAAGGATGTATTACATTGTTTCAACAATGAAAGTGGTTATTTCAAATCTCCACGACGACGACTACAATCATGCACAAATAGATTGTTTACTTTATTGTTATGAGAGTTTCCATGGTAACTAAGCATGTATATTACACATGGATTAAATTTTTCCAGATGAGCCAATAGAGAGCTTCGAACTGATTACATTGAGTGTAAAATCACTTCTGTATCTTCTATAGTAACGGAGATATGCGAGTTTGAAGCTTTATATAATGTTTTTGAAAACGTGAGGCCTTAGGATGTATTACTTTGTTTCAACAATGAAAGTGGTTATTTCAAATCTCCACGACGACGACTACAATAATGCACAAATAGATTGTTTACTTTATTGTTATGAAAGTTTCCATGGTAACTAAGCATGAATATTACACATGGATTAAATTTTTCCAGATGAGCCAATAGAGAGCTTCGACCTGATTACATTGAGTGTAAAATCACTTCTGTATCTTCAATAGTAACTTACATATGCGAGTTTGAAATCTTATATAATGTTTTTGTAAAACGTGAGGCCAAGGATGTATTACATTGTTTCAACAATCAAAGTGGTTATTTCATATCTCCAGGACGATGACTACAATCATGCACAGATAGATTGTTTACTTTATTGTTATGAGAGTTTCCATGGTAACTAAGCATGTATATTACACATGGAATAAATTTTTCCAGATGAGCCAATAGAGAGCTTCGACCTGATTACATTGAGTGTAAAATCACTCCTATATCTTCAATAGTAACTTAGATATGCGAGTTTGAAATCTTATATAATGTTTTTGTAAAACGTGAGGCAAAGGATGTATTACATTGTTTCAACAATCAAAGTGGTTATTTCATATCTCCAGGACGATGACTACAATCATGCACAGATAGATTGTTTACTTTATTGTTATGAGAGTTTCCATGGTAACTAAGCATGTATATTACACATAAAATAAATTTTTCCAGATGAGCCGATAGAGAGCTTCGACCTGATTACATTGAGTGTAAAATCACTTCTGTATCTTCAATAGTAACTTAGATATGCGAGTTTGAAATCTTATATAATGTTTTTGTAAAACGTGAGGCCAAGGATGTATTACATTGTTTCAACAATGAAAGTGGTTATTTCATATCTCCAGGACGATGACTACAATCATGCACAGATAGATTGTTTACTTTATTGTTATGAGAGTTTCCATGGTAACTAAGTATACATATTACACATGGATTAAATTTTTCCAGATGAGCCAATAGAGAGCTTCGACCTGATTACATTGAGTGTAAAATCACTTCTGTATCTTCTATAGTAACGGAGATATGCGAGTTTGAAGCTTTATATAATGTTTTTGAAAACGTGAAGACTTAGGATGTATTACATTGTTTCAACAATCAAAGTGGTTATTTCAAATCTTCACGACGACGACTACAATCATGCACAGATAGATTGTTTACTTCATTGTTATGAAAGTTTCCATGGTAACTAAACATGAATATTACACATGGAATATTTTTTTTATGTTGAGCCAATAGAGAGCTTCGACCTGATTACATTGAGTGTAAAATCACTCCTGTATCTTCAATAGTAACTTAGATATGCGAGTCTGAAATCTTATATAATGTTTTTGTAAAACGTGAGGCCAAGGATGTATTACATTGTTTCAACAATCAAAGTGGTTATTTCATATCTCCAGGACGATGACTACAATCATGCACAGATAGATTGTTTACTTTATTGTTATGAGAGTTTCCATGGTAACTAAGCATGTATATTACACATGGAATAAATTTTTCCAGATGAGCCAATAGAGAGCTTCGACCTGATTACATTGAGTGTAAAATCACTCCTGTATCTTCAATAGTAACTTAGATATGCGAGTTTGAAATCTTATATAATGTTTTTGTAAAACGTGAGGCAAAGGATGTATTACATTGTTTCAACAATCAAAGTGGTTATTTCATATCTCCAGGACGATGACTACAATCATGCACAGATAGATTGTTTACTTTATTGTTATGAGAGTTTCCATGGTAACTAAGTATACATATTACACATGGATTAAATTTTTCCAGATGAGCCAATAGAGAGCTTCGACCTGATTACATTGAGTGTAAAATCACTTCTGTATCTTCAATAGTAACTTTGATATGCGTGTTCGAAATCTTATATAATGTTTTTGTAAAACGTGAGACCAAGGATGTATTACATTGTTTCAACAATGAAAGTGGTTATTTCAAATCTCCACGACGACGACTACAATCATGCACAAATAGATTGTTTACTTTATTGTTATGAGAGTTTCCATGGTAACTAAGCATGTATATTACTCACGGATTAAATTTTTCCAGATGAGCCAATAGAGAGCTTCGACCTGATTACATTGAGTGTAAAATCACTTCTGTATCTTCTATAGTAACGGAGATATGCGAGTTTGAAGCTTTATATAATGTTTTTGAAAACGTGAGGCCTTAGGATGTATTACATTGTTTCAACAATCAAAGTGGTTATTTCAAATCTCCACGACGACGACTACAATCATGCACAAATAGATTGTTTACTTTATTGTTATGAGAGTTTCCATGGTAACTAAGCATGTATATTACACATGGATTAAATTTTTCCAGATGAGCCAATAGAGAGCTTCGACCTGATTACATTGAGTGTAAAATCACTCCTGTATCTTCAATAGTAACTTAGATATGCGAGTTTGAAATCTTATATAATGTTTTTGTAAAACGTGAGGCCAAGGATGTATTACATTGTTTCAACAATCAAAGTGGTTATTTCATATCTCCAGGACGATGACTACAATCATGCACAGATAGATTGTTTACTTTATTGTTATGAGTTTCCATGGTAACTAAGTATACGTATTACACATGGATTAAATTTTTCCAGATGAGCCAATAGAGAGCTTCGACCTGATTACATTGAGTGTAAAATCACTTCTGTATCTTCAATAGTAACTTAGATATGCGAGTTTGAAATCTTATATAATGTTTTTGTAAAACGTGAGACCAAGGATGTATTACATTGTTTCAACAATGAAAGTGGTTATTTCAAATCTCCACGACGACGACTACAATCATGCACAAATAGATTGTTTACTTTATTGTTATGAGAGTTTCCATGGTAACTAAGCATGTATATTACACATGGATTAAATTTTTCCAGATGAGCCAATAGAGAGCTTCGAACTGATTACATTGAGTGTAAAATCACTTCTGTATCTTCTATAGTAACGGAGATATGCGAGTTTGAAGCTTTATATAATGTTTTTGAAAACGTGAGGCCTTAGGATGTATTACTTTGTTTCAACAATGAAAGTGGTTATTTCAAATCTCCACGACGACGACTACAATAATGCACAAATAGATTGTTTACTTTATTGTTATGAAAGTTTCCATGGTAACTAAGCATGAATATTACACATGCGTTAAATTTTTCCAGATGAGCCAATAGAGAGCTTCGACCTGATTACATTGAGTGTAAAATCACTTCTGTATCTTCAATAGTAACTTACATATGCGAGTTTGAAATCTTATATAATGTTTTTGTAAAACGTGAGGCCAAGGATGTATTACATTGTTTCAACAATGAAAGTGGTTATTTCATATCTCCAGGACGATGACTACAATCATGCACAGATAGATTGTTTACTTTATTGTTATGAGAGTTTCCATGGTAACTAAGTATACATATTACACATGGATTAAATTTTTCCAGATGAGCCAATAGAGAGCTTCGACCTGATTAAATTGAGTGTAAAATCACTTCTGTATCTTCTATAGTAACGGAGATATGCGAGTTTGAAGCTTTATATAATGTTTTTGAAAACGTGAAGACTTAGGATGTATTACATTGTTTCAACAATCAAAGTGGTTATTTCAAATCTTCACGACGACGACTACAATCATGCACAGATAGATTGTTTACTTCATTGTTATGAAAGTTTCCATGGTAACTAAACATGAATATTACACATGGAATATTTTTTTTATGTTGAGCCAATAGAGAGCTTCGACCTGATTACATTGAGTGTAAAATCACTCCTGTATCTTCAATAGTAACTTAGATATGCGAGTCTGAAATCTTATATAATGTTTTTGTAAAACGTGAGGCCAAGGATGTATTACATTGTTTCAACAATCAAAGTGGTTATTTCATATCTCCAGGACGATGACTACAATCATGCACAGATAGATTGTTTACTTTATTGTTATGAGAGTTTCCATGGTAACTAAGCATGTATATTACACATGGATTAAATTTTTCCAGATGAGCCAATAGAGAGCTTCGACCTGATTACATTGAGTGTAAAATCACTTCTGTATCTTCAATAGTAACTTACATATGCGAGTTTGAAATCTTATATAATGTTTTTGTAAAACGTGAGGCCAAGGATGTATTACATTGTTTCAACAATCAAAGTGGTTATTTCATATCTCCACGACGACGACTACAATCATGCACAAATAGATTGTTTACTTTATTGTTATGAGAGTTTCCATGGTAACTAAGCATGTATATTACTCACGGATTAAATTTTTCCAGATGAGCCAATAGAGAGCTTCGACCTAATTACATTGAGTGTAAAATCACTTCTGTATCTTCTATAGTAACGGAGATATGCGAGTTTGAAGCTTTATATAATGTTTTTGAAAACGTGAGGCCTTAGGATGTATTACATTGTTTCAACAATCAAAGTGGTTATTTCAAATCTCCACGACGACGACTACAATCATGCACAAATAGATTGTTTACTTTATTGTTATGAAAGTTTCCATGGTAACTAAGCATGAATATTACACATGCAATAAATTTTTTATGTTGAGCCAATAGAGAGCTTCGACCTGATTACATTGAGTGTAAAATCACTCCTGTATCTTCAATAGTAACTTAGATATGCGAGTTTGAAATCTTATATAATGTTTTTGTAAAACGTGAGGCCAAGGATGTATTACATTGTTTCAACAATCAAAGTGGTTATTTCATATCTCCAGGACGATGACTACAATCATGCACAGATAGATTGTTTACTTTATTGTTATGAGTTTCCATGGTAACTATGTATACGTATTACACATGGATTAAATTTTTCCAGATGAGCCAATAGAGAGCTTCGACCTGATTACATTGAGTGTAAAATCACTTCTGTATCTTCAATAGTAACTTAGATATGCGAGTTTGAAATCTTATATAATGTTTTTGTAAAACGTGAGACCAAGGATGTATTACATTGTTTCAACAATGAAAGTGGTTATTTCAAATCTCCACGACGACGACTACAATCATGCACAAATAGATTGTTTACTTTATTGTTATGAGAGTTTCCATGGTAACTAAGCATGTATATTACACATGGATTAAATTTTTCCAGATGAGCCAATAGAGAGCTTCGAACTGATTACATTGAGTGTAAAATCACTTCTGTATCTTCTATAGTAACGGAGATATGCGAGTTTGAAGCTTTATATAATGTTTTTGAAAACGTGAGGCCTTAGGATGTATTACTTTGTTTCAACAATGAAAGTGGTTATTTCAAATCTCCACGACGACGACTACAATAATGCACAAATAGATTGTTTACTTTATTGTTATGAAAGTTTCCATGGTAACTAAGCATGAATATTACACATGGATTAAATTTTTCCAGATGAGCCAATAGAGAGCTTCGACCTGATTACATTGAGTGTAAAATCACTTCTGTATCTTCAATAGTAACTTACATATGCGAGTTTGAAATCTTATATAATGTTTTTGTAAAACGTGAGGCCAAGGATGTATTACATTGTTTCAACAATCAAAGTGGTTATTTCATATCTCCAGGACGATGACTACAATCATGCACAGATAGATTGTTTACTTTATTGTTATGAGAGTTTCCATGGTAACTAAGCATGTATATTACACATGGAATAAATTTTTCCAGATGAGCCAATAGAGAGCTTCGACCTGATTACATTGAGTGTAAAATCACTCCTATATCTTCAATAGTAACTTAGATATGCGAGTTTGAAATCTTATATAATGTTTTTGTAAAACGTGAGGCAAAGGATGTATTACATTGTTTCAACAATCAAAGTGGTTATTTCATATCTCCAGGACGATGACTACAATCATGCACAGATAGATTGTTTACTTTATTGTTATGAGAGTTTCCATGGTAACTAAGCATGTATATTACACATGGAATAAATTTTTCCAGATGAGCCGATAGAGAGCTTCGACCTGATTACATTGAGTGTAAAATCACTCCTGTATCTTCAATAGTAACTTAGATATGCGAGTTTGAAATCTTATATAATGTTTTTGTAAAACGTGAGGCCAAGGATGTATTACATTGTTTCAACAATGAAAGTGGTTATTTCATATCTCCAGGACGATGACTACAATCATGCACAGATAGATTGTTTACTTTATTGTTATGAGAGTTTCCATGGTAACTAAGTATACATATTACACATGGATTAAATTTTTCCAGATGAGCCAATAGAGAGCTTCGACCTGATTACATTGAGTGTAAAATCACTTCTGTATCTTCTATAGTAACGAAGATATGCGAGTTTGAAGCTTTATATAATGTTTTTGAAAACGTGAAGACTTAGGATGTATTACATTGTTTCAACAATCAAAGTGGTTATTTCAAATCTTCACGACGACGACTACAATCATGCACAGATAGATTGTTTACTTCATTGTTATGAAAGTTTCCATGGTAACTAAACATGAATATTACACATGGAATATTTTTTTTATGTTGAGCCAATAGAGAGCTTCGACCTGATTACATTGAGTGTAAAATCACTCCTGTATCTTCAATAGTAACTTAGATATGCGAGTCTGAAATCTTATATAATGTTTTTGTAAAACGTGAGGCCAAGGATGTATTACATTGTTTCAACAATCAAAGTGGTTATTTCATATCTCCAGGACGATGACTACAATCATGCACAGATAGATTGTTTACTTTATTGTTATGAGAGTTTCCATGGTAACTAAGCATGTATATTACACATGGAATAAATTTTTCCAGATGAGCCAATAGAGAGCTTCGACCTGATTACATTGAGTGTAAAATCACTCCTGTATCTTCAATAGTAACTTAGATATGCGAGTTTGAAATCTTATATAATGTTTTTGTAAAACGTGAGGCAAAGGATGTATTACATTGTTTCAACAATCAAAGTGGTTATTTCATATCTCCAGGACGATGACTACAATCATGCACAGATAGATTGTTTACTTTATTGTTATGAGAGTTTCCATGGTAACTAAGTATACATATTACACATGGATTAAATTTTTCCAGATGAGCCAATAGAGAGCTTCGACCTGATTACATTGAGTGTAAAATCACTTCTGTATCTTCAATAGTAACTTTGATATGCGTGTTTGAAATCTTATATAATGTTTTTGTAAAACGTGAGACCAAGGATGTATTACATTGTTTCAACAATGAAAGTGGTTATTTCAAATCTCCACGACGACGACTACAATCATGCACAAATAGATTGTTTACTTTATTGTTATGAGAGTTTCCATGGTAACTAAGCATGTATATTACTCACGGATTAAATTTTTCCAGATGAGCCAATAGAGAGCTTCGACCTGATTACATTGAGTGTAAAATCACTTCTGTATCTTCTATAGTAACGGAGATATGCGAGTTTGAAGCTTTATATAATGTTTTTGAAAACGTGAGGCCTTAGGATGTATTACATTGTTTCAACAATCAAAGTGGTTATTTCAAATCTCCACGACGACGACTACAATCATGCACAAATAGATTGTTTACTTTATTGTTATGAGAGTTTCCATGGTAACTAAGCATGTATATTACACATGGATTAAATTTTTCCAGATGAGCCAATAGAGAGCTTCGACCTGATTACATTGAGTGTAAAATCACTCCTGTATCTTCAATAGTAACTTAGATATGCGAGTTTGAAATCTTATATAATGTTTTTGTAAAACGTGAGGCCAAGGATGTATTACATTGTTTCAACAATCAAAGTGGTTATTTCATATCTCCAGGACGATGACTACAATCATGCACAGATAGATTGTTTACTTTATTGTTATGAGTTTCCATGGTAACTAAGTATACGTATTACACATGGATTAAATTTTTCCAGATGAGCCAATAGAGAGCTTCGACCTGATTACATTGAGTGTAAAATCACTTCTGTATCTTCAATAGTAACTTAGATATGCGAGTTTGAAATCTTATATAATGTTTTTGTAAAACGTGAGACCAAGGATGTATTACATTGTTTCAACAATGAAAGTGGTTATTTCAAATCTCCACGACGACGACTACAATCATGCACAAATAGATTGTTTACTTTATTGTTATGAGAGTTTCCATGGTAACTAAGCATGTATATTACACATGGATTAAATTTTTCCAGATGAGCCAATAGAGAGCTTCGAACTGATTACATTGAGTGTAAAATCACTTCTGTATCTTCTATAGTAACGGAGATATGCGAGTTTGAAGCTTTATATAATGTTTTTGAAAACGTGAGGCCTTAGGATGTATTACTTTGTTTCAACAATGAAAGTGGTTATTTCAAATCTCCACGACGACGACTACAATAATGCACAAATAGATTGTTTACTTTATTGTTATGAAAGTTTCCATGGTAACTAAGCATGAATATTACACATGGATTAAATTTTTCCAGATGAGCCAATAGAGAGCTTCGACCTGATTACATTGAGTGTAAAATCACTTCTGTATCTTCAATAGTAACTTACATATGCGAGTTTGAAATCTTATATAATGTTTTTGTAAAACGTGAGGCCAAGGATGTATTACATTGTTTCAACAATCAAAGTGGTTATTTCATATCTCCAGGACGATGACTACAATCATGCACAGATAGATTGTTTACTTTATTGTTATGAGAGTTTCCATGGTAACTAAGCATGTATATTACACATGGAATAAATTTTTCCAGATGAGCCAATAGAGAGCTTCGACCTGATTACATTGAGTGTAAAATCACTCCTATATCTTCAATAGTAACTTAGATATGCGAGTTTGAAATCTTATATAATGTTTTTGTAAAACGTGAGGCAAAGGATGTATTACATTGTTTCAACAATCAAAGTGGTTATTTCATATCTCCAGGACGATGACTACAATCATGCACAGATAGATTGTTTACTTTATTGTTATGAGAGTTTCCATGGTAACTAAGCATGTATATTACACATAAAATAAATTTTTCCAGATGAGCCGATAGAGAGCTTCGACCTGATTACATTGAGTGTAAAATCACTTCTGTATCTTCAATAGTAACTTAGATATGCGAGTTTGAAATCTTATATAATGTTTTTGTAAAACGTGAGGCCAAGGATGTATTACATTGTTTCAACAATCAAAGTGGTTATTTCATATCTCCAGGACGATGACTACAATCATGCACAGATAGATTGTTTACTTTATTGTTATGAGAGTTTCCATGGTAACTAAGTATACATATTACACATGGATTAAATTTTTCCAGATGAGCCAATAGAGAGCTTCGACCTGATTACATTGAGTGTAAAATCACTTCTGTATCTTCTATAGTAACGGAGATATGCGAGTTTGAAGCTTTATATAATGTTTTTGAAAACGTGAAGACTTAGGATGTATTACATTGTTTCAACAATCAAAGTGGTTATTTCAAATCTTCACGACGACGACTACAATCATGCACAGATAGATTGTTTACTTCATTGTTATGAAAGTTTCCATGGTAACTAAACATGAATATTACACATGGAATATTTTTTTTATGTTGAGCCAATAGAGAGCTTCGACCTGATTACATTGAGTGTAAAATCACTCCTGTATCTTCAATAGTAACTTAGATATGCGAGTCTGAAATCTTATATAATGTTTTTGTAAAACGTGAGGCCAAGGATGTATTACATTGTTTCAACAATCAAAGTGGTTATTTCATATCTCCAGGACGATGACTACAATCATGCACAGATAGATTGTTTACTTTATTGTTATGAGAGTTTCCATGGTAACTAAGCATGTATATTACACATGGAATAAATTTTTCCAGATGAGCCAATAGAGAGCTTCGACCTGATTACATTGAGTGTAAAATCACTCCTGTATCTTCAATAGTAACTTAGATATGCGAGTTTGAAATCTTATATAATGTTTTTGTAAAACGTGAGGCAAAGGATGTATTACATTGTTTCAACAATCAAAGTGGTTATTTCATATCTCCAGGACGATGACTACAATCATGCACAGATAGATTGTTTACTTTATTGTTATGAGAGTTTCCATGGTAACTAAGTATACATATTACACATGGATTAAATTTTTCCAGATGAGCCAATAGAGAGCTTCGACCTGATTACATTGAGTGTAAAATCACTTCTGTATCTTCAATAGTAACTTTGATATGCGTGTTCGAAATCTTATATAATGTTTTTGTAAAACGTGAGACCAAGGATGTATTACATTGTTTCAACAATGAAAGTGGTTATTTCAAATCTCCACGACGACGACTACAATCATGCACAAATAGATTGTTTACTTTATTGTTATGAGAGTTTCCATGGTAACTAAGCATGTATATTACTCACGGATTAAATTTTTCCAGATGAGCCAATAGAGAGCTTCGACCTGATTACATTGAGTGTAAAATCACTTCTGTATCTTCTATAGTAACGGAGATATGCGAGTTTGAAGCTTTATATAATGTTTTTGAAAACGTGAGGCCTTAGGATGTATTACATTGTTTCAACAATCAAAGTGGTTATTTCAAATCTCCACGACGACGACTACAATCATGCACAAATAGATTGTTTACTTTATTGTTATGAGAGTTTCCATGGTAACTAAGCATGTATATTACACATGGATTAAATTTTTCCAGATGAGCCAATAGAGAGCTTCGACCTGATTACATTGAGTGTAAAATCACTCCTGTATCTTCAATAGTAACTTAGATATGCGAGTTTGAAATCTTATATAATGTTTTTGTAAAACGTGAGGCCAAGGATGTATTACATTGTTTCAACAATCAAAGTGGTTATTTCATATCTCCAGGACGATGACTACAATCATGCACAGATAGATTGTTTACTTTATTGTTATGAGTTTCCATGGTAACTAAGTATACGTATTACACATGGATTAAATTTTTCCAGATGAGCCAATAGAGAGCTTCGACCTGATTACATTGAGTGTAAAATCACTTCTGTATCTTCAATAGTAACTTAGATATGCGAGTTTGAAATCTTATATAATGTTTTTGTAAAACGTGAGACCAAGGATGTATTACATTGTTTCAACAATGAAAGTGGTTATTTCAAATCTCCACGACGACGACTACAATCATGCACAAATAGATTGTTTACTTTATTGTTATGAGAGTTTCCATGGTAACTAAGCATGTATATTACACATGGATTAAATTTTTCCAGATGAGCCAATAGAGAGCTTCGAACTGATTACATTGAGTGTAAAATCACTTCTGTATCTTCTATAGTAACGGAGATATGCGAGTTTGAAGCTTTATATAATGTTTTTGAAAACGTGAGGCCTTAGGATGTATTACTTTGTTTCAACAATGAAAGTGGTTATTTCAAATCTCCACGACGACGACTACAATAATGCACAAATAGATTGTTTACTTTATTGTTATGAAAGTTTCCATGGTAACTAAGCATGAATATTACACATGGATTAAATTTTTCCAGATGAGCCAATAGAGAGCTTCGACCTGATTACATTGAGTGTAAAATCACTTCTGTATCTTCAATAGTAACTTACATATGCGAGTTTGAAATCTTATATAATGTTTTTGTAAAACGTGAGGCCAAGGATGTATTACATTGTTTCAACAATCAAAGTGGTTATTTCATATCTCCAGGACGATGACTACAATCATGCACAGATAGATTGTTTACTTTATTGTTATGAGAGTTTCCACGGTAACTAAGCATGTATATTACACATGCAATAAATTTTTCCAGATGAGCCAATAGAGAGCTTCGACCTGATTACATTGAGTGTAAAATCACTCCTATATCTTCAATAGTAACTTAGATATGCGAGTTTGAAATCTTATATAATGTTTTTGTAAAACGTGAGGCAAAGGATGTATTACATTGTTTCAACAATCAAAGTGGTTATTTCATATCTCCAGGACGATGACTACAATCATGCACAGATAGATTGTTTACTTTATTGTTATGAGAGTTTCCATGGTAACTAAGCATGTATATTACACATAAAATAAATTTTTCCAGATGAGCCGATAGAGAGCTTCGACCTGATTACATTGAGTGTAAAATCACTCCTGTATCTTCAATAGTAACTTAGATATGCGAGTTTGAAATCTTATATAATGTTTTTGTAAAACGTGAGGCCAAGGATGTATTACATTGTTTCAACAATGAAAGTGGTTATTTCATATCTCCAGGACGATGACTACAATCATGCACAGATAGATTGTTTACTTTATTGTTATGAGAGTTTCCATGGTAACTAAGTATACATATTACACATGGATTAAATTTTTCCAGATGAGCCAATAGAGAGCTTCGACCTGATTACATTGAGTGTAAAATCACTTCTGTATCTTCTATAGTAACGGAGATATGCGAGTTTGAAGCTTTATATAATGTTTTTGAAAACGTGAAGACTTAGGATGTATTACATTGTTTCAACAATCAAAGTGGTTATTTCAAATCTTCACGACGACGACTACAATCATGCACAGATAGATTGTTTACTTCATTGTTATGAAAGTTTCCATGGTAACTAAACATGAATATTACACATGGAATATTTTTTTTATGTTGAGCCAATAGAGAGCTTCGACCTGATTACATTGAGTGTAAAATCACTCCTGTATCTTCAATAGTAACTTAGATATGCGAGTCTGAAATCTTATATAATGTTTTTGTAAAACGTGAGGCCAAGGATGTATTACATTGTTTCAACAATCAAAGTGGTTATTTCATATCTCCAGGACGATGACTACAATCATGCACAGATAGATTGTTTACTTTATTGTTATGAGAGTTTCCATGGTAACTAAGCATGTATATTACACATGGATTAAATTTTTCCAGATGAGCCAATAGAGAGCTTCGACCTGATTACATTGAGTGTAAAATCACTTCTGTATCTTCAATAGTAACTTACATATGCGAGTTTGAAATCTTATATAATGTTTTTGTAAAACGTGAGGCCAAGGATGTATTACATTGTTTCAACAATCAAAGTGGTTATTTCATATCTCCACGACGACGACTACAATCATGCACAAATAGATTGTTTACTTTATTGTTATGAGAGTTTCCATGGTAACTAAGCATGTATATTACTCACGGATTAAATTTTTCCAGATGAGCCAATAGAGAGCTTCGACCTAATTACATTGAGTGTAAAATCACTTCTGTATCTTCTATAGTAACGGAGATATGCGAGTTTGAAGCTTTATATAATGTTTTTGAAAACGTGAGGCCTTAGGATGTATTACATTGTTTCAACAATCAAAGTGGTTATTTCAAATCTCCACGACGACGACTACAATCATGCACAAATAGATTGTTTACTTTATTGTTATGAAAGTTTCCATGGTAACTAAGCATGAATATTACACATGCAATAAATTTTTTATGTTGAGCCAATAGAGAGCTTCGACCTGATTACATTGAGTGTAAAATCACTCCTGTATCTTCAATAGTAACTTAGATATGCGAGTTTGAAATCTTATATAATGTTTTTGTAAAACGTGAGGCCAAGGATGTATTACATTGTTTCAACAATCAAAGTGGTTATTTCATATCTCCAGGACGATGACTACAATCATGCACAGATAGATTGTTTACTTTATTGTTATGAGTTTCCATGGTAACTATGTATACGTATTACACATGGATTAAATTTTTCCAGATGAGCCAATAGAGAGCTTCGACCTGATTACATTGAGTGTAAAATCACTTCTGTATCTTCAATAGTAACTTAGATATGCGAGTTTGAAATCTTATATAATGTTTTTGTAAAACGTGAGACCAAGGATGTATTACATTGTTTCAACAATGAAAGTGGTTATTTCAAATCTCCACGACGACGACTACAATCATGCACAAATAGATTGTTTACTTTATTGTTATGAGAGTTTCCATGGTAACTAAGCATGTATATTACACATGGATTAAATTTTTCCAGATGAGCCAATAGAGAGCTTCGAACTGATTACATTGAGTGTAAAATCACTTCTGTATCTTCTATAGTAACGGAGATATGCGAGTTTGAAGCTTTATATAATGTTTTTGAAAACGTGAGGCCTTAGGATGTATTACTTTGTTTCAACAATGAAAGTGGTTATTTCAAATCTCCACGACGACGACTACAATAATGCACAAATAGATTGTTTACTTTATTGTTATGAAAGTTTCCATGGTAACTAAGCATGAATATTACACATGGATTAAATTTTTCCAGATGAGCCAATAGAGAGCTTCGACCTGATTACATTGAGTGTAAAATCACTTCTGTATCTTCAATAGTAACTTACATATGCGAGTTTGAAATCTTATATAATGTTTTTGTAAAACGTGAGGCCAAGGATGTATTACATTGTTTCAACAATCAAAGTGGTTATTTCATATCTCCAGGACGATGACTACAATCATGCACAGATAGATTGTTTACTTTATTGTTATGAGAGTTTCCATGGTAACTAAGCATGTATATTACACATGGAATAAATTTTTCCAGATGAGCCGATAGAGAGCTTCGACCTGATTACATTGAGTGTAAAATCACTCCTGTATCTTCAATAGTAACTTAGATATGCGAGTTTGAAATCTTATATAATGTTTTTGTAAAACGTGAGGCCAAGGATGTATTACATTGTTTCAACAATCAAAGTGGTTATTTCATATCTCCACGACGACGACTACAATCATGCACAAATAGATTGTTTACTTTATTGTTATGAGAGTTTCCATGGTAACTAAGCATGTATATTACTCACGGATTAAATTTTTCCAGATGAGCCAATAGAGAGCTTCGACCTAATTACATTGAGTGTAAAATCACTTCTGTATCTTCTATAGTAACGGAGATATGCGAGTTTGAAGCTTTATATAATGTTTTTGAAAACGTGAGGCCTTAGGATGTATTACATTGTTTCAACAATCAAAGTGGTTATTTCAAATCTCCACGACGACGACTACAATCATGCACAAATAGATTGTTTACTTTATTGTTATGAAAGTTTCCATGGTAACTAAGCATGAATATTACACATGCAATAAATTTTTTATGTTGAGCCAATAGAGAGCTTCGACCTGATTACATTGAGTGTAAAATCACTCCTGTATCTTCAATAGTAACTTAGATATGCGAGTTTGAAATCTTATATAATGTTTTTGTAAAACGTGAGGCCAAGGATGTATTACATTGTTTCAACAATCAAAGTGGTTATTTCATATCTCCAGGACGATGACTACAATCATGCACAGATAGATTGTTTACTTTATTGTTATGAGTTTCCATGGTAACTATGTATACGTATTACACATGGATTAAATTTTTCCAGATGAGCCAATAGAGAGCTTCGACCTGATTACATTGAGTGTAAAATCACTTCTGTATCTTCAATAGTAACTTAGATATGCGAGTTTGAAATCTTATATAATGTTTTTGTAAAACGTGAGACCAAGGATGCATTACATTGTTTCAACAATGAAAGTGGTTATTTCAAATCTCCACGACGACGACTACAATCATGCACAAATAGATTGTTTACTTTATTGTTATGAGAGTTTCCATGGTAACTAAGCATGTATATTACACATGGATTAAATTTTTCCAGATGAGCCAATAGAGAGCTTCGAACTGATTACATTGAGTGTAAAATCACTTCTGTATCTTCTATAGTAACGGAGATATGCGAGTTTGAAGCTTTATATAATGTTTTTGAAAACGTGAGGCCTTAGGATGTATTACTTTGTTTCAACAATGAAAGTGGTTATTTCAAATCTCCACGACGACGACTACAATAATGCACAAATAGATTGTTTACTTTATTGTTATGAAAGTTTCCATGGTAACTAAGCATGAATATTACACATGGATTAAATTTTTCCAGATGAGCCAATAGAGAGCTTCGACCTGATTACATTGAGTGTAAAATCACTTCTGTATCTTCAATAGTAACTTACATATGCGAGTTTGAAATCTTATATAATGTTTTTGTAAAACGTGAGGCCAAGGATGTATTACATTGTTTCAACAATCAAAGTGGTTATTTCATATCTCCAGGACGATGACTACAATCATGCACAGATAGATTGTTTACTTTATTGTTATGAGAGTTTCCATGGTAACTAAGCATGTATATTACACATGGAATAAATTTTTCCAGATGAGCCGATAGAGAGCTTCGACCTGATTACATTGAGTGTAAAATCACTCCTGTATCTTCAATAGTAACTTAGATATGCGAGTTTGAAATCTTATATAATGTTTTTGTAAAACGTGAGGCCAAGGATGTATTACATTGTTTCAACAATGAAAGTGGTTATTTCATATCTCCAGGACGATGACTACAATCATGCACAGATAGATTGTTTACTTTATTGTTATGAGAGTTTCCATGGTAACTAAGTATACATATTACACATGGATTAAATTTTTCCAGATGAGCCAATAGAGAGCTTCGACCTGATTACATTGAGTGTAAAATCACTTCTGTATCTTCTATAGTAACGGAGATATGCGAGTTTGAAGCTTTATATAATGTTTTTGAAAACGTGAAGACTTAGGATGTATTACATTGTTTCAACAATCAAAGTGGTTATTTCAAATCTTCACGACGACGACTACAATCATGCACAGATAGATTGTTTACTTCATTGTTATGAAAGTTTCCATGGTAACTAAACATGAATATTACACATGGAATATTTTTTTTATGTTGAGCCAATAGAGAGCTTCGACCTGATTACATTGAGTGTAAAATCACTCCTGTATCTTCAATAGTAACTTAGATATGCGAGTCTGAAATCTTATATAATGTTTTTGTAAAACGTGAGACCAAGGATGTATTACATTGTTTCAACAATGAAAGTGGTTATTTCAAATCTCCACGACGACGACTACAATCATGCACAAATAGATTGTTTACTTTATTGTTATGAGAGTTTCCATGGTAACTAAGCATGTATATTACACATGGAATAAATTTTTCCAGATGAGCCAATAGAGAGCTTCGACCTGATTACATTGAGTGTAAAATCACTCCTGTATCTTCAATAGTAACTTAGATATGCGAGTTTGAAATCTTATATAATGTTTTTGTAAAACGTGAGGCAAAGGATGTATTACATTGTTTCAACAATCAAAGTGGTTATTTCATATCTCCAGGACGATGACTACAATCATGCACAGATAGATTGTTTACTTTATTGTTATGAGAGTTTCCATGGTATCTAAGTATACATATTACACATGGATTAAATTTTTCCAGATGAGCCAATAGAGAGCTTAGACCTGATTACATTGAGTGTAAAATCACTTCTGTATCTTCAATAGTAACTTTGATATGCGTGTTTGAAATTTTATATAATGTTTTTGTAAAACGTGAGACCAAGGATGTATTACATTGTTTCAACAATGAAAGTGGTTATTTCAAATCTCCACGACGACGACTACAATCATGCACAAATAGATTGTTTACTTTATTGTTATGAGAGTTTCCATGGTAACTAAGCATGTATATTACTCACGGATTAAATTTTTCCAGATGAGCCAATAGAGAGCTTCGACCTGATTACATTGAGTGTAAAATCACTCCTGTATCTTCAATAGTAACTTAGATATGCGAGTTTGAAATCTTATATAATGTTTTTGTAAAACGTGAGGCCAAGGATGTATTACATTGTTTCAACAATCAAAGTGGTTATTTCATATCTCCAGGACGATGACTACAATCATGCACAGATAGATTGTTTACTTTATTGTTATGAGTTTCCATGGTAACTAAGTATACGTATTACACATGGATTAAATTTTTCCAGATGAGCCAATAGAGAGCTTCGACCTGATTACATTGAGTGTAAAATCACTTCTGTATCTTCAATAGTAACTTTGATATGCGAGTTTGAAATCTTATATAATGTTTTTGTAAAACGTGAGGCCAAGGATGTATTACATTGTTTCAACAATCAAAGTGGTTATTTCATATCTCCAGGACGATGACTACAATCATGCACAGATAGATTGTTTACTTTATTGTTATGAGTTTCCATGGTAACTAAGTATACGTATTACACATGGATTAAATTTTTCCAGATGAGCCAATAGAGAGCTTCGACCTGATTACATTGAGTGTAAAATCACTTCTGTATCTTCAATAGTAACTTAGATATGCGAGTTTGAAATCTTATATAATGTTTTTGTAAAACGTGAGACCAAGGATGTATTACATTGTTTCAACAATGAAAGTGGTTATTTCAAATCTCCACGACGACGACTACAATCATGCACAAATAGATTGTTTACTTTATTGTTATGAGAGTTTCCATGGTAACTAAGCATGTATATTACACATGGATTAAATTTTTCCAGATGAGCCAATAGAGAGCTTCGAACTGATTACATTGAGTGTAAAATCACTTCTGTATCTTCTATAGTAACGGAGATATGCGAGTTTGAAGCTTTATATAATGTTTTTGAAAACGTGAGGCCTTAGGATGTATTACATTGTTTCAACAATGAAAGTGGTTATTTCAAATCTCCACGACGACGACTACAATAATGCACAAATAGATTGTTTACTTTATTGTTATGAAAGTTTCCATGGTAACTAAGCATGAATATTACACATGGATTAAATTTTTCCAGATGAGCCAATAGAGAGCTTCGACCTGATTACATTGAGTGTAAAATCACTTCTGTATCTTCAATAGTAACTTACATATGCGAGTTTGAAATCTTATATAATGTTTTTGTAAAACGTGAGGCCAAGGATGTATTACATTGTTTCAACAATCAAAGTGGTTATTTCATATCTCCAGGACGATGACTACAATCATGCACAGATAGATTGTTTACTTTATTGTTATGAGAGTTTCCATGGTAACTAAGCATGTATATTACACATGGAATAAATTTTTCCAGATGAGCCAATAGAGAGCTTCGACCTGATTACATTGAGTGTAAAATCACTCCTATATCTTCAATAGTAACTTAGATATGCGAGTTTGAAATCTTATATAATGTTTTTGTAAAACGTGAGGCAAAGGATGTATTACATTGTTTCAACAATCAAAGTGGTTATTTCATATCTCCAGGACGATGACTACAATCATGCACAGATAGATTGTTTACTTTATTGTTATGAGAGTTTCCATGGTATCTAAGTATACATATTACACATGGATTAAATTTTTCCAGATGTGCCAATAGAGAGCTTCGACCTGATTACATTGAGTGTAAAATCACTCCTGTATCTTCAATAGTAACTTAGATATGCGAGTTTGAAATCTTATATAATGTTTTTGTAAAACGTGAGGCAAAGGATGTATTACATTGTTTCAACAATCAAAGTGGTTATTTCAAATCTCCACGACGACGACTACAATCATGCATAAATAGATTGTTTACTTTATTGTTATGAAAGTTTCCATGGTAACTAAGCATGAATATTACACATGCAATAAATTGTTTATGTTGAGCCATTAGAGAGCTTCGACCTGATTACATTGAGTGTAAAATCACTTCTGTATCTTCAATAGTAACTTAGATATGCTAGTTTGAAATCTTATATAATGTTTTTGTAAAACGTGAGGCCAAGGATGTATTACATTGTTTCAACAATCAAAGTGGTTATTTCATATCTCCAGGACGATGACTACAATCATGCACAGATAGATTGTTTACTTTATTGTTATGAGAGTTTCCATGGTAACTAAGTATACATATTACACATGGATTAAATTTTTCCAGATGAGCCAATAGAGAGCTTAGACCTGATTACATTGAGTGTAAAATCACTTCTGTATCTTCAATAGTAACTTTGATATGCGTGTTTGAAATCTTATATAATGTTTTTGTAAAACGTGAGACCAAGGATGTATTACATTGTTTCAACAATGAAAGTGGTTATTTCAAATCTCCACGACGACGACTACAATCATGCACAAATAGATTGTTTACTTTATTGTTATGAGAGTTTCCATGGTAACTAAGCATGTATATTACTCACGGATTAAATTTTTCCAGATGAGCCAATAGAGAGCTTCGACCTAATTACATTGAGTGTAAAATCACTTCTGTATCTTCTATAGTAACGGAGATATGCGAGTTTGAAGCTTTATATAATGTTTTTGAAAACGTGAGGCCTTAGGATGTATTACATTGTTTCAACAATCAAAGTGGTTATTTCAAATCTCCACGACGACGACTACAATCATGCACAAATAGATTGTTTACTTTATTGTTATGAAAGTTTCCATGGTAACTAAGCATGAATATTACACATGCAATAAATTTTTTATGTTGAGCCAATAGAGAGCTTCGACCTGATTACATTGAGTGTAAAATCACTCCTGTATCTTCAATAGTAACTTAGATATGCGAGTTTGAAATCTTATATAATGTTTTTGTAAAACGTGAGGCCAAGGACGTATTACATTGTTTCAACAATCAAAGTGGTTATTTCATATCTCCAGGACGATGACTACAATCATGCACAGATAGATTGTTTACTTTATTGTTATGAGTTTCCATGGTAACTAAGTATACGTATTACACATGGATTAAATTTTTCCAGATGAGCCAATAGAGAGCTTCGACCTGATTACATTGAGTGTAAAATCACTTCTGTATCTTCAATAGTAACTTAGATATGCGAGTTTGAAATCTTATATAATGTTTTTGTAAAACGTGAGACCAAGGATGTATTACATTGTTTCAACAATGAAAGTGGTTATTTCAAATCTCCACGACGACGACTACAATCATGCACAAATAGATTGTTTACTTTATTGTTATGAGAGTTTCCATGGTAACTAAGCATGTATATTACACATGGATTAAATTTTTCCAGATGAGCCAATAGAGAGCTTCGAACTGATTACATTGAGTGTAAAATCACTTCTGTATCTTCTATAGTAACGGAGATATGCGAGTTTGAAGCTTTATATAATGTTTTTGAAAACGTGAGGCCTTAGGATGTATTACATTGTTTCAACAATCAAAGTGGTTATTTCATATCTCCAGGACGATGACTACAATCATGCACAGATAGATTGTTTACTTTATTGTTATGAGAGTTTCCATGGTAACTAAGCATGTATATTACACATGGAATAAATTTTTCCAGATGAGCCAATAGAGAGCTTCGACCTGATTACATTGAGTGTAAAATCACTCCTATATCTTCAATAGTAACTTAGATATGCGAGTTTGAAATCTTATATAATGTTTTTGTAAAACGTGAGGCAAAGGATGTATTACATTGTTTCAACAATCAAAGTGGTTATTTCATATCTCCAGGACGATGACTACAATCATGCACAGATAGATTGTTTACTTTATTGTTATGAGAGTTTCCATGGTAACTAAGTATACATATTACACATGGATTAAATTTTTCCAGATGAGCCAATAGAGAGCTTCGACCTGATTACATTGAGTGTAAAATCACTCCTGTATCTTCAATAGTAACTTAGATATGCGAGTTTGAAATCTTATATAATGTTTTTGTAAAACGTGAGGCCAAGGATGTATTACATTGTTTCAACAATCAAAGTGGTTATTTCATATCTCCAGGACGATGACTACAATCATGCACAGATAGATTGTTTACTTTATTGTTATGAGAGTTTCCATGGTATCTAAGTATACATATTACACATGGATTAAATTTTTCCAGATGTGCCAATAGAGAGCTTCGACCTGATTACATTGAGTGTAAAATCACTCCTGTATCTTCAATAGTAACTTAGATATGCGAGTTTGAAATCTTATATAATGTTTTTGTAAAACGTGAGGCAAAGGATGTATTACATTGTTTCAACAATCAAAGTGGTTATTTCAAATCTCCACGACGACGACTACAATCATGCATAAATAGATTGTTTACTTTATTGTTATGAAAGTTTCCATGGTAACTAAGCATGAATATTACACATGCAATAAATTGTTTATGTTGAGCCATTAGAGAGCTTCGACCTGATTACATTGAGTGTAAAATCACTTCTGTATCTTCAATAGTAACTTAGATATGCGAGTTTGAAATCTTATATAATGTTTTTGTAAAACGTGAGGCCAAGGATGTATTACATTGTTTCAACAATCAAAGTGGTTATTTCATATCTCCAGGACGATGACTACAATCATGCACAGATAGATTGTTTACTTTATTGTTATGAGAGTTTCCATGGTAACTAAGTATACATATTACACATGGATTAAATTTTTCCAGATGAGCCAATAGAGAGCTTCGACCTGATTACATTGAGTGTAAAATCACTCCTGTATCTTCAATAGTAACTTAGATATGCGAGTTTGAAATCTTATATAATGTTTTTGTAAAACGTGAGGCCAAGGATGTATTACATTGTTTCAACAATGAAAGTGGTTATTTCATATCTCCAGGACGATGACTACAATCATGCACAGATAGATTGTTTACTTTATTGTTATGAGAGTTTCCATGGTAACTAAGTATACATATTACACATGGATTAAATTTTTCCAGATGAGCCAATAGAGAGCTTCGACCTGATTACATTGAGTGTAAAATCACTTCTGTATCTTCTATAGTAACGGAGATATGCGAGTTTGAAGCTTTATATAATATTTTTGAAAACGTGAAGACTTAGGATGTATTACATTGTTTCAACAATCAAAGTGGTTATTTCAAATCTTCACGACGACGACTACAATCATGCACAGATAGATTGTTTACTTCATTGTTATGAAAGTTTCCATGGTAACTAAACATGAATATTACACATGGAATATTTTTTTTATGTTGAGCCAATAGAGAGCTTCGACCTGATTACATTGAGTGTAAAATCACTCCTGTATCTTCAATAGTAACTTAGATATGCGAGTCTGAAATCTTATATAATGTTTTTGTAAAACGTGAGGCCAAGGATGTATTACATTGTTTCAACAATCAAAGTGGTTATTTCATATCTCCAGGACGATGACTACAATCATGCACAGATAGATTGTTTACTTTATTGTTATGAGAGTTTCCATGGTAACTAAGCATGTATATTACACATGGAATAAATTTTTCCAGATGAGCCAATAGAGAGCTTCGACCTGATTACATTGAGTGTAAAATCACTCCTATATCTTCAATAGTAACTTAGATATGCGAGTTTGAAATCTTATATAATGTTTTTGTAAAACGTGAGGCAAAGGATGTATTACATTGTTTCAACAATCAAAGTGGTTATTTCATATCTCCAGGACGATGACTACAATCATGCACAGATAGATTGTTTACTTTATTGTTATGAGAGTTTCCATGGTAACTAAGTATACATATTACACATGGATTAAATTTTTCCAGATGAGCCAATAGAGAGCTTCGACCTGATTACATTGAGTGTAAAATCACTCCTGTATCTTCAATAGTAACTTAGATATGCGAGTTTGAAATCTTATATAATGTTTTTGTAAAACGTGAGGCCAAGGATGTATTACATTGTTTCAACAATCAAAGTGGTTATTTCATATCTCCAGGACGATGACTACAATCATGCACAGATAGATTGTTTACTTTATTGTTATGAGAGTTTCCATGGTATCTAAGTATACATATTACACATGGATTAAATTTTTCCAGATGAGCCAATAGAGAGCTTAGACCTGATTACATTGAGTGTAAAATCACTTCTGTATCTTCAATAGTAACTTTGATATGCGTGTTTGAAATCTTATATAATGTTTTTGTAAAACGTCAGACCAAGGATGTATTACATTGTTTCAACAATGAAAGTGGTTATTTCAAATCTCCACGACGACGACTACAATCATGCACAAATAGATTGTTTACTTTATTGTTATGAGAGTTTCCATGGTAACTAAGCATGTATATTACTCACGGATTAAATTTTTCCAGATGAGCCAATAGAGAGCTTCGACCTGATTACATTGAGTGTAAAATCACTTCTGTATCTTCTATAGTAACGGAGATATGCGAGTTTGAAGCTTTATATAATGTTTTTGAAAACGTGAGGCCTTAGGATGTATTACATTGTTTCAACAATCAAAGTGGTTATTTCAAATCTCCACGACGACGACTACAATCATGCACAAATAGATTGTTTACTTTATTGTTATGAAAGTTTCCATGGTAACTAAGCATGAATATTACACATGCAATAAATTTTTTATGTTGAGCCAATAGAGAGCTTCGACCTGATTACATTGATTGTAAAATCACTCCTGTATCTTCAATAGTAACTTAGATATGCGAGTTTGAAATCTTATATAATGTTTTTGTAAAACGTGAGGCCAAGGATGTATTACATTGTTTCAACAATCAAAGTGGTTATTTCATATCTCCAGGACGATGACTACAATCATGCACAGATAGATTGTTTACTTTATTGTTATGAGTTTCCATGGTAACTAAGTATACGTATTACACATGGATTAAATTTTTCCAGATGAGCCAATAGAGAGCTTCGACCTGATTACATTGAGTGTAAAATCACTTCTGTATCTTCAATAGTAACTTAGATATGCGAGTTTGAAATCTTATATAATGTTTTTGTAAAACGTGAGACCAAGGATGTATTACATTGTTTCAACAATGAAAGTGGTTATTTCAAATCTCCACGACGACGACTACAATCATGCACAAATAGATTGTTTACTTTATTGTTATGAGAGTTTCCATGGTAACTAAGCATGTATATTACACATGGATTAAATTTTTCCAGATGAGCCAATAGAGAGCTTCGAACTGATTACATTGAGTGTAAAATCACTTCTGTATCTTCTATAGTAACGGAGATATGCGAGTTTGAAGCTTTATATAATGTTTTTGAAAACGTGAGGCCTTAGGATGTATTACATTGTTTCAACAATGAAAGTGGTTATTTCAAATCTCCACGACGACGACTACAATAATGCACAAATAGATTGTTTACTTTATTGTTATGAAAGTTTCCATGGTAACTAAGCATGAATATTACACATGGATTAAATTTTTCCAGATGAGCCAATAGAGAGCTTCGACCTGATTACATTGAGTGTAAAATCACTCCTATATCTTCAATAGTAACTTAGATATGCGAGTTTGAAATCTTATATAATGTTTTTGTAAAACGTGAGGCAAAGGATGTATTACATTGTTTCAACAATCAAAGTGGTTATTTCATATCTCCAGGACGATGACTACAATCATGCACAGATAGATTGTTTACTTTATTGTTATGAGAGTTTCCATGGTATCTAAGTATACATATTACACATGGATTAAATTTTTCCAGATGAGCCAATAGAGAGCTTCGACCTGATTACATTGAGTGTAAAATCACTCCTGTATCTTCAATAGTAACTTAGATATGCGAGTTTGAAATCTTATATAATGTTTTTGTAAAACGTGAGGCCAAGGATGTATTACATTGTTTCAACAATCAAAGTGGTTATTTCATATCTCCAGGACGATGACTACAATCATGCACAGATAGATTGTTTACTTTATTGTTATGAGAGTTTCCATGGTATCTAAGTATACATATTACACATGGATTAAATTTTTCCAGATGAGCCAATAGAGAGCTTCGACCTGATTACATTGAGTGTAAAATCACTCCTGTATCTTCAATAGTAACTTAGATATGCGAGTTTGAAATCTTATATAATGTTTTTGTAAAACGTGAGGCAAAGGATGTATTACATTGTTTCAACAATCAAAGTGGTTATTTCAAATCTCCACGACGACGACTACAATCATGCATAAATAGATTGTTTACTTTATTGTTATGAAAGTTTCCATGGTAACTAAGCATGAATATTACACATGCAATAAATTGTTTATGTTGAGCCATTAGAGAGCTTCGACCTGATTACATTGAGTGTAAAATCACTTCTGTATCTTCAATAGTAACTTAGATATGCGAGTTTGAAATCTTATATAATGTTTTTGTAAAACGTGAGGCTAAGGATGTATTACATTGTTTCAACAATCAAAGTGGTTATTTCATATCTCCAGGACGATGACTACAATCATGCACAGATAGATTGTTTACTTTATTGTTATGAGAGTTTCCATGGTAACTAAGTATACATATTACACATGGATTAAATTTTTCCAGATGAGCCGATAGAGAGCTTCGACCTGATTACATTGAGTGTAAAATCACTTCTGTATCTTCAATAGTAACTTAGGTATGCGAGTTTGAAATCTTATATAATGTTTTTGTAAAACGTGAGGCAAAGGATGTATTACATTGTTTCAACAATCAAAGTGGTTATTTCATATCTCCAGGACGATGACTACAATCATGCACAGATAGATTGTTTACTTTATTGTTATGAGAGTTTCCATGGTAACTAAGTATACATATTACACATGGATTAAATTTTTCCAGATGAGCCAATAGAGAGCTTCGACCTGATTACATTGAGTGTAAAATCACTTCTGTATCTTCAATAGTAATGGAGATATGCGAGTTTGAAGCTTTATATAATGTTTTTGAAAACGTGAGGCCTTAGGATGTATTACATTGATTCAACAATGAAAGTGGTTATTTCAAATCTCCACGACGACGACTACAATAATGCACAAATAGATTGTTTACTTTATTGTTATGAAAGTTTCCATGGTAACTAAGCATGAATATTACACATGCAATAAATTTTTTATGTTGAGCCAATAGACAGCTTCGACCTGATTACATTGAGTGTAAAATCACTTCTGTATCTTCAATAGTAACTTACATATGCGAGTTTGAAATCTTATATAATGTTTTTGTAAAACCTGAGGCAAAGGATGTATTACATTGTTTCAACAATCAAAGTGGTTATTTCATATCTCCAGGACGATGACTACAATCATGCACAGATAGATTGTTTACTTTATTGTTATGAGAGTTTCCATGGTAACTAAGTATACATATTACACATGGATTAAATTTTTCCAGATGAGCCAATAGAGAGCTTCGACCTGATTACATTGAGTGTAAAATCACTCCTGTATCTTCAATAGTAACTTAGATATGCGAGTTTGAAATCTTATATAATGTTTTTGTAAAACGTGAGGCCAAGGATGTATTACATTGTTTCAACAATCAAAGTGGTTATTTCATATCTCCAGGACGATGACTACAATCATGCACAGATAGATTGTTTACTTTATTGTTATGAGAGTTTCCATGGTATCTAAGTATACATATTACACATGGATTAAATTTTTCCAGATGAGCCAATAGAGAGCTTAGACCTGATTACATTGAGTGTAAAATCACTTCTGTATCTTCAATAGTAACTTTGATATGCGTGTTTGAAATCTTATATAATGTTTTTGTAAAACGTGAGACCAAGGATGTATTACATTGTTTCAACAATGAAAGTGGTTATTTCAAATCTCCACGACGACGACTACAATCATGCACAAATAGATTGTTTACTTTATTGTTACGAGAGTTTCCATGGTAACTAAGCATGTATATTACTCACGGATTAAATTTTTCCAGATGAGCCAATAGAGAGCTTCGACCTGATTACATTGAGTGTAAAATCACTTCTGTATCTTCTATAGTAACGGAGATATGCGAGTTTGAAATCTTATATAATGTTTTTGTAAAACGTGAGGCCAAGGATGTATTACATTGTTTCAACAATGAAAGTGGTTATTTCATATCTCCAGGACGATGACTACAATCATGCACAGATAGATTGTTTACTTTATTGTTATGAGAGTTTCCATGGTAACTAAGTATACATATTACACATGGATTAAATTTTTCCAGATGAGCCAATAGAGAGCTTCGACCTGATTACATTGAGTGTAAAATCACTTCTGTATCTTCTATAGTAACGGAGATATGCGAGTTTGAAGCTTTATATAATATTTTTGAAAACGTGAAGACTTAGGATGTATTACATTGTTTCAACAATCAAAGTGGTTATTTCAAATCTTCACGACGACGACTACAATCATGCACAGATAGATTGTTTACTTCATTGTTATGAAAGTTTCCATGGTAACTAAACATGAATATTACACATGGAATATTTTTTTTATGTTGAGCCAATAGAGAGCTTCGACCTGATTACATTGAGTGTAAAATCACTCCTGTATCTTCAATAGTAACTTAGATATGCGAGTCTGAAATCTTATATAATGTTTTTGTAAAACGTGAGGCCAAGGATGTATTACATTGTTTCAACAATCAAAGTGGTTATTTCATATCTCCAGGACGATGACTACAATCATGCACAGATAGATTGTTTACTTTATTGTTATGAGAGTTTCCATGGTAACTAAGCATGTATATTACACATGGAATAAATTTTTCCAGATGAGCCAATAGAGAGCTTCGACCTGATTACATTGAGTGTAAAATCACTCCTATATCTTCAATAGTAACTTAGATATGCGAGTTTGAAATCTTATATAATGTTTTTGTAAAACGTGAGGCAAAGGATGTATTACATTGTTTCAACAATCAAAGTGGTTATTTCATATCTCCAGGACGATGACTACAATCATGCACAGATAGATTGTTTACTTTATTGTTATGAGAGTTTCCATGGTAACTAAGTATACATATTACACATGGATTAAATTTTTCCAGATGAGCCAATAGAGAGCTTCGACCTGATTACATTGAGTGTAAAATCACTTCTGTATCTTCTATAGTAACGGAGATATGCGAGTTTGAAGCTTTATATAATATTTTTGAAAACGTGAAGACTTAGGATGTATTACATTGTTTCAACAATCAAAGTGGTTATTTCAAATCTTCACGACGACGACTACAATCATGCACAGATAGATTGTTTACTTCATTGTTATGAAAGTTTCCATGGTAACTAAACATGAATATTACACATGGAATATTTTTTTTATGTTGAGCCAATAGAGAGCTTCGACCTGATTACATTGAGTGTAAAATCACTCCTGTATCTTCAATAGTAACTTAGATATGCGAGTCTGAAATCTTATATAATGTTTTTGTAAAACGTGAGGCCAAGGATGTATTACATTGTTTCAACAATCAAAGTGGTTATTTCATATCTCCAGGACGATGACTACAATCATGCACAGATAGATTGTTTACTTTATTGTTATGAGAGTTTCCATGGTAACTAAGCATGTATATTACACATGGAATAAATTTTTCCAGATGAGCCAATAGAGAGCTTCGACCTGATTACATTGAGTGTAAAATCACTCCTATATCTTCAATAGTAACTTAGATATGCGAGTTTGAAATCTTATATAATGTTTTTGTAAAACGTGAGGCAAAGGATGTATTACATTGTTTCAACAATCAAAGTGGTTATTTCATATCTCCAGGACGATGACTACAATCATGCACAGATAGATTGTTTACTTTATTGTTATGAGAGTTTCCATGGTAACTAAGTATACATATTACACATGGATTAAATTTTTCCAGATGAGCCAATAGAGAGCTTCGACCTGATTACATTGAGTGTAAAATCACTCCTGTATCTTCAATAGTAACTTAGATATGCGAGTTTGAAATCTTATATAATGTTTTTGTAAAACGTGAGGCCAAGGATGTATTACATTGTTTCAACAATCAAAGTGGTTATTTCATATCTCCAGGACGATGACTACAATCATGCACAGATAGATTGTTTACTTTATTGTTATGAGAGTTTCCATGGTATCTAAGTATACATATTACACATGGATTAAATTTTTCCAGATGAGCCAATAGAGAGCTTAGACCTGATTACATTGAGTGTAAAATCACTTCTGTATCTTCAATAGTAACTTTGATATGCGTGTTTGAAATCTTATATAATGTTTTTGTAAAACGTCAGACCAAGGATGTATTACATTGTTTCAACAATGAAAGTGGTTATTTCAAATCTCCACGACGACGACTACAATCATGCACAAATAGATTGTTTACTTTATTGTTATGAGAGTTTCCATGGTAACTAAGCATGTATATTACTCACGGATTAAATTTTTCCAGATGAGCCAATAGAGAGCTTCGACCTGATTACATTGAGTGTAAAATCACTTCTGTATCTTCTATAGTAACGGAGATATGCGAGTTTGAAGCTTTATATAATGTTTTTGAAAACGTGAGGCCTTAGGATGTATTACATTGTTTCAACAATCAAAGTGGTTATTTCAAATCTCCACGACGACGACTACAATCATGCACAAATAGATTGTTTACTTTATTGTTATGAAAGTTTCCATGGTAACTAAGCATGAATATTACACATGCAATAAATTTTTTATGTTGAGCCAATAGAGAGCTTCGACCTGATTACATTGATTGTAAAATCACTCCTGTATCTTCAATAGTAACTTAGATATGCGAGTTTGAAATCTTATATAATGTTTTTGTAAAACGTGAGGCCAAGGATGTATTACATTGTTTCAACAATCAAAGTGGTTATTTCATATCTCCAGGACGATGACTACAATCATGCACAGATAGATTGTTTACTTTATTGTTATGAGTTTCCATGGTAACTAAGTATACGTATTACACATGGATTAAATTTTTCCAGATGAGCCAATAGAGAGCTTCGACCTGATTACATTGAGTGTAAAATCACTTCTGTATCTTCAATAGTAACTTAGATATGCGAGTTTGAAATCTTATATAATGTTTTTGTAAAACGTGAGACCAAGGATGTATTACATTGTTTCAACAATGAAAGTGGTTATTTCAAATCTCCACGACGACGACTACAATCATGCACAAATAGATTGTTTACTTTATTGTTATGAGAGTTTCCATGGTAACTAAGCATGTATATTACACATGGATTAAATTTTTCCAGATGAGCCAATAGAGAGCTTCGAACTGATTACATTGAGTGTAAAATCACTTCTGTATCTTCTATAGTAACGGAGATATGCGAGTTTGAAGCTTTATATAATGTTTTTGAAAACGTGAGGCCTTAGGATGTATTACATTGTTTCAACAATGAAAGTGGTTATTTCAAATCTCCACGACGACGACTACAATAATGCACAAATAGATTGTTTACTTTATTGTTATGAAAGTTTCCATGGTAACTAAGCATGAATATTACACATGGATTAAATTTTTCCAGATGAGCCAATAGAGAGCTTCGACCTGATTACATTGAGTGTAAAATCACTCCTATATCTTCAATAGTAACTTAGATATGCGAGTTTGAAATCTTATATAATGTTTTTGTAAAACGTGAGGCAAAGGATGTATTACATTGTTTCAACAATCAAAGTGGTTATTTCATATCTCCAGGACGATGACTACAATCATGCACAGATAGATTGTTTACTTTATTGTTATGAGAGTTTCCATGGTATCTAAGTATACATATTACACATGGATTAAATTTTTCCAGATGAGCCAATAGAGAGCTTCGACCTGATTACATTGAGTGTAAAATCACTCCTGTATCTTCAATAGTAACTTAGATATGCGAGTTTGAAATCTTATATAATGTTTTTGTAAAACGTGAGGCCAAGGATGTATTACATTGTTTCAACAATCAAAGTGGTTATTTCATATCTCCAGGACGATGACTACAATCATGCACAGATAGATTGTTTACTTTATTGTTATGAGAGTTTCCATGGTATCTAAGTATACATATTACACATGGATTAAATTTTTCCAGATGAGCCAATAGAGAGCTTCGACCTGATTACATTGAGTGTAAAATCACTCCTGTATCTTCAATAGTAACTTAGATATGCGAGTTTGAAATCTTATATAATGTTTTTGTAAAACGTGAGGCAAAGGATGTATTACATTGTTTCAACAATCAAAGTGGTTATTTCAAATCTCCACGACGACGACTACAATCATGCATAAATAGATTGTTTACTTTATTGTTATGAAAGTTTCCATGGTAACTAAGCATGAATATTACACATGCAATAAATTGTTTATGTTGAGCCATTAGAGAGCTTCGACCTGATTACATTGAGTGTAAAATCACTTCTGTATCTTCAATAGTAACTTAGATATGCGAGTTTGAAATCTTATATAATGTTTTTGTAAAACGTGAGGCTAAGGATGTATTACATTGTTTCAACAATCAAAGTGGTTATTTCATATCTCCAGGACGATGACTACAATCATGCACAGATAGATTGTTTACTTTATTGTTATGAGAGTTTCCATGGTAACTAAGTATACATATTACACATGGATTAAATTTTTCCAGATGAGCCGATAGAGAGCTTCGACCTGATTACATTGAGTGTAAAATCACTTCTGTATCTTCAATAGTAACTTAGGTATGCGAGTTTGAAATCTTATATAATGTTTTTGTAAAACGTGAGGCAAAGGATGTATTACATTGTTTCAACAATCAAAGTGGTTATTTCATATCTCCAGGACGATGACTACAATCATGCACAGATAGATTGTTTACTTTATTGTTATGAGAGTTTCCATGGTAACTAAGTATACATATTACACATGGATTAAATTTTTCCAGATGAGCCAATAGAGAGCTTCGACCTGATTACATTGAGTGTAAAATCACTTCTGTATCTTCAATAGTAATGGAGATATGCGAGTTTGAAGCTTTATATAATGTTTTTGAAAACGTGAGGCCTTAGGATGTATTACATTGATTCAACAATGAAAGTGGTTATTTCAAATCTCCACGACGACGACTACAATAATGCACAAATAGATTGTTTACTTTATTGTTATGAAAGTTTCCATGGTAACTAAGCATGAATATTACACATGCAATAAATTTTTTATGTTGAGCCAATAGACAGCTTCGACCTGATTACATTGAGTGTAAAATCACTTCTGTATCTTCAATAGTAACTTACATATGCGAGTTTGAAATCTTATATAATGTTTTTGTAAAACCTGAGGCAAAGGATGTATTACATTGTTTCAACAATCAAAGTGGTTATTTCATATCTCCAGGACGATGACTACAATCATGCACAGATAGATTGTTTACTTTATTGTTATGAGAGTTTCCATGGTAACTAAGTATACATATTACACATGGATTAAATTTTTCCAGATGAGCCAATAGAGAGCTTCGACCTGATTACATTGAGTGTAAAATCACTCCTGTATCTTCAATAGTAACTTAGATATGCGAGTTTGAAATCTTATATAATGTTTTTGTAAAACGTGAGGCCAAGGATGTATTACATTGTTTCAACAATCAAAGTGGTTATTTCATATCTCCAGGACGATGACTACAATCATGCACAGATAGATTGTTTACTTTATTGTTATGAGAGTTTCCATGGTATCTAAGTATACATATTACACATGGATTAAATTTTTCCAGATGAGCCAATAGAGAGCTTAGACCTGATTACATTGAGTGTAAAATCACTTCTGTATCTTCAATAGTAACTTTGATATGCGTGTTTGAAATCTTATATAATGTTTTTGTAAAACGTGAGACCAAGGATGTATTACATTGTTTCAACAATGAAAGTGGTTATTTCAAATCTCCACGACGACGACTACAATCATGCACAAATAGATTGTTTACTTTATTGTTACGAGAGTTTCCATGGTAACTAAGCATGTATATTACTCACGGATTAAATTTTTCCAGATGAGCCAATAGAGAGCTTCGACCTGATTACATTGAGTGTAAAATCACTTCTGTATCTTCTATAGTAACGGAGATATGCGAGTTTGAAGCTTTATATAATGTTTTTGAAAACGTGAGGCCTTAGGATGTATTACATTGTTTCAACAATCAAAGTGGTTATTTCAAATCTCCACGACGACGACTACAATCATGCACAAATAGATTGTTTACTTTATTGTTATGAAAGATTCCATGGTAACTAAGCATGAATATTACACATGCAATAAATTTTTTATGTTGAGCCGATAGAGAGCTTCGACCTGATTACATTGAGTGTAAAATCACTCCTGTATCTTCAATAGTAACTTAGATATGCGAGTTTGAAATCTTATATAATGTTTTTGTAAAACGTGAGGCCAAGGATGTATTACATTGTTTCAACAATGAAAGTGGTTATTTCATATCTCCAGGACGATGACTACAATCATGCACAGATAGATTGTTTACTTTATTGTTATGAGAGTTTCCATGGTAACTAAGTATACATATTACACATGGATTAAATTTTTCCAGATGAGCCAATAGAGAGCTTCGACCTGATTACATTGAGTGTAAAATCACTTCTGTATCTTCTATAGTAACGGAGATATGCGAGTTTGAAGCTTTATATAATGTTTTTGAAAACGTGAAGACTTAGGATGTATTACATTGTTTCAGCAATCAAAGTGGTTATTTCAAATCTTCACGACGACGACTACAATCATGCACAGATAGATTGTTTACTTCATTGTTATGAAAGTTTCCATGGTAACTAAACATGAATATTACACATGGAATACTTTTTTTATGTTGAGCCAATAGAGAGCTTCGACCTGATTACATTGAGTGTAAAATCACTCCTGTATCTTCAATAGTAACTTAGATATGCGAGTCTGAAATCTTATATAATGTTTTTGTAAAACGTGAGGCCAAGGATGTATTACATTGTTTCAACAATCAAAGTGGTTATTTCATATCTCCAGGACGATGACTACAATCATGCACAGATAGATTGTTTACTTTATTGTTATGAGAGTTTCCATGGTAACTAAGCATGTATATTACACATGGAATAAATTTTTCCAGATGAGCCAATAGAGAGCTTCGACCTGATTACATTGAGTGTAAAATCACTCCTGTATCTTCAATAGTAACTTAGATATGCGAGTTTGAAATCTTATATAATGTTTTTGTAAAACGTGAGGCTAAGGATGTATTACATTGTTTCAACAATCAAAGTGGTTATTTCATATCTCCAGGACGATGACTACAATCATGCACAGATAGATTGTTTACTTTATTGTTATGAGAGTTTCCATGGTAACTAAGTATACATATTACACATGGATTAAATTTTTCCAGATGAGCCGATAGAGAGCTTCGACCTGATTACATTGAGTGTAAAATCACTTCTGTATCTTCAATAGTAACTTAGGTATGCGAGTTTGAAATCTTATATAATGTTTTTGTAAAACGTGAGGCAAAGGATGTATTACATTGTTTCAACAATCAAAGTGGTTATTTCATATCTCCAGGACGATGACTACAATCATGCACAGATAGATTGTTTACTTTATTGTTATGAGAGTTTCCATGGTAACTAAGTATACATATTACACATGGATTAAATTTTTCCAGATGAGCCAATAGAGAGCTTCGACCTGATTACATTGAGTGTAAAATCACTTCTGTATCTTCAATAGTAATGGAGATATGCGAGTTTGAAGCTTTATATAATGTTTTTGAAAACGTGAGGCCTTAGGATGTATTACATTGATTCAACAATGAAAGTGGTTATTTCAAATCTCCACGACGACGACTACAATAATGCACAAATAGATTGTTTACTTTATTGTTATGAAAGTTTCCATGGTAACTAAGCATGAATATTACACATGCAATAAATTTTTTATGTTGAGCCAATAGACAGCTTCGACCTGATTACATTGAGTGTAAAATCACTTCTGTATCTTCAATAGTAACTTACATATGCGAGTTTGAAATCTTATATAATGTTTTTGTAAAACCTGAGGCAAAGGATGTATTACATTGTTTCAACAATCAAAGTGGTTATTTCATATCTCCAGGACGATGACTACAATCATGCACAGATAGATTGTTTACTTTATTGTTATGAGAGTTTCCATGGTAACTAAGTATACATATTACACATGGATTAAATTTTTCCAGATGAGCCAATAGAGAGCTTCGACCTGATTACATTGAGTGTAAAATCACTCCTGTATCTTCAATAGTAACTTAGATATGCGAGTTTGAAATCTTATATAATGTTTTTGTAAAACGTGAGGCCAAGGATGTATTACATTGTTTCAACAATCAAAGTGGTTATTTCATATCTCCAGGACGATGACTACAATCATGCACAGATAGATTGTTTACTTTATTGTTATGAGAGTTTCCATGGTATCTAAGTATACATATTACACATGGATTAAATTTTTCCAGATGAGCCAATAGAGAGCTTAGACCTGATTACATTGAGTGTAAAATCACTTCTGTATCTTCAATAGTAACTTTGATATGCGTGTTTGAAATCTTATATAATGTTTTTGTAAAACGTGAGACCAAGGATGTATTACATTGTTTCAACAATGAAAGTGGTTATTTCAAATCTCCACGACGACGACTACAATCATGCACAAATAGATTGTTTACTTTATTGTTACGAGAGTTTCCATGGTAACTAAGCATGTATATTACTCACGGATTAAATTTTTCCAGATGAGCCAATAGAGAGCTTCGACCTGATTACATTGAGTGTAAAATCACTTCTGTATCTTCTATAGTAACGGAGATATGCGAGTTTGAAGCTTTATATAATGTTTTTGAAAACGTGAGGCCTTAGGATGTATTACATTGTTTCAACAATCAAAGTGGTTATTTCAAATCTCCACGACGACGACTACAATCATGCACAAATAGATTGTTTACTTTATTGTTATGAAAGATTCCATGGTAACTAAGCATGAATATTACACATGCAATAAATTTTTTATGTTGAGCCGATAGAGAGCTTCGACCTGATTACATTGAGTGTAAAATCACTCCTGTATCTTCAATAGTAACTTAGATATGCGAGTTTGAAATCTTATATAATGTTTTTGTAAAACGTGAGGCCAAGGATGTATTACATTGTTTCAACAATGAAAGTGGTTATTTCATATCTCCAGGACGATGACTACAATCATGCACAGATAGATTGTTTACTTTATTGTTATGAGAGTTTCCATGGTAACTAAGTATACATATTACACATGGATTAAATTTTTCCAGATGAGCCAATAGAGAGCTTCGACCTGATTACATTGAGTGTAAAATCACTTCTGTATCTTCTATAGTAACGGAGATATGCGAGTTTGAAGCTTTATATAATGTTTTTGAAAACGTGAAGACTTAGGATGTATTACATTGTTTCAGCAATCAAAGTGGTTATTTCAAATCTTCACGACGACGACTACAATCATGCACAGATAGATTGTTTACTTCATTGTTATGAAAGTTTCCATGGTAACTAAACATGAATATTACACATGGAATACTTTTTTTATGTTGAGCCAATAGAGAGCTTCGACCTGATTACATTGAGTGTAAAATCACTCCTGTATCTTCAATAGTAACTTAGATATGCGAGTCTGAAATCTTATATAATGTTTTTGTAAAACGTGAGGCCAAGGATGTATTACATTGTTTCAACAATCAAAGTGGTTATTTCATATCTCCAGGACGATGACTACAATCATGCACAGATAGATTGTTTACTTTATTGTTATGAGAGTTTCCATGGTAACTAAGCATGTATATTACACATGGAATAAATTTTTCCAGATGAGCCAATAGAGAGCTTCGACCTGATTACATTGAGTGTAAAATCACTCCTGTATCTTCAATAGTAACTTAGATATGCGAGTTTGAAATCTTATATAATGTTTTTGTAAAACGTGAGGCCAAGGATGTATTACATTGTTTCAACAATCAAAGTGGTTATTTCATATCTCCAGGACGATGACTACAATCATGCACAGATAGATTGTTTACTTTATTGTTATGAGAGTTTCCATGGTATCTAAGTATACATATTACACATGGATTAAATTTTTCCAGATGAGCCAATAGAGAGCTTAGACCTGATTACATTGAGTGTAAAATCACTTCTGTATCTTCAATAGTAACTTTGATATGCGTGTTTGAAATCTTATATAATGTTTTTGTAAAACGTGAGACCAAGGATGTATTTCATTGTTTCAACAATGAAAGTGGTTATTTCAAATCTCCACGACGACGACTACAATCATGCACAAATAGATTGTTTACTTTATTGTTATGAGAGTTTCCATGGTAACTAAGCATGTATATTACTCACGGATTAAATTTTTCCAGATGAGCCAATAGAGAGCTTCGACCTGATTACATTGAGTGTAAAATCACTTCTGTATCTTCTATAGTAACGGAGATATGCGAGTTTGAAGCTTTATATAATGTTTTTGAAAACGTGAGGCCTTAGGATGTATTACATTGTTTCAACAATCAAAGTGGTTATTTCAAATCTCCACGACGACGACTACAATCATGCACAAATAGATTGTTTACTTTATTGTTATGAAAGTTTCCATGGTAACTAAGCATGAATATTACACATGCAATAAATTTTTCCAGATGAGCCAATAGAGAGCTTCGACCTGATTACATTGAGTGTAAAATCACTTCTGTATCTTCAATAGTAACTTAGATATGCGAGTTTGAAATCTTATATAATGTTTTTGTAAAACGTGAGACCAAGGATGTATTACATTGTTTCAACAATGAAAGTGGTTATTTCAAATCTCCACGACGACGACTACAATCATGCACAAATAGATTGTTTACTTTATTGTTATGAGAGTTTCCATGGTAACTAAGCATGTATATTACACATGGAATAAATTTTTCCAGATGAGCCAATATAGAGCTTCGACCTGATTACATTGAGTGTAAAATCACTTCTGTATCTTCTATAGTAACGGAGATATGCGAGCTTGAAACTTTATATAATGTTTTTGAAAACGTGAAGCCTTAGGATGTATTACATTGTTTCAACAATCAAAGTGGTTATTTCAAATCTTCACGACGACGACTACAATCATGCACAGATAGATTGCTTACTTTATTGTTATGAGAGTTTCCTAGGTAACTAAGTATACATAATACACATGGATTAAATTTTTCTCAGATGAGCCAATAGAGAGCTTCGACCTGATTACATTGAGTGTAAAATCACTTCTGCATCTTCAATATTAACTTTGATATGCGAGTTTGAAATCTTATATAATGTTTTTGTAAAACGTGAGGCAAAGGATGTATTACATTGTTTCAACAATCAAAGTGGTTATTTCATATCTCCAGGACGATGACTACAATCATGCACAGATAGATTGTTTACTTTATTGTTATGAGAGTTTCCATGGTAACTAAGTATACATATTACACATGGATTAAATTTTTTATGTTGAGCCATTAGAGAGCTTCGACCTGATTACATTGAGTGTAAAATCACTTCTGTATCTTCAATAGTAACTTACATATGCGAGTTTGAAATCTTATATAATGTTTTTGTAAAACGTGAGACCAAGGATGTATTACATTGTTTCAACAATGAAAGTGGTTATTTCAAATCTCCACGACGACGACTACAATCATGCACAAATAGATTGTTTACTTTATTGTTATGAGAGTTTCCATGGTAACTAAGCATGTATATTACACATGGAATAAATTTTTCCAGATGAGCCAATAAAGAGCTTCGACCTGATTACATTGAGTGTAAAATCACTCCTGTATCTTCAATAGTAACTTAGATATGCGAGTTTGAAATCTTATATAATGTTTTTGTAAAACGTGAGGCCAAGGATGTATTACATTGTTTCAACAATGAAAGTGGTTATTTCATATCTCCAGGACGATGACTACAATCATGCACAGATAGATTGTTTACTTTATTGTTATGAGAGTTTCCATGGTAACTAAGTATACATATTACACATGGATTAAATTTTTCCAGATGAGCCAATAGAGAGCTTCGACCTGATTACATTGAGTGTAAAATCACTTCTGTATCTTCTATAGTAACGGAGATATGCGAGTTTGAAGCTTTATATAATGTTTTTGAAAACGTGAAGACTTAGGATGTATTACATTGTTTCAGCAATCAAAGTGGTTATTTCAAATCTTCACGACGACGACTACAATCATGCACAGATAGATTGTTTACTTCATTGTTATGAAAGTTTCCATGGTAACTAAACATGAATATTACACATGGAATATTTTTTTTATGTTGAGCCAATAGAGAGCTTCGACCTGATTACATTGAGTGTAAAATCACTCCTGTATCTTCAATAGTAACTTAGATATGCGAGTCTGAAATCTTATATAATGTTTTTGTAAAACGTGAGGCCAAGGATGTATTACATTGTTTCAACAATCAAAGTGGTTATTTCATATCTCCAGGACGATGACTACAATCATGCACAGATAGATTGTTTACTTTATTGTTATGAGAGTTTCCATGGTAACTAAGCATGTATATTACACATGGAATAAATTTTTCCAGATGAGCCAATAGAGAGCTTCGACCTGATTACATTGAGTGTAAAATCACTCCTGTATCTTCAATAGTAACTTAGATATGCGAGTTTGAAATCTTATATAATGTTTTTGTAAAACGTGAGGCCAAGGATGTATTACATTGTTTCAACAATCAAAGTGGTTATTTCATATCTCCAGGACGATGACTACAATCATGCACAGATAGATTGTTTACTTTATTGTTATGAGAGTTTCCATGGTATCTAAGTATACATATTACACATGGATTAAATTTTTCCAGATGAGCCAATAGAGAGCTTAGACCTGATTACATTGAGTGTAAAATCACTTCTGTATCTTCAATAGTAACTTTGATATGCGTGTTTGAAATCTTATATAATGTTTTTGTAAAACGTGAGACCAAGGATGTATTACATTGTTTCAACAATGAAAGTGGTTATTTCAAATCTCCACGACGACGACTACAATCATGCACAAATAGATTGTTTACTTTATTGTTATGAGAGTTTCCATGGTAACTAAGCATGTATATTACTCACGGATTAAATTTTTCCAGATGAGCCAATAGAGAGCTTCGACCTGATTACATTGAGTGTAAAATCACTTCTGTATCTTCTATAGTAACGGAGATATGCGAGTTTGAAGCTTTATATAATGTTTTTGAAAACGTGAGGCCTTAGGATGTATTACATTGTTTCAACAATCAAAGTGGTTATTTCAAATCTCCACGACGACGACTACAATCATGCACAAATAGATTGTTTACTTTATTGTTATGAAAGTTTCCATGGTAACTAAGCATGAATATTACACATGCAATAAATTTTTCCAGATGAGCCAATAGAGAGCTTCGACCTGATTACATTGAGTGTAAAATCACTTCTGTATCTTCAATAGTAACTTAGATATGCGAGTTTGAAATCTTATATAATGTTTTTGTAAAACGTGAGACCAAGGATGTATTACATTGTTTCAACAATGAAAGTGGTTATTTCAAATCTCCACGACGACGACTACAATCATGCACAAATAGATTGTTTACTTTATTGTTATGAGAGTTTCCATGGTAACTAAGCATGTATATTACACATGGAATAAATTTTTCCAGATGAGCCAATATAGAGCTTCGACCTGATTACATTGAGTGTAAAATCACTTCTGTATCTTCTATAGTAACGGAGATATGCGAGTTTGAAGCTTTATATAATGTTTTTGAAAACGTGAAGCCTTAGGATGTATTACATTGTTTCAACAATCAAAGTGGTTATTTCAAATCTTCACGACGACGACTACAATCATGCACAGATAGATTGCTTACTTTATTGTTATGAGAGTTTCCTAGGTAACTAAGTATACATAATACACATGGATTAAATTTTTCTCAGATGAGCCAATAGAGAGCTTCGACCTGATTACATTGAGTGTAAAATCACTTCTGCATCTTCAATATTAACTTTGATATGCGAGTTTGAAATCTTATATAATGTTTTTGTAAAACGTGAGGCAAAGGATGTATTACATTGTTTCAACAATCAAAGTGGTTATTTCATATCTCCAGGACGATGACTACAATCATGCACAGATAGATTGTTTACTTTATTGTTATGAGAGTTTCCATGGTAACTAAGTATACATATTACACATGGATTAAATTTTTTATGTTGAGCCATTAGAGAGCTTCGACCTGATTACATTGAGTGTAAAATCACTTCTGTATCTTCAATAGTAACTTACATATGCGAGTTTGAAATCTTATATAATGTTTTTGTAAAACGTGAGACCAAGGATGTATTACATTGTTTCAACAATGAAAGTGGTTATTTCAAATCTCCACGACGACGACTACAATCATGCACAAATAGATTGTTTACTTTATTGTTATGAGAGTTTCCATGGTAACTAAGCATGTATATTACACATGGAATAAATTTTTCCAGATGAGCCAATAAAGAGCTTCGACCTGATTACATTGAGTGTAAAATCACTTCTGTATCTTCTATAGTAACGGAGATATGCGAGCTTGAAGCTTTATATAATGTTTTTGAAAACGTGAAGCCTTAGGATGTATTACATTGTTTCAACAATCAAAGTGGTTATTTCAAATCTTCACGACGACGACTACAATCATGCACAGATAGATTGCTTACTTTATTGTTATGAGAGTTTCCTAGGTAACTAAGTATACATATTACACATGGATTAAATTTTTCCAGATGAGCCAATAGAGAGCTTCGACCTGATTACATTGAGTGTAAAATCACTTCTGTATCTTCAATAGTAACTTTGATATGCGAGTTTGAAATCTTATATAATGTTTTTGTAAAACGTGAGGCAAAGGATGTATTACATTGTTTCAACAATCAAAGTGGTTATTTCATATCTCCAGGACGATGACTACAATCATGCACAGATAGATGGTTTACTTTATTGTTATGAGAGTTTCCATGGTAACTAAGTATACATATTACACATGGATTAAATTTTTCCAGATGAGCCGATAGAGAGCTTCGACCTGATTACATTGAGTGTAAAATCACTTCTGTATCTTCAATAGTAACTTAGATATGCGAGTTTGAAATCTTATATAATGTTTTTGTAAAACGTGAGGCCAAGGATGTATTACATTGTTTCAACAATCAAAGTGGTTATTTCATATCTCCAGGACGATGACTAAAATCATGCACAGATAGATTGTTTACTTTATTGTTATGAGAGTTTCCATGGTAACTAAGTATACATATTACACATGGATTAAATTTTTCCAGATGAGCCGATAGAGATCTTCGACCTGATTACATTGAGTGTAAAATCACTTCTGTATCTTCAATAGTAACTTAGATATGCGAGTTTGAAATCTTATATAATGTTTTTGTAAAACGTGAGGCCAAGGATGTATTACATTGTTTCAACAATCAAAGTGGTTATTTCATATCTCCAGGACGATGACTACAATCATGCACAGATAGATTGTTTACTTTATTGTTATGAGAGTTTCCATGGTAACTAAGCATGTTTATTACACATGGAATAAATTTTTCCAGATGAGCCAATAGAGAGCTTCGACCTGATTACATTGAGTGTAAAATCACTCCTGTATCTACAATAGTAACTTAGATATGCGAGTTTGAAATCTTATATAATGTTTTTGTAAAACGTGAGGCCAAGGATGTATTACATTGTTTCAACAATCAAAGTGGTTATTTCATATCTCCAGGACGATGACTACAATCATGCACAGATAGATTGTTTACTTTATTGTTATGAGAGTTTCCATGGTAACTAAGCATGTTTATTACACATGGAATAAATTTTTCCAGATGAGCCAATAGAGAGCTTCGACCTGATTACATTGAGTGTAAAATCACTCCTGTATCTACAATAGTAACTTAGATATGCGAGTTTGAAATCTTATATAATGTTTTTGTAAAACGTGAGACCAAGGATGTATTACATTGTTTCAACAATGAAAGTGGTTATTTCAAATCTCCACGACGACGACTACAATCATGCACAAATAGATTGTTTACTTTATTGTTATGAGAGTTTCCATGGTAACTAAGCATGTATATTACACATGGATTAAATTTTTCCAGATGAGCCAATAGAGAGCTTCGAACTGATTACATTGAGTGTAAAATCACTTCTGTATCTTCTATAGTAACGGAGATATGCGAGTTTGAAGCTTTATATAATGTTTTTGAAAACGTGAGGCCTTAGGATGTATTACATTGTTTCAACAATGAAAGTGGTTATTTCAAATCTCCACGACGACGACTACAATAATGCACAAATAGATTGTTTACTTTATTGTTATGAAAGTTTCCATGGTAACTAAGCATGAATATTACACATGGATTAAATTTTTCCAGATGAGCCAATAGAGAGCTTCGACCTGATTACATTGAGTGTAAAATCACTCCTATATCTTCAATAGTAACTTAGATATGCGAGTTTGAAATCTTATATAATGTTTTTGTAAAACGTGAGGCAAAGGATGTATTACATTGTTTCAACAATCAAAGTGGTTATTTCATATCTCCAGGACGATGACTACAATCATGCACAGATAGATTGTTTACTTTATTGTTATGAGAGTTTCCATGGTATCTAAGTATACATATTACACATGGATTAAATTTTTCCAGATGAGCCAATAGAGAGCTTCGACCTGATTACATTGAGTGTAAAATCACTCCTGTATCTTCAATAGTAACTTAGATATGCGAGTTTGAAATCTTATATAATGTTTTTGTAAAACGTGAGGCCAAGGATGTATTACATTGTTTCAACAATCAAAGTGGTTATTTCATATCTCCAGGACGATGACTACAATCATGCACAGATAGATTGTTTACTTTATTGTTATGAGAGTTTCCATGGTATCTAAGTATACATATTACACATGGATTAAATTTTTCCAGATGAGCCAATAGAGAGCTTCGACCTGATTACATTGAGTGTAAAATCACTCCTGTATCTTCAATAGTAACTTAGATATGCGAGTTTGAAATCTTATATAATGTTTTTGTAAAACGTGAGGCAAAGGATGTATTACATTGTTTCAACAATCAAAGTGGTTATTTCAAATCTCCACGACGACGACTACAATCATGCATAAATAGATTGTTTACTTTATTGTTATGAAAGTTTCCATGGTAACTAAGCATGAATATTACACATGCAATAAATTGTTTATGTTGAGCCATTAGAGAGCTTCGACCTGATTACATTGAGTGTAAAATCACTTCTGTATCTTCAATAGTAACTTAGATATGCGAGTTTGAAATCTTATATAATGTTTTTGTAAAACGTGAGGCTAAGGATGTATTACATTGTTTCAACAATCAAAGTGGTTATTTCATATCTCCAGGACGATGACTACAATCATGCACAGATAGATTGTTTACTTTATTGTTATGAGAGTTTCCATGGTAACTAAGTATACATATTACACATGGATTAAATTTTTCCAGATGAGCCGATAGAGAGCTTCGACCTGATTACATTGAGTGTAAAATCACTTCTGTATCTTCAATAGTAACGGAGATATGCGAGTTTGAAGCTTTATATAATGTTTTTGAAAACGTGAGGCCTTAGGATGTATTACATTGATTCAACAATGAAAGTGGTTATTTCAAATCTCCACGACGACGACTACAATAATGCACAAATAGATTGTTTACTTTATTGTTATGAAAGTTTCCATGGTAACTAAGCATGAATATTACACATGCAATAAATTTTTTATGTTGAGCCAATAGACAGCTTCGACCTGATTACATTGAGTGTAAAATCACTTCTGTATCTTCAATAGTAACTTACATATGCGAGTTTGAAATCTTATATAATGTTTTTGTAAAACCTGAGGCAAAGGATGTATTACATTGTTTCAACAATCAAAGTGGTTATTTCATATCTCCAGGACGATGACTACAATCATGCACAGATAGATTGTTTACTTTATTGTTATGAGAGTTTCCATGGTAACTAAGTATACATATTACACATGGATTACATTTTTCCAGATGAGCCAATAGAGAGCTTCGACCTGATTACATTGAGTGTAAAATCACTCCTGTATCTTCAATAGTAACTTAGATATGCGAGTTTGAAATCTTATATAATGTTTTTGTAAAACGTGAGGCCAAGGATGTATTACATTGTTTCAACAATCAAAGTGGTTATTTCATATCTCCAGGACGATGACTACAATCATGCACAGATAGATTGTTTACTTTATTGTTATGAGAGTTTCCATGGTATCTAAGTATACATATTACACATGGATTAAATTTTTCCAGATGAGCCAATAGAGAGCTTAGACCTGATTACATTGAGTGTAAAATCACTTCTGTATCTTCAATAGTAACTTTGATATGCGTGTTTGAAATCTTATATAATGTTTTTGTAAAACGTGAGACCAAGGATGTATTACATTGTTTCAACAATGAAAGTGGTTATTTCAAATCTCCACGACGACGACTACAATCATGCACAAATAGATTGTTTACTTTATTGTTACGAGAGTTTCCATGGTAACTAAGCATGTATATTACTCACGGATTAAATTTTTCCAGATGAGCCAATAGAGAGCTTCGACCTGATTACATTGAGTGTAAAATCACTTCTGTATCTTCTATAGTAACGGAGATATGCGAGTTTGAAGCTTTATATAATGTTTTTGAAAACGTGAGGCCTTAGGATGTATTACATTGTTTCAACAATCAAAGTGGTTATTTCAAATCTCCACGACGACGACTACAATCATGCACAAATAGATTGTTTACTTTATTGTTATGAAAGTTTCCATGGTAACTAAGCATGAATATTACACATGCAATAAATTTTTTATGTTGAGCCAATAGAGAGCTTCGACCTGATTACATTGAGTGTAAAATCACTCCTGTATCTTCAATAGTAACTTAGATATGCGAGTTTGAAATCTTATATAATGTTTTTGTAAAACGTGAGACCAAGGATGTATTACATTGTTTCAACAATGAAAGTGGTTATTTCAAATCTCCACGACGACGACTACAATCATGCACAAATAGATTGTTTACTTTATTGTTATGAGAGTTTCCATGGTAACTAAGCATGTATATTACACATGGAATAAATTTTTCCAGATGAGCCGATAGAGAGCTTCGACCTGATTACATTGAGTGTAAAATCACTCCTGTATCTTCAATAGTAACTTAGATATGCGAGTTTGAAATCTTATATAATGTTTTTGTAAAACGTGAGGCAAAGGATGTATTACATTGTTTCAACAATGAAAGTGGTTATTTCATATCTCCAGGACGATGACTACAATCATGCACAGATAGATTGTTTACTTTATTGTTATGAGAGTTTCCATGGTAACTAAGTATACATATTACACATGGATTAAATTTTTCCAGATGAGCCAATAGAGAGCTTCGACCTGATTACATTGAGTGTAAAATCACTTCTGTATCTTCTATAGTAACGGAGATATGCGAGTTTGAAGCTTTATATAATGTTTTTGAAAACGTGAAGACTTAGGATGTATTACATTGTTTCAGCAATCAAAGTGGTTATTTCAAATCTTCACGACGACGACTACAATCATGCACAGATAGATTGTTTACTTCATTGTTATGAAAGTTTCCATGGTAACTAAACATGAATATTACACATGGAATATTTTTTTTATGTTGAGCCAATAGAGAGCTTCGACCTGATTACATTGAGTGTAAAATCACTCCTGTATCTTCAATAGTAACTTAGATATGCGAGTCTGAAATCTTATATAATGTTTTTGTAAAACGTGAGGCCAAGGATGTATTACATTGTTTCAACAATCAAAGTGGTTATTTCATATCTCCAGGACGATGACTACAATCATGCACAGATAGATTGTTTACTTTATTGTTATGAGAGTTTCCATGGTAACTAAGCATGTATATTACACATGGAATAAATTTTTCCAGATGAGCCAATAGAGAGCTTCGACCTGATTACATTGAGTGTAAAATCACTCCTGTATCTTCAATAGTAACTTAGATATGCGAGTTTGAAATCTTATATAATGTTTTTGTAAAACGTGAGGCCAAGGATGTATTACATTGTTTCAACAATCAAAGTGGTTATTTCATATCTCCAGGACGATGACTACAATCATGCACAGATAGATTGTTTACTTTATTGTTATGAGAGTTTCCATGGTATCTAAGTATACATATTACACATGGATTAAATTTTTCCAGATGAGCCAATAGAGAGCTTAGACCTGATTACATTGAGTGTAAAATCACTTCTGTATCTTCAATAGTAACTTTGATATGCGTGTTTGAAATCTTATATAATGTTTTTGTAAAACGTGAGACCAAGGATGTATTACATTGTTTCAACAATGAAAGTGGTTATTTCAAATCTCCACGACGACGACTACAATCATGCACAAATAGATTGTTTACTTTATTGTTATGAGAGTTTCCATGGTAACTAAGCATGTATATTACTCACGGATTAAATTTTTCCAGATGAGCCAATAGAGAGCTTCGACCTGATTACATTGAGTGTAAAATCACTTCTGTATCTTCTATAGTAACGGAGATATGCGAGTTTGAAGCTTTATATAATGTTTTTGAAAACGTGAGGCCTTAGGATGTATTACATTGTTTCAACAATCAAAGTGGTTATTTCAAATCTCCACGACGACGACTACAATCATGCACAAATAGATTGTTTACTTTATTGTTATGAAAGTTTCCATGGTAACTAAGCATGAATATTACACATGCAATAAATTTTTTATGTTGAGCCAATAGACAGCTTCGACCTGATTACATTGAGTGTAAAATCACTTCTGTATCTTCAATAGTAACTTACATATGCGAGTTTGAAATCTTATATAATGTTTTTGTAAAACGTGAGACCAAGGATGTATTACATTGTTTCAACAATGAAAGTGGTTATTTCAAATCTCCACGACGACGACTACAATCATGCACAAATAGATTGTTTACTTTATTGTTATGAGAGTTTCCATGGTAACTAAGCATGTATATTACACATGGAATAAATTTTTCCAGATGAGCCAATATAGAGCTTCGACCTGATTACATTGAGTGTAAAATCACTTCTGTATCTTCTATAGTAACGGAGATATGCGAGCTTGAAACTTTATATAATGTTTTTGAAAACGTGAAGCCTTAGGATGTATTACATTGTTTCAACAATCAAAGTGGTTATTTCAAATCTTCACGACGACGACTACAATCATGCACAGATAGATTGCTTACTTTATTGTTATGAGAGTTTCCTAGGTAACTAAGTATACATAATACACATGGATTAAATTTTTCTCAGATGAGCCAATAGAGAGCTTCGACCTGATTACATTGAGTGTAAAATCACTTCTGCATCTTCAATATTAACTTTGATATGCGAGTTTGAAATCTTATATAATGTTTTTGTAAAACGTGAGGCAAAGGATGTATTACATTGTTTCAACAATCAAAGTGGTTATTTCATATCTCCAGGACGATGACTACAATCATGCACAGATAGATTGTTTACTTTATTGTTATGAGAGTTTCCATGGTAACTAAGTATACATATTACACATGGATTAAATTTTTTATGTTGAGCCATTAGAGAGCTTCGACCTGATTACATTGAGTGTAAAATCACTTCTGTATCTTCAATAGTAACTTACATATGCGAGTTTGAAATCTTATATAATGTTTTTGTAAAACGTGAGACCAAGGATGTATTACATTGTTTCAACAATGAAAGTGGTTATTTCAAATCTCCACGACGACGACTACAATCATGCACAAATAGATTGTTTACTTTATTGTTATGAGAGTTTCCATGGTAACTAAGCATGTATATTACACATGGAATAAATTTTTCCAGATGAGCCAATAAAGAGCTTCGACCTGATTACATTGAGTGTAAAATCACTTCTGTATCTTCTATAGTAACGGAGATATGCGAGCTTGAAGCTTTATATAATGTTTTTGAAAACGTGAAGCCTTAGGATGTATTACATTGTTTCAACAATCAAAGTGGTTATTTCAAATCTTCACGACGACGACTACAATCATGCACAGATAGATTGCTTACTTTATTGTTATGAGAGTTTCCTAGGTAACTAAGTATACATATTACACATGGATTAAATTTTTCCAGATGAGCCAATAGAGAGCTTCGACCTGATTACATTGAGTGTAAAATCACTTCTGTATCTTCAATAGTAACTTTGATATGCGAGTTTGAAATCTTATATAATGTTTTTGTAAAACGTGAGGCAAAGGATGTATTACATTGTTTCAACAATCAAAGTGGTTATTTCATATCTCCAGGACGATGACTACAATCATGCACAGATAGATGGTTTACTTTATTGTTATGAGAGTTTCCATGGTAACTAAGTATACATATTACACATGGATTAAATTTTTCCAGATGAGCCGATAGAGAGCTTCGACCTGATTACATTGAGTGTAAAATCACTTCTGTATCTTCAATAGTAACTTAGATATGCGAGTTTGAAATCTTATATAATGTTTTTGTAAAACGTGAGGCCAAGGATGTATTACATTGTTTCAACAATCAAAGTGGTTATTTCATATCTCCAGGACGATGACTAAAATCATGCACAGATAGATTGTTTACTTTATTGTTATGAGAGTTTCCATGGTAACTAAGTATACATATTACACATGGATTAAATTTTTCCAGATGAGCCGATAGAGATCTTCGACCTGATTACATTGAGTGTAAAATCACTTCTGTATCTTCAATAGTAACTTAGATATGCGAGTTTGAAATCTTATATAATGTTTTTGTAAAACGTTTTCCAAGGATGTATTACATTGTTTCAACAATCAAAGTGGTTATTTCATATCTCCAGGACGATGACTACAATCATGCACAGATAGATTGTTTACTTTATTGTTATGAGAGTTTCCATGGTAACTAAGCATGTTTATTACACATGGAATAAATTTTTCCAGATGAGCCAATAGAGAGCTTCGACCTGATTACATTGAGTGTAAAATCACTCCTGTATCTACAATAGTAACTTAGATATGCGAGTTTGAAATCTTATATAATGTTTTTGTAAAACGTGAGGCAAAGGATGTATTACATTGTTTCAACAATCAAAGTGGTTATTTCATATCTCCAGGACGATGACTACATTCATGCACAGATAGATTGTTTACTTTATTGTTATGAGAGTTTCCATGGTAACTAAGTATACATATTACACATGGATTAAATTTTTCCAGATGAGCCAATAGAGAGCTTCGACCTGATTACATTGAGTGTAAAATCACTTCTGTATCTTCAATAGTAACTTAGATATGCGAGTTTGAAATCTTATATAATGTTTTTGTAAAACGTGAGACCAAGGATGTATTACATTGTTTCAACAATGAAAGTGGTTATTTCAAATCTCCACGACGACGACTACAATCATGCACAAATAGATTGTTTACTTTATTGTTATGAGAGTTTCCATGGTAACTAAGCATGTATATTACACATGGAATAAATTTTTCCAGATGAGCCAATAGAGAGCTTCGACCTGATTACATTGTGTGTAAAATCACTTCTGTATCTTCTATAGTAACGGAGATATGCGAGATTGAAGCTTTATATAATGTTTTTGAAAACGTGAAGCCTTAGGATGTATTACATTGTTTCAACAATCAAAGTGGTTATTTCAAATCTTCACGACGACGACTACAATCATGCACAGATAGATTGCTTACTTTATTGTTATGAGAGTTTCCTAGGTAACTAAGTATACATATTACACATGGATTAAATTTTTCCAGATGAGCCAATAGAGAGCTTCGACCTGATTACATTGAGTGTAAAATCACTTCTGTATCTTCAATAGTAACTTTGATATGCGAGTTTGAAATCTTATATAATGTTTTTGTAAAACGTGAGGCAAAGGATGTATTACATTGTTTCAACAATCAAAGTGGTTATTTCATATCTCCAGGACGATGACTACAATCATGCACAGATAGATGGTTTACTTTATTGTTATGAGAGTTTCCATGGTAACTAAGTATACATATTACACATGGATTAAATTTTTTATGTTGAGCCATTAGAGAGCTTCGACCTGATTACATTGAGTGTAAAATCACTTCTGTATCTTCAATAGTAACTTACATATGCGAGTTTGAAATCTTATATAATGTTTTTGTAAAACGTGAGGCCAAGGATGTATTACATTGTTTCAACAATCAAAGTGGTTATTTCATATCTCCAGGACGATGACTAAAATCATGCACAGATAGATTGTTTACTTTATTGTTATGAGAGTTTCCATGGTAACTAAGTATACATATTACACATGGATTAAATTTTTCCAGATGAGCCGATAGAGAGCTTCGACCTGATTACATTGAGTGTAAAATCACTTCTGTATCTTCAATAGTAACTTAGATATGCGAGTTTGAAATCTTATATAATGTTTTTGTAAAACGTGAGGCCAAGGATGTATTACATTGTTTCAGCAATCAAAGTGGTTATTTCATATCTCCAGGACGATGACTACAATCATGCACAGATAGATTGTTTACTTTATTGTTATGAGAGTTTCCATGGTAACTAAGCATGTATATTACACATGGAATAAATTTTTCCAGATGAGCCAATAGAGAGCTTCGACCTGATTACATTGAGTGTAAAATCACTCCTGTATCTTCAATAGTAACTTAGATATGCGAGTTTGAAATCTTATATAATGTTTTTGTAAAACGTGAGGCCAAGGATGTATTACATTGTTTCAACAATCAAAGTGGTTATTTCATATCTCCAGGACGATGACTACAATCATGCACAGATAGATTGTTTACTTTATTGTTATGAGAGTTTCCATGGTATCTAAGTATACATATTACACATGGATTACATTTTTCCAGATGAGCCAATAGAGAGCTTCGACCTGATTACATTGAGTGTAAAATCACTTCTGTATCTTCTATAGTAACGGAGATATGCGAGCTTGAAACTTTATATAATGTTTTTGAAAACGTGAAGCCTTAGGATGTATTACATTGTTTCAACAATCAAAGTGGTTATTTCAAATCTTCACGACGACGACTACAATCATGCACAGATAGATTGCTTACTTTATTGTTATGAGAGTTTCCTAGGTAACTAAGTATACATAATACACATGGATTAAATTTTTCTCAGATGAGCCAATAGAGAGCTTCGACCTGATTACATTGAGTGTAAAATCACTTCTGCATCTTCAATATTAACTTTGATATGCGAGTTTGAAATCTTATATAATGTTTTTGTAAAACGTGAGGCAAAGGATGTATTACATTGTTTCAACAATCAAAGTGGTTATTTCATATCTCCAGGACGATGACTACAATCATGCACAGATAGATTGTTTACTTTATTGTTATGAGAGTTTCCATGGTAACTAAGTATACATATTACACATGGATTAAATTTTTTATGTTGAGCCATTAGAGAGCTTCGACCTGATTACATTGAGTGTAAAATCACTTCTGTATCTTCAATAGTAACTTACATATGCGAGTTTGAAATCTTATATAATGTTTTTGTAAAACGTGAGACCAAGGATGTATTACATTGTTTCAACAATGAAAGTGGTTATTTCAAATCTCCACGACGACGACTACAATCATGCACAAATAGATTGTTTACTTTATTGTTATGAGAGTTTCCATGGTAACTAAGCATGTATATTACACATGGAATAAATTTTTCCAGATGAGCCAATAAAGAGCTTCGACCTGATTACATTGAGTGTAAAATCACTTCTGTATCTTCTATAGTAACGGAGATATGCGAGCTTGAAGCTTTATATAATGTTTTTGAAAACGTGAAGCCTTAGGATGTATTACATTGTTTCAACAATCAAAGTGGTTATTTCAAATCTTCACGACGACGACTACAATCATGCACAGATAGATTGCTTACTTTATTGTTATGAGAGTTTCCTAGGTAACTAAGTATACATATTACACATGGATTAAATTTTTCCAGATGAGCCAATAGAGAGCTTCGACCTGATTACATTGAGTGTAAAATCACTTCTGTATCTTCAATAGTAACTTTGATATGCGAGTTTGAAATCTTATATAATGTTTTTGTAAAACGTGAGGCAAAGGATGTATTACATTGTTTCAACAATCAAAGTGGTTATTTCATATCTCCAGGACGATGACTACAATCATGCACAGATAGATGGTTTACTTTATTGTTATGAGAGTTTCCATGGTAACTAAGTATACATATTACACATGGATTAAATTTTTCCAGATGAGCCGATAGAGAGCTTCGACCTGATTACATTGAGTGTAAAATCACTTCTGTATCTTCAATAGTAACTTAGATATGCGAGTTTGAAATCTTATATAATGTTTTTGTAAAACGTGAGGCCAAGGATGTATTACATTGTTTCAACAATCAAAGTGGTTATTTCATATCTCCAGGACGATGACTAAAATCATGCACAGATAGATTGTTTACTTTATTGTTATGAGAGTTTCCATGGTAACTAAGTATACATATTACACATGGATTAAATTTTTCCAGATGAGCCGATAGAGATCTTCGACCTGATTACATTGAGTGTAAAATCACTTCTGTATCTTCAATAGTAACTTAGATATGCGAGTTTGAAATCTTATATAATGTTTTTGTAAAACGTTTTCCAAGGATGTATTACATTGTTTCAACAATCAAAGTGGTTATTTCATATCTCCAGGACGATGACTACAATCATGCACAGATAGATTGTTTACTTTATTGTTATGAGAGTTTCCATGGTAACTAAGCATGTTTATTACACATGGAATAAATTTTTCCAGATGAGCCAATAGAGAGCTTCGACCTGATTACATTGAGTGTAAAATCACTCCTGTATCTACAATAGTAACTTAGATATGCGAGTTTGAAATCTTATATAATGTTTTTGTAAAACGTGAGGCAAAGGATGTATTACATTGTTTCAACAATCAAAGTGGTTATTTCATATCTCCAGGACGATGACTACATTCATGCACAGATAGATTGTTTACTTTATTGTTATGAGAGTTTCCATGGTAACTAAGTATACATATTACACATGGATTAAATTTTTCCAGATGAGCCAATAGAGAGCTTCGACCTGATTACATTGAGTGTAAAATCACTTCTGTATCTTCAATAGTAACTTAGATATGCGAGTTTGAAATCTTATATAATGTTTTTGTAAAACGTGAGACCAAGGATGTATTACATTGTTTCAACAATGAAAGTGGTTATTTCAAATCTCCACGACGACGACTACAATCATGCACAAATAGATTGTTTACTTTATTGTTATGAGAGTTTCCATGGTAACTAAGCATGTATATTACACATGGAATAAATTTTTCCAGATGAGCCAATAGAGAGCTTCGACCTGATTACATTGTGTGTAAAATCACTTCTGTATCTTCTATAGTAACGGAGATATGCGAGATTGAAGCTTTATATAATGTTTTTGAAAACGTGAAGCCTTAGGATGTATTACATTGTTTCAACAATCAAAGTGGTTATTTCAAATCTTCACGACGACGACTACAATCATGCACAGATAGATTGCTTACTTTATTGTTATGAGAGTTTCCTAGGTAACTAAGTATACATATTACACATGGATTAAATTTTTCCAGATGAGCCAATAGAGAGCTTCGACCTGATTACATTGAGTGTAAAATCACTTCTGTATCTTCAATAGTAACTTTGATATGCGAGTTTGAAATCTTATATAATGTTTTTGTAAAACGTGAGGCAAAGGATGTATTACATTGTTTCAACAATCAAAGTGGTTATTTCATATCTCCAGGACGATGACTACAATCATGCACAGATAGATGGTTTACTTTATTGTTATGAGAGTTTCCATGGTAACTAAGTATACATATTACACATGGATTAAATTTTTTATGTTGAGCCATTAGAGAGCTTCGACCTGATTACATTGAGTGTAAAATCACTTCTGTATCTTCAATAGTAACTTAGATATGCGAGTTTGAAATCTTATATAATGTTTTTGTAAAACGTGAGGCCAAGGATGTATTACATTGTTTCAACAATCAAAGTGGTTATTTCATATCTCCAGGACGATGACTAAAATCATGCACAGATAGATTGTTTACTTTATTGTTATGAGAGTTTCCATGGTAACTAAGTATACATATTACACATGGATTAAATTTTTCCAGATGAGCCGATAGAGAGCTTCGACCTGATTACATTGAGTGTAAAATCACTTCTGTATCTTCAATAGTAACTTAGATATGCGAGTTTGAAATCTTATATAATGTTTTTGTAAAACGTGAGGCCAAGGATGTATTACATTGTTTCAGCAATCAAAGTGGTTATTTCATATCTCCAGGACGATGACTAAAATCATGCACAGATAGATTGTTTACTTTATTGTTATGAGAGTTTCCATGGTAACTAAGTATACATATTACACATGGATTAAATTTTTCCAGATGAGCCGATAGAGATCTTCGACCTGATTACATTGAGTGTAAAATCACTTCTGTATCTTCAATAGTAACTTAGATATGCGAGTTTGAAATCTTATATAATGTTTTTGTAAAACGTTTTCCAAGGATGTATTACATTGTTTCAACAATCAAAGTGGTTATTTCATATCTCCAGGACGATGACTACAATCATGCACAGATAGATTGTTTACTTTATTGTTATGAGAGTTTCCATGGTAACTAAGCATGTTTATTACACATGGAATAAATTTTTCCAGATGAGCCAATAGAGAGCTTCGACCTGATTACATTGAGTGTAAAATCACTCCTGTATCTACAATAGTAACTTAGATATGCGAGTTTGAAATCTTATATAATGTTTTTGTAAAACGTGAGGCAAAGGATGTATTACATTGTTTCAACAATCAAAGTGGTTATTTCATATCTCCAGGACGATGACTACATTCATGCACAGATAGATTGTTTACTTTATTGTTATGAGAGTTTCCATGGTAACTAAGTATACATATTACACATGGATTAAATTTTTCCAGATGAGCCAATAGAGAGCTTCGACCTGATTACATTGAGTGTAAAATCACTTCTGTATCTTCAATAGTAACTTAGATATGCGAGTTTGAAATCTTATATAATGTTTTTGTAAAACGTGAGACCAAGGATGTATTACATTGTTTCAACAATGAAAGTGGTTATTTCAAATCTCCACGACGACGACTACAATCATGCACAAATAGATTGTTTACTTTATTGTTATGAGAGTTTCCATGGTAACTAAGCATGTATATTACACATGGAATAAATTTTTCCAGATGAGCCAATAGAGAGCTTCGACCTGATTACATTGTGTGTAAAATCACTTCTGTATCTTCTATAGTAACGGAGATATGCGAGATTGAAGCTTTATATAATGTTTTTGAAAACGTGAAGCCTTAGGATGTATTACATTGTTTCAACAATCAAAGTGGTTATTTCAAATCTTCACGACGACGACTACAATCATGCACAGATAGATTGCTTACTTTATTGTTATGAGAGTTTCCTAGGTAACTAAGTATACATATTACACATGGATTAAATTTTTCCAGATGAGCCAATAGAGAGCTTCGACCTGATTACATTGAGTGTAAAATCACTTCTGTATCTTCAATAGTAACTTTGATATGCGAGTTTGAAATCTTATATAATGTTTTTGTAAAACGTGAGGCAAAGGATGTATTACATTGTTTCAACAATCAAAGTGGTTATTTCATATCTCCAGGACGATGACTACAATCATGCACAGATAGATGGTTTACTTTATTGTTATGAGAGTTTCCATGGTAACTAAGTATACATATTACACATGGATTAAATTTTTTATGTTGAGCCATTAGAGAGCTTCGACCTGATTACATTGAGTGTAAAATCACTTCTGTATCTTCAATAGTAACTTAGATATGCGAGTTTGAAATCTTATATAATGTTTTTGTAAAACGTGAGGCCAAGGATGTATTACATTGTTTCAACAATCAAAGTGGTTATTTCATATCTCCAGGACGATGACTAAAATCATGCACAGATAGATTGTTTACTTTATTGTTATGAGAGTTTCCATGGTAACTAAGTATACATATTACACATGGATTAAATTTTTCCAGATGAGCCGATAGAGAGCTTCGACCTGATTACATTGAGTGTAAAATCACTTCTGTATCTTCAATAGTAACTTAGATATGCGAGTTTGAAATCTTATATAATGTTTTTGTAAAACGTGAGGCCAAGGATGTATTACATTGTTTCAGCAATCAAAGTGGTTATTTCATATCTCCAGGACGATGACTAAAATCATGCACAGATAGATTGTTTACTTTATTGTTATGAGAGTTTCCATGGTAACTAAGTATACATATTACACATGGATTAAATTTTTCCAGATGAGCCGATAGAGATCTTCGACCTGATTACATTGAGTGTAAAATCACTTCTGTATCTTCAATAGTAACTTAGATATGCGAGTTTGAAATCTTATATAATGTTTTTGTAAAACGTTTTCCAAGGATGTATTACATTGTTTCAACAATCAAAGTGGTTATTTCATATCTCCAGGACGATGACTACAATCATGCACAGATAGATTGTTTACTTTATTGTTATGAGAGTTTCCATGGTAACTAAGCATGTTTATTACACATGGAATAAATTTTTCCAGATGAGCCAATAGAGAGCTTCGACCTGATTACATTGAGTGTAAAATCACTCCTGTATCTACAATAGTAACTTAGATATGCGAGTTTGAAATCTTATATAATGTTTTTGTAAAACGTGAGGCAAAGGATGTATTACATTGTTTCAACAATCAAAGTGGTTATTTCATATCTCCAGGACGATGACTACATTCATGCACAGATAGATTGTTTACTTTATTGTTATGAGAGTTTCCATGGTAACTAAGTATACATATTACACATGGATTAAATTTTTCCAGATGAGCCAATAGAGAGCTTCGACCTGATTACATTGAGTGTAAAATCACTTCTGTATCTTCAATAGTAACTTAGATATGCGAGTTTGAAATCTTATATAATGTTTTTGTAAAACGTGAGACCAAGGATGTATTACATTGTTTCAACAATGAAAGTGGTTATTTCAAATCTCCACGACGACGACTACAATCATGCACAAATAGATTGTTTACTTTATTGTTATGAGAGTTTCCATGGTAACTAAGCATGTATATTACACATGGAATAAATTTTTCCAGATGAGCCAATAGAGAGCTTCGACCTGATTACATTGTGTGTAAAATCACTTCTGTATCTTCTATAGTAACGGAGATATGCGAGATTGAAGCTTTATATAATGTTTTTGAAAACGTGAAGCCTTAGGATGTATTACATTGTTTCAACAATCAAAGTGGTTATTTCAAATCTTCACGACGACGACTACAATCATGCACAGATAGATTGCTTACTTTATTGTTATGAGAGTTTCCTAGGTAACTAAGTATACATATTACACATGGATTAAATTTTTCCAGATGAGCCAATAGAGAGCTTCGACCTGATTACATTGAGTGTAAAATCACTTCTGTATCTTCAATAGTAACTTTGATATGCGAGTTTGAAATCTTATATAATGTTTTTGTAAAACGTGAGGCAAAGGATGTATTACATTGTTTCAACAATCAAAGTGGTTATTTCATATCTCCAGGACGATGACTAAAATCATGCACAGATAGATTGTTTACTTTATTGTTATGAGAGTTTCCATGGTAACTAAGTATACATATTACACATGGATTAAATTTTTCCAGATGAGCCGATAGAGAGCTTCGACCTGATTACATTGAGTGTAAAATCACTTCTGTATCTTCAATAGTAACTTAGATATGCGAGTTTGAAATCTTATATAATGTTTTTGTAAAACGTGAGGCCAAGGATGTATTACATTGTTTCAGCAATCAAAGTGGTTATTTCATATCTCCAGGACGATGACTACAATCATGCACAGATAGATTGTTTACTTTATTGTTATGAGAGTTTCCATGGTAACTAAGCATGTATATTACACATGGAATAAATTTTTCCAGATGAGCCAATAGAGAGCTTCGACCTGATTACATTGAGTGTAAAATCACTCCTGTATCTTCAATAGTAACTTAGATATGCGAGTTTGAAATCTTATATAATGTTTTTGTAAAACGTGAGGCCAAGGATGTATTACATTGTTTCAACAATCAAAGTGGTTATTTCATATCTCCAGGACGATGACTACAATCATGCACAGATAGATTGTTTACTTTATTGTTATGAGAGTTTCCATGGTATCTAAGTATACATATTACACATGGATTACATTTTTCCAGATGAGCCAATAGAGAGCTTCGACCTGATTACATTGAGTGTAAAATCACTTCTGTATCTTCTATAGTAACGGAGATATGCGAGTTTGAAGCTTTATATAATGTTTTTGAAAACGTGAGGCCTTAGGATGTATTACATTGTTTCAACAATCAAGGTGGTTATTTCAAATCTCCACGACGACGACTACAATCATGCACAAATAGATTGTTTACTTTATTGTTATGAAAGTTTCCATGGTAACTAAGCATGAATATTACACATGCAATAAATTTTTTATGTTGAGCCAATAGAGAGCTTCGACCTGATTACATTGAGTGTAAAATCACTTCTGTATCTTCTATAGTAACGGAGATATGCGAGCTTGAAACTTTATATAATGTTTTTGAAAACGTGAAGCCTTAGGATGTATTACATTGTTTCAACAATCAAAGTGGTTATTTCAAATCTCCACGACGACGACTACAATCATGCACAAATAGATTGTTTACTTTATTGTTATGAGAGTTTCCATGGTAACTAAGCATGTATATTACACATGGAATAAATTTTTCCAGATGAGCCAATAGAGAGCTTCGACCTGATTACATTGTGTGTAAAATCACTTCTGTATCTTCTATAGTAACGGAGATATGCGAGATTGAAGCTTTATATAATGTTTTTGAAAACGTGAAGCCTTAGGATGTATTACATTGTTTCAACAATCAAAGTGGTTATTTCAAATCTTCACGACGACGACTACAATCATGCACAGATAGATTGCTTACTTTATTGTTATGAGAGTTTCCTAGGTAACTAAGTATACATATTACACATGGATTAAATTTTTCCAGATGAGCCAATAGAGAGCTTCGACCTGATTACATTGAGTGTAAAATCACTTCTGTATCTTCAATAGTAACTTTGATATGCGAGTTTGAAATCTTATATAATGTTTTTGTAAAACGTGAGGCAAAGGATGTATTACATTGTTTCAACAATCAAAGTGGTTATTTCATATCTCCAGGACGATGACTACAATCATGCACAGATAGATGGTTTACTTTATTGTTATGAGAGTTTCCATGGTAACTAAGTATACATATTACACATGGATTAAATTTTTCCAGATGAGCCGATAGAGAGCTTCGACCTGATTACATTGAGTGTAAAATCACTTCTGTATCTTCAATAGTAACTTAGATATGCGAGTTTGAAATCTTATATAATGTTTTTGTAAAACGTGAGGCCAAGGATGTATTACATTGTTTCAACAATCAAAGTGGTTATTTCATATCTCCAGGACGATGACTAAAATCATGCACAGATAGATTGTTTACTTTATTGTTATGAGAGTTTCCATGGTAACTAAGTATACATATTACACATGGATTAAATTTTTCCAGATGAGCCGATAGAGATCTTCGACCTGATTACATTGAGTGTAAAATCACTTCTGTATCTTCAATAGTAACTTAGATATGCGAGTTTGAAATCTTATATAATGTTTTTGTAAAACGTTTTCCAAGGATGTATTACATTGTTTCAACAATCAAAGTGGTTATTTCATATCTCCAGGACGATGACTACAATCATGCACAGATAGATTGTTTACTTTATTGTTATGAGAGTTTCCATGGTAACTAAGCATGTTTATTACACATGGAATAAATTTTTCCAGATGAGCCAATAGAGAGCTTCGACCTGATTACATTGAGTGTAAAATCACTCCTGTATCTACAATAGTAACTTAGATATGCGAGTTTGAAATCTTATATAATGTTTTTGTAAAACGTGAGGCAAAGGATGTATTACATTGTTTCAACAATCAAAGTGGTTATTTCATATCTCCAGGACGATGACTACATTCATGCACAGATAGATTGTTTACTTTATTGTTATGAGAGTTTCCATGGTAACTAAGTATACATATTACACATGGATTAAATTTTTCCAGATGAGCCAATAGAGAGCTTCGACCTGATTACATTGAGTGTAAAATCACTTCTGTATCTTCAATAGTAACTTAGATATGCGAGTTTGAAATCTTATATAATGTTTTTGTAAAACGTGAGACCAAGGATGTATTACATTGTTTCAACAATGAAAGTGGTTATTTCAAATCTCCACGACGACGACTACAATCATGCACAAATAGATTGTTTACTTTATTGTTATGAGAGTTTCCATGGTAACTAAGCATGTATATTACACATGGAATAAATTTTTCCAGATGAGCCAATAGAGAGCTTCGACCTGATTACATTGTGTGTAAAATCACTTCTGTATCTTCTATAGTAACGGAGATATGCGAGATTGAAGCTTTATATAATGTTTTTGAAAACGTGAAGCCTTAGGATGTATTACATTGTTTCAACAATCAAAGTGGTTATTTCAAATCTTCACGACGACGACTACAATCATGCACAGATAGATTGCTTACTTTATTGTTATGAGAGTTTCCTAGGTAACTAAGTATACATATTACACATGGATTAAATTTTTCCAGATGAGCCAATAGAGAGCTTCGACCTGATTACATTGAGTGTAAAATCACTTCTGTATCTTCAATAGTAACTTTGATATGCGAGTTTGAAATCTTATATAATGTTTTTGTAAAACGTGAGGCAAAGGATGTATTACATTGTTTCAACAATCAAAGTGGTTATTTCATATCTCCAGGACGATGACTACAATCATGCACAGATAGATGGTTTACTTTATTGTTATGAGAGTTTCCATGGTAACTAAGTATACATATTACACATGGATTAAATTTTTTATGTTGAGCCATTAGAGAGCTTCGACCTGATTACATTGAGTGTAAAATCACTTCTGTATCTTCAATAGTAACTTAGATATGCGAGTTTGAAATCTTATATAATGTTTTTGTAAAACGTGAGGCCAAGGATGTATTACATTGTTTCAACAATCAAAGTGGTTATTTCATATCTCCAGGACGATGACTAAAATCATGCACAGATAGATTGTTTACTTTATTGTTATGAGAGTTTCCATGGTAACTAAGTATACATATTACACATGGATTAAATTTTTCCAGATGAGCCGATAGAGAGCTTCGACCTGATTACATTGAGTGTAAAATCACTTCTGTATCTTCAATAGTAACTTAGATATGCGAGTTTGAAATCTTATATAATGTTTTTGTAAAACGTGAGGCCAAGGATGTATTACATTGTTTCAGCAATCAAAGTGGTTATTTCATATCTCCAGGACGATGACTACAATCATGCACAGATAGATTGTTTACTTTATTGTTATGAGAGTTTCCATGGTAACTAAGCATGTATATTACACATGGAATAAATTTTTCCAGATGAGCCAATAGAGAGCTTCGACCTGATTACATTGAGTGTAAAATCACTCCTGTATCTTCAATAGTAACTTAGATATGCGAGTTTGAAATCTTATATAATGTTTTTGTAAAACGTGAGGCCAAGGATGTATTACATTGTTTCAACAATCAAAGTGGTTATTTCATATCTCCAGGACGATGACTACAATCATGCACAGATAGATTGTTTACTTTATTGTTATGAGAGTTTCCATGGTATCTAAGTATACATATTACACATGGATTACATTTTTCCAGATGAGCCAATAGAGAGCTTCGACCTGATTACATTGAGTGTAAAATCACTTCTGTATCTTCTATAGTAACGGAGATATGCGAGCTTGAAACTTTATATAATGTTTTTGAAAACGTGAAGCCTTAGGATGTATTACATTGTTTCAACAATCAAAGTGGTTATTTCAAATCTCCACGACGACGACTACAATCATGCACAAATAGATTGTTTACTTTATTGTTATGAGAGTTTCCATGGTAACTAAGCATGTATATTACACATGGAATAAATTTTTCCAGATGAGCCAATAGAGAGCTTCGACCTGATTACATTGTGTGTAAAATCACTTCTGTATCTTCTATAGTAACGGAGATATGCGAGATTGAAGCTTTATATAATGTTTTTGAAAACGTGAAGCCTTAGGATGTATTACATTGTTTCAACAATCAAAGTGGTTATTTCAAATCTTCACGACGACGACTACAATCATGCACAGATAGATTGCTTACTTTATTGTTATGAGAGTTTCCTAGGTAACTAAGTATACATATTACACATGGATTAAATTTTTCCAGATGAGCCAATAGAGAGCTTCGACCTGATTACATTGAGTGTAAAATCACTTCTGTATCTTCAATAGTAACTTTGATATGCGAGTTTGAAATCTTATATAATGTTTTTGTAAAACGTGAGGCAAAGGATGTATTACATTGTTTCAACAATCAAAGTGGTTATTTCATATCTCCAGGACGATGACTACAATCATGCACAGATAGATGGTTTACTTTATTGTTATGAGAGTTTCCATGGTAACTAAGTATACATATTACACATGGATTAAATTTTTTATGTTGAGCCATTAGAGAGCTTCGACCTGATTACATTGAGTGTAAAATCACTTCTGTATCTTCAATAGTAACTTAGATATGCGAGTTTGAAATCTTATATAATGTTTTTGTAAAACGTGAGGCCAAGGATGTATTACATTGTTTCAACAATCAAAGTGGTTATTTCATATCTCCAGGACGATGACTAAAATCATGCACAGATAGATTGTTTACTTTATTGTTATGAGAGTTTCCATGGTAACTAAGTATACATATTACACATGGATTAAATTTTTCCAGATGAGCCGATAGAGAGCTTCGACCTGATTACATTGAGTGTAAAATCACTTCTGTATCTTCAATAGTAACTTAGATATGCGAGTTTGAAATCTTATATAATGTTTTTGTAAAACGTGAGGCCAAGGATGTATTACATTGTTTCAGCAATCAAAGTGGTTATTTCATATCTCCAGGACGATGACTACAATCATGCACAGATAGATTGTTTACTTTATTGTTATGAGAGTTTCCATGGTAACTAAGCATGTATATTACACATGGAATAAATTTTTCCAGATGAGCCAATAGAGAGCTTCGACCTGATTACATTGAGTGTAAAATCACTCCTGTATCTTCAATAGTAACTTAGATATGCGAGTTTGAAATCTTATATAATGTTTTTGTAAAACGTGAGGCCAAGGATGTATTACATTGTTTCAACAATCAAAGTGGTTATTTCATATCTCCAGGACGATGACTACAATCATGCACAGATAGATTGTTTACTTTATTGTTATGAGAGTTTCCATGGTATCTAAGTATACATATTACACATGGATTACATTTTTCCAGATGAGCCAATAGAGAGCTTCGACCTGATTACATTGAGTGTAAAATCACTTCTGTATCTTCTATAGTAACGGAGATATGCGAGTTTGAAGCTTTATATAATGTTTTTGAAAACGTGAGGCCTTAGGATGTATTACATTGTTTCAACAATCAAGGTGGTTATTTCAAATCTCCACGACGACGACTACAATCATGCACAAATAGATTGTTTACTTTATTGTTATGAAAGTTTCCATGGTAACTAAGCATGAATATTACACATGCAATAAATTTTTTATGTTGAGCCAATAGAGAGCTTCGACCTGATTACATTGAGTGTAAAATCACTTCTGCATCTTCAATAGTAACTTTGATATGCGAGTTTGAAATCTTATATAATGTTTTTGTAAAACGTGAGGCAAAGGATGTATTACATTGTTTCAACAATCAAAGTGGTTATTTCATATCTCCAGGACGATGACTACAATCATGCACAGATAGATTGTTTACTTTATTGTTATGAGAGTTTCCATGGTAACTAAGTATACATATTACACATGGATTAAATTTTTTATGTTGAGCCATTAGAGAGCTTCGACCTGATTACATTGAGTGTAAAATCACTTCTGTATCTTCAATAGTAACTTAGATATGCGAGTTTGAAATCTTATATAATGTTTTTGTAAAACGTGAGACCAAGGATGTATTACATTGTTTCAACAATGAAAGTGGTTATTTCAAATCTCCACGACGACGACTACAATCATGCACAAATAGATTGTTTACTTTATTGTTATGAGAGTTTCCATGGTAACTAAGCATGTATATTACACATGGAATAAATTTTTCCAGATGAGCCAATAAAGAGCTTCGACCTGATTACATTGAGTGTAAAATCACTTCTGTATCTTCTATAGTAACGGAGATATGCGAGCTTGAAGCTTTATATAATGTTTTTGAAAACGTGAAGCCTTAGGATGTATTACATTGTTTCAACAATCAAAGTGGTTATTTCAAATCTTCACGACGACGACTACAATCATGCACAGATAGATTGCTTACTTTATTGTTATGAGAGTTTCCTAGGTAACTAAGTATACATATTACACATGGATTAAATTTTTCCAGATGAGCCAATAGAGAGCTTCGACCTGATTACATTGAGTGTAAAATCACTTCTGTATCTTCAATAGTAACTTTGATATGCGAGTTTGAAATCTTATATAATGTTTTTGTAAAACGTGAGGCAAAGGATGTATTACATTGTTTCAACAATCAAAGTGGTTATTTCATATCTCCAGGACGATGACTACAATCATGCACAGATAGATGGTTTACTTTATTGTTATGAGAGTTTCCATGGTAACTAAGTATACATATTACACATGGATTAAATTTTTTATGTTGAGCCATTAGAGAGCTTCGACCTGATTACATTGAGTGTAAAATCACTTCTGTATCTTCAATAGTAACTTAGATATGCGAGTTTGAAATCTTATATAATGTTTTTGTAAAACGTGAGGCCAAGGATGTATTACATTGTTTCAACAATCAAAGTGGTTATTTCATATCTCCAGGACGATGACTACAATCATGCACAGATAGATTGTTTACTTTATTGTTATGAGAGTTTCCATGGTAACTAAGCATGTTTATTACACATGGAATAAATTTTTCCAGATGAGCCAATAGAGAGCTTCGACCTGATTACATTGAGTGTAAAATCACTCCTGTATCTACAATAGTAACTTAGATATGCGAGTTTGAAATCTTATATAATGTTTTTGTAAAACGTGAGGCAAAGGATGTATTACATTGTTTCAACAATCAAAGTGGTTATTTCATATCTCCAGGACGATGACTACAATCATGCACAGATAGATTGTTTACTTTATTGTTATGAGAGTTTCCATGGTAACTAAGTATACATATTACACATGGATTAAATTTTTCCAGATGAGCCAATAGAGAGCTTCGACCTGATTACATTGAGTGTAAAATCACTTCTGTATCTTCAATAGTAACTTAGATATGCGAGTTTGAAATCTTATATAATGTTTTTGTAAAACGTGAGACCAAGGATGTATTACATTGTTTCAACAATGAAAGTGGTTATTTCAAATCTCCACGACGACGACTACAATCATGCACAAATAGATTGTTTACTTTATTGTTATGAGAGTTTCCATGGTAACTAAGCATGTATATTACACATGGAATAAATTTTTCCAGATGAGCCAATAGAGAGCTTCGACCTGATTACATTGAGTGTAAAATCACTTCTGTATCTTCTATAGTAACGGAGATATGCGAGCTTGAAACTTTATATAATGTTTTTGAAAACGTGAAGCCTTAGGATGTATTACATTGTTTCAACAATCAAAGTGGTTATTTCAAATCTTCACGACGACGACTACAATCATGCACAGATAGATTGCTTACTTTATTGTTATGAGAGTATCCTAGGTAACTAAGTATACATAATACACATGGATTAAATTTTTCCAGATGAGCCAATAGAGAGCTTCGACCTGATTACATTGAGTGTAAAATCACTTCTGCATCTTCAATAGTAACTTTGATATGCGAGTTTGAAATCTTATATAATGTTTTTGTAAAACGTGAGGCAAAGGATGTATTACATTGTTTCAACAATCAAAGTGGTTATTTCATATCTCCAGGACGATGACTACAATCATGCACAGATAGATTGTTTACTTTATTGTTATGAGAGTTTCCATGGTAACTAAGTATACATATTACACATGGATTAAATTTTTTATGTTGAGCCATTAGAGAGCTTCGACCTGATTACATTGAGTGTAAAATCACTTCTGTATCTTCAATAGTAACTTAGATATGCGAGTTTGAAATCTTATATAATGTTTTTGTAAAACGTGAGGCCAAGGATGTATTACATTGTTTCAACAATCAAAGTGGTTATTTCATATCTCCAGGACGATGACTAAAATCATGCACAGATAGATTGTTTACTTTATTGTTATGAGAGTTTCCATGGTAACTAAGTATACATATTACACATGGATTAAATTTTTCCAGATGAGCCGATAGAGAGCTTCGACCTGATTACATTGAGTGTAAAATCACTTCTGTATCTTCAATAGTAACTTAGATATGCGAGTTTGAAATCTTATATAATGTTTTTGTAAAACGTGAGGCCAAGGATGTATTACATTGTTTCAGCAATCAAAGTGGTTATTTCATATCTCCAGGACGATGACTACAATCATGCACAGATAGATTGTTTACTTTATTGTTATGAGAGTTTCCATGGTAACTAATCATGTATATTACACATGGAATAAATTTTTCCAGATGAGCCAATAGAGAGCTTCGACCTGATTACATTGAGTGTAAAATCACTCCTGTATCTACAATAGTAACTTAGATATGCGAGTTTGAAATCTTATATAATGTTTTTGTAAAACGTGAGGCAAAGGATGTATTACATTGTTTCAACAATCAAAGTGGTTATTTCATATCTCCAGGACGATGACTACAATCATGCACAGATAGATTGTTTACTTTATTGTTATGAGAGTTTCCATGGTAACTAAGTATACATATTACACATGGATTAAATTTTTCCAGATGAGCCAATAGAGAGCTTCGACCTGATTACATTGAGTGTAAAATCACTCCTGTATCTTCAATAGTAACTTAGATATGCGAGTTTGAAATCTTATATAATGTTTTTGTAAAACGTGAGGCCAAGGATGTATTACATTGTTTCAACAATCAAAGTGGTTATTTCATATCTCCAGGACGATGACTACAATCATGCACAGATAGATTGTTTACTTTATTGTTATGAGAGTTTCCATGGTATCTAAGTATACATATTACACATGGATTACATTTTTCCAGATGAGCCAATAGAGAGCTTCGACCTGATTACATTGAGTGTAAAATCACTTCTGTATCTTCTATAGTAACGGAGATATGCGAGTTTGAAGCTTTATATAATGTTTTTGAAAACGTGAGGCCTTAGGATGTATTACATTGTTTCAACAATCAAGGTGGTTATTTCAAATCTCCACGACGACGACTACAATCATGCACAAATAGATTGTTTACTTTATTGTTATGAAAGTTTCCATGGTAACTAAGCATGAATATTACACATGCAATAAATTTTTTATGTTGAGCCAATAGAGAGCTTCGACCTGATTACATTGAGTGTAAAATCACTCCTGTATCTTCAATAGTAACTTAGATATGCGAGTTTGAAATCTTATATAATGTTTTTGTAAAACGTGAGGCCAAGGATGTATTACATTGTTTCAACACTCAAAGTGGTTATTTCATATCTCCAGGACGATGACTACAATCATGCACAGATAGATTGTTTACTTTATTGTTATGAGAGTTTCCATGGTAACTAAGTATACGTATTACACATGGATTAAATTTTTCCAGATGAGCCAATAGAGAGCTTCGACCTGATTACATTGAGTGTAAAATCACTTCTGTATCTTCTATAGTAACGGAGATATGCGAGTTTGAAGCTTTATATAATGTTTTTGAAAACGTGAAGACTTAGGATGTATTACATTGTTTCAACAATCAAAGTGGTTATTTCAAATCTTCAAGACGACGACTACAATCATGCACAGATAGATTGCTTACTTTATTGTTATGAGAGTTTCCTAGGTAACTAAGTATACATAATACACATGGATTAAATTTTTCCAGATGAGCCAATAGAGAGCTTCGACCTGATTACATTGAGTGTAAAATCACTTCTGCATCTTCAATAGTAACTTTGATATGCGAGTTTGAAATCTTATATAATGTTTTTGTAAAACGTGAGGCAGGGGATGTATTACATTGTTTCAACAATCATAGTGGTTATTTCATATCTCCAGGACGATGACTACAATCATGCACAGATAGATTGTTTACTTTATTGTTATGAGAGTTTCCATGGTAACTAAGTATACATATTACACATGGATTAAATTTTTTATGTTGAGCCATTAGAGAGCTTCGACCTGATTACATTGAGTGTAAAATCACTTCTGTATCTTCAATAGTAACTTAGATATGCGAGTTTGAAATCTTATATAATATTTTTGTAAAACGTGAGGCAAAGGATGTATTACATTGTTTCAACCATCAAAGTGGTTATTTCATATCTCCAGGACGATGACTACAATCATGCACAGATAGATTGTTTACTTTATTGTTATGAGAGTTTCCATGGTAACTAAGTATACATATTACACATGGATTAAATTTTTCCAGATGAGCCAATAGAGAGCTTCGACCTGATTACATTGAGTGTAAAATCACTTCTGTATCTTCTATAGTAACGGAGATATGCGAGTTTGAAGCTTTATATAATGTTTTTGAAAACGTGAAGACTTAGGATGTATTACATTGTTTCAACAATGAAAGTGGTTATTTCAAATCTCCACGACGACGACTACAATAATGCACAAATAGATTGTTTACTTTATTGTTATGAAAGTTTCCATGGTAACTAAGCATGAATATTACACATGCAATAATTTTTTTATGTTGAGCCAATAGAGAGCTTCGACCTGATTACATTGAGTGTAAAATCACTTCTGTATCTTCAATAGTAACTTACATATGCGAGTTTGAAATCTTATATAATATTTTTGTAAAACGTGAGGCCAAGGATGTATTACATTGTTTCAACAATCAAAGTGGTTATTTCATATCTCCAGGACGATGACTACAATCATGCACAGATAGATTGTTTACTTTATTGTTATGAGAGTTTCCATGGTAACTAAGCATGTATATTACACATGGAATAAATTTTTCCAGATGAGCCAATAGAGAGCTTCGACCTGATTACATTGAGTGTAAAATCACTCCTGTATCTACAATAGTAACTTAGATATGCGAGTTTGAAATCTTATATAATGTTTTTGTAAAACGTGAGGCAAAGGATGTATTACATTGTTTCAACAATCAAAGTGGTTATTTCATATCTCCAGGACGATGACTACAATCATGCACAGATAGATTGTTTACTTTATTGTTATGAGAGTTTCCATGGTAACTAAGTATACATATTACACATGGATTAAATTTTTCCAGATGAGCCAATAGAGAGCTTCGACCTGATTACATTGAGTGTAAAATCACTCCTGTATCTTCAATAGTAACTTAGATATGCGAGTTTGAAATCTTATATAATGTTTTTGTAAAACGTGAGGCCAAGGATGTATTACATTGTTTCAACAATCAAAGTGGTTATTTCATATCTCCAGGACGATGACTACAATCATGCACAGATAGATTGTTTACTTTATTGTTATGAGAGTTTCCATGGTATCTAAGTATACATATTACACATGGATTACATTTTTCCAGATGAGCCAATAGAGAGCTTCGACCTGATTACATTGAGTGTAAAATCACTTCTGTATCTTCTATAGTAACGGAGATATGCGAGTTTGAAGCTTTATATAATGTTTTTGAAAACGTGAGGCCTTAGGATGTATTACATTGTTTCAACAATCAAGGTGGTTATTTCAAATCTCCACGACGACGACTACAATCATGCACAAATAGATTGTTTACTTTATTGTTATGAAAGTTTCCATGGTAACTAAGCATGAATATTACACATGCAATAAATTTTTTATGTTGAGCCAATAGAGAGCTTCGACCTGATTACATTGAGTGTAAAATCACTCCTGTATCTTCAATAGTAACTTAGATATGCGAGTTTGAAATCTTATATAATGTTTTTGTAAAACGTGAGGCCAAGGATGTATTACATTGTTTCAACACTCAAAGTGGTTATTTCATATCTCCAGGACGATGACTACAATCATGCACAGATAGATTGTTTACTTTATTGTTATGAGAGTTTCCATGGTAACTAAGTATACGTATTACACATGGATTAAATTTTTCCAGATGAGCCAATAGAGAGCTTCGACCTGATTACATTGAGTGTAAAATCACTTCTGCATCTTCAATAGTAACTTTGATATGCGAGTTTGAAATCTTATATAATGTTTTTGTAAAACGTGAGGCAGGGGATGTATTACATTGTTTCAACAATCAAAGTGGTTATTTCATATCTCCAGGACGATGACTACAATCATGCACAGATAGATTGTTTACTTTATTGTTATGAGAGTTTCCATGGTAACTAAGTATACATATTACACATGGATTAAATTTTTTATGTTGAGCCATTAGAGAGCTTCGACCTGATTACATTGAGTGTAAAATCACTTCTGTATCTTCAATAGTAACTTAGATATGCGAGTTTGAAATCTTATATAATGTTTTTGTAAAACGTGAGGCAAAGGATGTATTACATTGTTTCAACAATCAAAGTGGTTATTTCATATCTCCAGGACGATGACTACAATCATGCACAGATAGATTGTTTACTTTATTGTTATGAGAGTTTCCATGGTAACTAAGCATGTATATTACACATGAAATAAATTTTTCCAGATGAGCCAATAGAGAGCTTCGACCTGATTACATTGAGTGTAAAATCACTCCTGTATCTTCAATAGTAACTTAGATATGCGAGTTTGAAATCTTATATAATGTTTTTGTAAAACGTGAGGCAAAGGATGTATTACATTGTTTCAACAATGAAAGTGGTTATTTCATATCTCCAGGACGATGACTACAATCATGCACAGATAGATTGTTTACTTTATTGTTATGAGAGTTTCCATGGTAACTAAGTATACATATTACACATGGATTAAATTTTTCCAGATGAGCCAATAGAGAGCTTCGACCTGATTACATTGAGTGTAAAATCACTCCTGTATCTTCAATAGTAACTTAGATATGCGAGTTTGAAATCTTATATAATGTTTTTGTAAAACGTGAGGCCAAGGATGTATTACATTGTTTCAACAATCAAAGTGGTTATTTCATATCTCCAGGACGATGACTACAATCATGCACAGATAGATTGTTTACTTTATTGTTATGAGAGTTTCCATGGTATCTAAGTATACATATTACACATGGATTAAATTTTTCCAGATGAGCCAATAGAGAGCTTAGACCTGATTACATTGAGTGTAAAATCACTTCTGTATCTTCAATAGTAACTTTGATATGCGTGTTTGAAATCTTATATAATGTTTTTGTAAAACGTGAGACCAAGGATGTATTACATTGTTTCAACAATGAAAGTGGTTATTTCAAATCTCCACGACGACGACTACAATCATGCACAAATAGATTGTTTACTTTATTGTTATGAGAGTTTCCATGGTAACTAAGCATGTATATTACACACGGATTAAATTTTTCCAGATGAGCCAATAGAGAGCTTCGACCTGATTACATTGAGTGTAAAATCACTTCTGTATCTTCTATAGTAACGGAGATATGCGAGTTTGAAGCTTTATATAATGTTTTTGAAAACGTGAGGCCTTAGGATGTATTACATTGTTTCAACAATCAAAGTGGTTATTTCAAATCTCCAGGACGATGACTACAATCATGCACAGATAGATTGTTTACTTTATTGTTATGAGAGTTTCCATGGTAACTAAGTATACATATTACACATGGATTAAATTTTTTATGTTGAGCCATTAGAGAGCTTCGACCTGATTACATTGAGTGTAAAATCACTTCTGTATCTTCAATAGTAACTTAGATATGCGAGTTTGAAATCTTATATAATGTTTTTGTAAAACGTGAGGCCAAGGATGTATTACATTGTTTCAACAATCAAAGTGGTTATTTCATATCTCCAGGACGATGACTACAATCATGCACAGATAGATTGTTTACGTTATTGTAATGAGAGTTTCCATGGTAACTAAGTATACATATTACACATGGATTAAATTTTTCCAGATGAGCCGATAGAGAGCTTCGACCTGATTACATTGAGTGTAAAATCACTTCTGTATCTTCAATAGTAACTTAGATATGCGAGTTTGAAATCTTATATAATGTTTTTGTAAAACGTGAGACCAAGGATGTATTACATTGTTTCAACAATCAAAGTGGTTATTTCATATCTCCAGGACGATGACTACAATCATGCACAGATAGATTGTTTACTTTATTGTTATGAGAGTTTCCATGGTAACTAAGTATACATATTACACATGGATTAAATTTTTCCAGATGAGCCAATAGAGAGCTTCGACCTGATTACATTGAGTGTAAAATCACTTCTGTATCTTCTATAGTAACGGAGATATGCGAGTTTGAAGCTTTATATAATGTTTTTGAAAACGTGAAGACTTAGGATGTATTACATTGTTTCATCAATGAAAGTGGTTATTTCAAATCTCCACGACGACGACTACAATAATGCACAAATAGATTGTTTACTTTATTGTTATGAAAGTTTCCATGGTAACTAAGCATGAATATTACACATGCAATAATTTTTTTATGTTGAGCCAATAGAGAGCTTCGACCTGATTACATTGAGTGTAAAATCACTTCTGTATCTTCAATAGTAACTTACATATGCGAGTTTGAAATCTTATATAATGTTTTTGTAAAACGTGAGGCCAAGGATGTATTACATTGTTTCAACAATCAAAGTGGTTATTTCATATCTCCAGGACGATGACTACAATCATGCACAGATAGATTGTTTACTTTATTGTTATGAGAGTTTCCATGGTAACTAAGCATGTATATTACACATGGAATAAATTTTTCCAGATGAGCCAATAGAGAGCTTCGACCTGATTACATTGAGTGTAAAATCACTCCTGTATCTACAATAGTAACTTAGATATGCGAGTTTGAAATCTTATATAATGTTTTTGTAAAACGTGAGGCAAAGGATGTATTACATTGTTTCAACAATCAAAGTGGTTATTTCATATCTCCAGGACGATGACTACAATCATGCACAGATAGATTGTTTACTTTATTGTTATGAGGGTTTCCATGGTAACTAAGTATACATATTACACATGGATTAAATTTTTCCAGATGAGCCAATAGAGAGCTTCGACCTGATTACATTGAGTGTAAAATCACTCCTGTATCTTCAATAGTAACTTAGATATGCGAGTTTGAAATCTTATATAATGTTTTTGTAAAACGTGAGGCCAAGGATGTATTACATTGTTTCAACAATCAAAGTGGTTATTTCATATCTCCAGGACGATGACTACAATCATGCACAGATAGATTGTTTACTTTATTGTTATGAGAGTTTCCATGGTATCTAAGTATACATATTACACATGGATTACATTTTTCCAGATGAGCCAATAGAGAGCTTCGACCTGATTACATTGAGTGTAAAATCACTTCTGTATCTTCTATAGTAACGGAGATATGCGAGTTTGAAGCTTTATATAATGTTTTTGAAAACGTGAGGCCTTAGGATGTATTACATTATTTCAACAATCAAGGTGGTTATTTCAAATCTCCACGACGACGACTACAATCATGCACAAATAGATTGTTTACTTTATTGTTATGAAAGTTTCCATGGTAACTAAGCATGAATATTACACATGCAATAAATTTTTTATGTTGAGCCAATAGAGAGCTTCGACCTGATTACATTGAGTGTAAAATCACTCCTGTATCTTCAATAGTAACTTAGATATGCGAGTTTGAAATCTTATATAATGTTTTTGTAAAACGTGAGGCCAAGGATGTATTACATTGTTTCAACACTCAAAGTGGTTATTTCATATCTCCAGGACGATGACTACAATCATGCACAGATAGATTGTTTACTTTATTGTTATGAGAGTTTCCATGGTAACTAAGTATACGTATTACACATGGATTAAATTTTTCCAGATGAGCCAATAGAGAGCTTCGACCTGATTACATTGAGTGTAAAATCACTTCTGTATCTTCTATAGTAACGGAGATATGCGAGTTTGAAGCTTTATATAATGTTTTTGAAAACGTGAAGACTTAGGATGTATTACATTGTTTCAACAATCAAAGTGGTTATTTCAAATCTTCACGACGACGACTACAATCATGCACAGATAGATTGCTTACTTTATTGTTATGAGAGTTTCCTAGGTAACTAAGTATACATAATACACATGGATTAAATTTTTCCAGATGAGCCAATAGAGAGCTTCGACCTGATTACATTGAGTGTAAAATCACTTCTGCATCTTCAATAGTAACTTTGATATGCGAGTTTGAAATCTTATATAATGTTTTTGTAAAACGTGAGGCAGGGGATGTATTACATTGTTTCAACAATCAAAGTGGTTATTTCATATCTCCAGGACGATGACTACAATCATGCACAGATAGATTGTTTACTTTATTGTTATGAGAGTTTCCATGGTAACTAAGTATACATATTACACATGGATTAAATTTTTTATGTTGAGCCATTAGAGAGCTTCGACCTGATTACATTGAGTGTAAAATCACTTCTGTATCTTCAATAGTAACTTAGATATGCGAGTTTGAAATCTTATATAATGTTTTTGTAAAACGTGAGGCAAAGGATGTATTACATTGTTTCAACCATCAAAGTGGTTATTTCATATCTCCAGGACGATGACTACAATCATGCACAGATAGATTGTTTACTTTATTGTTATGAGAGTTTCCATGGTAACTAAGTATACATATTACACATGGATTAAATTTTTCCAGATGAGCCAATAGAGAGCTTCGACCTGATTACATTGAGTGTAAAATCACTTCTGTATCTTCTATAGTAACGGAGATATGCGAGTTTGAAGCTTTATATAATGTTTTTGAAAACGTGAAGACTTAGGATGTATTACATTGTTTCAACAATGAAAGTGGTTATTTCAAATCTCCACGACGACGACTACAATAATGCACAAATAGATTGTTTACTTTATTGTTATGAAAGTTTCCATGGTAACTAAGCATGAATATTACACATGCAATAATTTTTTTATGTTGAGCCAATAGAGAGCTTCGACCTGATTACATTGAGTGTAAAATCACTTCTGTATCTTCAATAGTAACTTACATATGCGAGTTTGAAATCTTATATAATGTTTTTGTAAAACGTGAGGCCAAGGATGTATTACATTGTTTCAACAATCAAAGTGGTTATTTCATATCTCCAGGACGATGACTACAATCATGCACAGATAGATTGTTTACTTTATTGTTATGAGAGTTTCCATGGTAACTAAGCATGTATATTACACATGAAATAAATTTTTCCAGATGAGCCAATAGAGAGCTTCGACCTGATTACATTGAGTGTAAAATCACTCCTGTATCTTCAATAGTAACTTAGATATGCGAGTTTGAAATCTTATATAATGTTTTTGTAAAACGTGAGGCAAAGGATGTATTACATTGTTTCAACAATGAAAGTGGTTATTTCATATCTCCAGGACGATGACTACAATCATGCACAGATAGATTGTTTACTTTATTGTTATGAGAGTTTCCATGGTAACTAAGTATACATATTACACATGGATTAAATTTTTCCAGATGAGCCAATAGAGAGCTTCGACCTGATTACATTGAGTGTAAAATCACTCCTGTATCTTCAATAGTAACTTAGATATGCGAGTTTGAAATCTTATATAATGTTTTTGTAAAACGTGAGGCCAAGGATGTATTACATTGTTTCAACAATCAAAGTGGTTATTTCATATCTCCAGGACGATGACTACAATCATGCACAGATAGATTGTTTACTTTATTGTTATGAGAGTTTCCATGGTATCTAAGTATACATATTACACATGGATTAAATTTTTCCAGATGAGCCAATAGAGAGCTTAGACCTGATTACATTGAGTGTAAAATCACTTCTGTATCTTCAATAGTAACTTTGATATGCGTGTTTGAAATCTTATATAATGTTTTTGTAAAACGTGAGACCAAGGATGTATTACATTGTTTCAACAATGAAAGTGGTTATTTCAAATCTCCACGACGACGACTACAATCATGCACAAATAGATTGTTTACTTTATTGTTATGAGAGTTTCCATGGTAACTAAGCATGTATATTACACACGGATTAAATTTTTCCAGATGAGCCAATAGAGAGCTTCGACCTGATTACATTGAGTGTAAAATCACTTCTGTATCTTCTATAGTAACGGAGATATGCGAGTTTGAAGCTTTATATAATGTTTTTGAAAACGTGAGGCCTTAGGATGTATTACATTGTTTCAACAATCAAAGTGGTTATTTCAAATCTCCACGACGACGACTACAATCATGCACAAATAGATTGTTTACTTTATTGTTATGAAAGTTTCCATGGTAACTAAGCATGAATATTACACATGCAATAAATTTTTTAAGTTGAGCCAATAGAGAGCTTCGACCTGATTACATTGAGTGTAAAATCACTCCTGTATCTTCAATAGTAACTTAGATATGCGAGTTTGAAATCTTATATAATGTTTTTGTAAAACGTGAGGCCAAGGATGTATTACATTGTTTCAACAATCAAAGTGGATATTTCATATCTCCAGGACGATGACTACAATCATGCACAGATAGATTGTTTACTTTATTGTTATGAGAGTTTCCATGGTATCTAAGTATACATATTACACATGGATTAAATTTTTCCAGATGAGCCAATAGAGAGCTTAGACCTGATTACATTGAGTGTAAAATCACTTCTGTATCTTCAATAGTAACTTTGATATGCGTGTTTGAAATCTTATATAATGTTTTTGTAAAACGTGAGACCAAGGATGTATTACATTGTTTCAACAATGAAAGTGGTTATTTCAAATCTCCACGACGACGACTACAATCATGCACAAATAGATTGTTTACTTTATTGTTATGAGAGTTTCCATGGTAACTAAGCATGTATATTACACACGGATTAAATTTTTCCAGATGAGCCAATAGAGAGCTTCGACCTGATTACATTGAGTGTAAAATCACTTCTGTATCTTCTATAGTAACGGAGATATGCGAGTTTGAAGCTTTATATAATGTTTTTGAAAACGTGAGGCCTTAGGATGTATTACATTGTTTCAACAATCAAAGTGGTTATTTCAAATCTCCAGGACGATGACTACAATCATGCACAGATAGATTGTTTACTTTATTGTTATGAGAGTTTCCATGGTAACTAAGTATACATATTACACATGGATTAAATTTTTTATGTTGAGCCATTAGAGAGCTTCGACCTGATTACATTGAGTGTAAAATCACTTCTGTATCTTCAATAGTAACTTAGATATGCGAGTTTGAAATCTTATATAATGTTTTTGTAAAACGTGAGGCCAAGGATGTATTACATTGTTTCAACACTCAAAGTGGTTATTTCATATCTCCAGGACGATGACTACAATCATGCACAGATAGATTGTTTACTTTATTGTTATGAGAGTTTCCATGGTAACTAAGTATACGTATTACACATGGATTAAATTTTTCCAGATGAGCCAATAGAGAGCTTCGACCTGATTACATTGAGTGTAAAATCACTTCTGTATCTTCTATAGTAACGGAGATATGCGAGTTTGAAGCTTTATATAATGTTTTTGAAAACGTGAAGACTTAGGATGTATTACATTGTTTCAACAATCAAAGTGGTTATTTCAAATCTTCACGACGACGACTACAATCATGCACAGATAGATTGCTTACTTTATTGTTATGAGAGTTTCCTAGGTAACTAAGTATACATAATACACATGGATTAAATTTTTCCAGATGAGCCAATAGAGAGCTTCGACCTGATTACATTGAGTGTAAAATCACTTCTGCATCTTCAATAGTAACTTTGATATGCGAGTTTGAAATCTTATATAATGTTTTTGTAAAACGTGAGGCAGGGGATGTATTACATTGTTTCAACAATCAAAGTGGTTATTTCATATCTCCAGGACGATGACTACAATCATGCACAGATAGATTGTTTACTTTATTGTTATGAGAGTTTCCATGGTAACTAAGTATACATATTACACATGGATTAAATTTTTTATGTTGAGCCATTAGAGAGCTTCGACCTGATTACATTGAGTGTAAAATCACTTCTGTATCTTCAATAGTAACTTAGATATGCGAGTTTGAAATCTTATATAATGTTTTTGTAAAACGTGAGGCAAAGGATGTATTACATTGTTTCAACCATCAAAGTGGTTATTTCATATCTCCAGGACGATGACTACAATCATGCACAGATAGATTGTTTACTTTATTGTTATGAGAGTTTCCATGGTAACTAAGTATACATATTACACATGGATTAAATTTTTCCAGATGAGCCAATAGAGAGCTTCGACCTGATTACATTGAGTGTAAAATCACTTCTGTATCTTCTATAGTAACGGAGATATGCGAGTTTGAAGCTTTATATAATGTTTTTGAAAACGTGAAGACTTAGGATGTATTACATTGTTTCAACAATGAAAGTGGTTATTTCAAATCTCCACGACGACGACTACAATAATGCACAAATAGATTGTTTACTTTATTGTTATGAAAGTTTCCATGGTAACTAAGCATGAATATTACACATGCAATAATTTTTTTATGTTGAGCCAATAGAGAGCTTCGACCTGATTACATTGAGTGTAAAATCACTTCTGTATCTTCAATAGTAACTTACATATGCGAGTTTGAAATCTTATATAATGTTTTTGTAAAACGTGAGGCCAAGGATGTATTACATTGTTTCAACAATCAAAGTGGTTATTTCATATCTCCAGGACGATGACTACAATCATGCACAGATAGATTGTTTACTTTATTGTTATGAGAGTTTCCATGGTAACTAAGCATGTATATTACACATGAAATAAATTTTTCCAGATGAGCCAATAGAGAGCTTCGACCTGATTACATTGAGTGTAAAATCACTCCTGTATCTTCAATAGTAACTTAGATATGCGAGTTTGAAATCTTATATAATGTTTTTGTAAAACGTGAGGCAAAGGATGTATTACATTGTTTCAACAATGAAAGTGGTTATTTCATATCTCCAGGACGATGACTACAATCATGCACAGATAGATTGTTTACTTTATTGTTATGAGAGTTTCCATGGTAACTAAGTATACATATTACACATGGATTAAATTTTTCCAGATGAGCCAATAGAGAGCTTCGACCTGATTACATTGAGTGTAAAATCACTCCTGTATCTTCAATAGTAACTTAGATATGCGAGTTTGAAATCTTATATAATGTTTTTGTAAAACGTGAGGCCAAGGATGTATTACATTGTTTCAACAATCAAAGTGGTTATTTCATATCTCCAGGACGATGACTACAATCATGCACAGATAGATTGTTTACTTTATTGTTATGAGAGTTTCCATGGTATCTAAGTATACATATTACACATGGATTAAATTTTTCCAGATGAGCCAATAGAGAGCTTAGACCTGATTACATTGAGTGTAAAATCACTTCTGTATCTTCAATAGTAACTTTGATATGCGTGTTTGAAATCTTATATAATGTTTTTGTAAAACGTGAGACCAAGGATGTATTACATTGTTTCAACAATGAAAGTGGTTATTTCAAATCTCCACGACGACGACTACAATCATGCACAAATAGATTGTTTACTTTATTGTTATGAGAGTTTCCATGGTAACTAAGCATGTATATTACACACGGATTAAATTTTTCCAGATGAGCCAATAGAGAGCTTCGACCTGATTACATTGAGTGTAAAATCACTTCTGTATCTTCTATAGTAACGGAGATATGCGAGTTTGAAGCTTTATATAATGTTTTTGAAAACGTGAGGCCTTAGGATGTATTACATTGTTTCAACAATCAAAGTGGTTATTTCAAATCTCCACGACGACGACTACAATCATGCACAAATAGATTGTTTACTTTATTGTTATGAAAGTTTCCATGGTAACTAAGCATGAATATTACACATGCAATAAATTTTTTAAGTTGAGCCAATAGAGAGCTTCGACCTGATTACATTGAGTGTAAAATCACTCCTGTATCTTCAATAGTAACTTAGATATGCGAGTTTGAAATCTTATATAATGTTTTTGTAAAACGTGAGGCCAAGGATGTATTACATTGTTTCAACAATCAAAGTGGATATTTCATATCTCCAGGACGATGACTACAATCATGCACAGATAGATTGTTTACTTTATTGTTATGAGAGTTTCCATGGTATCTAAGTATACATATTACACATGGATTAAATTTTTCCAGATGAGCCAATAGAGAGCTTAGACCTGATTACATTGAGTGTAAAATCACTTCTGTATCTTCAATAGTAACTTTGATATGCGTGTTTGAAATCTTATATAATGTTTTTGTAAAACGTGAGACCAAGGATGTATTACATTGTTTCAACAATGAAAGTGGTTATTTCAAATCTCCACGACGACGACTACAATCATGCACAAATAGATTGTTTACTTTATTGTTATGAGAGTTTCCATGGTAACTAAGCATGTATATTACACACGGATTAAATTTTTCCAGATGAGCCAATAGAGAGCTTCGACCTGATTACATTGAGTGTAAAATCACTTCTGTATCTTCTATAGTAACGGAGATATGCGAGTTTGAAGCTTTATATAATGTTTTTGAAAACGTGAGGCCTTAGGATGTATTACATTGTTTCAACAATCAAAGTGGTTATTTCAAATCTCCAGGACGATGACTACAATCATGCACAGATAGATTGTTTACTTTATTGTTATGAGAGTTTCCATGGTAACTAAGTATACATATTACACATGGATTAAATTTTTTATGTTGAGCCATTAGAGAGCTTCGACCTGATTACATTGAGTGTAAAATCACTTCTGTATCTTCAATAGTAACTTAGATATGCGAGTTTGAAATCTTATATAATGTTTTTGTAAAACGTGAGGCCAAGGATGTATTACATTGTTTCAACAATCAAAGTGGTTATTTCATATCTCCAGGACGATGACTACAATCATGCACAGATAGATTGTTTACGTTATTGTAATGAGAGTTTCCATGGTAACTAAGTATACATATTACACATGGATTAAATTTTTCCAGATGAGCCGATAGAGAGCTTCGACCTGATTACATTGAGTGTAAAATCACTTCTGTATCTTCTATAGTAACGGAGATATGCGAGTTTGAAGCTTTATATAATGTTTTTGAAAACGTGAAGACTTAGGATGTATTACATTGTTTCAACAATGAAAGTGGTTATTTCAAATCTCCACGACGACGACTACAATAATGCACAAATAGATTGTTTACTTTATTGTTATGAAAGTTTCCATGGTAACTAAGCATGAATATTACACATGCAATAATTTTTTTATGTTGAGCCAATAGAGAGCTTCGACCTGATTACATTGAGTGTAAAATCACTTCTGTATCTTCAATAGTAACTTACATATGCGAGTTTGAAATCTTATATAATGTTTTTGTAAAACGTGAGGCCAAGGATGTATTACATTGTTTCAACAATCAAAGTGGTTATTTCATATCTCCAGGACGATGACTACAATCATGCACAGATAGATTGTTTACTTTATTGTTATGAGAGTTTCCATGGTAACTAAGCATGTATATTACACATGGAATAAATTTTTCCAGATGAGCCAATAGAGAGCTTCGACCTGATTACATTGAGTGTAAAATCACTCCTGTATCTACAATAGTAACTTAGATATGCGAGTTTGAAATCTTATATAATGTTTTTGTAAAACGTGAGGCCAAGGATGTATTACATTGTTTCAACAATCAAAGTGGTTATTTCATATCTCCAGGACGATGACTACAATCATGCACAGATAGATTGTTTACTTTATTGTTATGAGAGTTTCCATGGTATCTAAGTATACATATTACACATGGATTACATTTTTCCAGATGAGCCAATAGAGAGCTTCGACCTGATTACATTGAGTGTAAAATCACTTCTGTATCTTCTATAGTAACGGAGATATGCGAGTTTGAAGCTTTATATAATGTTTTTGAAAACGTGAGGCCTTAGGATGTATTACATTATTTCAACAATCAAGGTGGTTATTTCAAATCTCCACGACGACGACTACAATCATGCACAAATAGATTGTTTACTTTATTGTTATGAAAGTTTCCATGGTAACTAAGCATGAATATTACACATGCAATAAATTTTTTATGTTGAGCCAATAGAGAGCTTCGACCTGATTACATTGAGTGTAAAATCACTCCTGTATCTTCAATAGTAACTTAGATATGCGAGTTTGAAATCTTATATAATGTTTTTGTAAAACGTGAGGCCAAGGATGTATTACATTGTTTCAACACTCAAAGTGGTTATTTCATATCTCCAGGACGATGACTACAATCATGCACAGATAGATTGTTTACTTTATTGTTATGAGAGTTTCCATGGTAACTAAGTATACGTATTACACATGGATTAAATTTTTCCAGATGAGCCAATAGAGAGCTTCGACCTGATTACATTGAGTGTAAAATCACTTCTGTATCTTCTATAGTAACGGAGATATGCGAGTTTGAAGCTTTATATAATGTTTTTGAAAACGTGAAGACTTAGGATGTATTACATTGTTTCAACAATCAAAGTGGTTATTTCAAATCTTCACGACGACGACTACAATCATGCACAGATAGATTGCTTACTTTATTGTTATGAGAGTTTCCTAGGTAACTAAGTATACATAATACACATGGATTAAATTTTTCCAGATGAGCCAATAGAGAGCTTCGACCTGATTACATAGAGTGTAAAATCACTTCTGCATCTTCAATAGTAACTTTGATATGCGAGTTTGAAATCTTATATAATGTTTTTGTAAAACGTGAGGCAGGGGATGTATTACATTGTTTCAACAATCAAAGTGGTTATTTCATATCTCCAGGACGATGACTACAATCATGCACAGATAGATTGTTTACTTTATTGTTATGAGAGTTTCCATGGTAACTAAGTATACATATTACACATGGATTAAATTTTTTATGTTGAGCCATTAGAGAGCTTCGACCTGATTACATTGAGTGTAAAATCACTTCTGTATCTTCAATAGTAACTTAGATATGCGAGTTTGAAATCTTATATAATGTTTTTGTAAAACGTGAGGCAAAGGATGTATTACATTGTTTCAACCATCAAAGTGGTTATTTCATATCTCCAGGACGATGACTACAATCATGCACAGATAGATTGTTTACTTTATTGTTATGAGAGTTTCCATGGTAACTAAGTATACATATTACACATGGATTAAATTTTTCCAGATGAGCCAATAGAGAGCTTCGACCTGATTACATTGAGTGTAAAATCACTTCTGTATCTTCTATAGTAACGGAGATATGCGAGTTTGAAGCTTTATATAATGTTTTTGAAAACGTGAAGACTTAGGATGTATTACATTGTTTCAACAATGAAAGTGGTTATTTCAAATCTCCACGACGACGACTACAATAATGCACAAATAGATTGTTTACTTTATTGTTATGAAAGTTTCCATGGTAACTAAGCATGAATATTACACATGCAATAATTTTTTTATGTTGAGCCAATAGAGAGCTTCGACCTGATTACATTGAGTGTAAAATCACTTCTGTATCTTCAATAGTAACTTAGATATGCGAGTTTGAAATCTTATATAATGTTTTTGTAAAACGTGAGGCCAAGGATGTATTACATTGTTTCAACAATCAAAGTGGTTATTTCATATCTCCAGGACGATGACTACAATCATGCACAGATAGATTGTTTACTTTATTGTTATGAGAGTTTCCATGGTAACTAAGCATGTATATTACACATGGATTAAATTTTTCCAGATGAGCCAATAGAGAGCTTAGACCTGATTACATTGAGTGTAAAATCACTTCTGTATCTTCAATAGTAACTTTGATATGCGTGTTTGAAATCTTATATAATGTTTTTGTAAAACGTGAGACCAAGGATGTATTACATTGTTTCAACAATGAAAGTGGTTATTTCAAATCTCCACGACGACGACTACAATCATGCACAAATAGATTGTTTACTTTATTGTTATGAGAGTTTCCATGGTAACTAAGCATGTATATTACACACGGATTAAATTTTTCCAGATGAGCCAATAGAGAGCTTCGACCTGATTACATTGAGTGTAAAATCACTTCTGTATCTTCTATAGTAACGGAGATATGCGAGTTTGAAGCTTTATATAATGTTTTTGAAAACGTGAGGCCTTAGGATGTATTACATTGTTTCAACAATCAAAGTGGTTATTTCAAATCTCCACGACGACGACTACAATCATGCACAAATAGATTGTTTACTTTATTGTTATGAAAGTTTCAATGGTAACTAAGCATGAATATTACACATGCAATAAATTTTTTAAGTTGAGCCAATAGAGAGCTTCGACCTGATTACATTGAGTGTAAAATCACTCCTGTATCTTCAATAGTAACTTAGATATGCGAGTTTGAAATCTTATATAATGTTTTTGTAAAACGTGAGGCCAAGGATGTATTACATTGTTTCAACAATCAAAGTGGATATTTCATATCTCCAGGACGATGACTACAATCATGCACAGATAGATTGTTTACTTTATTGTTATGAGAGTTTCCATGGTATCTAAGTATACATATTACACATGGATTAAATTTTTCCAGATGAGCCAATAGAGAGCTTAGACCTGATTACATTGAGTGTAAAATCACTTCTGTATCTTCAATAGTAACTTTGATATGCGTGTTTGAAATCTTATATAATGTTTTTGTAAAACGTGAGACCAAGGATGTATTACATTGTTTCAACAATGAAAGTGGTTATTTCAAATCTCCACGACGACGACTACAATCATGCACAAATAGATTGTTTACTTTATTGTTATGAGAGTTTCCATGGTAACTAAGCATGTATATTACACGGATTAAATTTTTCCAGATGAGCCAATAGAGAGCTTCGACCTGATTACATTGAGTGTAAAATCACTTCTGTATCTTCTATAGTAACGGAGATATGCGAGTTTGAAGCTTTATATAATGTTTTTGAAAACGTGAGGCCTTAGGATGTATTACATTGTTTCAACAATCAAAGTGGTTATTTCAAATCTCCAGGACGATGACTACAATCATGCACAGATAGATTGTTTACTTTATTGTTATGAGAGTTTCCATGGTAACTAAGTATACATATTACACATGGATTAAATTTTTTATGTTGAGCCATTAGAGAGCTTCGACCTGATTACATTGAGTGTAAAATCACTTCTGTATCTTCAATAGTAACTTAGATATGCGAGTTTGAAATCTTATATAATGTTTTTGTAAAACGTGAGGCCAAGGATGTATTACATTGTTTCAACAATCAAAGTGGTTATTTCATATCTCCAGGACGATGACTACAATCATGCACAGATAGATTGTTTACGTTATTGTAATGAGAGTTTCCATGGTAACTAAGTATACATATTACACATGGATTAAATTTTTCCAGATGAGCCGATAGAGAGCTTCGACCTGATTACATTGAGTGTAAAATCACTTCTGTATCTTCTATAGTAACGGAGATATGCGAGTTTGAAGCTTTATATAATGTTTTTGAAAACGTGAAGACTTAGGATGTATTACATTGTTTCAACAATGAAAGTGGTTATTTCAAATCTCCACGACGACGACTACAATAATGCACAAATAGATTGTTTACTTTATTGTTATGAAAGTTTCCATGGTAACTAAGCATGAATATTACACATGCAATAATTTTTTTATGTTGAGCCAATAGAGAGCTTCGACCTGATTACATTGAGTGTAAAATCACTTCTGTATCTTCAATAGTAACTTACATATGCGAGTTTGAAATCTTATATAATGTTTTTGTAAAACGTGAGGCCAAGGATGTATTACATTGTTTCAACAATCAAAGTGGTTATTTCATATCTCCAGGACGATGACTACAATCATGCACAGATAGATTGTTTACTTTATTGTTATGAGAGTTTCCATGGTAACTAAGCATGTATATTACACATGGAATAAATTTTTCCAGATGAGCCAATAGAGAGCTTCGACCTGATTACATTGAGTGTAAAATCACTCCTGTATCTACAATAGTAACTTAGATATGCGAGTTTGAAATCTTATATAATGTTTTTGTAAAACGTGAGGCAAAGGATGTATTACATTGTTTCAACAATCAAAGTGGTTATTTCATATCTCCAGGACGATGACTACAATCATGCACAGATAGATTGTTTACTTTATTGTTATGAGAGTTTCCATGGTAACTAAGTATACATATTACACATGGATTAAATTTTTCCAGATGAGCCAATAGAGAGCTTCGACCTGATTACATTGAGTGTAAAATCACTCCTGTATCTTCAATAGTAACTTAGATATGCGAGTTTGAAATCTTATATAATGTTTTTGTAAAACGTGAGGCCAAGGATGTATTACATTGTTTCAACAATCAAAGTGGTTATTTCATATCTCCAGGACGATGACTACAATCATGCACAGATAGATTGTTTACTTTATTGTTATGAGAGTTTCCATGGTATCTAAGTATACATATTACACATGGATTACATTTTTCCAGATGAGCCAATAGAGAGCTTCGACCTGATTACATTGAGTGTAAAATCACTTCTGTATCTTCTATAGTAACGGAGATATGCGAGTTTGAAGCTTTATATAATGTTTTTGAAAACGTGAGGCCTTAGGATGTATTACATTATTTCAACAATCAAGGTGGTTATTTCAAATCTCCACGACGACGACTACAATCATGCACAAATAGATTGTTTACTTTATTGTTATGAAAGTTTCCATGGTAACTAAGCATGAATATTACACATGCAATAAATTTTTTATGTTGAGCCAATAGAGAGCTTCGACCTGATTACATTGAGTGTAAAATCACTCCTGTATCTTCAATAGTAACTTAGATATGCGAGTTTGAAATCTTATATAATGTTTTTGTAAAACGTGAGGCCAAGGATGTATTACATTGTTTCAACACTCAAAGTGGTTATTTCATATCTCCAGGACGATGACTACAATCATGCACAGATAGATTGTTTACTTTATTGTTATGAGAGTTTCCATGGTAACTAAGTATACGTATTACACATGGATTAAATTTTTCCAGATGAGCCAATAGAGAGCTTCGACCTGATTACATTGAGTGTAAAATCACTTCTGTATCTTCTATAGTAACGGAGATATGCGAGTTTGAAGCTTTATATAATGTTTTTGAAAACGTGAAGACTTAGGATGTATTACATTGTTTCAACAATCAAAGTGGTTATTTCAAATCTTCACGACGACGACTACAATCATGCACAGATAGATTGCTTACTTTATTGTTATGAGAGTTTCCTAGGTAACTAAGTATACATAATACACATGGATTAAATTTTTCCAGATGAGCCAATAGAGAGCTTCGACCTGATTACATTGAGTGTAAAATCACTTCTGCATCTTCAATAGTAACTTTGATATGCGAGTTTGAAATCTTATATAATGTTTTTGTAAAACGTGAGGCAGGGGATGTATTACATTGTTTCAACAATCAAAGTGGTTATTTCATATCTCCAGGACGATGACTACAATCATGCACAGATAGATTGTTTACTTTATTGTTATGAGAGTTTCCATGGTAACTAAGTATACATATTACACATGGATTAAATTTTTTATGTTGAGCCATTAGAGAGCTTCGACCTGATTACATTGAGTGTAAAATCACTTCTGTATCTTCAATAGTAACTTAGATATGCGAGTTTGAAATCTTATATAATGTTTTTGTAAAACGTGAGGCAAAGGATGTATTACATTGTTTCAACCATCAAAGTGGTTATTTCATATCTCCAGGACGATGACTACAATCATGCACAGATAGATTGTTTACTTTATTGTTATGAGAGTTTCCATGGTAACTAAGTATACATATTACACATGGATTAAATTTTTCCAGATGAGCCAATAGAGAGCTTCGACCTGATTACATTGAGTGTAAAATCACTTCTGTATCTTCTATAGTAACGGAGATATGCGAGTTTGAAGCTTTATATAATGTTTTTGAAAACGTGAAGACTTAGGATGTATTACATTGTTTCAACAATGAAAGTGGTTATTTCAAATCTCCACGACGACGACTACAATAATGCACAAATAGATTGTTTACTTTATTGTTATGAAAGTTTCCATGGTAACTAAGCATGAATATTACACATGCAATAATTTTTTTATGTTGAGCCAATAGAGAGCTTCGACCTGATTACATTGAGTGTAAAATCACTTCTGTATCTTCAATAGTAACTTACATATGCGAGTTTGAAATCTTATATAATGTTTTTGTAAAACGTGAGGCCAAGGATGTATTACATTGTTTCAACAATCAAAGTGGTTATTTCATATCTCCAGGACGATGACTACAATCATGCACAGATAGATTGTTTACTTTATTGTTATGAGAGTTTCCATGGTAACTAAGCATGTATATTACACATGGATTAAATTTTTCCAGATGAGCCAATAGAGAGCTTAGACCTGATTACATTGAGTGTAAAATCACTTCTGTATCTTCAATAGTAACTTTGATATGCGTGTTTGAAATCTTATATAATGTTTTTGTAAAACGTGAGACCAAGGATGTATTACATTGTTTCAACAATGAAAGTGGTTATTTCAAATCTCCACGACGACGACTACAATCATGCACAAATAGATTGTTTACTTTATTGTTATGAGAGTTTCCATGGTAACTAAGCATGTATATTACACACGGATTAAATTTTTCCAGATGAGCCAATAGAGAGCTTCGACCTGATTACATTGAGTGTAAAATCACTTCTGTATCTTCTATAGTAACGGAGATATGCGAGTTTGAAGCTTTATATAATGTTTTTGAAAACGTGAGGCCTTAGGATGTATTACATTGTTTCAACAATCAAAGTGGTTATTTCAAATCTCCACGACGACGACTACAATCATGCACAAATAGATTGTTTACTTTATTGTTATGAAAGTTTCCATGGTAACTAAGCATGAATATTACACATGCAATAAATTTTTTAAGTTGAGCCAATAGAGAGCTTCGACCTGATTACATTGAGTGTAAAATCACTCCTGTATCTTCAATAGTAACTTAGATATGCGAGTTTGAAATCTTATATAATGTTTTTGTAAAACGTGAGGCCAAGGATGTATTACATTGTTTCAACAATCAAAGTGGATATTTCATATCTCCAGGACGATGACTACAATCATGCACAGATAGATTGTTTACTTTATTGTTATGAGAGTTTCCATGGTATCTAAGTATACATATTACACATGGATTAAATTTTTCCAGATGAGCCAATAGAGAGCTTAGACCTGATTACATTGAGTGTAAAATCACTTCTGTATCTTCAATAGTAACTTTGATATGCGTGTTTGAAATCTTATATAATGTTTTTGTAAAACGTGAGACCAAGGATGTATTACATTGTTTCAACAATGAAAGTGGTTATTTCAAATCTCCACGACGACGACTACAATCATGCACAAATAGATTGTTTACTTTATTGTTATGAGAGTTTCCATGGTAACTAAGCATGTATATTACACGGATTAAATTTTTCCAGATGAGCCAATAGAGAGCTTCGACCTGATTACATTGAGTGTAAAATCACTTCTGTATCTTCTATAGTAACGGAGATATGCGAGTTTGAAGCTTTATATAATGTTTTTGAAAACGTGAGGCCTTAGGATGTATTACATTGTTTCAACAATCAAAGTGGTTATTTCAAATCTCCAGGACGATGACTACAATCATGCACAGATAGATTGTTTACTTTATTGTTATGAGAGTTTCCATGGTAACTAAGTATACATATTACACATGGATTAAATTTTTTATGTTGAGCCATTAGAGAGCTTCGACCTGATTACATTGAGTGTAAAATCACTTCTGTATCTTCAATAGTAACTTAGATATGCGAGTTTGAAATCTTATATAATGTTTTTGTAAAACGTGAGGCCAAGGATGTATTACATTGTTTCAACAATCAAAGTGGTTATTTCATATCTCCAGGACGATGACTACAATCATGCACAGATAGATTGTTTACGTTATTGTAATGAGAGTTTCCATGGTAACTAAGTATACATATTACACATGGATTAAATTTTTCCAGATGAGCCGATAGAGAGCTTCGACCTGATTACATTGAGTGTAAAATCACTTCTGTATCTTCTATAGTAACGGAGATATGCGAGTTTGAAGCTTTATATAATGTTTTTGAAAACGTGAAGACTTAGGATGTATTACATTGTTTCAACAATGAAAGTGGTTATTTCAAATCTCCACGACGACGACTACAATAATGCACAAATAGATTGTTTACTTTATTGTTATGAAAGTTTCCATGGTAACTAAGCATGAATATTACACATGCAATAATTTTTTTATGTTGAGCCAATAGAGAGCTTCGACCTGATTACATTGAGTGTAAAATCACTTCTGTATCTTCAATAGTAACTTACATATGCGAGTTTGAAATCTTATATAATGTTTTTGTAAAACGTGAGGCCAAGGATGTATTACATTGTTTCAACAATCAAAGTGGTTATTTCATATCTCCAGGACGATGACTACAATCATGCACAGATAGATTGTTTACTTTATTGTTATGAGAGTTTCCATGGTAACTAAGCATGTATATTACACATGGAATAAATTTTTCCAGATGAGCCAATAGAGAGCTTCGACCTGATTACATTGAGTGTAAAATCACTCCTGTATCTACAATAGTAACTTAGATATGCGAGTTTGAAATCTTATATAATGTTTTTGTAAAACGTGAGGCAAAGGATGTATTACATTGTTTCAACAATCAAAGTGGTTATTTCATATCTCCAGGACGATGACTACAATCATGCACAGATAGATTGTTTACTTTATTGTTATGAGAGTTTCCATGGTAACTAAGTATACATATTACACATGGATTAAATTTTTCCAGATGAGCCAATAGAGAGCTTCGACCTGATTACATTGAGTGTAAAATCACTCCTGTATCTTCAATAGTAACTTAGATATGCGAGTTTGAAATCTTATATAATGTTTTTGTAAAACGTGAGGCCAAGGATGTATTACATTGTTTCAACAATCAAAGTGGTTATTTCATATCTCCAGGACGATGACTACAATCATGCACAGATAGATTGTTTACTTTATTGTTATGAGAGTTTCCATGGTATCTAAGTATACATATTACACATGGATTACATTTTTCCAGATGAGCCAATAGAGAGCTTCGACCTGATTACATTGAGTGTAAAATCACTTCTGTATCTTCTATAGTAACGGAGATATGCGAGTTTGAAGCTTTATATAATGTTTTTGAAAACGTGAGGCCTTAGGATGTATTACATTATTTCAACAATCAAGGTGGTTATTTCAAATCTCCACGACGACGACTACAATCATGCACAAATAGATTGTTTACTTTATTGTTATGAAAGTTTCCATGGTAACTAAGCATGAATATTACACATGCAATAAATTTTTTATGTTGAGCCAATAGAGAGCTTCGACCTGATTACATTGAGTGTAAAATCACTCCTGTATCTTCAATAGTAACTTAGATATGCGAGTTTGAAATCTTATATAATGTTTTTGTAAAACGTGAGGCCAAGGATGTATTACATTGTTTCAACACTCAAAGTGGTTATTTCATATCTCCAGGACGATGACTACAATCATGCACAGATAGATTGTTTACTTTATTGTTATGAGAGTTTCCATGGTAACTAAGTATACATATTACACATGGATTAAATTTTTTATGTTGAGCCATTAGAGAGCTTCGACCTGATTACATTGAGTGTAAAATCACTTCTGTATCTTCAATAGTAACTTAGATATGCGAGTTTGAAATCTTATATAATGTTTTTGTAAAACGTGAGGCAAAGGATGTATTACATTGTTTCAACCATCAAAGTGGTTATTTCATATCTCCAGGACGATGACTACAATCATGCACAGATAGATTGTTTACTTTATTGTTATGAGAGTTTCCATGGTAACTAAGTATACATATTACACATGGATTAAATTTTTCCAGATGAGCCAATAGAGAGCTTCGACCTGATTACATTGAGTGTAAAATCACTTCTGTATCTTCTATAGTAACGGAGATATGCGAGTTTGAAGCTTTATATAATGTTTTTGAAAACGTGAAGACTTAGGATGTATTACATTGTTTCAACAATGAAAGTGGTTATTTCAAATCTCCACGACGACGACTACAATAATGCACAAATAGATTGTTTACTTTATTGTTATGAAAGTTTCCATGGTAACTAAGCATGAATATTACACATGCAATAATTTTTTTATGTTGAGCCAATAGAGAGCTTCGACCTGATTACATTGAGTGTAAAATCACTTCTGTATCTTCAATAGTAACTTACATATGCGAGTTTGAAATCTTATATAATGTTTTTGTAAAACGTGAGGCCAAGGATGTATTACATTGTTTCAACAATCAAAGTGGTTATTTCATATCTCCAGGACGATGACTACAATCATGCACAGATAGATTGTTTACTTTATTGTTATGAGAGTTTCCATGGTAACTAAGCATGTATATTACACATGGATTAAATTTTTCCAGATGAGCCAATAGAGAGCTTAGACCTGATTACATTGAGTGTAAAATCACTTCTGTATCTTCAATAGTAACTTTGATATGCGTGTTTGAAATCTTATATAATGTTTTTGTAAAACGTGAGACCAAGGATGTATTACATTGTTTCAACAATGAAAGTGGTTATTTCAAATCTCCACGACGACGACTACAATCATGCACAAATAGATTGTTTACTTTATTGTTATGAGAGTTTCCATGGTAACTAAGCATGTATATTACACACGGATTAAATTTTTCCAGATGAGCCAATAGAGAGCTTCGACCTGATTACATTGAGTGTAAAATCACTTCTGTATCTTCTATAGTAACGGAGATATGCGAGTTTGAAGCTTTATATAATGTTTTTGAAAACGTGAGGCTTTAGGATGTATTACATTGTTTCAACAATCAAAGTGGTTATTTCAAATCTCCACGACGACGACTACAATCATGCACAAATAGATTGTTTACTTTATTGTTATGAAAGTTTCCATGGTAACTAAGCATGAATATTACACATGCAATAAATTTTTTAAGTTGAGCCAATAGAGAGCTTCGACCTGATTACATTGAGTGTAAAATCACTCCTGTATCTTCAATAGTAACTTAGATATGCGAGTTTGAAATCTTATATAATGTTTTTGTAAAACGTGAGGCCAAGGATGTATTACATTGTTTCAACAATCAAAGTGGATATTTCATATCTCCAGGACGATGACTACAATCATGCACAGATAGATTGTTTACTTTATTGTTATGAGAGTTTCCATGGTATCTAAGTATACATATTACACATGGATTAAATTTTTCCAGATGAGCCAATAGAGAGCTTAGACCTGATTACATTGAGTGTAAAATCACTTCTGTATCTTCAATAGTAACTTTGATATGCGTGTTTGAAATCTTATATAATGTTTTTGTAAAACGTGAGACCAAGGATGTATTACATTGTTTCAACAATGAAAGTGGTTATTTCAAATCTCCACGACGACGACTACAATCATGCACAAATAGATTGTTTACTTTATTGTTATGAGAGTTTCCATGGTAACTAAGCATGTATATTACACGGATTAAATTTTTCCAGATGAGCCAATAGAGAGCTTCGACCTGATTACATTGAGTGTAAAATCACTTCTGTATCTTCTATAGTAACGGAGATATGCGAGTTTGAAGCTTTATATAATGTTTTTGAAAACGTGAGGCCTTAGGATGTATTACATTGTTTCAACAATCAAAGTGGTTATTTCAAATCTCCAGGACGATGACTACAATCATGCACAGATAGATTGTTTACTTTATTGTTATGAGAGTTTCCATGGTAACTAAGTATACATATTACACATGGATTAAATTTTTTATGTTGAGCCATTAGAGAGCTTCGACCTGATTACATTGAGTGTAAAATCACTTCTGTATCTTCAATAGTAACTTAGATATGCGAGTTTGAAATCTTATATAATGTTTTTGTAAAACGTGAGGCCAAGGATGTATTACATTGTTTCAACAATCAAAGTGGTTATTTCATATCTCCAGGACGATGACTACAATCATGCACAGATAGATTGTTTACGTTATTGTAATGAGAGTTTCCATGGTAACTAAGTATACATATTACACATGGATTAAATTTTTCCAGATGAGCCGATAGAGAGCTTCGACCTGATTACATTGAGTGTAAAATCATTTCTGTATCTTCTATAGTAACGGAGATATGCGAGTTTGAAGCTTTATATAATGTTTTTGAAAACGTGAAGACTTAGGATGTATTACATTGTTTCAACAATGAAAGTGGTTATTTCAAATCTCCACGACGACGACTACAATAATGCACAAATAGATTGTTTACTTTATTGTTATGAAAGTTTCCATGGTAACTAAGCATGAATATTACACATGCAATAATTTTTTTATGTTGAGCCAATAGAGAGCTTCGACCTGATTACATTGAGTGTAAAATCACTTCTGTATCTTCAATAGTAACTTACATATGCGAGTTTGAAATCTTATATAATGTTTTTGTAAAACGTGAGGCCAAGGATGTATTACATTGTTTCAACAATCAAAGTGGTTATTTCATATCTCCAGGACGATGACTACAATCATGCACAGATAGATTGTTTACTTTATTGTTATGAGAGTTTCCATGGTAACTAAGCATGTATATTACACATGGAATAAATTTTTCCAGATGAGCCAATAGAGAGCTTCGACCTGATTACATTGAGTGTAAAATCACTCCTGTATCTACAATAGTAACTTAGATATGCGAGTTTGAAATCTTATATAATGTTTTTGTAAAACGTGAGGCAAAGGATGTATTACATTGTTTCAACAATCAAAGTGGTTATTTCATATCTCCAGGACGATGACTACAATCATGCACAGATAGATTGTTTACTTTATTGTTATGAGAGTTTCCATGGTAACTAAGTATACATATTACACATGGATTAAATTTTTCCAGATGAGCCAATAGAGAGCTTCGACCTGATTACATTGAGTGTAAAATCACTCCTGTATCTTCAATAGTAACTTAGATATGCGAGTTTGAAATCTTATATAATGTTTTTGTAAAACGTGAGGCCAAGGATGTATTACATTGTTTCAACAATCAAAGTGGTTATTTCATATCTCCAGGACGATGACTACAATCATGCACAGATAGATTGTTTACTTTATTGTTATGAGAGTTTCCATGGTATCTAAGTATACATATTACACATGGATTACATTTTTCCAGATGAGCCAATAGAGAGCTTCGACCTGATTACATTGAGTGTAAAATCACTTCTGTATCTTCTATAGTAACGGAGATATGCGAGTTTGAAGCTTTATATAATGTTTTTGAAAACGTGAGGCCTTAGGATGTATTACATTATTTCAACAATCAAGGTGGTTATTTCAAATCTCCACGACGACGACTACAATCATGCACAAATAGATTGTTTACTTTATTGTTATGAAAGTTTCCATGGTAACTAAGCATGAATATTACACATGCAATAAATTTTTTATGTTGAGCCAATAGAGAGCTTCGACCTGATTACATTGAGTGTAAAATCACTCCTGTATCTTCAATAGTAACTTAGATATGCGAGTTTGAAATCTTATATAATGTTTTTGTAAAACGTGAGGCCAAGGATGTATTACATTGTTTCAACACTCAAAGTGGTTATTTCATATCTCCAGGACGATGACTACAATCATGCACAGATAGATTGTTTACTTTATTGTTATGAGAGTTTCCATGGTAACTAAGTATACGTATTACACATGGATTAAATTTTTCCAGATGAGCCAATAGAGAGCTTCGACCTGATTACATTGAGTGTAAAATCACTTCTGTATCTTCTATAGTAACGGAGATATGCGAGTTTGAAGCTTTATATAATGTTTTTGAAAACGTGAAGACTTAGGATGTATTACATTGTTTCAACAATCAAAGTGGTTATTTCAAATCTTCACGACGACGACTACAATCATGCACAGATAGATTGCTTACTTTATTGTTATGAGAGTTTCCTAGGTAACTAAGTATACATAATACACATGGATTAAATTTTTCCAGATGAGCCAATAGAGAGCTTCGACCTGATTACATTGAGTGTAAAATCACTTCTGCATCTTCAATAGTAACTTTGATATGCGAGTTTGAAATCTTATATAATGTTTTTGTAAAACGTGAGGCAGGGGATGTATTACATTGTTTCAACAATCAAAGTGGTTATTTCATATCTCCAGGACGATGACTACAATCATGCACAGATAGATTGTTTACTTTATTGTTATGAGAGTTTCCATGGTAACTAAGTATACATATTACACATGGATTAAATTTTTTATGTTGAGCCATTAGAGAGCTTCGACCTGATTACATTGAGTGTAAAATCACTTCTGTATCTTCAATAGTAACTTAGATATGCGAGTTTGAAATCTTATATAATGTTTTTGTAAAACGTGAGGCAAAGGATGTATTACATTGTTTCAACCATCAAAGTGGTTATTTCATATCTCCAGGACGATGACTACAATCATGCACAGATAGATTGTTTACTTTATTGTTATGAGAGTTTCCATGGTAACTAAGTATACATATTACACATGGATTAAATTTTTCCAGATGAGCCAATAGAGAGCTTCGACCTGATTACATTGAGTGTAAAATCACTTCTGTATCTTCTATAGTAACGGAGATATGCGAGTTTGAAGCTTTATATAATGTTTTTGAAAACGTGAAGACTTAGGATGTATTACATTGTTTCAACAATGAAAGTGGTTATTTCAAATCTCCACGACGACGACTACAATAATGCACAAATAGATTGTTTACTTTATTGTTATGAAAGTTTCCATGGTAACTAAGCATGAATATTACACATGCAATAATTTTTTTATGTTGAGCCAATAGAGAGCTTCGACCTGATTACATTGAGTGTAAAATCACTTCTGTATCTTCAATAGTAACTTACATATGCGAGTTTGAAATCTTATATAATGTTTTTGTAAAACGTGAGGCCAAGGATGTATTACATTGTTTCAACAATCAAAGTGGTTATTTCATATCTCCAGGACGATGACTACAATCATGCACAGATAGATTGTTTACTTTATTGTTATGAGAGTTTCCATGGTAACTAAGCATGTATATTACACATGAAATAAATTTTTCCAGATGAGCCAATAGAGAGCTTCGACCTGATTACATTGAGTGTAAAATCACTCCTGTATCTTCAATAGTAACTTAGATATGCGAGTTTGAAATCTTATATAATGTTTTTGTAAAACGTGAGGCAAAGGATGTATTACATTGTTTCAACAATGAAAGTGGTTATTTCATATCTCCAGGACGATGACTACAATCATGCACAGATAGATTGTTTACTTTATTGTTATGAGAGTTTCCATGGTAACTAAGTATACATATTACACATGGATTAAATTTTTCCAGATGAGCCAATAGAGAGCTTCGACCTGATTACATTGAGTGTAAAATCACTCCTGTATCTTCAATAGTAACTTAGATATGCGAGTTTGAAATCTTATATAATGTTTTTGTAAAACGTGAGGCCAAGGATGTATTACATTGTTTCAACAATCAAAGTGGTTATTTCATATCTCCAGGACGATGACTACAATCATGCACAGATAGATTGTTTACTTTATTGTTATGAGAGTTTCCATGGTATCTAAGTATACATATTACACATGGATTAAATTTTTCCAGATGAGCCAATAGAGAGCTTAGACCTGATTACATTGAGTGTAAAATCACTTCTGTATCTTCAATAGTAACTTTGATATGCGTGTTTGAAATCTTATATAATGTTTTTGTAAAACGTGAGACCAAGGATGTATTACATTGTTTCAACAATGAAAGTGGTTATTTCAAATCTCCACGACGACGACTACAATCATGCACAAATAGATTGTTTACTTTATTGTTATGAGAGTTTCCATGGTAACTAAGCATGTATATTACACACGGATTAAATTTTTCCAGATGAGCCAATAGAGAGCTTCGACCTGATTACATTGAGTGTAAAATCACTTCTGTATCTTCTATAGTAACGGAGATATGCGAGTTTGAAGCTTTATATAATGTTTTTGAAAACGTGAGGCCTTAGGATGTATTACATTATTTCAACAATCAAGGTGGTTATTTCAAATCTCCACGACGACGACTACAATCATGCACAAATAGATTGTTTACTTTATTGTTATGAAAGTTTCCATGGTAACTAAGCATGAATATTACACATGCAATAAATTTTTTATGTTGAGCCAATAGAGAGCTTCGACCTGATTACATTGAGTGTAAAATCACTCCTGTATCTTCAATAGTAACTTAGATATGCGAGTTTGAAATCTTATATAATGTTTTTGTAAAACGTGAGGCAAAGGATGTATTACATTGTTTCAACAATCAAAGTGGTTATTTCATATCTCCAGGACGATGACTACAATCATGCACAGATAGATTGTTTACTTTATTGTTATGAGAGTTTCCATGGTAACTAAGTATACATATTACACATGGATTAAATTTTTCCAGATGAGCCAATAGAGAGCTTCGACCTGATTACATTGAGTGTAAAATCACTCCTGTATCTTCAATAGTAACTTAGATATGCGAGTTTGAAATCTTATATAATGTTTTTGTAAAACGTGAGGCCAAGGATGTATTACATTGTTTCAACAATCAAAGTGGTTATTTCATATCTCCAGGACGATGACTACAATCATGCACAGATAGATTGTTTACTTTATTGTTATGAGAGTTTCCATGGTATCTAAGTATACATATTACACATGGATTACATTTTTCCAGATGAGCCAATAGAGAGCTTCGACCTGATTACATTGAGTGTAAAATCACTTCTGTATCTTCTATAGTAACGGAGATATGCGAGTTTGAAGCTTTATATAATGTTTTTGAAAACGTGAGGCCTTAGGATGTATTACATTATTTCAACAATCAAGGTGGTTATTTCAAATCTCCACGACGACGACTACAATCATGCACAAATAGATTGTTTACTTTATTGTTATGAAAGTTTCCATGGTAACTAAGCATGAATATTACACATGCAATAAATTTTTTATGTTGAGCCAATAGAGAGCTTCGACCTGATTACATTGAGTGTAAAATCACTCCTGTATCTTCAATAGTAACTTAGATATGCGAGTTTGAAATCTTATATAATGTTTTTGTAAAACGTGAGGCCAAGGATGTATTACATTGTTTCAACACTCAAAGTGGTTATTTCATATCTCCAGGACGATGACTACAATCATGCACAGATAGATTGTTTACTTTATTGTTATGAGAGTTTCCATGGTAACTAAGTATACGTATTACACATGGATTAAATTTTTCCAGATGAGCCAATAGAGAGCTTCGACCTGATTACATTGAGTGTAAAATCACTTCTGTATCTTCTATAGTAACGGAGATATGCGAGTTTGAAGCTTTATATAATGTTTTTGAAAACGTGAAGACTTAGGATGTATTACATTGTTTCAACAATCAAAGTGGTTATTTCAAATCTTCACGACGACGACTACAATCATGCACAGATAGATTGCTTACTTTATTGTTATGAGAGTTTCCTAGGTAACTAAGTATACATAATACACATGGATTAAATTTTTCCAGATGAGCCAATAGAGAGCTTCGACCTGATTACATTGAGTGTAAAATCACTTCTGCATCTTCAATAGTAACTTTGATATGCGAGTTTGAAATCTTATATAATGTTTTTGTAAAACGTGAGGCAGGGGATGTATTACATTGTTTCAACAATCAAAGTGGTTATTTCATATCTCCAGGACGATGACTACAATCATGCACAGATAGATTGTTTACTTTATTGTTATGAGAGTTTCCATGGTAACTAAGTATACATATTACACATGGATTAAATTTTTTATGTTGAGCCATTAGAGAGCTTCGACCTGATTACATTGAGTGTAAAATCACTTCTGTATCTTCAATAGTAACTTAGATATGCGAGTTTGAAATCTTATATAATGTTTTTGTAAAACGTGAGGCAAAGGATGTATTACATTGTTTCAACCATCAAAGTGGTTATTTCATATCTCCAGGACGATGACTACAATCATGCACAGATAGATTGTTTACTTTATTGTTATGAGAGTTTCCATGGTAACTAAGTATACATATTACACATGGATTAAATTTTTCCAGATGAGCCAATAGAGAGCTTCGACCTGATTACATTGAGTGTAAAATCACTTCTGTATCTTCTATAGTAACGGAGATATGCGAGTTTGAAGCTTTATATAATGTTTTTGAAAACGTGAAGACTTAGGATGTATTACATTGTTTCAACAATGAAAGTGGTTATTTCAAATCTCCACGACGACGACTACAATAATGCACAAATAGATTGTTTACTTTATTGTTATGAAAGTTTCCATGGTAACTAAGCATGAATATTACACATGCAATAATTTTTTTATGTTGAGCCAATAGAGAGCTTCGACCTGATTACATTGAGTGTAAAATCACTTCTGTATCTTCAATAGTAACTTACATATGCGAGTTTGAAATCTTATATAATGTTTTTGTAAAACGTGAGGCCAAGGATGTATTACATTGTTTCAACAATCAAAGTGGTTATTTCATATCTCCAGGACGATGACTACAATCATGCACAGATAGATTGTTTACTTTATTGTTATGAGAGTTTCCATGGTAACTAAGCATGTATATTACACATGAAATAAATTTTTCCAGATGAGCCAATAGAGAGCTTCGACCTGATTACATTGAGTGTAAAATCACTCCTGTATCTTCAATAGTAACTTAGATATGCGAGTTTGAAATCTTATATAATGTTTTTGTAAAACGTGAGGCAAAGGATGTATTACATTGTTTCAACAATGAAAGTGGTTATTTCATATCTCCAGGACGATGACTACAATCATGCACAGATAGATTGTTTACTTTATTGTTATGAGAGTTTCCATGGTAACTAAGTATACATATTACACATGGATTAAATTTTTCCAGATGAGCCAATAGAGAGCTTCGACCTGATTACATTGAGTGTAAAATCACTCCTGTATCTTCAATAGTAACTTAGATATGCGAGTTTGAAATCTTATATAATGTTTTTGTAAAACGTGAGGCCAAGGATGTATTACATTGTTTCAACAATCAAAGTGGTTATTTCATATCTCCAGGACGATGACTACAATCATGCACAGATAGATTGTTTACTTTATTGTTATGAGAGTTTCCATGGTATCTAAGTATACATATTACACATGGATTAAATTTTTCCAGATGAGCCAATAGAGAGCTTAGACCTGATTACATTGAGTGTAAAATCACTTCTGTATCTTCAATAGTAACTTTGATATGCGTGTTTGAAATCTTATATAATGTTTTTGTAAAACGTGAGACCAAGGATGTATTACATTGTTTCAACAATGAAAGTGGTTATTTCAAATCTCCACGACGACGACTACAATCATGCACAAATAGATTGTTTACTTTATTGTTATGAGAGTTTCCATGGTAACTAAGCATGTATATTACACACGGATTAAATTTTTCCAGATGAGCCAATAGAGAGCTTCGACCTGATTACATTGAGTGTAAAATCACTTCTGTATCTTCTATAGTAACGGAGATATGCGAGTTTGAAGCTTTATATAATGTTTTTGAAAACGTGAGGCCTTAGGATGTATTACATTGTTTCAACAATCAAAGTGGTTATTTCAAATCTCCACGACGACGACTACAATCATGCACAAATAGATTGTTTACTTTATTGTTATGAAAGTTTCCATGGTAACTAAGCATGAATATTACACATGCAATAAATTTTTTATGTTGAGCCAATAGAGAGCTTCGACCTGATTACATTGAGTGTAAAATCACTTCTGTATCTTCAATAGTAACTTAGATATGCGAGTTTGAAATCTTATATAATGTTTTTGTAAAACGTGAGGCCAAGGATGTATTACATTGTTTCAACAATCAAAGTGGTTATTTCATATCTCCAGGACGATGACTACAATCATGCACAGATAGATTGTTTACGTTATTGTAATGAGAGTTTCCATGGTAACTAAGTATACATATTACACATGGATTAAATTTTTCCAGATGAGCCGATAGAGAGCTTCGACCTGATTACATTGAGTGTAAAATCACTTCTGTATCTTCTATAGTAACGGAGATATGCGAGTTTGAAGCTTTATATAATGTTTTTGAAAACGTGAAGACTTAGGATGTATTACATTGTTTCAACAATGAAAGTGGTTATTTCAAATCTCCACGACGACGACTACAATAATGCACAAATAGATTGTTTACTTTATTGTTATGAAAGTTTCCATGGTAACTAAGCATGAATATTACACATGCAATAATTTTTTTATGTTGAGCCAATAGAGAGCTTCGACCTGATTACATTGAGTGTAAAATCACTTCTGTATCTTCAATAGTAACTTACATATGCGAGTTTGAAATCTTATATAATGTTTTTGTAAAACGTGAGGCCAAGGATGTATTACATTGTTTCAACAATCAAAGTGGTTATTTCATATCTCCAGGACGATGACTACAATCATGCACAGATAGATTGTTTACTTTATTGTTATGAGAGTTTCCATGGTAACTAAGCATGTATATTACACATGGAATAAATTTTTCCAGATGAGCCAATAGAGAGCTTCGACCTGATTACATTGAGTGTAAAATCACTCCTGTATCTACAATAGTAACTTAGATATGCGAGTTTGAAATCTTATATAATGTTTTTGTAAAACGTGAGGCAAAGGATGTATTACATTGTTTCAACAATCAAAGTGGTTATTTCATATCTCCAGGACGATGACTACAATCATGCACAGATAGATTGTTTACTTTATTGTTATGAGAGTTTCCATGGTAACTAAGTATACATATTACACATGGATTAAATTTTTCCAGATGAGCCAATAGAGAGCTTCGACCTGATTACATTGAGTGTAAAATCACTCCTGTATCTTCAATAGTAACTTAGATATGCGAGTTTGAAATCTTATATAATGTTTTTGTAAAACGTGAGGCCAAGGATGTATTACATTGTTTCAACAATCAAAGTGGTTATTTCATATCTCCAGGACGATGACTACAATCATGCACAGATAGATTGTTTACTTTATTGTTATGAGAGTTTCCATGGTATCTAAGTATACATATTACACATGGATTACATTTTTCCAGATGAGCCAATAGAGAGCTTCGACCTGATTACATTGAGTGTAAAATCACTTCTGTATCTTCTATAGTAACGGAGATATGCGAGTTTGAAGCTTTATATAATGTTTTTGAAAACGTGAGGCCTTAGGATGTATTACATTATTTCAACAATCAAGGTGGTTATTTCAAATCTCCACGACGACGACTACAATCATGCACAAATAGATTGTTTACTTTATTGTTATGAAAGTTTCCATGGTAACTAAGCATGAATATTACACATGCAATAAATTTTTTATGTTGAGCCAATAGAGAGCTTCGACCTGATTACATTGAGTGTAAAATCACTCCTGTATCTTCAATAGTAACTTAGATATGCGAGTTTGAAATCTTATATAATGTTTTTGTAAAACGTGAGGCCAAGGATGTATTACATTGTTTCAACACTCAAAGTGGTTATTTCATATCTCCAGGACGATGACTACAATCATGCACAGATAGATTGTTTACTTTATTGTTATGAGAGTTTCCATGGTAACTAAGTATACGTATTACACATGGATTAAATTTTTCCAGATGAGCCAATAGAGAGCTTCGACCTGATTACATTGAGTGTAAAATCACTTCTGTATCTTCTATAGTAACGGAGATATGCGAGTTTGAAGCTTTATATAATGTTTTTGAAAACGTGAAGACTTAGGATGTATTACATTGTTTCAACAATCAAAGTGGTTATTTCAAATCTTCACGACGACGACTACAATCATGCACAGATAGATTGCTTACTTTATTGTTATGAGAGTTTCCTAGGTAACTAAGTATACATAATACACATGGATTAAATTTTTCCAGATGAGCCAATAGAGAGCTTCGACCTGATTACATTGAGTGTAAAATCACTTCTGCATCTTCAATAGTAACTTTGATATGCGAGTTTGAAATCTTATATAATGTTTTTGTAAAACGTGAGGCAGGGGATGTATTACATTGTTTCAACAATCAAAGTGGTTATTTCATATCTCCAGGACGATGACTACAATCATGCACAGATAGATTGTTTACTTTATTGTTATGAGAGTTTCCATGGTAACTAAGTATACATATTACACATGGATTAAATTTTTTATGTTGAGCCATTAGAGAGCTTCGACCTGATTACATTGAGTGTAAAATCACTTCTGTATCTTCAATAGTAACTTAGATATGCGAGTTTGAAATCTTATATAATGTTTTTGTAAAACGTGAGGCAAAGGATGTATTACATTGTTTCAACCATCAAAGTGGTTATTTCATATCTCCAGGACGATGACTACAATCATGCACAGATAGATTGTTTACTTTATTGTTATGAGAGTTTCCATGGTAACTAAGTATACATATTACACATGGATTAAATTTTTCCAGATGAGCCAATAGAGAGCTTCGACCTGATTACATTGAGTGTAAAATCACTTCTGTATCTTCTATAGTAACGGAGATATGCGAGTTTGAAGCTTTATATAATGTTTTTGAAAACGTGAAGACTTAGGATGTATTACATTGTTTCAACAATGAAAGTGGTTATTTCAAATCTCCACGACGACGACTACAATAATGCACAAATAGATTGTTTACTTTATTGTTATGAAAGTTTCCATGGTAACTAAGCATGAATATTACACATGCAATAATTTTTTTATGTTGAGCCAATAGAGAGCTTCGACCTGATTACATTGAGTGTAAAATCACTTCTGTATCTTCAATAGTAACTTACATATGCGAGTTTGAAATCTTATATAATGTTTTTGTAAAACGTGAGGCCAAGGATGTATTACATTGTTTCAACAATCAAAGTGGTTATTTCATATCTCCAGGACGATGACTACAATCATGCACAGATAGATTGTTTACTTTATTGTTATGAGAGTTTCCATGGTAACTAAGCATGTATATTACACATGAAATAAATTTTTCCAGATGAGCCAATAGAGAGCTTCGACCTGATTACATTGAGTGTAAAATCACTCCTGTATCTTCAATAGTAACTTAGATATGCGAGTTTGAAATCTTATATAATGTTTTTGTAAAACGTGAGGCAAAGGATGTATTACATTGTTTCAACAATGAAAGTGGTTATTTCATATCTCCAGGACGATGACTACAATCATGCACAGATAGATTGTTTACTTTATTGTTATGAGAGTTTCCATGGTAACTAAGTATACATATTACACATGGATTAAATTTTTCCAGATGAGCCAATAGAGAGCTTCGACCTGATTACATTGAGTGTAAAATCACTCCTGTATCTTCAATAGTAACTTAGATATGCGAGTTTGAAATCTTATATAATGTTTTTGTAAAACGTGAGGCCAAGGATGTATTACATTGTTTCAACAATCAAAGTGGTTATTTCATATCTCCAGGACGATGACTACAATCATGCACAGATAGATTGTTTACTTTATTGTTATGAGAGTTTCCATGGTATCTAAGTATACATATTACACATGGATTAAATTTTTCCAGATGAGCCAATAGAGAGCTTAGACCTGATTACATTGAGTGTAAAATCACTTCTGTATCTTCAATAGTAACTTTGATATGCGTGTTTGAAATCTTATATAATGTTTTTGTAAAACGTGAGACCAAGGATGTATTACATTGTTTCAACAATGAAAGTGGTTATTTCAAATCTCCACGACGACGACTACAATCATGCACAAATAGATTGTTTACTTTATTGTTATGAGAGTTTCCATGGTAACTAAGCATGTATATTACACACGGATTAAATTTTTCCAGATGAGCCAATAGAGAGCTTCGACCTGATTACATTGAGTGTAAAATCACTTCTGTATCTTCTATAGTAACGGAGATATGCGAGTTTGAAGCTTTATATAATGTTTTTGAAAACGTGAGGCCTTAGGATGTATTACATTGTTTCAACAATCAAAGTGGTTATTTCAAATCTCCACGACGACGACTACAATCATGCACAAATAGATTGTTTACTTTATTGTTATGAAAGTTTCCATGGTAACTAAGCATGAATATTACACATGCAATAAATTTTTTATGTTGAGCCAATAGAGAGCTTCGACCTGATTACATTGAGTGTAAAATCACTCCTGTATCTTCAATAGTAACTTAGATATGCGAGTTTGAAATCTTATATAATGTTTTTGTAAAACGTGAGGCCAAGGATGTATTACATTGTTTCAACACTCAAAGTGGTTATTTCATATCTCCAGGACGATGACTACAATCATGCACAGATAGATTGTTTACTTTATTGTTATGAGAGTTTCCATGGTAACTAAGTATACGTATTACACATGGATTAAATTTTTCCAGATGAGCCAATAGAGAGCTTCGACCTGATTACATTGAGTGTAAAATCACTTCTGTATCTTCTATAGTAACGGAGATATGCGAGTTTGAAGCTTTATATAATGTTTTTGAAAACGTGAAGACTTAGGATGTATTACATTGTTTCAACAATCAAAGTGGTTATTTCAAATCTTCACGACGACGACTACAATCATGCACAGATAGATTGCTTACTTTATTGTTATGAGAGTTTCCTAGGTAACTAAGTATACATAATACACATGGATTAAATTTTTCCAGATGAGCCAATAGAGAGCTTCGACCTGATTACATTGAGTGTAAAATCACTTCTGCATCTTCAATAGTAACTTTGATATGCGAGTTTGAAATCTTATATAATGTTTTTGTAAAACGTGAGGCAGGGGATGTATTACATTGTTTCAACAATCAAAGTGGTTATTTCATATCTCCAGGACGATGACTACAATCATGCACAGATAGATTGTTTACTTTATTGTTATGAGAGTTTCCATGGTAACTAAGTATACATATTACACATGGATTAAATTTTTTATGTTGAGCCAATAGAGAGCTTAGACCTGATTACATTGAGTGTAAAATCACTCCTGTATCTTCAATAGTAACTTAGATATGCGAGTTTGAAATCTTATATAATGTTTTTGTAAAACGTGAGGCAAAGGATGTATTACATTGTTTCAACAATGAAAGTGGTTATTTCATATCTCCAGGACGATGACTACAATCATGCACAGATAGATTGTTTACTTTATTGTTATGAGAGTTTCCATGGTAACTAAGTATACATATTACACATGGATTAAATTTTTCCAGATGAGCCAATAGAGAGCTTCGACCTGATTACATTGAGTGTAAAATCACTCCTGTATCTTCAATAGTAACTTAGATATGCGAGTTTGAAATCTTATATAATGTTTTTGTAAAACGTGAGGCCAAGGATGTATTACATTGTTTCAACAATCAAAGTGGTTATTTCATATCTCCAGGACGATGACTACAATCATGCACAGATAGATTGTTTACTTTATTGTTATGAGAGTTTCCATGGTATCTAAGTATACATATTACACATGGATTAAATTTTTCCAGATGAGCCAATAGAGAGCTTAGACCTGATTACATTGAGTGTAAAATCACTTCTGTATCTTCAATAGTAACTTTGATATGCGTGTTTGAAATCTTATATAATGTTTTTGTAAAACGTGAGACCAAGGATGTATTACATTGTTTCAACAATGAAAGTGGTTATTTCAAATCTCCACGACGACGACTACAATCATGCACAAATAGATTGTTTACTTTATTGTTATGAGAGTTTCCATGGTAACTAAGCATGTATATTACACACGGATTAAATTTTTCCAGATGAGCCAATAGAGAGCTTCGACCTGATTACATTGAGTGTAAAATCACTTCTGTATCTTCTATAGTAACGGAGATATGCGAGTTTGAAGCTTTATATAATGTTTTTGAAAACGTGAGGCCTTAGGATGTATTACATTGTTTCAACAATCAAAGTGGTTATTTCAAATCTCCACGACGACGACTACAATCATGCACAAATAGATTGTTTACTTTATTGTTATGAAAGTTTCCATGGTAACTAAGCATGAATATTACACATGCAATAAATTTTTTAAGTTGAGCCAATAGAGAGCTTCGACCTGATTACATTGAGTGTAAAATCACTCCTGTATCTTCAATAGTAACTTAGATATGCGAGTTTGAAATCTTATATAATGTTTTTGTAAAACGTGAGGCCAAGGATGTATTACATTGTTTCAACAATCAAAGTGGATATTTCATATCTCCAGGACGATGACTACAATCATGCACAGATAGATTGTTTACTTTATTGTTATGAGAGTTTCCATGGTATCTAAGTATACATATTACACATGGATTAAATTTTTCCAGATGAGCCAATAGAGAGCTTAGACCTGATTACATTGAGTGTAAAATCACTTCTGTATCTTCAATAGTAACTTTGATATGCGTGTTTGAAATCTTATATAATGTTTTTGTAAAACGTGAGACCAAGGATGTATTACATTGTTTCAACAATGAAAGTGGTTATTTCAAATCTCCACGACGACGACTACAATCATGCACAAATAGATTGTTTACTTTATTGTTATGAGAGTTTCCATGGTAACTAAGCATGTATATTACACACGGATTAAATTTTTCCAGATGAGCCAATAGAGAGCTTCGACCTGATTACATTGAGTGTAAAATCACTTCTGTATCTTCTATAGTAACGGAGATATGCGAGTTTGAAGCTTTATATAATGTTTTTGAAAACGTGAGGCCTTAGGATGTATTACATTGTTTCAACAATCAAAGTGGTTATTTCAAATCTCCAGGACGATGACTACAATCATGCACAGATAGATTGTTTACTTTATTGTTATGAGAGTTTCCATGGTAACTAAGTATACATATTACACATGGATTAAATTTTTTATGTTGAGCCATTAGAGAGCTTCGACCTGATTACATTGAGTGTAAAATCACTTCTGTATCTTCAATAGTAACTTAGATATGCGAGTTTGAAATCTTATATAATGTTTTTGTAAAACGTGAGGCCAAGGTTGTATTACATTGTTTCAACAATCAAAGTGGTTATTTCATATCTCCAGGACGATGACTACAATCATGCACAGATAGATTGTTTACTTTATTGTTATGAGAGTTTCCATGGTAACTAAGCATGTATATTACACATGGAATAAATTTTTCCAGATGAGCCAATAGAGAGCTTCGACCTGATTACATTGAGTGTAAAATCACTCCTGTATCTACAATAGTAACTTAGATATGCGAGTTTGAAATCTTATATAATGTTTTTGTAAAACGTGAGGCAAAGGATGTATTACATTGTTTCAACAATCAAAGTGGTTATTTCATATCTCCAGGACGATGACTACAATCATGCACAGATAGATTGTTTACTTTATTGTTATGAGAGTTTCCATGGTAACTAAGTATACATATTACACATGGATTAAATTTTTCCAGATGAGCCAATAGAGAGCTTCGACCTGATTACATTGAGTGTAAAATCACTCCTGTATCTTCAATAGTAACTTAGATATGCGAGTTTGAAATCTTATATAATGTTTTTGTAAAACGTGAGGCCAAGGATGTATTACATTGTTTCAACAATCAAAGTGGTTATTTCATATCTCCAGGACGATGACTACAATCATGCACAGATAGATTGTTTACTTTATTGTTATGAGAGTTTCCATGGTATCTAAGTATACATATTACACATGGATTACATTTTTCCAGATGAGCCAATAGAGAGCTTCGACCTGATTACATTGAGTGTAAAATCACTTCTGTATCTTCTATAGTAACGGAGATATGCGAGTTTGAAGCTTTATATAATGTTTTTGAAAACGTGAGGCCTTAGGATGTATTACATTATTTCAACAATCAAGGTGGTTATTTCAAATCTCCACGACGACGACTACAATCATGCACAAATAGATTGTTTACTTTATTGTTATGAAAGTTTCCATGGTAACTAAGCATGAATATTACACATGCAATAAATTTTTTATGTTGAGCCAATAGAGAGCTTCGACCTGATTACATTGAGTGTAAAATCACTCCTGTATCTTCAATAGTAACTTAGATATGCGAGTTTGAAATCTTATATAATGTTTTTGTAAAACGTGAGGCCAAGGATGTATTACATTGTTTCAACACTCAAAGTGTTTATTTCATATCTCCAGGACGATGACTACAATCATGCACAGATAGATTGTTTACTTTATTGTTATGAGAGTTTCCATGGTAACTAAGTATACGTATTACACATGGATTAAATTTTTCCAGATGAGCCAATAGAGAGCTTCGACCTGATTACATTGAGTGTAAAATCACTTCTGTATCTTCTATAGTAACGGAGATATGCGAGTTTGAAGCTTTATATAATGTTTTTGAAAACGTGAAGACTTAGGATGTATTACATTGTTTCAACAATCAAAGTGGTTATTTCAAATCTTCACGACGACGACTACAATCATGCACAGATAGATTGCTTACTTTATTGTTATGAGAGTTTCCTAGGTAACTAAGTATACATAATACACATGGATTAAATTTTTCCAGATGAGCCAATAGAGAGCTTCGACCTGATTACATTGAGTGTAAAATCACTTCTGCATCTTCAATAGTAACTTTGATATGCGAGTTTGAAATCTTATATAATGTTTTTGTAAAACGTGAGGCAGGGGATGTATTACATTGTTTCAACAATCAAAGTGGTTATTTCATATCTCCAGGACGATGACTACAATCATGCACAGATAGATTGTTTACTTTATTGTTATGAGAGTTTCCATGGTAACTAAGTATACATATTACACATGGATTAAATTTTTTATGTTGAGCCATTAGAGAGCTTCGACCTGATTACATTGAGTGTAAAATCACTTCTGTATCTTCAATAGTAACTTAGATATGCGAGTTTGAAATCTTATATAATGTTTTTGTAAAACGTGAGGCAAAGGATGTATTACATTGTTTCAACCATCAAAGTGGTTATTTCATATCTCCAGGACGATGACTACAATCATGCACAGATAGATTGTTTACTTTATTGTTATGAGAGTTTCCATGGTAACTAAGTATACATATTACACATGGATTAAATTTTTCCAGATGAGCCAATAGAGAGCTTCGACCTGATTACATTGAGTGTAAAATCACTTCTGTATCTTCTATAGTAACGGAGATATGCGAGTTTGAAGCTTTATATAATGTTTTTGAAAACGTGAAGACTTAGGATGTATTACATTGTTTCAACAATGAAAGTGGTTATTTCAAATCTCCACGACGACGACTACAATAATGCACAAATAGATTGTTTACTTTATTGTTATGAAAGTTTCCATGGTAACTAAGCATGAATATTACACATGCAATAAATTTTTTATGTTGAGCCAATAGAGAGCTTCGACCTGATTACATTGAGTGTAAAATCACTTCTGTATCTTCAATAGTAACTTACATATGCGAGTTTGAAATCTTATATAATGTTTTTGTAAAACGTGAGGCCAAGGATGTATTACATTGTTTCAACAATCAAAGTGGTTATTTCATATCTCCAGGACGATGACTACAATCATGCACAGATAGATTGTTTACTTTATTGTTATGAGAGTTTCCATGGTAACTAAGCATGTATATTACACATGAAATAAATTTTTCCAGATGAGCCAATAGAGAGCTTCGACCTGATTACATTGAGTGTAAAATCACTCCTGTATCTTCAATAGTAACTTAGATATGCGAGTTTGAAATCTTATATAATGTTTTTGTAAAACGTGAGGCAAAGGATGTATTACATTGTTTCAACAATGAAAGTGGTTATTTCATATCTCCAGGACGATGACTACAATCATGCACAGATAGATTGTTTACTTTATTGTTATGAGAGTTTCCATGGTAACTAAGTATACATATTACACATGGATTAAATTTTTCCAGATGAGCCAATAGAGAGCTTCGACCTGATTACATTGAGTGTAAAATCACTCCTGTATCTTCAATAGTAACTTAGATATGCGAGTTTGAAATCTTATATAATGTTTTTGTAAAACGTGAGGCCAAGGATGTATTACATTGTTTCAACAATCAAAGTGGTTATTTCATATCTCCAGGACGATGACTACAATCATGCACAGATAGATTGTTTACTTTATTGTTATGAGAGTTTCCATGGTATCTAAGTATACATATTACACATGGATTAAATTTTTCCAGATGAGCCAATAGAGAGCTTAGACCTGATTACATTGAGTGTAAAATCACTTCTGTATCTTCAATAGTAACTTTGATATGCGTGTTTGAAATCTTATATAATGTTTTTGTAAAACGTGAGACCAAGGATGTATTACATTGTTTCAACAATGAAAGTGGTTATTTCAAATCTCCACGACGACGACTACAATCATGCACAAATAGATTGTTTACTTTATTGTTATGAGAGTTTCCATGGTAACTAAGCATGTATATTACACACGGATTAAATTTTTCCAGATGAGCCAATAGAGAGCTTCGACCTGATTACATTGAGTGTAAAATCACTTCTGTATCTTCTATAGTAACGGAGATATGCGAGTTTGAAGCTTTATATAATGTTTTTGAAAACGTGAGGCCTTAGGATGTATTACATTGTTTCAACAATCAAAGTGGTTATTTCAAATCTCCACGACGACGACTACAATCATGCACAAATAGATTGTTTACTTTATTGTTATGAAAGTTTCCATGGTAACTAAGCATGAATATTACACATGCAATAAATTTTTTAAGTTGAGCCAATAGAGAGCTTCGACCTGATTACATTGAGTGTAAAATCACTCCTGTATCTTCAATAGTAACTTAGATATGCGAGTTTGAAATCTTATATAATGTTTTTGTAAAACGTGAGGCCAAGGATGTATTACATTGTTTCAACAATCAAAGTGGATATTTCATATCTCCAGGACGATGACTACAATCATGCACAGATAGATTGTTTACTTTATTGTTATGAGAGTTTCCATGGTATCTAAGTATACATATTACACATGGATTAAATTTTTCCAGATGAGCCAATAGAGAGCTTAGACCTGATTACATTGAGTGTAAAATCACTTCTGTATCTTCAATAGTAACTTTGATATGCGTGTTTGAAATCTTATATAATGTTTTTGTAAAACGTGAGACCAAGGATGTATTACATTGTTTCAACAATGAAAGTGGTTATTTCAAATCTCCACGACGACGACTACAATCATGCACAAATAGATTGTTTACTTTATTGTTATGAGAGTTTCCATGGTAACTAAGCATGTATATTACACACGGATTAAATTTTTCCAGATGAGCCAATAGAGAGCTTCGACCTGATTACATTGAGTGTAAAATCACTTCTGTATCTTCTATAGTAACGGAGATATGCGAGTTTGAAGCTTTATATAATGTTTTTGAAAACGTGAGGCCTTAGGATGTATTACATTGTTTCAACAATCAAAGTGGTTATTTCAAATCTCCAGGACGATGACTACAATCATGCACAGATAGATTGTTTACTTTATTGTTATGAGAGTTTCCATGGTAACTAAGTATACATATTACACATGGATTAAATTTTTTATGTTGAGCCATTAGAGAGCTTCGACCTGATTACATTGAGTGTAAAATCACTTCTGTATCTTCAATAGTAACTTAGATATGCGAGTTTGAAATCTTATATAATGTTTTTGTAAAACGTGAGGCCAAGGATGTATTACATTGTTTCAACAATCAAAGTGGTTATTTCATATCTCCAGGACGATGACTACAATCATGCACAGATAGATTGTTTACGTTATTGTAATGAGAGTTTCCATGGTAACTAAGTATACATATTACACATGGATTAAATTTTTCCAGATGAGCCGATAGAGAGCTTCGACCTGATTACATTGAGTGTAAAATCACTTCTGTATCTTCAATAGTAACTTAGATATGCGAGTTTGAAATCTTATATAATGTTTTTGTAAAACGTGAGGCAAAGGATGTATTACATTGTTTCAACAATCAAAGTGGTTATTTCATATCTCCAGGACGATGACTACAATCATGCACAGATAGATTGTTTACTTTATTGTTATGAGAGTTTCCATGGTAACTAAGTATACATATTACACATGGATTAAATTTTTCCAGATGAGCCAATAGAGAGCTTCGACCTGATTACATTGAGTGTAAAATCACTTCTGTATCTTCTATAGTAACGGAGATATGCGAGTTTGAAGCTTTATATAATGTTTTTGAAAACGTGAAGACTTAGGATGTATTACATTGTTTCAACAATCAAAGTGGTTATTTCAAATCTTCACGACGACGACTACAATCATGCACAGATAGATTGTTTACTTCATTGTTATGAAAGTTTCCATGGTAACTAAACATGAATATTACACATGGAATATTTTTTTTATGTTGAGCCAATAGAGAGCTTCGACCTGATTACATTGAGTGTAAAATCACTCCTGTATCTTCAATAGTAACTTAGATATGCGAGTTTGAAATCTTATATAATGTTTTTGTAAAACGTGAGGCCAAGGATGTATTACATTGTTTCAACAATCAAAGTGGTTATTTCATATCTCCAGGACGATGACTACAATCATGCACAGATAGATTGTTTACTTTATTGTTATGAAAGTTTCCATGGTAACTAAGCATGAATATTACACATGCAATAATTTTTTTATGTTGAGCCAATAGAGAGCTTCGACCTGATTACATTGAGTGTAAAATCACTTCTGTATCTTCAATAGTAACTTACATATGCGAGTTTGAAATCTTATATAATGTTTTTGTAAAACGTGAGGCCAAGGATGTATTACATTGTTTCAACAATCAAAGTGGTTATTTCATATCTCCAGGACGATGACTACAATCATGCACAGATAGATTGTTTACTTTATTGTTATGAGAGTTTCCATGGTAACTAAGCATGTATATTACACATGGAATAAATTTTTCCAGATGAGCCAATAGAGAGCTTCGACCTGATTACATTGAGTGTAAAATCACTCCTGTATCTTCAATAGTAACTTAGATATGCGAGTTTGAAATCTTATATAATGTTTTTGTAAAACGTGAGGCAAAGGATGTATTACATTGTTTCAACAATCAAAGTGGTTATTTCATATCTCCAGGACGATGACTACAATCATGCACAGATAGATTGTTTACTTTATTGTTATGAGAGTTTCCATGGTAACTAAGTATACATATTACACATGGATTAAATTTTTCCAGATGAGCCAATAGAGAGCTTCGACCTGATTACATTGAGTGTAAAATCACTCCTGTATCTTCAATAGTAACTTAGATATGCGAGTTTGAAATCTTATATAATGTTTTTGTAAAACGTGAGGCCAAGGATGTATTACATTGTTTCAACAATCAAAGTGGTTATTTCATATCTCCAGGACGATGACTACAATCATGCACAGATAGATTGTTTACTTTATTGTTATGAGAGTTTCCATGGTAACTAAGTATACATATTACACATGGATTAAATTTTTTATGTTGAGCCATTAGAGAGCTTCGACCTGATTACATTGAGTGTAAAATCACTTCTGTATCTTCAATAGTAACTTAGATATGAGAGTTTGAAATCTTATATAATGTTTTTGTAAAACGTGAGGCCAAGGATGTATTACATTGTTTCAACAATCAAAGTGGTTATTTCATATCTCCAGGACGATGACTACAATCATGCACAGATAGATTGTTTACGTTATTGTAATGAGAGTTTCCATGGTAACTAAGTATACATATTACACATGGATTAAATTTTTCCAGATGAGCCGATAGAGAGCTTCGACCTGATTACATTGAGTGTAAAATCACTTCTGTATCTTCAATAGTAACTTAGATATGCGAGTTTGAAATCTTATATAATGTTTTTGTAAAACGTGAGGCAAAGGATGTATTACATTGTTTCAACAATCAAAGTGGTTATTTCATATCTCCAGGACGATGACTACAATCATGCACAGATAGATTGTTTACTTTATTGTTATGAGAGTTTCCATGGTAACTAAGTATACATATTACACATGGATTAAATTTTTCCAGATGAGCCAATAGAGAGCTCCGACCTGATTACATTGAGTGTAAAATCACTTCTGTATCTTCTATAGTAACGGAGATATGCGAGTTTGAAGCTTTATATAATGTTTTTGAAAACGTGAAGACTTAGGATGTATTACATTGTTTCAACAATCAAAGTGGTTATTTCAAATCTTCACGACGACGACTACAATCATGCACAGATAGATTGTTTACTTCATTGTTATGAAAGTTTCCATGGTAACTAAGCATGAATATTACACATGCAATAAATTTTTTATGTTGAGCCAATAGAGAGCTTCGACCTGATTACATTGAGTGTAAAATCACTTCTGTATCTTCAATAGTAACTTACATATGCGAGTTTGAAATCTTATATAATGTTTTTGTAAAACGTGAGGCCAAGGATGTATTACATTGTTTCAACAATCAAAGTGGTTATTTCATATCTCCAGGACGATGACTACAATCATGCACAGATAGATTGTTTACTTTATTGTTATGAGAGTTTCCATGGTAACTAAGCATGTATATTACACATGGAATAAATTTTTCCAGATGAGCCAATAGAGAGCTTCGACCTGATTACATTGAGTGTAAAATCACTCCTGTATCTTCAATAGTAACTTAGATATGCGAGTTTGAAATCTTATATAATGTTTTTGTAAAACGTGAGGCAAAGGATGTATTACATTGTTTCAACAATCAAAGTGGTTATTTCATATCTCCAGGACGATGACTACAATCATGCACAGATAGATTGTTTACTTTATTGTTATGAGAGTTTCCATGGTAACTAAGTATACATATTACACATGGATTAAATTTTTCCAGATGAGCCAATAGAGAGCTTCGACCTGATTACATTGAGTGTAAAATCACTCCTGTATCTTCAATAGTAACTTAGATATGCGAGTTTGAAATCTTATATAATGTTTTTGTAAAACGTGAGGCCAAGGATGTATTACATTGTTTCAACAATCAAAGTGGTTATTTCATATCTCCAGGACGATGACTACAATCATGCACAGATAGATTGTTTACTTTATTGTTATGAGAGTTTCCATGGTATCTAAGTATACATATTACACATGGATTAAATTTTTCCAGATGAGCCAATAGAGAGCTTAGACCTGATTACATTGAGTGTAAAATCACTTCTGTATCTTCAATAGTAACTTTGATATGCGTGTTTGAAATCTTATATAATGTTTTTGTAAAACGTGAGACCAAGGATGTATTACATTGTTTCAACAATGAAAGTGGTTATTTCAAATCTCCACGACGACGACTACAATCATGCACAAATAGATTGTTTACTTTATTGTTATGAGAGTTTCCATGGTAACTAAGCATGTATATTACACACGGATTAAATTTTTCCAGATGAGCCAATAGAGAGCTTCGACCTGATTACATTGAGTGTAAAATCACTTCTGTATCTTCTATAGTAACGGAGATATGCGAGTTTGAAGCTTTATATAATGTTTTTGAAAACGTGAGGCCTAAGGATGTATTACATTGTTTCAACAATCAAAGTGGTTATTTCAAATCTCCACGACGACGACTACAATCATGCACAAATAGATTGTTTACTTTATTGTTATGAAAGTTTCCATGGTAACTAAGCATGAATATTACACATGCAATAAATTTTTTATGTTGAGCCAATAGAGAGCTTCGACCTGATTACATTGAGTGTAAAATCACTTCTGTATCTTCAATAGTAACTTACATATGCGAGTTTGAAATCTTATATAATGTTTTTGTAAAACGTGAGGCCAAGGATGTATTACATTGTTTCAACAATCAAAGTGGTTATTTCATATCTCCAGGACGATGACTACAATCATGCACAGATAGATTGTTTACTTTATTGTTATGAGAGTTTCCATGGTAACTAAGCATGTATATTACACATGGATTAAATTTTTCCAGATGAGCCAATAGAGAGCTTCGACCTGATTACATTGAGTGTAAAATCACTCCTGTATCTTCAATAGTAACTTAGATATGCGAGTTTGAAATCTTATATAATGTTTTTGTAAAACGTGAGGCCAAGGATGTATTACATTGTTTCAACAATCAAAGTGGTTATTTCATATCTCCAGGACGATGACTACAATCATGCACAGATAGATTGTTTACTTTATTGTTATGAGAGTTTCCATGGTATCTAAGTATACATATTACACATGGATTAAATTTTTCCAGATGAGCCAATAGAGAGCTTAGACCTGATTACATTGAGTGTAAAATCACTTCTGTATCTTCAATAGTAACTTTGATATGCGTGTTTGAAATTTTATATAATGTTTTTGTAAAACGTGAGACCAAGGATGTATTACATTGTTTCAACAATGAAAGTGGTTATTTCAAATCTCCACGACGACGACTACAATCATGCACAAATAGATTGTTTACTTTATTGTTATGAGAGTTTCCATGGTAACTAAGCATGTATATTACACACGGATTAAATTTTTCCAGATGAGCCAATAGAGAGCTTCGACCTGATTACATTGAGTGTAAAATCACTTCTGTATCTTCTATAGTAACGGAGATATGCGAGTTTGAAGCTTTATATAATGTTTTTGTAAAACGTGAGGCCAAGGATGTATTACATTGTTTCAACAATCAAAGTGGTTATTTCATATCTCCAGGACGATGACTACAATCATGCACAGATAGATTGTTTACTTTATTGTTATGAAAGTTTCCATGGTAACTAAGCATGAATATTACACATGCAATAAATTTTTTATGTTGAGCCAATAGAGAGCTTCGACCTGATTACATTGAGTGTAAAATCACTTCTGTATCTTCAATAGTAACTTACATATGCGAGTTTGAAATGTTATATAATGTTTTTGTAAAACGTGAGGCCAAGGATGTATTACATTGTTTCAACAATCAAAGTGGTTATTTCATATCTCCAGGACGATGACTACAATCATGCACAGATAGATTGTTTACTTTATTGTTATGAGAGTTTCCATGGTAACTAAGCATGTATATTACACATGGAATAAATTTTTCCAGATGAGCCAATAGAGAGCTTCGACCTGATTACATTGAGTGTAAAATCACTCCTGTATCTTCAATAGTAACTTAGATATGCGAGTTTGAAATCTTATATAATGTTTTTGTAAAACGTGAGGCAAAGGATGTATTACATTGTTTCAACAATCAAAGTGGTTATTTCATATCTCCAGGACGATGACTACAATCATGCACAGATAGATTGTTTACTTTATTGTTATGAGAGTTTCCATGGTAACTAAGTATACATATTACACATGGATTAAATTTTTCCAGATGAGCCAATAGAGAGCTTCGACCTGATTACATTGAGTGTAAAATCACTCCTGTATCTTCAATAGTAACTTAGATATGCGAGTTTGAAATCTTATATAATGTTTTTGTAAAACGTGAGGCCAAGGATGTATTACATTGTTTCAACAATCAAAGTGGTTATTTCATATCTCCAGGACGATGACTACAATCATGCACAGATAGATTGTTTACTTTATTGTTATGAGAGTTTCCATGGTATCTAAGTATACATATTACACATGGATTAAATTTTTCCAGATGAGCCAATAGAGAGCTTAGACCTGATTACATTGAGTGTAAAATCACTTCTGTATCTTCAATAGTAACTTTGATATGCGTGTTTGAAATCTTATATAATGTTTTTGTAAAACGTGAGACCAAGGATGTATTACATTGTTTCAACAATGAAAGTGGTTATTTCAAATCTCCACGACGACGACTACAATCATGCACAAATAGGTTGTTTACTTTATTGTTATGAGAGTTTCCATGGTAACTAAGCATGTATATTACACACGGATTAAATTTTTCCAGATGAGCCAATAGAGAGCTTCGACCTGATTACATTGAGTGTAAAATCACTTCTGTATCTTCTATAGTAACGGAGATATGCGAGTTTGAAGCTTTATATAATGTTTTTGAAAACGTGAGGCCTAAGGATGTATTACATTGTTTCAACAATCAAAGTGGTTATTTCAAATCTCCACGACGACGACTACAATCATGCACAAATAGATTGTTTACTTTATTGTTATGAAAGTTTCCATCGTAACTAAGCATGAATATTACACATGCAATAAATTTTTTATGTTGAGCCAATAGAGAGCTTCGACCTGATTACATTGAGTGTAAAATCACTTCTGTATCTTCAATAGTAACTTACATATGCGAGTTTGAAATCTTATATAATGTTTTTGTAAAACGTGAGGCCAAGGATGTATTACATTGTTTCAACAATCAAAGTGGTTATTTCATATCTCCAGGACGATGACTACAATCATGCACAGATAGATTGTTTACTTTATTGTTATGAGAGTTTCCATGGTAACTAAGCATGTATATTACACATGGAATAAATTTTTCCAGATGAGCCAATAGAGAGCTTCGACCTGATTACATTGAGTGTAAAATCACTCCTGTATCTTCAATAGTAACTTAGATATGCGAGTTTGAAATCTTATATAATGTTTTTGTAAAACGTGAGGCAAAGGATGTATTACATTGTTTCAACAATCAAAGTGGTTATTTCATATCTCCAGGACGATGACTACAATCATGCACAGATAGATTGTTTACTTTATTGTTATGAGAGTTTCCATGGTAACTAAGTATACATATTACACATGGATTAAATTTTTCCAGATGAGCCAATAGAGAGCTTCGACCTGATTACATTGAGTGTAAAATCACTCCTGTATCTTCAATAGTAACTTAGATATGCGAGTTTGAAATCTTATATAATGTTTTTGTGAAACGTGAGGCCAAGGATGTATTACATTGTTTCAACAATCAAAGTGGTTATTTCATATCTCCAGGACGATGACTACAATCATGCACAGATAGATTGTTTACTTTATTGTTATGAGAGTTTCCATGGTAACTAAGTATACATATTACACATGGATTAAATTTTTCCAGATGAGCCAATAGAGAGCTTCGACCTGATTACATTGAGTGTAAAATCACTCCTGTATCTTCAATAGTAACGGAGATATGCGAGTTTGAAGCTTTATATAATGTTTTTGAAAACGTGAAGACTTAGGATGTATTACATTGTTTCAACAATCAAAGTGGTTATTTCAAATCTTCACGACGACGACTACAATCATGCACAGATAGATTGTTTACTTCATTGTTATGAAAGTTTCCATGGTAACTAAACATGAATATTACACATGGAATATTTTTTTTTATGTTGAGCCAATAGAGAGCTTCGACCTGATTACATTGAGTGTAAAATCACTCCTGTATCTTCAATAGTAACTTAGATATGCGAGTTTGAAATCTTATATAATGTTTTTGTAAAACGTGAGGCCAAGGATGTATTACATTGTTTCAACAATCAAAGTGGTTATTTCATATCTCCAGGACGATGACTACAATCATGCACAGATAGATTGTTTACTTTATTGTTATGAAAGTTTCCATGGTAACTAAGCATGAATATTACACATGCAATAAATTTTTTATGTTGAGCCAATAGAGAGCTTCGACCTGATTACATTGAGTGTAAAATCACTTCTGTATCTTCAATAGTAACTTACATATGCGAGTTTGAAATCTTATATAATGTTTTTGTAAAACGTGAGGCCAAGGATGTATTACATTGTTTCAACAATCAAAGTGGTTATTTCATATCTCCAGGACGATGACTACAATCATGCACAGATAGATTGTTTACTTTATTGTTATGAGAGTTTCCATGGTAACTAAGTATACATATTACACATGGATTAAATTTTTCCAGATGAGCCAATAGAGAGCTTCGACCTGATTACATTGAGTGTAAAATCACTCCTGTATCTTCAATAGTAACTTAGATATGCGAGTTTGAAATCTTATATAATGTTTTTGTAAAACGTGAGGCCAAGGATGTATTACATTGTTTCAACAATCAAAGTGGTTATTTCATATCTCCAGGACGATGACTACAATCATGCACAGATAGATTGTTTACTTTATTGTTATGAGAGTTTCCATGGTATCTAAGTATTCATATTACACATGGATTAAATTTTTCCAGATGAGCCAATAGAGAGCTTAGACCTGATTACATTGAGTGTAAAATCACTTCTGTATCTTCAATAGTAACTTTGATATGCGTGTTTGAAATCTTATATAATGTTTTTGTAAAACGTGAGACCAAGGATGTATTACATTGTTTCAACAATGAAAGTGGTTATTTCAAATCTCCACGACGACGACTACAATCATGCACAAATAGATTGTTTACTTTATTGTTATGAGAGTTTCCATGGTAACTAAGCATGTATATTACACACGGATTAAATTTTTCCAGATGAGCCAATAGAGAGCTTCGACCTGATTACATTGAGTGTAAAATCACTTCTGTATCTTCTATAGTAACGGAGATATGCGAGTTTGAAGCTTTATATAATGTTTTTGAAAACGTGAGGCCTAAGGATGTATTACATTGTTTCAACAATCAAAGTGGTTATTTCAAATCTCCACGACGACGACTACAATCATGCACAAATAGATTGTTTACTTTATTGTTATGAAAGTTTCCATGGTAACTAAGCATGAATATTACACATGCAATAAATTTTTTATGTTGAGCCAATAGAGAGCTTCGACCTGATTACATTGAGTGTAAAATCACTTCTGTATCTTCAATAGTAACTTACATATGCGAGTTTGAAATCTTATATAATGTTTTTGTAAAACGTGAGGCCAAGGATGTATTACATTGTTTCAACAATCAAAGTGGTTATTTCATATCTCCAGGACGATGACTACAATCATGCACAGATAGATTGTTTACTTTATTGTTATGAGAGTTTCCATGGTAACTAAGCATGTATATTACACATGGAATAAATTTTTCCAGATGAGCCAATAGAGAGCTTCGACCTGATTACATTGAGTGTAAAATCACTCCTGTATCTTCAATAGTAACTTAGATATGCGAGTTTGAAATCTTATATAATGTTTTTGTAAAACGTGAGGCAAAGGATGTATTACATTGTTTCAACAATCAAAGTGGTTATTTCATATCTCCAGGACGATGACTACAATCATGCACAGATAGATTGTTTACTTTATTGTTATGAGAGTTTCCATGGTAACTAAGTATACATATTACACATGGATTAAATTTTTCCAGATGAGCCAATAGAGAGCTTCGACCTGATTACATTGAGTGTAAAATCACTCCTGTATCTTCAATAGTAACTTAGATATGCGAGTTTGAAATCTTATATAATGTTTTTGTGAAACGTGAGGCCAAGGATGTATTACATTGTTTCAACAATCAAAGTGGTTATTTCATATCTCCAGGACGATGACTACAATCATGCACAGATAGATTGTTTACTTTATTGTTATGAGAGTTTCCATGGTAACTAAGTATACATATTACACATGGATTAAATTTTTCCAGATGAGCCAATAGAGAGCTTCGACCTGATTACATTGAGTGTAAAATCACTCCTGTATCTTCAATAGTAACGGAGATATGCGAGTTTGAAGCTTTATATAATGTTTTTGAAAACGTGAAGACTTAGGATGTATTACATTGTTTCAACAATCAAAGTGGTTATTTCAAATCTTCACGACGACGACTACAATCATGCACAGATAGATTGTTTACTTCATTGTTATGAAAGTTTCCATGGTAACTAAACATGAATATTACACATGGAATATTTTTTTTTATGTTGAGCCAATAGAGAGCTTCGACCTGATTACATTGAGTGTAAAATCACTCCTGTATCTTCAATAGTAACTTAGATATGCGAGTTTGAAATCTTATATAATGTTTTTGTAAAACGTGAGGCCAAGGATGTATTACATTGTTTCAACAATCAAAGTGGTTATTTCATATCTCCAGGACGATGACTACAATCATGCACAGATAGATTGTTTACTTTATTGTTATGAAAGTTTCCATGGTAACTAAGCATGAATATTACACATGCAATAAATTTTTTATGTTGAGCCAATAGAGAGCTTCGACCTGATTACATTGAGTGTAAAATCACTTCTGTATCTTCAATAGTAACTTACATATGCGAGTTTGAAATCTTATATAATGTTTTTGTAAAACGTGAGGCCAAGGATGTATTACATTGTTTCAACAATCAAAGTGGTTATTTCATATCTCCAGGACGATGACTACAATCATGCACAGATAGATTGTTTACTTTATTGTTATGAGAGTTTCCATGGTAACTAAGTATACATATTACACATGGATTAAATTTTTCCAGATGAGCCAATAGAGAGCTTCGACCTGATTACATTGAGTGTAAAATCACTCCTGTATCTTCAATAGTAACTTAGATATGCGAGTTTGAAATCTTATATAATGTTTTTGTAAAACGTGAGGCCAAGGATGTATTACATTGTTTCAACAATCAAAGTGGTTATTTCATATCTCCAGGACGATGACTACAATCATGCACAGATAGATTGTTTACTTTATTGTTATGAGAGTTTCCATGGTATCTAAGTATACATATTACACATGGATTAAATTTTTCCAGATGAGCCAATAGAGAGCTTAGACCTGATTACATTGAGTGTAAAATCACTTCTGTATCTTCAATAGTAACTTTGATATGCGTGTTTGAAATCTTATATAATGTTTTTGTAAAACGTGAGACCAAGGATGTATTACATTGTTTCAACAATGAAAGTGGTTATTTCAAATCTCCACGACGACGACTACAATCATGCACAAATAGATTGTTTACTTTATTGTTATGAGAGTTTCCATGGTAACTAAGCATGTATATTACACACGGATTAAATTTTTCCAGATGAGCCAATAGAGAGCTTCGACCTGATTACATTGAGTGTAAAATCACTTCTGTATCTTCTATAGTAACGGAGATATGCGAGTTTGAAGCTTTATATAATGTTTTTGAAAACGTGAGGCCTAAGGATGTATTACATTGTTTCAACAATCAAAGTGGTTATTTCAAATCTCCACGACGACGACTACAATCATGCACAAATAGATTGTTTACTTTATTGTTATGAAAGTTTCCATGGTAACTAAGCATGAATATTACACATGCAATAAATTTTTTATGTTGAGCCAATAGAGAGCTTCGACCTGATTACATTGAGTGTAAAATCACTTCTGTATCTTCAATAGTAACTTACATATGCCAGTTTGAAATCTTATATAATGTTTTTGTAAAACGTGAGGCCAAGGATGTATTACATTGTTTCAACAATCAAAGTGGTTATTTCATATCTCCAGGACGATGACTACAATCATGCACAGATAGATTGTTTACTTTATTGTTATGAGAGTTTCCATGGTAACTAAGCATGTATATTACACATGGAATAAATTTTTCCAGATGAGCCAATAGAGAGCTTCGACCTGATTACATTGAGTGTAAAATCACTCCTGTATCTTCAATAGTAACTTAGATATGCGAGTTTGAAATCTTATATAATGTTTTTGTAAAACGTGAGGCAAAGGATGTATTACATTGTTTCAACAATCAAAGTGGTTATTTCATATCTCCAGGACGATGACTACAATCATGCACAGATAGATTGTTTACTTTATTGTTATGAGAGTTTCCATGGTAACTAAGTATACGTATTACACATGGATTAAATTTTTCCAGATGAGCCAATAGAGAGCTTCGACCTGATTACATTGAGTGTAAAATCACTTCTGTATCTTCAATAGTAACTTAGATATGCGAGTTTGAAATCTTATATAATGTTTTTGTAAAACGTGAGACCAAGGATGTATTACATTGTTTCAACAATGAAAGTGGTTATTTCAAATCTCCACGACGACGACTACAATCATGCACAAATAGATTGTTTACTTTATTGTTATGAGAGTTTCCATGGTAACTAAGCATGTATATTACACATGGAATAAATTTTTCCAGATGAGCCAATAGAGAGCTTCGACCTGATTACATTGAGTGTAAAATCACTCCTGTATCTTCAATAGTAACTTAGATATGCGAGTTTGAAATCTTATATAATGTTTTTGTAAAACGTGAGGCAAAGGATGTATTACATTGTTTCAACAATCAAAGTGGTTATTTCATATCTCCAGGACGATGACTACAATCATGCACAGATAGATTGTTTACTTTATTGTTATGAGAGTTTCCATGGTAACTAAGTATACATATTACACATGGATTAAATTTTTCCAGATGAGCCAATAGAGAGCTTCGACCTGATTACATTGAGTGTAAAATCACTCCTGTATCTTCAATAGTAACTTAGATATGCGAGTTTGAAATCTTATATAATGTTTTTGTGAAACGTGAGGCCAAGGATGTATTACATTGTTTCAACAATCAAAGTGGTTATTTCATATCTCCAGGACGATGACTACAATCATGCACAGATAGATTGTTTACTTTATTGTTATGAGAGTTTCCATGGTAACTAAGTATACATATTACACATGGATTAAATTTTTCCAGATGAGCCAATAGAGAGCTTCGACCTGATTACATTGAGTGTAAAATCACTTCTGTATCTTCTATAGTAACGGAGATATGCGAGTTTGAAGCTTTATATAATGTTTTTGAAAACGTGAAGACTTAGGATGTATTACATTGTTTCAACAATCAAAGTGGTTATTTCAAATCTTCACGACGACGACTACAATCATGCACAGATAGATTGTTTACTTCATTGTTATGAAAGTTTCCATGGTAACTAAACATGAATATTACACATGGAATATTTTTTTTTATGTTGAGCCAATAGAGAGCTTCGACCTGATTACATTGAGTGTAAAATCACTCCTGTATCTTCAATAGTAACTTAGATATGCGAGTTTGAAATCTTATATAATGTTTTTGTAAAACGTGAGGCCAAGGATGTATTACATTGTTTCAACAATCAAAGTGGTTATTTCATATCTCCAGGACGATGACTACAATCATGCACAGATAGATTGTTTACTTTATTGTTATGAAAGTTTCCATGGTAACTAAGCATGAATATTACACATGCAATAAATTTTTTATGTTGAGCCAATAGAGAGCTTCGACCTGATTACATTGAGTGTAAAATCACTTCTGTATCTTCAATAGTAACTTACATATGCGAGTTTGAAATCTTATATAATGTTTTTGTAAAACGTGAGGCCAAGGATGTATTACATTGTTTCAACAATCAAAGTGGTTATTTCATATCTCCAGGACGATGACTACAATCATGCACAGATAGATTGTTTACTTTATTGTTATGAGAGTTTCCATGGTAACTAAGCATGTATATTACACATGGAATAAATTTTTCCAGATGAGCCAATAGAGAGCTTCGACCTGATTACATTGAGTGTAAAATCACTCCTGTATCTTCAATAGTAACTTAGATATGCGAGTTTGAAATCTTATATAATGTTTTTGTAAAACGTGAGGCAAAGGATGTATTACATTGTTTCAACAATCAAAGTGGTTATTTCATATCTCCAGGACGATGACTACAATCATGCACAGATAGATTGTTTACTTTATTGTTATGAGAGTTTCCATGGTAACTAAGTATACATATTACACATGGATTAAATTTTTCCAGATGAGCCAATAGAGAGCTTCGACCTGATTACATTGAGTGTAAAATCACTCCTGTATCTTCAATAGTAACTTAGATATGCGAGTTTGAAATCTTATATAATGTTTTTGTAAAACGTGAGGCCAAGGATGTATTACATTGTTTCAACAATCAAAGTGGTTATTTCATATCTCCAGGACGATGACTACAATCATGCACAGATAGATTGTTTACTTTATTGTTATGAGAGTTTCCATGGTATCTAAGTATACATATTACACATGGATTAAATTTTTCCAGATGAGCCAATAGAGAGCTTAGACCTGATTACATTGAGTGTAAAATCACTTCTGTATCTTCAATAGTAACTTTGATATGCGTGTTTGAAATCTTATATAATGTTTTTGTAAAACGTGAGACCAAGGATGTATTACATTGTTTCAACAATGAAAGTGGTTATTTCAAATCTCCACGACGACGACTACAATCATGCACAAATAGATTGTTTACTTTATTGTTATGAGAGTTTCCATGGTAACTAAGCATGTATATTACACACGGATTAAATTTTTCCAGATGAGCCAATAGAGAGCTTCGACCTGATTACATTGAGTGTAAAATCACTTCTGTATCTTCTATAGTAACGGAGATATGCGAGTTTGAAGCTTTATATAATGTTTTTGAAAACGTGAGGCCTAAGGATGTATTACATTGTTTCAACAATCAAAGTGGTTATTTCAAATCTCCACGACGACGACTACAATCATGCACAAATAGATTGTTTACTTTATTGTTATGAAAGTTTCCATGGTAACTAAGCATGAATATTACACATGCAATAAATTTTTTATGTTGAGCCAATAGAGAGCTTCGACCTGATTACATTGAGTGTAAAATCACTTCTGTATCTTCAATAGTAACTTACATATGCGAGTTTGAAATCTTATATAATGTTTTTGTAAAACGTGAGGCCAAGGATGTATTACATTGTTTCAACAATCAAAGTGGTTATTTCATATCTCCAGGACGATGACTACAATCATGCACAGATAGATTGTTTACTTTATTGTTATGAGAGTTTCCATGGTAACTAAGCATGTATATTACACATGGAATAAATTTTTCCAGATGAGCCAATAGAGAGCTTCGACCTGATTACATTGAGTGTAAAATCACTCCTGTATCTTCAATAGTAACTTAGATATGCGAGTTTGAAATCTTATATAATGTTTTTGTAAAACGTGAGGCAAAGGATGTATTACATTGTTTCAACAATCAAAGTGGTTATTTCATATCTCCAGGACGATGACTACAATCATGCACAGATAGATTGTTTACTTTATTGTTATGAGAGTTTCCATGGTAACTAAGTATACGTATTACACATGGATTAAATTTTTCCAGATGAGCCAATAGAGAGCTTCGACCTGATTACATTGAGTGTAAAATCACTTCTGTATCTTCAATAGTAACTTAGATATGCGAGTTTGAAATCTTATATAATGTTTTTGTAAAACGTGAGACCAAGGATGTATTACATTGTTTCAACAATGAAAGTGGTTATTTCAAATCTCCACGACGACGACTACAATCATGCACAAATAGATTGTTTACTTTATTGTTATGAGAGTTTCCATGGTAACTAAGCATGTATATTACACATGGAATAAATTTTTCCAGATGAGCCAATAGAGAGCTTCGACCTGATTACATTGAGTGTAAAATCACTCCTGTATCTTCAATAGTAACTTAGATATGCGAGTTTGAAATCTTATATAATGTTTTTGTAAAACGTGAGGCAAAGGATGTATTACATTGTTTCAACAATCAAAGTGGTTATTTCATATCTCCAGGACGATGACTACAATCATGCACAGATAGATTGTTTACTTTATTGTTATGAGAGTTTCCATGGTAACTAAGTATACATATTACACATGGATTAAATTTTTCCAGATGAGCCAATAGAGAGCTTCGACCTGATTACATTGAGTGTAAAATCACTCCTGTATCTTCAATAGTAACTTAGATATGCGAGTTTGAAATCTTATATAATGTTTTTGTGAAACGTGAGGCCAAGGATGTATTACATTGTTTCAACAATCAAAGTGGTTATTTCATATCTCCAGGACGATGACTACAATCATGCACAGATAGATTGTTTACTTTATTGTTATGAGAGTTTCCATGGTAACTAAGTATACATATTACACATGGATTAAATTTTTCCAGATGAGCCAATAGAGAGCTTCGACCTGATTACATTGAGTGTAAAATCACTTCTGTATCTTCTATAGTAACGGAGATATGCGAGTTTGAAGCTTTATATAATGTTTTTGAAAACGTGAAGACTTAGGATGTATTACATTGTTTCAACAATCAAAGTGGTTATTTCAAATCTTCACGACGACGACTACAATCATGCACAGATAGATTGTTTACTTCATTGTTATGAAAGTTTCCATGGTAACTAAACATGAATATTACACATGGAATATTTTTTTTTATGTTGAGCCAATAGAGAGCTTCGACCTGATTACATTGAGTGTAAAATCACTCCTGTATCTTCAATAGTAACTTAGATATGCGAGTTTGAAATCTTATATAATGTTTTTGTAAAACGTGAGGCCAAGGATGTATTACATTGTTTCAACAATCAAAGTGGTTATTTCATATCTCCAGGACGATGACTACAATCATGCACAGATAGATTGTTTACTTTATTGTTATGAAAGTTTCCATGGTAACTAAGCATGAATATTACACATGCAATAAATTTTTTATGTTGAGCCAATAGAGAGCTTCGACCTGATTACATTGAGTGTAAAATCACTTCTGTATCTTCAATAGTAACTTACATATGCGAGTTTGAAATCTTATATAATGTTTTTGTAAAACGTGAGGCCAAGGATGTATTACATTGTTTCAACAATCAAAGTGGTTATTTCATATCTCCAGGACGATGACTACAATCATGCACAGATAGATTGTTTACTTTATTGTTATGAGAGTTTCCATGGTAACTAAGCATGTATATTACACATGGAATAAATTTTTCCAGATGAGCCAATAGAGAGCTTCGACCTGATTACATTGAGTGTAAAATCACTCCTGTATCTTCAATAGTAACTTAGATATGCGAGTTTGAAATCTTATATAATGTTTTTGTAAAACGTGAGGCAAAGGATGTATTACATTGTTTCAACAATCAAAGTGGTTATTTCATATCTCCAGGACGATGACTACAATCATGCACAGATAGATTGTTTACTTTATTGTTATGAGAGTTTCCATGGTAACTAAGTATACATATTACACATGGATTAAATTTTTCCAGATGAGCCAATAGAGAGCTTCGACCTGATTACATTGAGTGTAAAATCACTCCTGTATCTTCAATAGTAACTTAGATATGCGAGTTTGAAATCTTATATAATGTTTTTGTAAAACGTGAGGCCAAGGATGTATTACATTGTTTCAACAATCAAAGTGGTTATTTCATATCTCCAGGACGATGACTACAATCATGCACAGATAGATTGTTTACTTTATTGTTATGAGAGTTTCCATGGTATCTAAGTATACATATTACACATGGATTAAATTTTTCCAGATGAGCCAATAGAGAGCTTAGACCTGATTACATTGAGTGTAAAATCACTTCTGTATCTTCAATAGTAACTTTGATATGCGTGTTTGAAATCTTATATAATGTTTTTGTAAAACGTGAGACCAAGGATGTATTACATTGTTTCAACAATGAAAGTGGTTATTTCAAATCTCCACGACGACGACTACAATCATGCACAAATAGATTGTTTACTTTATTGTTATGAGAGTTTCCATGGTAACTAAGCATGTATATTACACACGGATTAAATTTTTCCAGATGAGCCAATAGAGAGCTTCGACCTGATTACATTGAGTGTAAAATCACTTCTGTATCTTCTATAGTAACGGAGATATGCGAGTTTGAAGCTTTATATAATGTTTTTGAAAACGTGAGGCCTAAGGATGTATTACATTGTTTCAACAATCAAAGTGGTTATTTCATATCTCCAGGACGATGACTACAATCATGCACAGATAGATTGTTTACTTTATTGTTATGAGAGTTTCCATGGTAACTAAGTATACATATTACACATGGATTAAATTTTTCCAGATGAGCCAATAGAGAGCTTCGACCTGATTACATTGAGTGTAAAATCACTCCTGTATCTTCAATAGTAACGGAGATATGCGAGTTTGAAGCTTTATATAATGTTTTTGAAAACGTGAAGACTTAGGATGTATTACATTGTTTCAACAATCAAAGTGGTTATTTCAAATCTTCACGACGACGACTACAATCATGCACAGATAGATTGTTTACTTCATTGTTATGAAAGTTTCCATGGTAACTAAACATGAATATTACACATGGAATATTTTTTTTTATGTTGAGCCAATAGAGAGCTTCGACCTGATTACATTGAGTGTAAAATCACTCCTGTATCTTCAATAGTAACTTAGATATGCGAGTTTGAAATCTTATATAATGTTTTTGTAAAACGTGAGGCCAAGGATGTATTACATTGTTTCAACAATCAAAGTGGTTATTTCATATCTCCAGGACGATGACTACAATCATGCACAGATAGATTGTTTACTTTATTGTTATGAAAGTTTCCATGGTAACTAAGCATGAATATTACACATGCAATAAATTTTTTATGTTGAGCCAATAGAGAGCTTCGACCTGATTACATTGAGTGTAAAATCACTTCTGTATCTTCAATAGTAACTTACATATGCGAGTTTGAAATCTTATATAATGTTTTTGTAAAACGTGAGGCCAAGGATGTATTACATTGTTTCAACAATCAAAGTGGTTATTTCATATCTCCAGGACGATGACTACAATCATGCACAGATAGATTGTTTACTTTATTGTTATGAGAGTTTCCATGGTAACTAAGTATACATATTACACATGGATTAAATTTTTCCAGATGAGCCAATAGAGAGCTTCGACCTGATTATATTGAGTGTAAAATCACTCCTGTATCTTCAATAGTAACTTAGATATGCGAGTTTGAAATCTTATATAATGTTTTTGTAAAACGTGAGGCCAAGGATGTATTACATTGTTTCAACAATCAAAGTGGTTATTTCATATCTCCAGGACGATGACTACAATCATGCACAGATAGATTGTTTACTTTATTGTTATGAGAGTTTCCATGGTATCTAAGTATACATATTACACATGGATTAAATTTTTCCAGATGAGCCAATAGAGAGCTTAGACCTGATTACATTGAGTGTAAAATCACTTCTGTATCTTCAATAGTAACTTTGATATGCGTGTTTGAAATCTTATATAATGTTTTTGTAAAACGTGAGACCAAGGATGTATTACATTGTTTCAACAATGAAAGTGGTTATTTCAAATCTCCACGACGACGACTACAATCATGCACAAATAGATTGTTTACTTTATTGTTATGAGAGTTTCCATGGTAACTAAGCATGTATATTACACACGGATTAAATTTTTCCAGATGAGCCAATAGAGAGCTTCGACCTGATTACATTGAGTGTAAAATCACTTCTGTATCTTCTATAGTAACGGAGATATGCGAGTTTGAAGCTTTATATAATGTTTTTGAAAACGTGAGGCCTAAGGATGTATTACATTGTTTCAACAATCAAAGTGGTTATTTCAAATCTCCACGACGACGACTACAATCATGCACAAATAGATTGTTTACTTTATTGTTATGAAAGTTTCCATGGTAACTAAGCATGAATATTACACATGCAATAAATTTTTTATGTTGAGCCAATAGAGAGCTTCGACCTGATTACATTGAGTGTAAAATCACTTCTGTATCTTCAATAGTAACTTACATATGCGAGTTTGAAATCTTATATAATGTTTTTGTAAAACGTGAGGCCAAGGATGTATTACATTGTTTCAACAATCAAAGTGGTTATTTCATATCTCCAGGACGATGACTACAATCATGCACAGATAGATTGTTTACTTTATTGTTATGAGAGTTTCCATGGTAACTAAGCATGTATATTACACATGGAATAAATTTTTCCAGATGAGCCAATAGAGAGCTTCGACCTGATTACATTGAGTGTAAAATCACTCCTGTATCTTCAATAGTAACTTAGATATGCGAGTTTGAAATCTTATATAATGTTTTTGTAAAACGTGAGGCAAAGGATGTATTACATTGTTTCAACAATCAAAGTGGTTATTTCATATCTCCAGGACGATGACTACAATCATGCACAGATAGATTGTTTACTTTATTGTTATGAGAGTTTCCATGGTAACTAAGTATACGTATTACACATGGATTAAATTTTTCCAGATGAGCCAATAGAGAGCTTCGACCTGATTACATTGAGTGTAAAATCACTTCTGTATCTTCAATAGTAACTTAGATATGCGAGTTTGAAATCTTATATAATGTTTTTGTAAAACGTGAGACCAAGGATGTATTACATTGTTTCAACAATGAAAGTGGTTATTTCAAATCTCCACGACGACGACTACAATCATGCACAAATAGATTGTTTACTTTATTGTTATGAGAGTTTCCATGGTAACTAAGCATGTATATTACACATGGAATAAATTTTTCCAGATGAGCCAATAGAGAGCTTCGACCTGATTACATTGAGTGTAAAATCACTCCTGTATCTTCAATAGTAACTTAGATATGCGAGTTTGAAATCTTATATAATGTTTTTGTAAAACGTGAGGCAAAGGATGTATTACATTGTTTCAACAATCAAAGTGGTTATTTCATATCTCCAGGACGATGACTACAATCATGCACAGATAGATTGTTTACTTTATTGTTATGAGAGTTTCCATGGTAACTAAGTATACATATTACACATGGATTAAATTTTTCCAGATGAGCCAATAGAGAGCTTCGACCTGATTACATTGAGTGTAAAATCACTCCTGTATCTTCAATAGTAACTTAGATATGCGAGTTTGAAATCTTATATAATGTTTTTGTGAAACGTGAGGCCAAGGATGTATTACATTGTTTCAACAATCAAAGTGGTTATTTCATATCTCCAGGACGATGACTACAATCATGCACAGATAGATTGTTTACTTTATTGTTATGAGAGTTTCCATGGTAACTAAGTATACATATTACACATGGATTAAATTTTTCCAGATGAGCCAATAGAGAGCTTCGACCTGATTACATTGAGTGTAAAATCACTTCTGTATCTTCTATAGTAACGGAGATATGCGAGTTTGAAGCTTTATATAATGTTTTTGAAAACGTGAAGACTTAGGATGTATTACATTGTTTCAACAATCAAAGTGGTTATTTCAAATCTTCACGACGACGACTACAATCATGCACAGATAGATTGTTTACTTCATTGTTATGAAAGTTTCCATGGTAACTAAACATGAATATTACACATGGAATATTTTTTTTTATGTTGAGCCAATAGAGAGCTTCGACCTGATTACATTGAGTGTAAAATCACTCCTGTATCTTCAATAGTAACTTAGATATGCGAGTTTGAAATCTTATATAATGTTTTTGTAAAACGTGAGGCCAAGGATGTATTACATTGTTTCAACAATCAAAGTGGTTATTTCATATCTCCAGGACGATGACTACAATCATGCACAGATAGATTGTTTACTTTATTGTTATGAAAGTTTCCATGGTAACTAAGCATGAATATTACACATGCAATAAATTTTTTATGTTGAGCCAATAGAGAGCTTCGACCTGATTACATTGAGTGTAAAATCACTTCTGTATCTTCAATAGTAACTTACATATGCGAGTTTGAAATCTTATATAATGTTTTTGTAAAACGTGAGGCCAAGGATGTATTACATTGTTTCAACAATCAAAGTGGTTATTTCATATCTCCAGGACGATGACTACAATCATGCACAGATAGATTGTTTACTTTATTGTTATGAGAGTTTCCATGGTAACTAAGCATGTATATTACACATGGAATAAATTTTTCCAGATGAGCCAATAGAGAGCTTCGACCTGATTACATTGAGTGTAAAATCACTCCTGTATCTTCAATAGTAACTTAGATATGCGAGTTTGAAATCTTATATAATGTTTTTGTAAAACGTGAGGCAAAGGATGTATTACATTGTTTCAACAATCAAAGTGGTTATTTCATATCTCCAGGACGATGACTACAATCATGCACAGATAGATTGTTTACTTTATTGTTATGAGAGTTTCCATGGTAACTAAGTATACATATTACACATGGATTAAATTTTTCCAGATGAGCCAATAGAGAGCTTCGACCTGATTACATTGAGTGTAAAATCACTCCTGTATCTTCAATAGTAACTTAGATATGCGAGTTTGAAATCTTATATAATGTTTTTGTAAAACGTGAGGCCAAGGATGTATTACATTGTTTCAACAATCAAAGTGGTTATTTCATATCTCCAGGACGATGACTACAATCATGCACAGATAGATTGTTTACTTTATTGTTATGAGAGTTTCCATGGTATCTAAGTATACATATTACACATGGATTAAATTTTTCCAGATGAGCCAATAGAGAGCTTAGACCTGATTACATTGAGTGTAAAATCACTTCTGTATCTTCAATAGTAACTTTGATATGCGTGTTTGAAATCTTATATAATGTTTTTGTAAAACGTGAGACCAAGGATGTATTACATTGTTTCAACAATGAAAGTGGTTATTTCAAATCTCCACGACGACGACTACAATCATGCACAAATAGATTGTTTACTTTATTGTTATGAGAGTTTCCATGGTAACTAAGCATGTATATTACACACGGATTAAATTTTTCCAGATGAGCCAATAGAGAGCTTCGACCTGATTACATTGAGTGTAAAATCACTTCTGTATCTTCTATAGTAACGGAGATATGCGAGTTTGAAGCTTTATATAATGTTTTTGAAAACGTGAGGCCTAAGGATGTATTACATTGTTTCAACAATCAAAGTGGTTATTTCAAATCTCCACGACGACGACTACAATCATGCACAAATAGATTGTTTACTTTATTGTTATGAAAGTTTCCATGGTAACTAAGCATGAATATTACACATGCAATAAATTTTTTATGTTGAGCCAATAGAGAGCTTCGACCTGATTACATTGAGTGTAAAATCACTTCTGTATCTTCAATAGTAACTTACATATGCGAGTTTGAAATCTTATATAATGTTTTTGTAAAACGTGAGGCCAAGGATGTATTACATTGTTTCAACAATCAAAGTGGTTATTTCATATCTCCAGGACGATGACTACAATCATGCACAGATAGATTGTTTACTTTATTGTTATGAGAGTTTCCATGGTAACTAAGCATGTATATTACACATGGAATAAATTTTTCCAGATGAGCCAATAGAGAGCTTCGACCTGATTACATTGAGTGTAAAATCACTCCTGTATCTTCAATAGTAACTTAGATATGCGAGTTTGAAATCTTATATAATGTTTTTGTAAAACGTGAGGCAAAGGATGTATTACATTGTTTCAACAATCAAAGTGGTTATTTCATATCTCCAGGACGATGACTACAATCATGCACAGATAGATTGTTTACTTTATTGTTATGAGAGTTTCCATGGTAACTAAGTATACGTATTACACATGGATTAAATTTTTCCAGATGAGCCAATAGAGAGCTTCGACCTGATTACATTGAGTGTAAAATCACTTCTGTATCTTCAATAGTAACTTAGATATGCGAGTTTGAAATCTTATATAATGTTTTTGTAAAACGTGAGACCAAGGATGTATTACATTGTTTCAACAATGAAAGTGGTTATTTCAAATCTCCACGACGACGACTACAATCATGCACAAATAGATTGTTTACTTTATTGTTATGAGAGTTTCCATGGTAACTAAGCATGTATATTACACATGGAATAAATTTTTCCAGATGAGCCAATAGAGAGCTTCGACCTGATTACATTGAGTGTAAAATCACTTCTGTATCTTCTATAGTAACGGAGATATGCGAGTTTGAAGCTTTATATAATGTTTTTGAAAACGTGAAGACTTAGGATGTATTACATTGTTTCAACAATCAAAGTGGTTATTTCAAATCTTCACGACGACGACTACAATCATGCACAGATAGATTGTTTACTTCATTGTTATGAAAGTTTCCATGGTAACTAAACATGAATATTACACATGGAATATTTTTTTTATGTTGAGCCAATAGAGAGCTTCGACCTGATTACATTGAGTGTAAAATCACTCCTGTATCTTCAATAGTAACTTAGATATGCGAGTTTGAAATCTTATATAATGTTTTTGTAAAACGTGAGGCCAAGGATGTATTACATTGTTTCAACAATCAAAGTGGTTATTTCATATCTCCAGGACGATGACTACAATCATGCACAGATAGATTGTTTACTTTATTGTTATGAAAGTTTCCATGGTAACTAAGCATGAATATTACACATGCAATAAATTTTTTATGTTGAGCCAATAGAGAGCTTCGACCTGATTACATTGAGTGTAAAATCACTTCTGTATCTTCAATAGTAACTTACATATGCGAGTTTGAAATCTTATATAATGTTTTTGTAAAACGTGAGGCAAAGGATGTATTACATTGTTTCAACAATCAAAGTGGTTATTTCATATCTCCAGGACGATGACTACAATCATGCACAGATAGATTGTTTACTTTATTGTTATGAGAGTTTCCATGGTAACTAAGTATACATATTACACATGGATTAAATTTTTCCAGATGAGCCAATAGAGAGCTTCGACCTGATTACATTGAGTGTAAAATCACTCCTGTATCTTCAATAGTAACTTAGATATGCGAGTTTGAAATCTTATATAATGTTTTTGTAAAACGTGAGGCCAAGGATGTATTACATTGTTTCAACAATCAAAGTGGTTATTTCATATCTCCAGGACGATGACTACAATCATGCACAGATAGATTGTTTACTTTATTGTTATGAGAGTTTCCATGGTATCTAAGTATACATATTACACATGGATTAAATTTTTCCAGATGAGCCAATAGAGAGCTTAGACCTGATTACATTGAGTGTAAAATCACTTCTGTATCTTCAATAGTAACTTTGATATGCGTGTTTGAAATCTTATATAATGTTTTTGTAAAACGTGAGACCAAGGATGTATTACATTGTTTCAACAATGAAAGTGGTTATTTCAAATCTCCACGACGACGACTACAATCATGCACAAATAGATTGTTTACTTTATTGTTATGAGAGTTTCCATGGTAACTAAGCATGTATATTACACACGGATTAAATTTTTCCAGATGAGCCAATAGAGAGCTTCGACCTGATTACATTGAGTGTAAAATCACTTCTGTATCTTCTATAGTAACGGAGATATGCGAGTTTGAAGCTTTATATAATGTTTTTGAAAACGTGAGGCCTAAGGATGTATTACATTGTTTCAACAATCAAAGTGGTTATTTCAAATCTCCACGACGACGACTACAATCATGCACAAATAGATTGTTTACTTTATTGTTATGAAAGTTTCCATGGTAACTAAGCATGAATATTACACATGCAATAAATTTTTTATGTTGAGCCAATAGAGAGCTTCGACCTGATTACATTGAGTGTAAAATCACTTCTGTATCTTCAATAGTAACTTACATATGCGAGTTTGAAATCTTATATAATGTTTTTGTAAAACGTGAGGCAAAGGATGTATTACATTGTTTCAACAATCAAAGTGGTTATTTCATATCTCCAGGACGATGACTACAATCATGCACAGATAGATTGTTTACTTTATTGTTATGAGAGTTTCCATGGTAACTAAGTATACATATTACACATGGATTAAATTTTTCCAGATGAGCCAATAGAGAGCTTCGACCTGATTACATTGAGTGTAAAATCACTTCTGTATCTTCAATAGTAACGGAGATATGCGAGTTTGAAGCTTTATATAATGTTTTTGAAAACGTGAGGCTTTAGGATGTATTACATTGTTTCAACAATGAAAGTGGTTATTTCAAATCTCCACGACGACGACTACAATAATGCACAAATAGATTGTTTACTTTATTGTTATGAAAGTTTCCATGGTAACTAAGCATGAATATTACACATGCAATAAATTTTTTATGTTGAGCCAATAGAGAGCTTCGACCTGATTACATTGAGTGTAAAATCACTTCTGTATCTTCAATAGTAACTTACATATGCGAGTTTGAAATCTTATATAATGTTTTTGTAAAACGTGAGGCCAAGGATGTATTACATTGTTTCAACAATCAAAGTGGTTATTTCATACCTCCAGGACGATGACTACAATCATGCACAGATAGATTGTTTACTTTATTGTTATGAGAGTTTCCATGGTAACTAAGCATGTATATTACACATGGAATAAATTTTTCCAGATGAGCCAATAGAGAGCTTCGACCTGATTACATTGAGTGTAAAATCACTCCTGTATCCTCAATAGTAACTTAGATATGCGAGTTTGAAATCTTATATAATGTTTTTGTAAAACGTGAGGCAAAGGATGTATTACATTGTTTCAACAATCAAAGTGGTTATTTCATATCTCCAGGACGATGACTACAATCATGCACAGATAGATTGTTTACTTTATTGTTATGAGAGTTTCCATGGTAACTAAGTATACATATTACACATGGATTAAATTTTTCCAGATGAGCCAATAGAGAGCTTCGACCTGATTACATTGAGTGTAAAATCACTCCTGTATCTTCAATAGTAACTTAGATATGCGAGTTTGAAATCTTATATAATGTTTTTGTAAAACGTGAGGCCAAGGATGTATTACATTGTTTCAACAATCAAAGTGGTTATTTCATATCTCCAGGACGATGACTACAATCATGCACAGATAGATTGTTTACTTTATTGTTATGAGAGTTTCCATGGTATCTAAGTATACATATTACACATGGATTAAATTTTTCCACATGAGCCAATAGAGAGCTTAGACCTGATTACATTGAGTGTAAAATCACTTCTGTATCTTCAATAGTAACTTTGATATGCGTGTTTGAAATCTTATATAATGTTTTTGTAAAACGTGAGACCAAGGATGTATTACATTGTTTCAACAATGAAAGTGGTTATTTCAAATCTCCACGACGACGACTACAATCATGCACAAATAGATTGTTTACTTTATTGTTATGAGAGTTTCCATGGTAACTAAGCATGTATATTACACACGGATTAAATTTTTCCAGATGAGCCAATAGAGAGCTTCGACCTGATTACATTGAGTGTAAAATCACTTCTGTATCTTCTATAGTAACGGAGATATGCGAGTTTGAAGCTTTATATAATGTTTTTGAAAACGTGAAGACTTAGGATGTATTACATTGTTTCAACAATCAAAGTGGTTATTTCAAATCTTCACGACGACGACTACAATCATGCACAGATAGATTGTTTACTTCATTGTTATGAAAGTTTCCATGGTAACTAAACATGAATATTACACATGGAATATTTTTTTTTATGTTGAGCCAATAGAGAGCTTCGACCTGATTACATTGAGTGTAAAATCACTCCTGTATCTTCAATAGTAACTTAGATATGCGAGTTTGAAATCTTATATAATGTTTTTGTAAAACGTGAGGCCAAGGATGTATTACATTGTTTCAACAATCAAAGTGGTTATTTCATATCTCCAGGACGATGACTACAATCATGCACAGATAGATTGTTTACTTTATTGTTATGAAAGTTTCCATGGTAACTAAGCATGAATATTACACATGCAATAAATTTTTTATGTTGAGCCAATAGAGAGCTTCGACCTGATTACATTGAGTGTAAAATCACTTCTGTATCTTCAATAGTAACTTACATATGCGAGTTTGAAATCTTATATAATGTTTTTGTAAAACGTGAGGCCAAGGATGTATTACATTGTTTCAACAATCAAAGTGGTTATTTCATATCTCCAGGACGATGACTACAATCATGCACAGATAGATTGTTTACTTTATTGTTATGAGAGTTTCCATGGTAACTAAGCATGTATATTACACATGGAATAAATTTTTCCAGATGAGCCAATAGAGAGCTTCGACCTGATTACATTGAGTGTAAAATCACTCCTGTATCTTCAATAGTAACTTAGATATGCGAGTTTGAAATCTTATATAATGTTTTTGTAAAACGTGAGGCAAAGGATGTATTACATTGTTTCAACAATCAAAGTGGTTATTTCATATCTCCAGGACGATGACTACAATCATGCACAGATAGATTGTTTACTTTATTGTTATGAGAGTTTCCATGGTAACTAAGTATACATATTACACATGGATTAAATTTTTCCAGATGAGCCAATAGAGAGCTTCGACCTGATTACATTGAGTGTAAAATCACTCCTGTATCTTCAATAGTAACTTAGATATGCGAGTTTGAAATCTTATATAATGTTTTTGTAAAACGTGAGGCCAAGGATGTATTACATTGTTTCAACAATCAAAGTGGTTATTTCATATCTCCAGGACGATGACTACAATCATGCACAGATAGATTGTTTACTTTATTGTTATGAGAGTTTCCATGGTATCTAAGTATACATATTACACATGGATTAAATTTTTCCAGATGAGCCAATAGAGAGCTTAGACCTGATTACATTGAGTGTAAAATCACTTCTGTATCTTCAATAGTAACTTTGATATGCGTGTTTGAAATCTTATATAATGTTTTTGTAAAACGTGAGACCAAGGATGTATTACATTGTTTCAACAATGAAAGTGGTTATTTCAAATCTCCACGACGACGACTACAATCATGCACAAATAGATTGTTTACTTTATTGTTATGAGAGTTTCCATGGTAACTAAGCATGTATATTACACACGGATTAAATTTTTCCAGATGAGCCAATAGAGAGCTTCGACCTGATTACATTGAGTGTAAAATCACTTCTGTATCTTCTATAGTAACGGAGATATGCGAGTTTGAAGCTTTATATAATGTTTTTGAAAACGTGAGGCCTAAGGATGTATTACATTGTTTCAACAATCAAAGTGGTTATTTCAAATCTCCACGACGACGACTACAATCATGCACAAATAGATTGTTTACTTTATTGTTATGAAAGTTTCCATGGTAACTAAGCATGAATATTACACATGCAATAAATTTTTTATGTTGAGCCAATAGAGAGCTTCGACCTGATTACATTGAGTGTAAAATCACTTCTGTATCTTCAATAGTAACTTACATATGCGAGTTTGAAATCTTATATAATGTTTTTGTAAAACGTGAGGCCAAGGATGTATTACATTGTTTCAACAATCAAAGTGGTTATTTCATATCTCCAGGACGATGACTACAATCATGCACAGATAGATTGTTTACTTTATTGTTATGAGAGTTTCCATGGTAACTAAGCATGTATATTACACATGGAATAAATTTTTCCAGATGAGCCAATAGAGAGCTTCGACCTGATTACATTGAGTGTAAAATCACTCCTGTATCTTCAATAGTAACTTAGATATGCGAGTTTGAAATCTTATATAATGTTTTTGTAAAACGTGAGGCAAAGGATGTATTACATTGTTTCAACAATCAAAGTGGTTATTTCATATCTCCAGGACGATGACTACAATCATGCACAGATAGATTGTTTACTTTATTGTTATGAGAGTTTCCATGGTAACTAAGTATACGTATTACACATGGATTAAATTTTTCCAGATGAGCCAATAGAGAGCTTCGACCTGATTACATTGAGTGTAAAATCACTTCTGTATCTTCAATAGTAACTTAGATATGCGAGTTTGAAATCTTATATAATGTTTTTGTAAAACGTGAGACCAAGGATGTATTACATTGTTTCAACAATGAAAGTGGTTATTTCAAATCTCCACGACGACGACTACAATCATGCACAAATAGATTGTTTACTTTATTGTTATGAGAGTTTCCATGGTATCTAAGTATACATATTACACATGGATTAAATTTTTCCAGATGAGCCAATAGAGAGCTTAGACCTGATTACATTGAGTGTAAAATCACTTCTGTATCTTCAATAGTAACTTTGATATGCGTGTTTGAAATCTTATATAATGTTTTTGTAAAACGTGAGACCAAGGATGTATTACATTGTTTCAACAATCAAAGTGGTTATTTCAAATCTCCACGACGACGACTACAATCATGCACAAATAGATTGTTTACTTTATTGTTATGAAAGTTTCCATGGTAACTAAGCATGAATATTACACATGCAATAAATTTTTTATGTTGAGCCAATAGAGAGCTTCGACCTGATTACATTGAGTGTAAAATCACTTCTGTATCTTCAATAGTAACTTACATATGCGAGTTTGAAATCTTATATAATGTTTTTGTAAAACGTGAGGCCAAGGATGTATTACATTGTTTCAACAATCAAAGTGGTTATTTCATATCTCCAGGACGATGACTACAATCATGCACAGATAGATTGTTTACTTTATTGTTATGAGAGTTTCCATGGTAACTAAGCATGTATATTACACATGGAATAATTTTTTCCAGATGAGCCAATAGAGAGCTTCGACCTGATTACATTGAGTGTAAAATCACTCCTGTATCTTCAATAGTAACTTAGATATGCGAGTTTGAAATCTTATATAATGTTTTTGTAAAACGTGAGGCAAAGGATGTATTACATTGTTTCAACAATCAAAGTGGTTATTTCATATCTCCAGGACGATGACTACAATCATGCACAGATAGATTGTTTACTTTATTGTTATGAGAGTTTCCATGGTAACTAAGTATACGTATTACACATGGATTAAATTTTTCCAGATGAGCCAATAGAGAGCTTCGACCTGATTACATTGAGTGTAAAATCACTTCTGTATCTTCAATAGTAACTTAGATATGCGAGTTTGAAATCTTATATAATGTTTTTGTAAAACGTGAGACCAAGGATGTATTACATTGTTTCAACAATGAAAGTGGTTATTTCAAATCTCCACGACGACGACTACAATCATGCACAAATAGATTGTTTACTTTATTGTTATGAGAGTTTCCATGGTAACTAAGCATGTATATTACACATGGAATAAATTTTTCCAGATGAGCCAATAGAGAGCTTCGACCTGATTACATTGAGTGTAAAATCACTTCTGTATCTTCTATAGTAACGGAGATATGCGAGTTTGAAGCTTTATATAATGTTTTTGAAAACGTGAAGACTTAGGATGTATTACATTGTTTCAACAATCAAAGTGGTTATTTCAAATCTTCACGACGACGACTACAATCATGCACAGATAGATTGTTTACTTCATTGTTATGAAAGTTTCCATGGTAACTAAACATGAATATTACACATGGAATATTTTTTTTATGTTGAGCCAATAGAGAGCTTCGACCTGATTACATTGAGTGTAAAATCACTCCTGTATCTTCAATAGTAACTTAGATATGCGAGTTTGAAATCTTATATAATGTTTTTGTAAAACGTGAGGCCAAGGATGTATTACATTGTTTCAACAATCAAAGTGGTTATTTCATATCTCCAGGACGATGACTACAATCATGCACAGATAGATTGTTTACTTTATTGTTATGAAAGTTTCCATGGTAACTAAGCATGAATATTACACATGCAATAAATTTTTTATGTTGAGCCAATAGAGAGCTTCGACCTGATTACATTGAGTGTAAAATCACTTCTGTATCTTCAATAGTAACTTACATATGCGAGTTTGAAATCTTATATAATGTTTTTGTAAAACGTGAGGCAAAGGATGTATTACATTGTTTCAACAATCAAAGTGGTTATTTCATATCTCCAGGACGATGACTACAATCATGCACAGATAGATTGTTTACTTTATTGTTATGAGAGTTTCCATGGTAACTAAGTATACATATTACACATGGATTAAATTTTTCCAGATGAGCCAATAGAGAGCTTCGACCTGATTACATTGAGTGTAAAATCACTCCTGTATCTTCAATAGTAACTTAGATATGCGAGTTTGAAATCTTATATAATGTTTTTGTAAAACGTGAGGCCAAGGATGTATTACATTGTTTCAACAATCAAAGTGGTTATTTCATATCTCCAGGACGATGACTACAATCATGCACAGATAGATTGTTTACTTTATTGTTATGAGAGTTTCCATGGTATCTAAGTATACATATTACACATGGATTAAATTTTTCCAGATGAGCCAATAGAGAGCTTAGACCTGATTACATTGAGTGTAAAATCACTTCTGTATCTTCAATAGTAACTTTGATATGCGTGTTTGAAATCTTATATAATGTTTTTGTAAAACGTGAGACCAAGGATGTATTACATTGTTTCAACAATGAAAGTGGTTATTTCAAATCTCCACGACGACGACTACAATCATGCACAAATAGATTGTTTACTTTATTGTTATGAGAGTTTCCATGGTAACTAAGCATGTATATTACACACGGATTAAATTTTTCCAGATGAGCCAATAGAGAGCTTCGACCTGATTACATTGAGTGTAAAATCACTTCTGTATCTTCTATAGTAACGGAGATATGCGAGTTTGAAGCTTTATATAATGTTTTTGAAAACGTGAGGCCTAAGGATGTATTACATTGTTTCAACAATCAAAGTGGTTATTTCAAATCTCCACGACGACGACTACAATCATGCACAAATAGATTGTTTACTTTATTGTTATGAAAGTTTCCATGGTAACTAAGCATGAATATTACACATGCAATAAATTTTTTATGTTGAGCCAATAGAGAGCTTCGACCTGATTACATTGAGTGTAAAATCACTTCTGTATCTTCAATAGTAACTTACATATGCGAGTTTGAAATCTTATATAATGTTTTTGTAAAACGTGAGGCCAAGGATGTATTACATTGTTTCAACAATCAAAGTGGTTATTTCATATCTCCAGGACGATGACTACAATCATGCACAGATAGATTGTTTACTTTATTGTTATGAGAGTTTCCATGGTAACTAAGCATGTATATTACACATGGAATAAATTTTTCCAGATGAGCCAATAGAGAGCTTCGACCTGATTACATTGAGTGTAAAATCACTCCTGTATCTTCAATAGTAACTTAGATATGCGAGTTTGAAATCTTATATAATGTTTTTGTAAAACGTGAGGCAAAGGATGTATTACATTGTTTCAACAATCAAAGTGGTTATTTCATATCTCCAGGACGATGACTACAATCATGCACAGATAGATTGTTTACTTTATTGTTATGAGAGTTTCCATGGTAACTAAGTATACGTATTACACATGGATTAAATTTTTCCAGATGAGCCAATAGAGAGCTTCGACCTGATTACATTGAGTGTAAAATCACTTCTGTATCTTCAATAGTAACTTAGATATGCGAGTTTGAAATCTTATATAATGTTTTTGTAAAACGTGAGACCAAGGATGTATTACATTGTTTCAACAATGAAAGTGGTTATTTCAAATCTCCACGACGACGACTACAATCATGCACAAATAGATTGTTTACTTTATTGTTATGAGAGTTTCCATGGTAACTAAGCATGTATATTACACATGGAATAAATTTTTCCAGATGAGCCAATAGAGAGCTTCGACCTGATTACATTGAGTGTAAAATCACTTCTGTATCTTCTATAGTAACGGAGATATGCGAGTTTGAAGCTTTATATAATGTTTTTGAAAACGTGAAGACTTAGGATGTATTACATTGTTTCAACAATCAAAGTGGTTATTTCAAATCTTCACGACGACGACTACAATCATGCACAGATAGATTGTTTACTTCATTGTTATGAAAGTTTCCATGGTAACTAAACATGAATATTACACATGGAATATTTTTTTTATGTTGAGCCAATAGAGAGCTTCGACCTGATTACATTGAGTGTAAAATCACTCCTGTATCTTCAATAGTAACTTAGATATGCGAGTTTGAAATCTTATATAATGTTTTTGTAAAACGTGAGGCCAAGGATGTATTACATTGTTTCAACAATCAAAGTGGTTATTTCATATCTCCAGGACGATGACTACAATCATGCACAGATAGATTGTTTACTTTATTGTTATGAAAGTTTCCATGGTAACTAAGCATGAATATTACACATGCAATAAATTTTTTATGTTGAGCCAATAGAGAGCTTCGACCTGATTACATTGAGTGTAAAATCACTTCTGTATCTTCAATAGTAACTTACATATGCGAGTTTGAAATCTTATATAATGTTTTTGTAAAACGTGAGGCAAAGGATGTATTACATTGTTTCAACAATCAAAGTGGTTATTTCATATCTCCAGGACGATGACTACAATCATGCACAGATAGATTGTTTACTTTATTGTTATGAGAGTTTCCATGGTAACTAAGTATACATATTACACATGGATTAAATTTTTCCAGATGAGCCAATAGAGAGCTTCGACCTGATTACATTGAGTGTAAAATCACTCCTGTATCTTCAATAGTAACTTAGATATGCGAGTTTGAAATCTTATATAATGTTTTTGTAAAACGTGAGGCCAAGGATGTATTACATTGTTTCAACAATCAAAGTGGTTATTTCATATCTCCAGGACGATGACTACAATCATGCACAGATAGATTGTTTACTTTATTGTTATGAGAGTTTCCATGGTATCTAAGTATACATATTACACATGGATTAAATTTTTCCAGATGAGCCAATAGAGAGCTTAGACCTGATTACATTGAGTGTAAAATCACTTCTGTATCTTCAATAGTAACTTTGATATGCGTGTTTGAAATCTTATATAATGTTTTTGTAAAACGTGAGACCAAGGATGTATTACATTGTTTCAACAATGAAAGTGGTTATTTCAAATCTCCACGACGACGACTACAATCATGCACAAATAGATTGTTTACTTTATTGTTATGAGAGTTTCCATGGTAACTAAGCATGTATATTACACACGGATTAAATTTTTCCAGATGAGCCAATAGAGAGCTTCGACCTGATTACATTGAGTGTAAAATCACTTCTGTATCTTCTATAGTAACGGAGATATGCGAGTTTGAAGCTTTATATAATGTTTTTGAAAACGTGAGGCCTAAGGATGTATTACATTGTTTCAACAATCAAAGTGGTTATTTCAAATCTCCACGACGACGACTACAATCATGCACAAATAGATTGTTTACTTTATTGTTATGAAAGTTTCCATGGTAACTAAGCATGAATATTACACATGCAATAAATTTTTTATGTTGAGCCAATAGAGAGCTTCGACCTGATTACATTGAGTGTAAAATCACTTCTGTATCTTCAATAGTAACTTACATATGCGAGTTTGAAATCTTATATAATGTTTTTGTAAAACGTGAGGCAAAGGATGTATTACATTGTTTCAACAATCAAAGTGGTTATTTCATATCTCCAGGACGATGACTACAATCATGCACAGATAGATTGTTTACTTTATTGTTATGAGAGTTTCCATGGTAACTAAGTATACATATTACACATGGATTAAATTTTTCCAGATGAGCCAATAGAGAGCTTCGACCTGATTACATTGAGTGTAAAATCACTTCTGTATCTTCTATAGTAACGGAGATATGCGAGTTTGAAGCTTTATATAATGTTTTTGAAAACGTGAAGACTTAGGATGTATTACATTGTTTCAACAATCAAAGTGGTTATTTCAAATCTTCACGACGACGACTACAATCATGCACAGATAGATTGTTTACTTCATTGTTATGAAAGTTTCCATGGTAACTAAACATGAATATTACACATGGAATATTTTTTTTATGTTGAGCCAATAGAGAGCTTCGACCTGATTACATTGAGTGTAAAATCACTTCTGTATCTTCAATAGTAACGGAGATATGCGAGTTTGAAGCTTTATATAATGTTTTTGAAAACGTGAGGCTTTAGGATGTATTACATTGTTTCAACAATGAAAGTGGTTATTTCAAATCTCCACGACGACGACTACAATAATGCACAAATAGATTGTTTACTTTATTGTTATGAAAGTTTCCATGGTAACTAAGCATGAATATTACACATGCAATAAATTTTTTATGTTGAGCCAATAGAGAGCTTCGACCTGATTACATTGAGTGTAAAATCACTTCTGTATCTTCAATAGTAACTTACATATGCGAGTTTGAAATCTTATATAATGTTTTTGTAAAACGTGAGGCCAAGGATGTATTACATTGTTTCAACAATCAAAGTGGTTATTTCATACCTCCAGGACGATGACTACAATCATGCACAGATAGATTGTTTACTTTATTGTTATGAGAGTTTCCATGGTAACTAAGCATGTATATTACACATGGAATAAATTTTTCCAGATGAGCCAATAGAGAGCTTCGACCTGATTACATTGAGTGTAAAATCACTCCTGTATCTTCAATAGTAACTTAGATATGCGAGTTTGAAATCTTATATAATGTTTTTGTAAAACGTGAGGCCAAGGATGTATTACATTGTTTCAACAATCAAAGTGGTTATTTCATATCTCCAGGACGATGACTACAATCATGCACAGATAGATTGTTTACTTTATTGTTATGAGAGTTTCCATGGTATCTAAGTATACATATTACACATGGATTAAATTTTTCCACATGAGCCAATAGAGAGCTTAGACCTGATTACATTGAGTGTAAAATCACTTCTGTATCTTCAATAGTAACTTTGATATGCGTGTTTGAAATCTTATATAATGTTTTTGTAAAACGTGAGACCAAGGATGTATTACATTGTTTCAACAATGAAAGTGGTTATTTCAAATCTCCACGACGATGACTACAATCATGCACAGATAGATTGTTTACTTTATTGTTATGAGAGTTTCCATGGTATCTAAGTATACATATTACACATGGATTAAATTTTTCCAGATGAGCCAATAGAGAGCTTCGACCTGATTACATTGAGTGTAAAATCACTTCTGTATCTTCTATAGTAACGGAGATATGCGAGTTTGAAGCTTTATATAATGTTTTTGAAAACGTGAGGCCTAAGGATGTATTACATTGTTTCAACAATCAAAGTGGTTATTTCAAATCTCCACGACGACGACTACAATCATGCACAAATAGATTGTTTACTTTATTGTTATGAAAGTTTCCATGGTAACTAAGCATGAATATTACACATGCAATAAATTTTTTATGTTGAGCCAATAGAGAGCTTCGACCTGATTACATTGAGTGTAAAATCACTTCTGTATCTTCAATAGTAACTTACATATGCGAGTTTGAAATCTTATATAATGTTTTTGTAAAACGTGAGGCAAAGGATGTATTACATTGTTTCAACAATCAAAGTGGTTATTTCATATCTCCAGGACGATGACTACAATCATGCACAGATAGATTGTTTACTTTATTGTTATGAGAGTTTCCATGGTAACTAAGTATACATATTACACATGGATTAAATTTTTCCAGATGAGCCAATAGAGAGCTTCGACCTGATTACATTGAGTGTAAAATCACTTCTGTATCTTCTATAGTAACGGAGATATGCGAGTTTGAAGCTTTATATAATGTTTTTGAAAACGTGAAGACTTAGGATGTATTACATTGTTTCAACAATCAAAGTGGTTATTTCAAATCTTCACGACGACGACTACAATCATGCACAGATAGATTGTTTACTTCATTGTTATGAAAGTTTCCATGGTAACTAAACATGAATATTACACATGGAATATTTTTTTTATGTTGAGCCAATAGAGAGCTTCGACCTGATTACATTGAGTGTAAAATCACTTCTGTATCTTCAATAGTAACGGAGATATGCGAGTTTGAAGCTTTATATAATGTTTTTGAAAACGTGAGGCTTTAGGATGTATTACATTGTTTCAACAATGAAAGTGGTTATTTCAAATCTCCACGACGACGACTACAATAATGCACAAATAGATTGTTTACTTTATTGTTATGAAAGTTTCCATGGTAACTAAGCATGAATATTACACATGCAATAAATTTTTTATGTTGAGCCAATAGAGAGCTTCGACCTGATTACATTGAGTGTAAAATCACTTCTGTATCTTCAATAGTAACTTACATATGCGAGTTTGAAATCTTATATAATGTTTTTGTAAAACGTGAGGCCAAGGATGTATTACATTGTTTCAACAATCAAAGTGGTTATTTCATATCTCCAGGACGATGACTACAATCATGCACAGATAGATTGTTTACTTTATTGTTATGAGAGTTTCCATGGTAACTAAGCATGTATATTACACATGGAATAAATTTTTCCAGATGAGCCAATAGAGAGCTTCGACCTGATTACATTGAGTGTAAAATCACTCCTGTATCTTCAATAGTAACTTAGATATGCGAGTTTGAAATCTTATATAATGTTTTTGTAAAACGTGAGGCCAAGGATGTATTACATTGTTTCAACAATCAAAGTGGTTATTTCATATCTCCAGGACGATGACTACAATCATGCACAGATAGATTGTTTACTTTATTGTTATGAGAGTTTCCATGGTATCTAAGTATACATATTACACATGGATTAAATTTTTCCAGATGAGCCAATAGAGAGCTTAGACCTGATTACATTGAGTGTAAAATCACTTCTGTATCTTCAATAGTAACTTTGATATGCGTGTTTGAAATCTTATATAATGTTTTTGTAAAACGTGAGACCAAGGATGTATTACATTGTTTCAACAATCAAAGTGGTTATTTCATATCTCCAGGACGATGACTACAATCATGCACAGATAGATTGTTTACTTTATTGTTATGAAAGTTTCCATGGTAACTAAGCATGAATATTACACATGCAATAAATTTTTTATGTTGAGCCAATAGAGAGCTTCGACCTGATTACATTGAGTGTAAAATCACTTCTGTATCTTCAATAGTAACTTACATATGCGAGTTTGAAATCTTATATAATGTTTTTGTAAAACGTGAGGCCAAGGATGTATTACATTGTTTCAACAATCAAAGTGGTTATTTCATATCTCCAGGACGATGACTACAATCATGCACAGATAGATTGTTTACTTTATTGTTATGAGAGTTTCCATGGTAACTAAGCATGTATATTACACATGGAATAAATTTTTCCAGATGAGCCAATAGAGAGCTTCGACCTGATTACATTGAGTGTAAAATCACTCCTGTATCTTCAATAGTAACTTAGATATGCGAGTTTGAAATCTTATATAATGTTTTTGTAAAACGTGAGGCAAAGGATGTATTACATTGTTTCAACAATCAAAGTGGTTATTTCATATCTCCAGGACGATGACTACAATCATGCACAGATAGATTGTTTACTTTATTGTTATGAGAGTTTCCATGGTAACTAAGTATACATATTACACATGGATTAAATTTTTCCAGATGAGCCAATAGAGAGCTTCGACCTGATTACATTGAGTGTAAAATCACTCCTGTATCTTCAATAGTAACTTAGATATGCGAGTTTGAAATCTTATATAATGTTTTTGTAAAACGTGAGGCCAAGGATGTATTACATTGTTTCAACAATCAAAGTGGTTATTTCATATCTCCAGGACGATGACTACAATCATGCACAGATAGATTGTTTACTTTATTGTTATGAGAGTTTCCATGGTATCTAAGTATACATATTACACATGGATTAAATTTTTCCACATGAGCCAATAGAGAGCTTAGACCTGATTACATTGAGTGTAAAATCACTTCTGTATCTTCAATAGTAACTTTGATATGCGTGTTTGAAATCTTATATAATGTTTTTGTAAAACGTGAGACCAAGGATGTATTACATTGTTTCAACAATGAAAGTGGTTATTTCAAATCTCCACGACGATGACTACAATCATGCACAGATAGATTGTTTACTTTATTGTTATGAGAGTTTCCATGGTATCTAAGTATACATATTACACATGGATTAAATTTTTCCAGATGAGCCAATAGAGAGCTTCGACCTGATTACATTGAGTGTAAAATCACTTCTGTATCTTCTATAGTAACGGAGATATGCGAGTTTGAAGCTTTATATAATGTTTTTGAAAACGTGAGGCCTAAGGATGTATTACATTGTTTCAACAATCAAAGTGGTTATTTCAAATCTCCACGACGACGACTACAATCATGCACAAATAGATTGTTTACTTTATTGTTATGAAAGTTTCCATGGTAACTAAGCATGAATATTACACATGCAATAAATTTTTTATGTTGAGCCAATAGAGAGCTTCGACCTGATTACATTGAGTGTAAAATCACTTCTGTATCTTCAATAGTAACTTACATATGCGAGTTTGAAATCTTATATAATGTTTTTGTAAAACGTGAGGCAAAGGATGTATTACATTGTTTCAACAATCAAAGTGGTTATTTCATATCTCCAGGACGATGACTACAATCATGCACAGATAGATTGTTTACTTTATTGTTATGAGAGTTTCCATGGTAACTAAGTATACATATTACACATGGATTAAATTTTTCCAGATGAGCCAATAGAGAGCTTCGACCTGATTACATTGAGTGTAAAATCACTTCTGTATCTTCTATAGTAACGGAGATATGCGAGTTTGAAGCTTTATATAATGTTTTTGAAAACGTGAAGACTTAGGATGTATTACATTGTTTCAACAATCAAAGTGGTTATTTCAAATCTTCACGACGACGACTACAATCATGCACAGATAGATTGTTTACTTCATTGTTATGAAAGTTTCCATGGTAACTAAACATGAATATTACACATGGAATATTTTTTTTATGTTGAGCCAATAGAGAGCTTCGACCTGATTACATTGAGTGTAAAATCACTTCTGTATCTTCAATAGTAACGGAGATATGCGAGTTTGAAGCTTTATATAATGTTTTTGAAAACGTGAGGCTTTAGGATGTATTACATTGTTTCAACAATGAAAGTGGTTATTTCAAATCTCCACGACGACGACTACAATAATGCACAAATAGATTGTTTACTTTATTGTTATGAAAGTTTCCATGGTAACTAAGCATGAATATTACACATGCAATAAATTTTTTATGTTGAGCCAATAGAGAGCTTCGACCTGATTACATTGAGTGTAAAATCACTTCTGTATCTTCAATAGTAACTTACATATGCGAGTTTGAAATCTTATATAATGTTTTTGTAAAACGTGAGGCCAAGGATGTATTACATTGTTTCAACAATCAAAGTGGTTATTTCATATCTCCAGGACGATGACTACAATCATGCACAGATAGATTGTTTACTTTATTGTTATGAGAGTTTCCATGGTAACTAAGCATGTATATTACACATGGAATAAATTTTTCCAGATGAGCCAATAGAGAGCTTCGACCTGATTACATTGAGTGTAAAATCACTCCTGTATCTTCAATAGTAACTTAGATATGCGAGTTTGAAATCTTATATAATGTTTTTGTAAAACGTGAGGCCAAGGATGTATTACATTGTTTCAACAATCAAAGTGGTTATTTCATATCTCCAGGACGATGACTACAATCATGCACAGATAGATTGTTTACTTTATTGTTATGAGAGTTTCCATGGTATCTAAGTATACATATTACACATGGATTAAATTTTTCCAGATGAGCCAATAGAGAGCTTAGACCTGATTACATTGAGTGTAAAATCACTTCTGTATCTTCAATAGTAACTTTGATATGCGTGTTTGAAATCTTATATAATGTTTTTGTAAAACGTGAGACCAAGGATGTATTACATTGTTTCAACAATGAAAGTGGTTATTTCAAATCTCCACGACGACGACTACAATCATGCACAAATAGATTGTTTACTTTATTGTTATGAGAGTTTCCATGGTAACTAAGCATGTATATTACACATGGAATAAATTTTTCCAGATGAGCCAATAGAGAGCTTCGACCTGATTACATTGAGTGTAAAATCACTCCTGTATCTTCAATAGTAACTTAGATATGCGAGTTTGAAATCTTATATAATGTTTTTGTAAAACGTGAGGCAAAGGATGTATTACATTGTTTCAACAATCAAAGTGGTTATTTCATATCTCCAGGACGATGACTACAATCATGCACAGATAGATTGTTTACTTTATTGTTATGAGAGTTTCCATGGTAACTAAGTATACATATTACACATGGATTAAATTTTTCCAGATGAGCCAATAGAGAGCTTCGACCTGATTACATTGAGTGTAAAATCACTCCTGTATCTTCAATAGTAACTTAGATATGCGAGTTTGAAATCTTATATAATGTTTTTGTAAAACGTGAGGCCAAGGATGTATTACATTGTTTCAACAATCAAAGTGGTTATTTCATATCTCCAGGACGATGACTACAATCATGCACAGATAGATTGTTTACTTTATTGTTATGAGAGTTTCCATGGTAACTAAGTATACGTATTACACATGGATTAATTTTTTCCAGATGAGCCAATAGAGAGCTTCGACCTGATTACATTGAGTGTAAAATCACTTCTGTATCTTCAATAGTAACTTAGATATGCGAGTTTGAAATCTTATATAATGTTTTTGTAAAACGTGAGACCAAGGATGTATTACATTGTTTCAACAATGAAAGTGGTTATTTCAAATCTCCACGACGACGACTACAATCATGCACAAATAGATTGTTTACTTTATTGTTATGAGAGTTTCCATGGTAACTAAGCATGTATATTACACATGGAATAAATTTTTCCAGATGAGCCAATAGAGAGCTTCGACCTGATTACATTGAGTGTAAAATCACTTCTGTATCTTCTATAGTAACGGAGATATGCGAGCTTGAAGCTTTATATAATGTTTTTGAAAACGTGAAGCCTTAGGATGTATTACATTGTTTCAACAATCAAAGTGGTTATTTCAAATCTTCACGACGACGACTACAATCATGCACAGATAGATTGCTTACTTTATTGTTATGAGAGTTTCCTAGGTAACTAAGTATACATAATACACATGGATTAAATTTTTCCAGATGAGCCAATAGAGAGCTTCGACCTGATTACATTGAGTGTAAAATCACTTCTGTATCTTCAATAGTAACTTAGATATGCGAGTTTGAAATCTTATATAATGTTTTTGTAAAACGTGAGGCCAAGGATGTATTACATTGTTTCAACAATCAAAGTGGTTATTTCATATCTCCAGGACGATGACTACAATCATGCACAGATAGATTGTTTACTTTATTGTTATGAGAGTTTCCATGGTAACTAAGTATACATACTACACATGGATTAAATTTTTCCAGATGAGCCAATAGAGAGCTTCGACCTGATTACATTGAGTGTAAAATCACTTCTGTATCTTCTATAGTAACGGAGATATGCGAGTTTGAAGCTTTATATAATGTTTTTGAAAACGTGAAGACTTAGGATGTATTACATTGTTTCAACAATCAAAGTGGTTATTTTTTATCTTCACGACGACGAGTACAATCATGCACAGATAGATTGTTTACTTCATTGTTATGAAAGTTTCCATGGTAACTAAACATGAATATTACACATGGAATAAATTTTTCCAGATGAGCCAATAGAGAGCTTCGACCTGATTACATTGAGTGTAAAATCACTCCTGTATCTTCAATAGTAACTTAGATATGCGAGTTTGAAATCTTATATAATGTTTTTGTAAAACGTGAGGCAAAGGATGTATTACATTGTTTCGACAATCAAAGTGGTTATTTCATATCTCCAGGACGATGACTACAAACATGCACAGATAGATTGTTTACTTTATTGTTATGAGAGTTTCCATGGTAACTAAGTATACATATTACACATGGATTAAATTTTTCCAGATGAGCCAATAGAGAGCTTCGACCTGATTACATTGAGTGTAAAATCACTTCTGTATCTTCTTTAGTAACGGAGATATGCGAGTTTGAAGCTTTATATAATGTTTTAGAAAACGTGAGGCCTAAGGATGTATTACATTGTTTCAACAATCAAAGTGGTTATTTCAAATCTCCAGGACGACGACTACAATCATGCACAAATAGATTGTTTACTTTATTGTTATGAGAGTTTCCATGGTAACTAAGTATACATATTACACATGGATTAAATTTTTCCAGATGAGCCAATAGAGAGCTTCGACCTGATTACATTGAGTGTAAAATCACTCCTGTATCTTCAATAGTAACTTAGATATGCGAGTTTGAAATCTTATATAATGTTTTTGTAAAACGTGAGGCCAAGGATGTATTACATTGTTTCAACAATCAAAGTGGTTATTTCATATCTCCAGGACGATGACTACAATCATGCACAGATAGATTGTTTACTTTATTGTTATGAGAGTTTCCATGGTAACTAAGTATACGTATTACACATGGATTAAATTTTTCCAGATGAGCCAATAGAGAGCTTCGACCTGATTACATTGAGTGTAAAATCACTTCTGTATCTTCAATAGTAACTTAGATATGCGAGTTTGAAATCTTATATAATGTTTTTGTAAAACGTGAGACCAAGGATGTATTACATTGTTTCAACAATGAAAGTGGTTATTTCAAATCTCCACGACGACGACTACAATCATGCACAAATAGATTGTTTACTTTATTGTTATGAGAGTTTCCATGGTAACTAAGCATGTATATTACACATGGAATAAATTTTTCCAGATGAGCCAATAGAGAGCTTCGACCTGATTACATTGAGTGTAAAATCACTTCTGTATCTTCTATAGTAACGGAGATATGCGAGCTTGAAGCTTTATATAATGTTTTTGAAAACGTGAAGCCTTAGGATGTATTACATTGTTTCAACAATCAAAGTGGTTATTTCAAATCTTCACGACGACGACTACAATCATGATCAGATAGATTGCTTACTTTATTGTTATGAGAGTTTCCTAGGTAACTAAGTATACATAATACACATGGATTAAATTTTTCCAGATGAGCCAATAGAGAGCTTCGACCTGATTACATTGAGTGTAAAATCACTTCTGTATCTTCAATAGTAACTTAGATATGCGAGTTTGAAATCTTATATAATGTTTTTGTAAAACGTGAGGCCAAGGATGTATTACATTGTTTCAACAATCAAAGTGGTTATTTCATATCTCCAGGACGATGACTACAATCATGCACAGATAGATTGTTTACTTTATTGTTATGAGAGTTTCCATGGTAACTAAGTATACATACTACACATGGATTAAATTTTTCCAGATGAGCCAATAGAGAGCTTCGACCTGATTACATTGAGTGTAAAATCACTTCTGTATCTTCTATAGTAACGGAGATATGCGAGTTTGAAGCTTTATATAATGTTTTTGAAAACGTGAAGACTTAGGATGTATTACATTGTTTCAACAATCAAAGTGGTTATTTTTTATCTTCACGACGACGAGTACAATCATGCACAGATAGATTGTTTACTTCATTGTTATGAAAGTTTCCATGGTAACTAAACATGAATATTACACATGGAATAAATTTTTCCAGATGAGCCAATAGAGAGCTTCGACCTGATTACATTGAGTGTAAAATCACTTCTGTATCTTCTATAGTAACGGAGATATGCGAGTTTGAAGCTTTATATAATGTTTTTGAAAACGTGAGGCCTAAGGATGTATTACATTGTTTCAACAATCAAAGTGGTTATTTCAAATCTCCACGACGACGACTACAATCATGCACAAATAGATTGTTTACTTTATTGTTATGAAAGTTTCCATGGTAACTAAGCATGAATATTACACATGCAATAAATTTTTTATGTTGAGCCAATAGAGAGCTTCGACCTGATTACATTGAGTGTAAAATCACTTCTGTATCTTCAATAGTAACTTACATATGCGAGTTTGAAATCTTATATAATGTTTTTGTAAAACGTGAGGCCAAGGATGTATTACATTGTTTCAACAATCAAAGTGGTTATTTCATATCTCCAGGACGATGACTACAATCATGCACAGATAGATTGTTTACTTTATTGTTATGAGAGTTTCCATGGTAACTAAGCATGTATATTACACATGGAATAAATTTTTCCAGATGAGCCAATAGAGAGCTTCGACCTGATTACATTGAGTGTAAAATCACTCCTGTATCTTCAATAGTAACTTAGATATGCGAGTTTGAAATCTTATATAATGTTTTTGTAAAACGTGAGGCAAAGGATGTATTACATTGTTTCAACAATCAAAGTGGTTATTTCATATCTCCAGGACGATGACTACAATCATGCACAGATAGATTGTTTACTTTATTGTTATGAGAGTTTCCATGGTAACTAAGTATACATATTACACATGGATTAAATTTTTCCAGATGAGCCAATAGAGAGCTTCGACCTGATTACATTGAGTGTAAAATCACTCCTGTATCTTCAATAGTAACTTAGATATGCGAGTTTGAAATCTTATATAATGTTTTTGTAAAACGTGAGGCCAAGGATGTATTACATTGTTTCAACAATCAAAGTGGTTATTTCATATCTCCAGGACGATGACTACAATCATGCACAGATAGATTGTTTACTTTATTGTTATGAGAGTTTCCATGGTAACTAAGTATACGTATTACACATGGATTAAATTTTTCCAGATGAGCCAATAGAGAGCTTCGACCTGATTACATTGAGTGTAAAATCACTTCTGTATCTTCAATAGTAACTTAGATATGCGAGTTTGAAATCTTATATAATGTTTTTGTAAAACGTGAGACCAAGGATGTATTACATTGTTTCAACAATGAAAGTGGTTATTTCAAATCTCCACGACGACGACTACAATCATGCACAAATAGATTGTTTACTTTATTGTTATGAGAGTTTCCATGGTAACTAAGCATGTATATTACACATGGAATAAATTTTTCCAGATGAGCCAATAGAGAGCTTCGACCTGATTACATTGAGTGTAAAATCACTTCTGTATCTTCTATAGTAACGGAGATATGCGAGCTTGAAGCTTTATATAATGTTTTTGAAAACGTGAAGCCTTAGGATGTATTACATTGTTTCAACAATCAAAGTGGTTATTTCAAATCTTCACGACGACGACTACAATCATGCACAGATAGATTGCTTACTTTATTGTTATGAGAGTTTCCTAGGTAACTAAGTATACATAATACACATGGATTAAATTTTTCCAGATGAGCCAATAGAGAGCTTCGACCTGATTACATTGAGTGTAAAATCACTTCTGTATCTTCAATAGTAACTTAGATATGCGAGTTTGAAATCTTATATAATGTTTTTGTAAAACGTGAGGCCAAGGATGTATTACATTGTTTCAACAATCAAAGTGGTTATTTCATATCTCCAGGACGATGACTACAATCATGCACAGATAGATTGTTTACTTTATTGTTATGAGAGTTTCCATGGTAACTAAGTATACATACTACACATGGATTAAATTTTTCCAGATGAGCCAATAGAGAGCTTCGACCTGATTACATTGAGTGTAAAATCACTTCTGTATCTTCTATAGTAACGGAGATATGCGAGTTTGAAGCTTTATATAATGTTTTTGAAAACGTGAAGACTTAGGATGTATTACATTGTTTCAACAATCAAAGTGGTTATTTTTTATCTTCACGACGACGAGTACAATCATGCACAGATAGATTGTTTACTTCATTGTTATGAAAGTTTCCATGGTAACTAAACATGAATATTACACATGGAATAAATTTTTCCAGATGAGCCAATAGAGAGCTTCGACCTGATTACATTGAGTGTAAAATCACTCCTGTATCTTCAATAGTAACTTAGATATGCGAGTTTGAAATCTTATATAATGTTTTTGTAAAACGTGAGGCAAAGGATGTATTACATTGTTTCGACAATCAAAGTGGTTATTTCATATCTCCAGGACGATGACTACAAACATGCACAGATAGATTGTTTACTTTATTGTTATGAGAGTTTCCATGGTAACTAAGTATACATATTACACATGGATTAAATTTTTCCAGATGAGCCAATAGAGAGCTTCGACCTGATTACATTGAGTGTAAAATCACTTCTGTATCTTCTTTAGTAACGGAGATATGCGAGTTTGAAGCTTTATATAATGTTTTAGAAAACGTGAGGCCTAAGGATGTATTACATTGTTTCAACAATCAAAGTGGTTATTTCAAATCTCCAGGACGACGACTACAATCATGCACAAATAGATTGTTTACTTTATTGTTATGAGAGTTTCCATGGTAACTAAGTATACATATTACACATGGATTAAATTTTTCCAGATGAGCCAATAGAGAGCTTCGACCTGATTACATTGAGTGTAAAATCACTCCTGTATCTTCAATAGTAACTTAGATATGCGAGTTTGAAATCTTATATAATGTTTTTGTAAAACGTGAGGCCAAGGATGTATTACATTGTTTCAACAATCAAAGTGGTTATTTCATATCTCCAGGACGATGACTACAATCATGCACAGATAGATTGTTTACTTTATTGTTATGAGAGTTTCCATGGTAACTAAGTATACGTATTACACATGGATTAAATTTTTCCAGATGAGCCAATAGAGAGCTTCGACCTGATTACATTGAGTGTAAAATCACTTCTGTATCTTCAATAGTAACTTAGATATGCGAGTTTGAAATCTTATATAATGTTTTTGTAAAACGTGAGACCAAGGATGTATTACATTGTTTCAACAATGAAAGTGGTTATTTCAAATCTCCACGACGACGACTACAATCATGCTCAAATAGATTGTTTACTTTATTGTTATGAGAGTTTCCATGGTAACTAAGCATGTATATTACACATGGAATAAATTTTTCCAGATGAGCCAATAGAGAGCTTCGACCTGATTACATTGAGTGTAAAATCACTTCTGTATCTTCTATAGTAACGGAGATATGCGAGCTTGAAGCTTTATATAATGTTTTTGAAAACGTGAAGCCTTAGGATGTATTACATTGTTTCAACAATCAAAGTGGTTATTTCAAATCTTCACGACGACGACTACAATCATGCACAGATAGATTGCTTACTTTATTGTTATGAGAGTTTCCTAGGTAACTAAGTATACATAATACACATGGATTAAATTTTTCCAGATGAGCCAATAGAGAGCTTCGACCTGATTACATTGAGTGTAAAATCACTTCTGTATCTTCAATAGTAACTTAGATATGCGAGTTTGAAATCTTATATAATGTTTTTGTAAAACGTGAGGCCAAGGATGTATTACATTGTTTCAACAATCAAAGTGGTTATTTCATATCTCCAGGACGATGACTACAATCATGCACAGATAGATTGTTTACTTTATTGTTATGAGAGTTTCCATGGTAACTAAGTATACATACTACACATGGATTAAATTTTTCCAGATGAGCCAATAGAGAGCTTCGACCTGATTACATTGAGTGTAAAATCACTTCTGTATCTTCTATAGTAACGGAGATATGCGAGTTTGAAGCTTTATATAATGTTTTTGAAAACGTGAAGACTTAGGATGTATTACATTGTTTCAACAATCAAAGTGGTTATTTTTTATCTTCACGACGACGAGTACAATCATGCACAGATAGATTGTTTACTTCATTGTTATGAAAGTTTCCATGGTAACTAAACATGAATATTACACATGGAATAAATTTTTCCAGATGAGCCAATAGAGAGCTTCGACCTGATTACATTGAGTGTAAAATCACTCCTGTATCTTCAATAGTAACTTAGATATGCGAGTTTGAAATCTTATATAATGTTTTTGTAAAACGTGAGGCAAAGGATGTATTACATTGTTTCGACAATCAAAGTGGTTATTTCATATCTCCAGGACGATGACTACAAACATGCACAGATAGATTGTTTACTTTATTGTTATGAGAGTTTCCATGGTAACTAAGTATACATATTACACATGGATTAAATTTTTCCAGATGAGCCAATAGAGAGCTTCGACCTGATTACATTGAGTGTAAAATCACTTCTGTATCTTCTTTAGTAACGGAGATATGCGAGTTTGAAGCTTTATATAATGTTTTAGAAAACGTGAGGCCTAAGGATGTATTACATTGTTTCAACAATCAAAGTGGTTATTTCAAATCTCCAGGACGACGACTACAATCATGCACAAATAGATTGTTTACTTTATTGTTATGAGAGTTTCCATGGTAACTAAGTATACATATTACACATGGATTAAATTTTTCCAGATGAGCCAATAGAGAGCTTCGACCTGATTACATTGAGTGTAAAATCACTCCTGTATCTTCAATAGTAACTTAGATATGCGAGTTTGAAATCTTATATAATGTTTTTGTAAAACGTGAGGCCAAGGATGTATTACATTGTTTCAACAATCAAAGTGGTTATTTCATATCTCCAGGACGATGACTACAATCATGCACAGATAGATTGTTTACTTTATTGTTATGAGAGTTTCCATGGTAACTAAGTATACGTATTACACATGGATTAAATTTTTCCAGATGAGCCAATAGAGAGCTTCGACCTGATTACATTGAGTGTAAAATCACTTCTGTATCTTCAATAGTAACTTAGATATGCGAGTTTGAAATCTTATATAATGTTTTTGTAAAACGTGAGACCAAGGATGTATTACATTGTTTCAACAATCAAAGTGGTTATTTCATATCTCCAGGACGATGACTACAATCATGCACAGATAGATTGTTTACTTTATTGTTATGAGAGTTTCCATGGTAACTAAGTATACATACTATACATGGATTAAATTTTTCCAGATGAGCCAATAGAGAGCTTCGACCTGATTACATTGAGTGTAAAATCACTTCTGTATCTTCTATAGTAACGGAGATATGCGAGTTTGAAGCTTTATATAATGTTTTTGAAAACGTGAAGACTTAGGATGTATTACATTGTTTCAACAATCAAAGTGGTTATTTCAAATCTTCACGACGACGACTACAATCATGCACAGATAGATTGTTTACTTCATTGTTATGAAAGTTTCCATGGTAACTAAACATGAATATTACACATGGAATATTTTTTTTATGTTGAGCCAATAGAGAGCTTCGACCTGATTACATTGAGTGTAAAATCACTCCTGTATCTTCAATAGTAACTTAGATATGCGAGTTTGAAATCTTATATAATGTTTTTGTAAAACGTGAGGCCAAGGATGTATTACATTGTTTCAACAATCAAAGTGGTTATTTCATATCTCCAGGACGATGACTACAATCATGCACAGATAGATTGTTTTCGTTATTGTAATGAGAGTTTCCATGGTAACTAAGTATACATATTACACATGGATTAAATTTTTCCAGATGAGCCAATAGAGAGCTTTGACCTGATTACATTGAGTGTAAAATCACTTCTGTATCTTCAATAATAACGGAGATATGCGAGTTTGAATCTTTATATAATGTTTTTGAAAACGTGAGGCCTTAGGATGTATTACATTGTTTCAACAATGAAAGTGGTTATTTCAAATCTCCACGACGACGACTACAATAATGCACAAATAGATTGTTTACTTTATTGTTATGAGAGTTTCCTAGGTAACTAAGTATACATAATACACATGGATTAAATTTTTCCAGATGAGCCAATAGAGAGCTTCGACCTGATTACATTGAGTGTAAAATCACTTCTGTATCTTCAATAGTAACTTAGATATGCGAGTTTGAAATCTTATATAATGTTTTTGTAAAACGTGAGGCCAAGGATGTATTACATTGTTTCAACAATCAAAGTGGTTATTTCATATCTCCAGGACGATGACTACAATCATGCACAGATAGATTGTTTACTTTATTGTTATGAGAGTTTCCATGGTAACTAAGCATGTATATTACACATGGAATAAATTTTTCCAGATGAGCCAATAGAGAGCTTCGACCTGATTACATTGAGTGTAAAATCACTCCTGTATCTTCAATAGTAACTTAGATATGCGAGTTTGAAATCTTATATAATGTTTTTGTAAAACGTGAGGCCTTAGGATGTATTACATTGTTTCAACAATCAAAGTGGTTATTTCATATCTCCAGGACGATGACTACAATCATGCACAGATAGATTGTTTACTTTATTGTTATGAGAGTTTCCATGGTATCTAAGTATACATATTACACATGGATTAAATTTTTCCAGATGAGCCAATAGAGAGCTTAGACCTGATTACATTGAGTGTAAAATCACTTCTGTATCTTCAATAGTAACTTTGATATGCGTGTTTGAAATCTTATATAATGTTTTTGTAAAACGTGAGACCAAGGATGTATTACATTGTTTCAACAATCAAAGTGGTTATTTCATATCTCCAGGACGATGACTACAATCATGCACAGATAGATTGTTTACTTTATTGTTATGAGAGTTTCCATGGTAACTAAGCATGAATATTACACATGCAATAAATTTTTTATGTTGAGCCAATAGAGAGCTTCGACCTGATTACATTGAGTGTAAAATCACTTCTGTATCTTCAATAGTAACTTACATATGCGAGTTTGAAATCTTATATAATGTTTTTGTAAAACGTGAGGCCAAGGATGTATTACATTGTTTCAACAATCAAAGTGGTTATTTCATATCTCCAGGACGATGACTACAATCATGCACAGATAGATTGTTTACTTTATTGTTATGAGAGTTTCCATGGTAACTAAGCATGTATATTACACATGGAATAAATTTTTCCAGATGAGCCAATAGAGAGCTTCGACCTGATTACATTGAGTGTAAAATCACTCCTGTATCTTCAATAGTAACTTAGATATGCGAGTTTGAAATCTTATATAATGTTTTTGTAAAACGTGAGGCCAAGGATGTATTACATTGTTTCAACAATCAAAGTGGTTATTTCATATCTCCAGGACGATGACTACAATCATGCACAGATAGATTGTTTACTTTATTGTTATGAGAGTTTCCATGGTAACTAAGTATACGTATTACACATGGATTAAATTTTTCCAGATGAGCCAATAGAGAGCTTCGACCTGATTACATTGAGTGTAAAATCACTTCTGTATCTTCAATAGTAACTTAGATATGCGAGTTTGAAATCTTATATAATGTTTTTGTAAAACGTGAGACCAAGGATGTATTACATTGTTTCAACAATGAAAGTGGTTATTTCAAATCTCCACGACGACGACTACAATCATGCACAAATAGATTGTTTACTTTATTGTTATGAGAGTTTCCATGGTAACTAAGCATGTATATTACACATGGAATAAATTTTTCCAGATGAGCCAATAGAGAGCTTCGACCTGATTACATTGAGTGTAAAATCACTTCTGTATCTTCTATAATAACGGAGATATGCGAGCTTGAAGCTTTATATAATGTTTTTGAAAACGTGAAGCCTTAGGATGTATTACATTGTTTCAACAATCAAAGTGGTTATTTCAAATCTTCACGACGACGACTACAATCATGCACAGATAGATTGCTTACTTTATTGTTATGAGAGTTTCCTAGGTAACTAAGTATACATAATACACATGGATTAAATTTTTCCAGATGAGCCAATAGAGAGCTTCGACCTGATTACATTGAGTGTAAAATCACTTCTGTATCTTCAATAGTAACTTAGATATGCGAGTTTGAAATCTTATATAATGTTTTTGTAAAACGTGAGGCCAAGGATGTATTACATTGTTTCAACAATCAAAGTGGTTATTTCATATCTCCAGGACGATGACTACAATCATGCACAGATAGATTGTTTACTTTATTGTTATGAGAGTTTCCATGGTAACTAAGTATACATACTATACATGGATTAAATTTTTCCAGATGAGCCAATAGAGAGCTTCGACCTGATTACATTGAGTGTAAAATCACTTCTGTATCTTCTATAGTAACGGAGATATGCGAGTTTGAAGCTTTATATAATGTTTTTGAAAACGTGAAGACTTAGGATGTATTACATTGTTTCAACAATCAAAGTGGTTATTTCAAATCTTCACGACGACGACTACAATCATGCACAGATAGATTGTTTACTTCATTGTTATGAAAGTTTCCATGGTAACTAAACATGAATATTACACATGGAATATTTTTTTTATGTTGAGCCAATAGAGAGCTTCGACCTGATTACATTGAGTGTAAAATCACTCCTGTATCTTCAATAGTAACTTAGATATGCGAGTTTGAAATCTTATATAATGTTTTTGTAAAACGTGAGGCCAAGGATGTATTACATTGTTTCAACAATCAAAGTGGTTATTTCATATCTCCAGGACGATGACTACAATCATGCACAGATAGATTGTTTACTTTATTGTTATGAGAGTTTCCATGGTAACTAAGCATGTATATTACACATGGAATAAATTTTTCCAGATGAGCCAATAGAGAGCTTCGACCTGATTACATTGAGTGTAAAATCACTCCTGTATCTTCAATAGTAACTTAGATATGCGAGTTTGAAATCTTATATAATGTTTTTGTAAAACGTGAGGCCTTAGGATGTATTACATTGTTTCAACAATCAAAGTGGTTATTTCATATCTCCAGGACGATGACTACAATCATGCACAGATAGATTGTTTACTTTATTGTTATGAGAGTTTCCATGGTATCTAAGTATACATATTACACATGGATTAAATTTTTCCAGATGAGCCAATAGAGAGCTTAGACCTGATTACATTGAGTGTAAAATCACTTCTGTATCTTCAATAGTAACTTTGATATGCGTGTTTGAAATCTTATATAATGTTTTTGTAAAACGTGAGACCAAGGATGTATTACATTGTTTCAACAATCAAAGTGGTTATTTCATATCTCCAGGACGATGACTACAATCATGCACAGATAGATTGTTTACTTTATTGTTATGAGAGTTTCCATGGTAACTAAGTATACGTATTACACATGGATTAAATTTTTCCAGATGAGCCAATAGAGAGCTTCGACCTGATTACATTGAGTGTAAAATCACTTCTGTATCTTCAATAGTAACTTACATATGCGAGTTTGAAATCTTATATAATGTTTTTGTAAAACGTGAGGCCAAGGATGTATTACATTGTTTCAACAATGAAAGTGGTTATTTCAAATCTCCACGACGACGACTACAATCATGCACAAATAGATTGTTTACTTTATTGTTATGAGAGTTTCCATGGTAACTAAGCATGTATATTACACATGGAATAAATTTTTCCAGATGAGTCAATAGAGAGCTTCGACCTGATTACATTGAGTGTAAAATCACTTCTGTATCTTCTATAGTAACGGAGATATGCGAGCTTGAAGCTTTATATAATGTTTTTGAAAACGTGAAGCCTTAGGATGTATTACATTGTTTCAACAATCAAAGTGGTTATTTCAAATCTTCACGACGACGACTACAATCATGCACAGATAGATTGCTTACTTTATTGTTATGAGAGTTTCCTAGGTAACTAAGTATACATAATACACATGGATTAAATTTTTCCAGATGAGCCAATAGAGAGCTTCGACCTGATTACATTGAGTGTAAAATCACTTCTGTATCTTCAATAGTAACTTACATATGCGAGTTTGAAATCTTATATAATGTTTTTGTAAAACGTGAGGCCAAGGATGTATTACATTGTTTCAACAATCAAAGTGGTTATTTCATATCTCCAGGACGATGACTACAATCATGCACAGATAGATTGTTTACTTTATTGTTATGAGAGTTTCCATGGTAACTAAGTATACATACTACACATGGATTAAATTTTTCCAGATGAGCCAATAGAGAGCTTCGACCTGATTACATTGAGTGTAAAATCACTTCTGTATCTTCTATAGTAACGGAGATATGCGAGTTTGAAGCTTTATATAATGTTTTTGAAAACGTGAAGACTTAGGATGTATTACATTGTTTCAACAATCAAAGTGGTTATTTCAAATCTTCACGACGACGACTACAATCATGCACAGATAGATTGTTTACTTCATTGTTATGAAAGTTTCCATGGTAACTAAACATGAATATTACACATGGAATAAATTTTTCCAGATGAGCCAATAGAGAGCTTCGACCTGATTACATTGAGTGTAAAATCACTCCTGTATCTTCAATAGTAACTTAGATATGCGAGTTTGAAATCTTATATAATGTTTTTGTAAAACGTGAGGCAAAGGATGTATTACATTGTTTCAACAATCAAAGTGGTTATTTCATATCTCCAGGACGATGACTACAATCATGCACAGATAGATTGTTTACTTTATTGTTATGAGAGTTTCCATGGTAACTAAGTATACATACTACACATGGATTAAATTTTTCCAGATGAGCCAATAGAGAGCTTCGACCTGATTACATTGAGTGTAAAATCACTCCTGTATCTTCAATAGTAACTTAGATATGCGAGTTTGAAATCTTATATAATGTTTTTGTAAAACGTGAGACCAAGGATGTATTACATTGTTTCAACAAAGAAAGTGGTTATTTCAAATCTCCACGACGACGACTACAATCATGCACAAATAGATTGTTTACTTTATTGTTATGAGAGTTTCCATGGTAACTAAGCATGTATATTACACACGGATTAAATTTTTCCAGATGAGCCAATAGAGAGCTTCGACCTGATTACATTGAGTGTAAAATCACTTCTGTATCTTCTATAGTAACGGAGATATGCGAGTTTGAAGCTTTATATAATGTTTTAGAAAACGTGAGGCCTAAGGATGTATTACATTGTTTCAACAATCAAAGTGGTTATTTCAAATCTCCACGACGACGACTACAATCATGCACAAATAGATTGTTTACTTTATTGTTATGAAAGTTTCCATGGTAACTAAGCATGAATATTACACATGCAATAAATTTTTTATGTTGAGCCAATAGAGAGCTTCGACCTGATTACATTGAGTGTAAAATCACTTCTGTATCTTCAATAGTAACTTACATATGCGAGTTTGAAATCTTATATAATGTTTTTGTAAAACGTGAGGCCAAGGATGTATTACATTGTTTCAACAATCAAAGTGGTTATTTCATATCTCCAGGACGATGACTACAATCATGCACAGATAGATTGTTTACTTTATTGTTATGAGAGTTTCCATGGTAACTAAGCATGTATATTACACATGGAATAAATTTTTCCAGATGAGCCAATAGAGAGCTTCGACCTGATTACATTGAGTGTAAAATCACTTCTGTATCTTCAATAGTAACTTAGATATGCGAGTTTGAAATCTTATATAATGTTTTTGTAAAACGTGAGACCAAGGATGTATTACATTGTTTCAACAATGAAAGTGGTTATTTCAAATCTCCACGACGACGACTACAATCATGCACAAATAGATTGTTTACTTTATTGTTATGAGAGTTTCCATGGTAACTAAGCATGTATATTACACATGGAATAAATTTTTCCAGATGAGCCAATAGAGAGCTTCGACCTGATTACATTGAGTGTAAAATCACTTCTGTATCTTCTATAATAACGGAGATATGCGAGCTTGAAGCTTTATATAATGTTTTTGAAAACGTGAAGCCTTAGGATGTATTACATTGTTTCAACAATCAAAGTGGTTATTTCAAATCTTCACGACGACGACTACAATCATGCACAGATAGATTGCTTACTTTATTGTTATGAGAGTTTCCTAGGTAACTAAGTATACATAATACACATGGATTAAATTTTTCCAGATGAGCCAATAGAGAGCTTCGACCTGATTACATTGAGTGTAAAATCACTTCTGTATCTTCAATAGTAACTTAGATATGCGAGTTTGAAATCTTATATAATGTTTTTGTAAAACGTGAGGCCAAGGATGTATTACATTGTTTCAACAATCAAAGTGGTTATTTCATATCTCCAGGACGATGACTACAATCATGCACAGATAGATTGTTTACTTTATTGTTATGAGAGTTTCCATGGTAACTAAGTATACATACTATACATGGATTAAATTTTTCCAGATGAGCCAATAGAGAGCTTCGACCTGATTACATTGAGTGTAAAATCACTTCTGTATCTTCTATAGTAACGGAGATATGCGAGTTTGAAGCTTTATATAATGTTTTTGAAAACGTGAAGACTTAGGATGTATTACATTGTTTCAACAATCAAAGTGGTTATTTCAAATCTTCACGACGACGACTACAATCATGCACAGATAGATTGTTTACTTCATTGTTATGAAAGTTTCCATGGTAACTAAACATGAATATTACACATGGAATATTTTTTTTATGTTGAGCCAATAGAGAGCTTCGACCTGATTACATTGAGTGTAAAATCACTCCTGTATCTTCAATAGTAACTTAGATATGCGAGTTTGAAATCTTATATAATGTTTTTGTAAAACGTGAGGCCAAGGATGTATTACATTGTTTCAACAATCAAAGTGGTTATTTCATATCTCCAGGACGATGACTACAATCATGCACAGATAGATTGTTTACGTTATTGTAATGAGAGTTTCCATGGTAACTAAGTATACATATTACACATGGATTAAATTTTTCCAGATGAGCCAATAGAGAGCTTTGACCTGATTACATTGAGTGTAAAATCACTTCTGTATCTTCAATAATAACGGAGATATGCGAGTTTGAATCTTTATATAATGTTTTTGAAAACGTGAGGCCTTAGGATGTATTACATTGTTTCAACACTGAAAGTGGTTATTTCAAATCTCCACGACGACGACTACAATAATGCACAAATAGATTGTTTACTTTATTGTTATGAGAGTTTCCTAGGTAACTAAGTATACATAATACACATGGATTAAATTTTTCCAGATGAGCCAATAGAGAGCTTCGACCTGATTACATTGAGTGTAAAATCACTTCTGTATCTTCAATAGTAACTTAGATATGCGAGTTTGAAATCTTATATAATGTTTTTGTAAAACGTGAGGCCAAGGATGTATTACATTGTTTCAACAATCAAAGTGGTTATTTCATATCTCCAGGACGATGACTACAATCATTCACAGATAGATTGTTTACTTTATTGTTATGAGAGTTTCCATGGTAACTAAGCATGTATATTACACATGGAATAAATTTTTCCAGATGAGCCAATAGAGAGCTTCGACCTGATTACATTGAGTGTAAAATCACTCCTGTATCTTCAATAGTAACTTAGATATGCGAGTTTGAAATCTTATATAATGTTTTTGTAAAACGTGAGGCCTTAGGATGTATTACATTGTTTCAACAATCAAAGTGGTTATTTCATATCTCCAGGACGATGACTACAATCATGCACAGATAGATTGTTTACTTTATTGTTATGAGAGTTTCCATGGTATCTAAGTATACATATTACACATGGATTAAATTTTTCCAGATGAGCCAATAGAGAGCTTAGACCTGATTACATTGAGTGTAAAATCACTTCTGTATCTTCAAAAGTAACTTTGATATGCGTGTTTGAAATCTTATATAATGTTTTTGTAAAACGTGAGACCAAGGATGTATTACATTGTTTCAACAATCAAAGTGGTTATTTCATATCTCCAGGACGATGACTACAATCATGCACAGATAGATTGTTTACTTTATTGTTATGAGAGTTTCCATGGTAACTAAGTATACGTATTACACATGGATTAAATTTTTCCAGATGAGCCAATAGAGAGCTTCGACCTGATTACATTGAGTGTAAAATCACTTCTGTATCTTCAATAGTAACTTACATATGCGAGTTTGAAATCTTATATAATGTTTTTGTAAAACGTGAGGCCAAGGATGTATTACATTGTTTCAACAATCAAAGTGGTTATTTCATATCTCCAGGACGATGACTACAATCATGCACAGATAGATTGTTTACTTTATTGTTATGAGAGTTTCCATGGTAACTAAGCATGTATATTACACATGGAATAAATTTTTCCAGATGAGCCAATAGAGAGCTTCGACCTGATTACATTGAGTGTAAAATCACTTCTGTATCTTCAATAGTAACTTAGATATGCGAGTTTGAAATCTTATATAATGTTTTTGTAAAACGTGAGACCAAGGATGTATTACATTGTTTCAACAATGAAAGTGGTTATTTCAAATCTCCACGACGACGACTACAATCATGCACAAATAGATTGTTTACTTTATTGTTATGAGAGTTTCCATGGTAACTAAGCATGTATATTACACATGGAATAAATTTTTCCAGATGAGCCAATAGAGAGCTTCGACCTGATTACATTGAGTGTAAAATCACTTCTGTATCTTCTATAATAACGGAGATATGCGAGCTTGAAGCTTTATATAATGTTTTTGAAAACGTGAAGCCTTAGGATGTATTACATTGTTTCAACAATCAAAGTGGTTATTTCAAATCTTCACGACGACGACTACAATCATGCACAGATAGATTGCTTACTTTATTGTTATGAGAGTTTCCTAGGTAACTAAGTATACATAATACACATGGATTAAATTTTTCCAGATGAGCCAATAGAGAGCTTCGACCTGATTACATTGAGTGTAAAATCACTTCTGTATCTTCAATAGTAACTTAGATATGCGAGTTTGAAATCTTATATAATGTTTTTGTAAAACGTGAGGCCAAGGATGTATTACATTGTTTCAACAATCAAAGTGGTTATTTCATATCTCCAGGACGATGACTACAATCATGCACAGATAGATTGTTTACTTTATTGTTATGAGAGTTTCTATGGTAACTAAGTATACATACTATACATGGATTAAATTTTTCCAGATGAGCCAATAGAGAGCTTCGACCTGATTACATTGAGTGTAAAATCACTTCTGTATCTTCTATAGTAACGGAGATATGCGAGTTTGAAGCTTTATATAATGTTTTTGAAAACGTGAAGACTTAGGATGTATTACATTGTTTCAACAATCAAAGTGGTTATTTCAAATCTTCACGACGACGACTACAATCATGCACAGATAGATTGTTTACTTCATTGTTATGAAAGTTTCCATGGTAACTAAACATGAATATTACACATGGAATATTTTTTTTATGTTGAGCCAATAGAGAGCTTCGACCTGATTACATTGAGTGTAAAATCACTCCTGTATCTTCAATAGTAACTTAGATATGCGAGTTTGAAATCTTATATAATGTTTTTGTAAAACGTGAGGCCAAGGATGTATTACATTGTTTCAACAATCAAAGTGGTTATTTCATATCTCCAGGACGATGACTACAATCATGCACAGATAGATTGTTTACGTTATTGTAATGAGAGTTTCCATGGTAACTAAGTATACATATTACACATGGATTAAATTTTTCCAGATGAGCCAATAGAGAGCTTTGACCTGATTACATTGAGTGTAAAATCACTTCTGTATCTTCAATAATAACGGAGATATGCGAGTTTGAATCTTTATATAATGTTTTTGAAAACGTGAGGCCTTAGGATGTATTACATTGTTTCAACACTGAAAGTGGTTATTTCAAATCTCCACGACGACGACTACAATAATGCACAAATAGATTGTTTACTTTATTGTTATGAGAGTTTCCTAGGTAACTAAGTATACATAATACACATGGATTAAATTTTTCCAGATGAGCCAATAGAGAGCTTCGACCTGATTACATTGAGTGTAAAATCACTTCTGTATCTTCAATAGTAACTTAGATATGCGAGTTTGAAATCTTATATAATGTTTTTGTAAAACGTGAGGCCAAGGATGTATTACATTGTTTCAACAATCAAAGTGGTTATTTCATATCTCCAGGACGATGACTACAATCATGCACAGATAGATTGTTTACTTTATTGTTATGAGAGTTTCCATGGTAACTAAGCATGTATATTACACATGGAATAAATTTTTCCAGATGAGCCAATAGAGAGCTTCGACCTGATTACATTGAGTGTAAAATCACTCCTGTATCTTCAATAGTAACTTAGATATGCGAGTTTGAAATCTTATATAATGTTTTTGTAAAACGTGAGGCCTTAGGATGTATTACATTGTTTCAACAATCAAAGTGGTTATTTCATATCTCCAGGACGATGACTACAATCATGCACAGATAGATTGTTTACTTTATTGTTATGAGAGTTTCCATGGTATCTAAGTATACATATTACACATGGATTAAATTTTTCCAGATGAGCCAATAGAGAGCTTAGACCTGATTACATTGAGTGTAAAATCACTTCTGTATCTTCAAAAGTAACTTTGATATGCGTGTTTGAAATCTTATATAATGTTTTTGTAAAACGTGAGACCAAGGATGTATTACATTGTTTCAACAATCAAAGTGGTTATTTCATATCTCCAGGACGATGACTACAATCATGCACAGATAGATTGTTTACTTTATTGTTATGAGAGTTTCCATGGTAACTAAGTATACGTATTACACATGGATTAAATTTTTCCAGATGAGCCAATAGAGAGCTTCGACCTGATTACATTGAGTGTAAAATCACTTCTGTATCTTCAATAGTAACTTAGATATGCGAGTTTGAAATCTTATATAATGTTTTTGTAAAACGTGAGACCAAGGATGTATTACATTGTTTCAACAATGAAAGTGGTTATTTCAAATCTCCACGACGACGACTACAATCATGCACAAATAGATTGTTTACTTTATTGTTATGAGAGTTTCCATGGTAACTAAGCATGTATATTACACATGGAAAAAATTTTTCCAGATGAGCCAATAGAGAGCTTCGACCTGATTACATTGAGTGTAAAATCACTTCTGTATCTTCTATAGTAACGGAGATATGCGAGCTTGAAGCTTTATATAATGTTTTTGAAAACGTGAAGCCTTAGGATGTATTACATTGTTTCAACAATCAAAGTGGTTATTTCAAATCTTCACGACGACGACTACAATCATGCACAGATAGATTGCTTACTTTATTGTTATGAGAGTTTCCTAGGTAACTAAGTATACATAATACACATGGATTAAATTTTTCCAGATGAGCCAATAGAGAGCTTCGACCTGATTACATTGAGTGTAAAATCACTTCTGTATCTTCAATAGTAACTTAGATATGCGAGTTTGAAATCTTATATAATGTTTTTGTAAAACGTGAGGCCAAGGATGTATTACATTGTTTCAACAATCAAAGTGGTTATTTCATATCTCCAGGACGATGACTACAATCATGCACAGATAGATTGTTTACTTTATTGTTATGAGAGTTTCCATGGTAACTAAGTATACATACTACACATGGATTAAATTTTTCCAGATGAGCCAATAGAGAGCTTCGACCTGATTACATTGAGTGTAAAATCACTTCTGTATCTTCTATAGTAACGGAGATATGCGAGTTTGAAGCTTTATATAATGTTTTTGAAAACGTGAAGACTTAGGATGTATTACATTGTTTCAACAATCAAAGTGGTTATTTCAAATCTTCACGACGACGACTACAATCATGCACAGATAGATTGTTTACTTCATTGTTATGAAAGTTTCCATGGTAACTAAACATGAATATTACACATGGAATATTTTTTTTATGTTGAGCCAATAGAGAGCTTCGACCTGATTACATTGAGTGTAAAATCACTCCTGTATCTTCAATAGTAACTTAGATATGCGAGTTTGAAATCTTATATAATGTTTTTGTAAAACGTGAGGCCAAGGATGTATTACATTGTTTCAACAATCAAAGTGGTTATTTCATATCTCCAGGACGATGACTACAATCATGCACAGATAGATTGTTTACGTTATTGTAATGAGAGTTTCCATGGTAACTAAGTATACATATTACACATGGATTAAATTTTTCCAGATGAGCCAATAGAGAGCTTCGACCTGATTACATTGAGTGTAAAATCACTTCTGTATCTTCAATAGTAACGGAGATATGCGAGTTTGAATTTTTATATAATGTTTTTGAAAACGTGAGGCCTTAGGATGTATTACATTGTTTCAACAATGAAAGTGGTTATTTCAAATCTCCACGACGACGACTACAATAATGCACAAATAGATTGTTTACTTTATTGTTATGAAAGTTTCCATGGTAACTAAGCATGAATATTACACATGCAATAAATTTTTTATGTTGAGCCAATAGAGAGCTTCGACCTGATTACATTGAGTGTAAAATCTCAATCTGTATCTTCAATAGTAACTTACATATGCGAGTTTGAAATCTTATATAATGTTTTTGTAAAACGTGAGGCCAAGGATGTATTACATTGTTTCAACAATCAAAGTGGTTATTTCATATCTCCAGGACGATGACTACAATCATGCACAGATAGATTGTTTACTTTATTGTTATGAGAGTTTCCATGGTAACTAAGCATGTATATTACACATGGAATAAATTTTTCCAGATGAGCCAATAGAGAGCTTCGACCTGATTACATTGAGTGTAAAATCACTCCTGTATCTTCAATAGTAACTTAGATATGCGAGTTTGAAATCTTATATAATGTTTTTGTAAAACGTGAGGCAAAGGATGTATTACATTGTTTCAACAATCAAAGTGGTTATTTCATATCTCCAGGACGATGACTACAATCATGCACAGATAGATTGTTTACTTTATTGTTATGAGAGTTTCCATGGTAACTAAGTATACATATTACACATGGATTAAATTTTTCCAGATGAGCCAATAGAGAGCTTCGACCTGATTACATTGAGTGTAAAATCACTCCTGTATCTTCAATAGTAACTTAGATATGCGAGTTTGAAATCTTATATAATGTTTTTGTAAAACGTGAGGCCTTAGGATGTATTACATTGTTTCAACAATCAAAGTGGTTATTTCATATCTCCAGGACGATGACTACAATCATGCACAGATAGATTGTTTACTTTATTGTTATGAGAGTTTCCATGGTAACTAAGTATACATATTACACATGGATTAAATTTTTCCAGATGAGCCAATAGAGAGCTTAGACCTGATTACATTGAGTGTAAAATCACTTCTGTATCTTCAATAGTAACTTTGATATGCGTGTTTGAAATCTTATATAATGTTTTTGTAAAACGTGAGACCAAGGATGTATTACATTGTTTCAACAATGAAAGTGGTTATTTCAAATCTCCACGACGACGACTACAATCATGCACAAATAGATTGTTTACTTTATTGTTATGAAAGTTTCCATGGTAACTAAGCATGAATATTACACATGCAATAAATTTTTTATGTTGAGCCAATAGAGAGCTTCGACCTATTTACATTGAGTGTAAAATCACTCCTGTATCTTCAATAGTAACTTAGATATGCGAGTTTGAAATCTTATATAATGTTTTTGTAAAACGTGAGGCCAAGGATGTATTACATTGTTTCAACAATCAAAGTGGTTATTTCATATCTCCAGGACGATGACTACAATCATGCACAGATAGATTGTTTACGTTATTGTAATGAGAGTTTCCATGGTAACTAAGTATACATATTACACATGGATTAAATTTTTCCAGATGAGCCAATAGAGAACTTCGACCTGATTACATTGAGTGTAAAATCACTTCTGTATCTTCAATAGTAACGGAGATATGCGAGTTTGAAATCTTATATAATGTTTTTGTAAAACGTGAGACCAAGGATGTATTACATTGTTTCAACAATGAAAGTGGTTATTTCAAATCTCCACGACGACGACTACAATCATGCACAAATAGATTGTTTACTTTATTGTTATGAAAGTTTCCATGGTAACTAAGCATGAATATTACACATGCAATAAATTTTTTATGTTGAGCCAATAGAGAGCTTCGACCTGATTACATTGAGTGTAAAATCTCAATCTGTATCTTCAATAGTAACTTACATATGCGAGTTTGAAATCTTATATAATGTTTTTGTAAAACGTGAGGCCTAAGGATGTATTACATTGTTTCAACAATCAAAGTGGTTATTTCAAATCTCCACGACGACGACTACAATCATGCACAAATAGATTGTTTACTTTATTGTTATGAAAGTTTCCATGGTAACTAAGCATGAATATTACACATGCAATAAATTTTTTATGTTGAGCCAATAGAGAGCTTCGACCTGATTACATTGAGTGTAAAATCACTTCTGTATCTTCAATAGTAACTTACATATGCGAGTTTGAAATCTTATATAATGTTTTTGTAAAACGTGAGGCCAAGGATGTATTACATTGTTTCAACAATCAAAGTGGTTATTTCATATCTCCAGGACGATGACTACAATCATGCACAGATAGATTGTTTACTTTATTGTTATGAGAGTTTCCATGGTAACTAAGCATGTATATTACACATGGAATAAATTTTTCCAGATGAGCCAATAGAGAGCTTCGACCTGATTACATTGAGTGTAAAATCACTTCTGTATCTTCAATAGTAACTTAGATATGCGAGTTTGAAATCTTATATAATGTTTTTGTAAAACGTGAGACCAAGGATGTATTACATTGTTTCAACAATGAAAGTGGTTATTTCAAATCTCCACGACGACGACTACAATCATGCACAAATAGATTGTTTACTTTATTGTTATGAGAGTTTCCATGGTAACTAAGCATGTATATTACACATGGAATAAATTTTTCCAGATGAGCCAATAGAGAGCTTCGACCTGATTACATTGAGTGTAAAATCACTTCTGTATCTTCTATAATAACGGAGATATGCGAGCTTGAAGCTTTATATAATGTTTTTGAAAACGTGAAGCCTTAGGATGTATTACATTGTTTCAACAATCAAAGTGGTTATTTCAAATCTTCACGACGACGACTACAATCATGCACAGATAGATTGCTTACTTTATTGTTATGAGAGTTTCCTAGGTAACTAAGTATACATAATACACATGGATTAAATTTTTCCAGATGAGCCAATAGAGAGCTTCGACCTGATTACATTGAGTGTAAAATCACTTCTGTATCTTCAATAGTAACTTAGATATGCGAGTTTGAAATCTTATATAATGTTTTTGTAAAACGTGAGGCCAAGGATGTATTACATTGTTTCAACAATCAAAGTGGTTATTTCATATCTCCAGGACGATGACTACAATCATGCACAGATAGATTGTTTACTTTATTGTTATGAGAGTTTCCATGGTAACTAAGTATACATACTATACATGGATTAAATTTTTCCAGATGAGCCAATAGAGAGCTTCGACCTGATTACATTGAGTGTAAAATCACTTCTGTATCTTCTATAGTAACGGAGATATGCGAGTTTGAAGCTTTATATAATGTTTTTGAAAACGTGAAGACTTAGGATGTATTACATTGTTTCAACAATCAAAGTGGTTATTTCAAATCTTCACGACGACGACTACAATCATGCACAGATAGATTGTTTACTTCATTGTTATGAAAGTTTCCATGGTAACTAAACATGAATATTACACATGGAATATTTTTTTTATGTTGAGCCAATAGAGAGCTTCGACCTGATTACATTGAGTGTAAAATCACTCCTGTATCTTCAATAGTAACTTAGATATGCGAGTTTGAAATCTTATATAATGTTTTTGTAAAACGTGAGGCCAAGGATGTATTACATTGTTTCAACAATCAAAGTGGTTATTTCATATCTCCAGGACGATGACTACAATCATGCACAGATAGATTGTTTACGTTATTGTAATGAGAGTTTCCATGGTAACTAAGTATACATATTACACATGGATTAAATTTTTCCAGATGAGCCAATAGAGAGCTTTGACCTGATTACATTGAGTGTAAAATCACTTCTGTATCTTCAATAATAACGGAGATATGCGAGTTTGAATCTTTATATAATGTTTTTGAAAACGTGAGGCCTTAGGATGTATTACATTGTTTCAACACTGAAAGTGGTTATTTCAAATCTCCACGACGACGACTACAATAATGCACAAATAGATTGTTTACTTTATTGTTATGAGAGTTTCCTAGGTAACTAAGTATACATAATACACATGGATTAAATTTTTCCAGATGAGCCAATAGAGAGCTTCGACCTGATTACATTGAGTGTAAAATCACTCCTGTATCTTCAATAGTAACTTAGATATGCGAGTTTGAAATCTTATATAATGTTTTTGTAAAACGTGAGGCCTTAGGATGTATTACATTGTTTCAACAATCAAAGTGGTTATTTCATATCTCCAGGACGATGACTACAATCATGCACAGATAGATTGTTTACTTTATTGTTATGAGAGTTTCCATGGTATCTAAGTATACATATTACACATGGATTAAATTTTTCCAGATGAGCCAATAGAGAGCTTAGACCTGATTACATTGAGTGTAAAATCACTTCTGTATCTTCAAAAGTAACTTTGATATGCGTGTTTGAAATCTTATATAATGTTTTTGTAAAACGTGAGACCAAGGATGTATTACATTGTTTCAACAATCAAAGTGGTTATTTCATATCTCCAGGACGATGACTACAATCATGCACAGATAGATTGTTTACTTTATTGTTATGAGAGTTTCCATGGTAACTAAGTATACGTATTACACATGGATTAAATTTTTCCAGATGAGCCAATAGAGAGCTTCGACCTGATTACATTGAGTGTAAAATCACTTCTGTATCTTCAATAGTAACTTAGATATGCGAGTTTGAAATCTTATATAATGTTTTTGTAAAACGTGAGACCAAGGATGTATTACATTGTTTCAACAATGAAAGTGGTTATTTCAAATCTCCACGACGACGACTACAATCATGCACAAATAGATTGTTTACTTTATTGTTATGAGAGTTTCCATGGTAACTAAGCATGTATATTACACATGGAAAAAATTTTTCCAGATGAGCCAATAGAGAGCTTCGACCTGATTACATTGAGTGTAAAATCACTTCTGTATCTTCTATAGTAACGGAGATATGCGAGCTTGAAGCTTTATATAATGTTTTTGAAAACGTGAAGCCTTAGGATGTATTACATTGTTTCAACAATCAAAGTGGTTATTTCAAATCTTCACGACGACGACTACAATCATGCACAGATAGATTGCTTACTTTATTGTTATGAGAGTTTCCTAGGTAACTAAGTATACATAATACACATGGATTAAATTTTTCCAGATGAGCCAATAGAGAGCTTCGACCTGATTACATTGAGTGTAAAATCACTTCTGTATCTTCAATAGTAACTTAGATATGCGAGTTTGAAATCTTATATAATGTTTTTGTAAAACGTGAGGCCAAGGATGTATTACATTGTTTCAACAATCAAAGTGGTTATTTCATATCTCCAGGACGATGACTACAATCATGCACAGATAGATTGTTTACTTTATTGTTATGAGAGTTTCCATGGTAACTAAGTATACATACTACACATGGATTAAATTTTTCCAGATGAGCCAATAGAGAGCTTCGACCTGATTACATTGAGTGTAAAATCACTTCTGTATCTTCTATAGTAACGGAGATATGCGAGTTTGAAGCTTTATATAATGTTTTTGAAAACGTGAAGACTTAGGATGTATTACATTGTTTCAACAATCAAAGTGGTTATTTCAAATCTTCACGACGACGACTACAATCATGCACAGATAGATTGTTTACTTCATTGTTATGAAAGTTTCCATGGTAACTAAACATGAATATTACACATGGAATATTTTTTTTATGTTGAGCCAATAGAGAGCTTCGACCTGATTACATTGAGTGTAAAATCACTCCTGTATCTTCAATAGTAACTTAGATATGCGAGTTTGAAATCTTATATAATGTTTTTGTAAAATGTGAGGCCAAGGATGTATTACATTGTTTCAACAATCAAAGTGGTTATTTCATATCTCCAGGACGATGACTACAATCATGCACAGATAGATTGTTTACGTTATTGTAATGAGAGTTTCCATGGTAACTAAGTATACATATTACACATGGATTAAATTTTTCCAGATGAGCCAATAGAGAGCTTCGACCTGATTACATTGAGTGTAAAATCACTTCTGTATCTTCAATAGTAACGGAGATATGCGAGTTTGAATTTTTATATAATGTTTTTGAAAACGTGAGGCCTTAGGATGTATTACATTGTTTCAACAATGAAAGTGGTTATTTCAAATCTCCACGACGACGACTACAATAATGCACAAATAGATTGTTTACTTTATTGTTATGAAAGTTTCCATGGTAACTAAGCATGAATATTACACATGCAATAAATTTTTTATGTTGAGCCAATAGAGAGCTTCGACCTGATTACATTGAGTGTAAAATCTCAATCTGTATCTTCAATAGTAACTTACATATGCGAGTTTGAAATCTTATATAATGTTTTTGTAAAACGTGAGGCCAAGGATGTATTACATTGTTTCAACAATCAAAGTGGTTATTTCATATCTCCAGGACGATGACTACAATCATGCACAGATAGATTGTTTACTTTATTGTTATGAGAGTTTCCATGGTAACTAAGCATGTATATTACACATGGAATAAATTTTTCCAGATGAGCCAATAGAGAGCTTCGACCTGATTACATTGAGTGTAAAATCACTCCTGTATCTTCAATAGTAACTTAGATATGCGAGTTTGAAATCTTATATAATGTTTTTGTAAAACGTGAGGCAAAGGATGTATTACATTGTTTCAACAATCAAAGTGGTTATTTCATATCTCCAGGACGATGACTACAATCATGCACAGATAGATTGTTTACTTTATTGTTATGAGAGTTTCCATGGTAACTAAGTATACATATTACACATGGATTAAATTTTTCCAGATGAGCCAATAGAGAGCTTCGACCTGATTACATTGAGTGTAAAATCACTCCTGTATCTTCAATAGTAACTTAGATATGCGAGTTTGAAATCTTATATAATGTTTTTGTAAAACGTGAGGCCTTAGGATGTATTACATTGTTTCAACAATCAAAGTGGTTATTTCATATCTCCAGGACGATGACTACAATCATGCACAGATAGATTGTTTACTTTATTGTAATTAGAGTTTCCATGGTAACTAAGTATACATATTACACATGGATTAAATTTTTCCAGATGAGCCAATAGAGAGCTTAGACCTGATTACATTGAGTGTAAAATCACTTCTGTATCTTCAATAGTAACTTTGATATGCGTGTTTGAAATCTTATATAATGTTTTTGTAAAACGTGAGACCAAGGATGTATTACATTGTTTCAACAATGAAAGTGGTTATTTCAAATCTCCACGACGACGACTACAATCATGCACAAATAGATTGTTTACTTTATTGTTATGAAAGTTTCCATGGTAACTAAGCATGAATATTACACATGCAATAAATTTTTTATGTTGAGCCAATAGAGAGCTTCGACCTATTTACATTGAGTGTAAAATCACTCCTGTATCTTCAATAGTAACTTAGATATGCGAGTTTGAAATCTTATATAATGTTTTTGTAAAACGTGAGGCCAAGGATGTATTACATTGTTTCAACAATCAAAGTGGTTATTTCATATCTCCAGGACGATGACTACAATCATGCACAGATAGATTGTTTACGTTATTGTAATGAGAGTTTCCATGGTAACTAAGTATACATATTACACATGGATTAAATTTTTCCAGATGAGCCAATAGAGAACTTCGACCTGATTACATTGAGTGTAAAATCACTTCTGTATCTTCAATAGTAACGGAGATATGCGAGTTTGAAGCTTTATATAATGTTTTTGAAAACGTGAGGCCTTAGGATGTATTACATTGTTTCAACAATGAAAGTGGTTATTTCAAATCTCCACGACGACGACTACAATAATGCACAAATAGATTGTTTACTTTATTGTTATGAAAGTTTCCATGGTAACTAAGCATGAATATTACACATGCAATAAATTTTTTATGTTGAGCCAATAGAGAGCTTCGACCTGATTACATTGAGTGTAAAATCACTTCTGTATCTTCAATAGTAACTTACATATGCGAGTTTGAAATCTTATATAATGTTTTTGTAAAACGTGAGGCAAAGGATGTATTACATTGTTTCAACAATCAAAGTGGTTATTTCATATATCCAGGACGATGACTACAATCATGCACAGATAGATTGTTTACTTTATTGTTATGAGAGTTTCCATGGTAACTAAGTATACATATTACACATGGATTAAATTTTTCCAGATGAGCCAATAGAGAGCTTCGACCTGATTACATTGAGTGTAAAATCACTCCTGTATCTTCAATAGTAACTTAGATATGCGAGTTTGAAATCTTATATAATTTTTTTGTAAAACGTGAGGCCTTAGGATGTATTACATTGTTTCAACAATCAAAGTGGTTATTTCATATCTCCAGGACGATGACTACAATCATGCACAGATAGATTGTTTACTTTATTGTTATGAGAGTTTCCATGGTAACTAAGTATACATATTACACATGGATTAAATTTTTCCAGATGAGCCAATAGAGAGCTTAGACCTGATTACATTGAGTGTAAAATCACTTCTGTATCTTCAATAGTAACTTTGATATGCGTGTTTGAAATCTTATATAATGTTTTTGTAAAACGTGAGACCAAGGATGTATTACATTGTTTCAACAATGAAAGTGGTTATTTCAAATCTCCACGACGACGACTACAATCATGCACAAATAGATTGTTTACTTTATTGTTATGAGAGTTTCCATGGTAACTAAGCATGTATATTACACACGGATTAAATTTTTCCAGATGAGCCAATAGAGAGCTTCGACCTGATTACATTGAGTGTAAAATCACTTCTGTATCTTCAATAGTAACTTAGATATGCGAGTTTGAAATCTTATATAATGTTTTTGTAAAACGTGAGGCCAAGGATGTATTACATTGTTTCAACAATCAAAGTGGTTATTTCATATCTCCAGGACGATGACTACAATCATGCACAGATAGATTGTTTACTTTATTGTTATGAGAGTTTCCATGGTAACTAAGCATGTATATTACACATGGAATAAATTTTTCCAGATGAGCCAATAGAGAGCTTCGACCTGATTACATTGAGTGTAAAATCACTCCTGTATCTTCAATAGTAACTTAGATATGCGAGTTTGAAATCTTATATAATGTTTTTGTAAAACGTGAGGCCTTAGGATGTATTACATTGTTTCAACAATCAAAGTGGTTATTTCATATCTCCAGGACGATGACTACAATCATGCACAGATAGATTGTTTACTTTATTGTTATGAGAGTTTCCATGGTATCTAAGTATACATATTACACATGGATTAAATTTTTCCAGATGAGCCAATAGAGAGCTTAGACCTGATTACATTGAGTGTAAAATCACTTCTGTATCTTCAATAGTAACTTTGATATGCGTGTTTGAAATCTTATATAATGTTTTTGTAAAACGTGAGACCAAGGATGTATTACATTGTTTCAACAATGAAAGTGGTTATTTCAAATCTCCACGACGACGACTACAATCATGCACAAATAGATTGTTTACTTTATTGTTATGAGAGTTTCCATGGTAACTAAGCATGTATATTACACATGGATTAAATTTTTCCAGATGAGCCAATAGAGAGCTTCGACCTGATTACATTGAGTGTAAAATCACTTCTGTATCTTCTATAGTAACGGAGATATGCGAGCTTGAAGCTTTATATAATGTTTTTGAAAACGTGAAGCCTTAGGATGTATTACATTGTTTCAACAATCAAAGTGGTTATTTCAAATCTTCACGACGACGACTACAATCATGCACAGATAGATTGCTTACTTTATTGTTATGAGAGTTTCCTAGGTAACTAAGTATACATAATACACATGGATTAAATTTTTCCAGATGAGCCAATAGAGAGCTTCGACCTGATTACATTGAGTGTAAAATCACTTGTGTATCTTCAATAGTAACTTAGATATGCGAGTTTGAAATCTTATATAATGTTTTTGTAAAACGTGAGGCCAAGGATGTATTACATTGTTTCAACAATCAAAGTGGTTATTTCATATCTCCAGGACGATGACTACAATCATGCACAGATAGATTGTTTACTTTATTGTTATGAGAGTTTCCATGGTAACTAAGTATACATACTACACATGGATTAAATTTTTCCAGATGAGCCAATAGAGAGCTTCGACCTGATTACATTGAGTGTAAAATCACTTCTGTATCTTCTATAGTAACGGAGATATGCGAGTTTGAAGCTTTATATAATGTTTTTGAAAACGTGAAGACTTAGGATGTATTACATTGTTACAACAATCAAAGTGGTTATTTCAAATCTTCACGACGACGACTACAATCATGCACAGATAGATTGTTTACTTCATTGTTATGAAAGTTTCCATGGTAACTAAACATGAATATTACACATGGAATATTTTTTTTATGTTGAGCCAATAGAGAGCTTCGACCTGATTACATTGAGTGTAAAATCACTCCTGTATCTTCAATAGTAACTTAGATATGCGAGTTTGAAATCTTATATAATGTTTTTGTAAAACGTGAGGCCAAGGATGTATTACATTGTTTCAACAATCAAAGTGGTTATTTCATATCTCCAGGACGATGACTACAATCATGCACAGATAGATTGTTTACTTTATTGTTATGAGAGTTTCCATGGTAACTAAGCATGTATATTACACATGGATTAAATTTTTCCAGATGAGCCAATAGAGAGCTTCGACCTGATTACATTGAGTGTAAAATCACTTCTGTATCTTCTATAGTAACGGAGATATGCGAGTTTGAAGCTTTATATAATGTTTTTGAAAACGTGAGGCCTTAGGATGTATTACATTGTTTCAACAATCAAAGTGGTTATTTCAAATCTCCACGACGACGACTACAATCATGCACAAATAGATTGTTTACTTTATTGTTATGAAAGTTTCCATGGTAACTAAGCATGAATATTACACATGCAATAAATTTTTTATGTTGAGCCAATAGAGAGCTTCGACCTATTTACATTGAGTGTAAAATCACTCCTGTATCTTCAATAGTAACTTAGATATGCGAGTTTGAAATCTTATATAATGTTTTTGTAAAACGTGAGGCCAAGGATGTATTACATTGTTTCAACAATCAAAGTGGTTATTTCATATCTCCAGGACGATGACTACAATCATGCACAGATAGATTGTTTACGTTATTGTAATGAGAGTTTCCATGGTAACTAAGTATACATATTACACATGGATTAAATTTTTCCAGATGAGCCAATAGAGAACTTCGACCTGATTACATTGAGTGTAAAATCACTTCTGTATCTTCAATAGTAACGGAGATATGCGAGTTTGAAGCTTTATATAATGTTTTTGAAAACGTGAGGCCTTAGGATGTATTACATTGTTTCAACAATGAAAGTGGTTATTTCAAATCTCCACGACGACGACTACAATAATGCACAAATAGATTGTTTACTTTATTGTTATGAAAGTTTCCATGGTAACTAAGCATGAATATTACACATGCAATAATTTTTTTATGTTGAGCCAATAGAGAGCTTCGACCTGATTACATTGAGTGTAAAATCACTTCTGTATCTTCAATAGTAACTTAGATATGCGAGTTTGAAATCTTATATAATGTTTTTGTAAAACGTGAGGCCAAGGATGTATTACATTGTTTCAACAATCAAAGTGGTTATTTCATATCTCCAGGACGATGACTACAATCATGCACAAATAGATTGTTTACTTTATTGTTATGAGAGTTTCCATGGTAACTAAGCATGTATATTACACACGGATTAAATTTTTCCAGATGAGCCTATAGAGAGCTTCGACCTGATTACATTGAGTGTAAAATCACTTCTGTATCTTCAATAGTAACTTAGATATGCGAGTTTGAAATCTTATATAATGTTTTTGTAAAACGTGAGGCCAAGGATGTATTACATTGTTTCAACAATCAAAGTGGTTATTTCATATCTCCAGGACGATGACTACAATCATGCACAGATAGATTGTTTACTTTATTGTTATGAGAGTTTCCATGGTAACTAAGCATGTATATTACACATGGAATAAATTTTTCCAGATGAGCCAATAGAGAGCTTCGACCTGATTACATTGAGTGTAAAATCACTCCTGTATCTTCAATAGTAACTTAGATATGCGAGTTTGAAATCTTATATAATGTTTTTGTAAAACGTGAGGCCTTAGGATGTATTACATTGTTTCAACAATCAAAGTGGTTATTTCATATCTCCAGGACGATGACTACAATCATGCACAGATAGATTGTTTACTTTATTGTTATGAGAGTTTCCATGGTATCTAAGTATACATATTACACATGGATTAAATTTTTCCAGATGAGCCAATAGAGAGCTTAGACCTGATTACATTGAGTGTAAAATCACTTCTGTATCTTCAATAGTAACTTTGATATGCGTGTTTGAAATCTTATATAATGTTTTTGTAAAACGTGAGACCAAGGATGTATTACATTGTTTCAACAATGAAAGTGGTTATTTCAAATCTCCACGACGACGACTACAATCATGCACAAATAGATTGTTTACTTTATTGTTATGAGAGTTTCCATGGTAACTAAGCATGTATATTACACATGGATTAAATTTTTCCAGATGAGCCAATAGAGAGCTTCGACCTGATTACATTGAGTGTAAAATCACTTCTGTATCTTCTATAGTAACGGAGATATGCGAGCTTGAAGCTTTATATAATGTTTTTGAAAACGTGAAGCCTTAGGATGTATTACATTGTTTCAACAATCAAAGTGGTTATTTCAAATCTTCACGACGACGACTACAATCATGCACAGATAGATTGCTTACTTTATTGTTATGAGAGTTTCCTAGGTAACTAAGTATACATAATACACATGGATTAAATTTTTCCAGATGAGCCAATAGAGAGCTTCGACCTGATTACATTGAGTGTAAAATCACTTGTGTATCTTCAATAGTAACTTAGATATGCGAGTTTGAAATCTTATATAATGTTTTTGTAAAACGTGAGGCCAAGGATGTATTACATTGTTTCAACAATCAAAGTGGTTATTTCATATCTCCAGGACGATGACTACAATCATGCACAGATAGATTGTTTACTTTATTGTTATGAGAGTTTCCATGGTAACTAAGTATACATACTACACATGGATTAAATTTTTCCAGATGAGCCAATAGAGAGCTTCGACCTGATTACATTGAGTGTAAAATCACTTCTGTATCTTCTATAGTAACGGAGATATGCGAGTTTGAAGCTTTATATAATGTTTTTGAAAACGTGAAGACTTAGGATGTATTACATTGTTTCAACAATCAAAGTGGTTATTTCAAATCTTCACGACGACGACTACAATCATGCACAGATAGATTGTTTACTTCATTGTTATGAAAGTTTCCATGGTAACTAAACATGAATATTACACATGGAATATTTTTTTTATGTTGAGCCAATAGAGAGCTTCGACCTGATTACATTGAGTGTAAAATCACTCCTGTATCTTCAATAGTAACTTAGATATGCGAGTTTGAAATCTTATATAATGTTTTTGTAAAACGTGAGGCCAAGGATGTATTACATTGTTTCAACAATCAAAGTGGTTATTTCATATCTCCAGGACGATGACTACAATCATGCACAGATAGATTGTTTACTTTATTGTTATGAGAGTTTCCATGGTAACTTAGCATGTATATTACACATGGATTAAATTTTTCCAGATGAGCCAATAGAGAGCTTCGACCTGATTACATTGAGTGTAAAATCACTCCTGTATCTTCAATAGTAACTTAGATATGCGAGTTTGAAATCTTATATAATGTTTTTGTAAAACGTGAGGCAAAGGATGTATTACATTGTTTCAACAATCAAAGTGGTTATTTCATATCTCCAGGACGATGACTACAATCATGCACAGATAGATTGTTTACTTTATTGTTATGAGAGTTTCCATGGTAACTAAGTATACATATTACACATGGATTAAATTTTTCCAGATGAGCCAATAGAGAGCTTCGACCTGATTACATTGAGTGTAAAATCACTCCTGTATCTTCAATAGTAACTTAGATATGCGAGTTTGAAATCTTATATAATGTTTTTGTAAAACGTGAGGCCTTAGGATGTATTACATTGTTTCAACAATCAAAGTGGTTATTTCATATCTCCAGGACGATGACTACAATCATGCACAGATAGATTGTTTACTTTATTGTTATGAGAGTTTCCATGGTAACTAAGTATACATATTACACATGGATTAAATTTTTCCAGATGAGCCAATAGAGAGCTTAGACCTGATTACATTGAGTGTAAAATCACTTCTGTATCTTCAATAGTAACTTTGATATGCGTGTTTGAAATCTTATATAATGTTTTTGTAAAACGTGAGACCAAGGATGTATTACATTGTTTCAACAATGAAAGTGGTTATTTCAAATCTCCACGACGACGACTACAATCATGCACAAATAGATTGTTTACTTTATTGTTATGAGAGTTTCCATGGTAACTAAGCATGTATATTACACATGGAATAAATTTTTCCAGATGAGCCAATAGAGAGCTTCGACCTGATTACATTGAGTGTAAAATCACTTCTGTATCTTCTATAGTAACGGAGATATGCGAGTTTGAAGCTTTATATAATGTTTTTGAAAACGTGAGGCCTTAGGATGTATTACATTGTTTCAACAATCAAAGTGGTTATTTCAAATCTCCACGACGACGACTACAATCATGCACAAATAGATTGTTTACTTTATTGTTATGAAAGTTTCCATGGTAACTAAGCATGAATATTACACATGCAATAAATTTTTTATGTTGAGCCAATAGAGAGCTTCGACCTATTTACATTGAGTGTAAAATCACTCCTGTATCTTCAATAGTAACTTAGATATGCGAGTTTGAAATCTTATATAATGTTTTTGTAAAACGTGAGGCCAAGGATGTATTACATTGTTTCAACAATCAAAGTGGTTATTTCATATCTCCAGGACGATGACTACAATCATGCACAGATAGATTGTTTACGTTATTGTAATGAGAGTTTCCATGGTAACTAAGTATACATATTACACATGGATTAAATTTTTCCAGATGAGCCAATAGAGAACTTCGACCTGATTACATTGAGTGTAAAATCACTTCTGTATCTTCAATAGTAACGGAGATATGCGAGTTTGAAGCTTTATATAATGTTTTTGAAAACGTGAGGCCTTAGGATGTATTACATTGTTTCAACAATGAAAGTGGTTATTTCAAATCTCCACGACGACGACTACAATAATGCACAAATAGATTGTTTACTTTATTGTTATGAAAGTTTCCATGGTAACTAAGCATGAATATTACACATGCAATAAATTTTTTATGTTGAGCCAATAGAGAGCTTCGACCTGATTACATTGAGTGTAAAATCACTTCTGTATCTTCAATAGTAACTTACATATGCGAGTTTGAAATCTTATATAATGTTTTTGTAAAACGTGAGGCAAAGGATGTATTACATTGTTTCAACAATCAAAGTGGTTATTTCATATATCCAGGACGATGACTACAATCATGCACAGATAGATTGTTTACTTTATTGTTATGAGAGTTTCCATGGTAACTAAGTATACATATTACACATGGATTAAATTTTTCCAGATGAGCCAATAGAGAGCTTCGACCTGATTACATTGAGTGTAAAATCACTCCTGTATCTTCAATAGTAACTTAGATATGCGAGTTTGAAATCTTATATAATGTTTTTGTAAAACGTGAGGCCTTAGGATGTATTACATTGTTTCAACAATCAAAGTGGTTATTTCATATCTCCAGGACGATGACTACAATCATGCACAGATAGATTGTTTACTTTATTGTTATGAGAGTTTCCATGGTAACTAAGTATACATATTACACATGGATTAAATTTTTCCAGATGAGCCAATAGAGAGCTTAGACCTGATTACATTGAGTGTAAAATCACTTCTGTATCTTCAATAGTAACTTTGATATGCGTGTTTGAAATCTTATATAATGTTTTTGTAAAACGTGAGACCAAGGATGTATTACATTGTTTCAACAATGAAAGTGGTTATTTCAAATCTCCACGACGACGACTACAATCATGCACAAATAGATTGTTTACTTTATTGTTATGAGAGTTTCCATGGTAACTAAGCATGTATATTACACACGGATTAAATTTTTCCAGATGAGCCAATAGAGAGCTTCGACCTGATTACATTGAGTGTAAAATCACTTCTGTATCTTCAATAGTAACTTAGATATGCGAGTTTGAAATCTTATATAATGTTTTTGTAAAACGTGAGGCCAAGGATGTATTACATTGTTTCAACAATCAAAGTGGTTATTTCATATCTCCAGGACGATGACTACAATCATGCACAGATAGATTGTTTACTTTATTGTTATGAGAGTTTCCATGGTAACTAAGCATGTATATTACACATGGAATAAATTTTTCCAGATGAGCCAATAGAGAGCTTCGACCTGATTACATTGAGTGTAAAATCACTCCTGTATCTTCAATAGTAACTTAGATATGCGAGTTTGAAATCTTATATAATGTTTTTGTAAAACGTGAGGCCTTAGGATGTATTACATTGTTTCAACAATCAAAGTGGTTATTTCATATCTCCAGGACGATGACTACAATCATGCACAGATAGATTGTTTACTTTATTGTTATGAGAGTTTCCATGGTATCTAAGTATACATATTACACATGGATTAAATTTTTCCAGATGAGCCAATAGAGAGCTTAGACCTGATTACATTGAGTGTAAAATCACTTCTGTATCTTCAATAGTAACTTTGATATGCGTGTTTGAAATCTTATATAATGTTTTTGTAAAACGTGAGACCAAGGATGTATTACATTGTTTCAACAATGAAAGTGGTTATTTCAAATCTCCACGACGACGACTACAATCATGCACAAATAGATTGTTTACTTTATTGTTATGAGAGTTTCCATGGTAACTAAGCATGTATATTACACATGGATTAAATTTTTCCAGATGAGCCAATAGAGAGCTTCGACCTGATTACATTGAGTGTAAAATCACTTCTGTATCTTCTATAGTAACGGAGATATGCGAGCTTGAAGCTTTATATAATGTTTTTGAAAACGTGAAGCCTTAGGATGTATTACATTGTTTCAACAATCAAAGTGGTTATTTCAAATCTTCACGACGACGACTACAATCATGCACAGATAGATTGCTTACTTTATTGTTATGAGAGTTTCCTAGGTAACTAAGTATACATAATACACATGGATTAAATTTTTCCAGATGAGCCAATAGAGAGCTTCGACCTGATTACATTGAGTGTAAAATCACTTGTGTATCTTCAATAGTAACTTAGATATGCGAGTTTGAAATCTTATATAATGTTTTTGTAAAACGTGAGGCCAAGGATGTATTACATTGTTTCAACAATCAAAGTGGTTATTTCATATCTCCAGGACGACGACTACAATCATGCACAAATAGATTGTTTACTTTATTGTTATGAGAGTTTCCATGGTAACTAAGCATGTATATTACACATGGATTAAATTTTTCCAGATGAGCCAATAGAGAGCTTCGACCTGATTACATTGAGTGTAAAATCACTTCTGTATCTTCTATAGTAACGGAGATATGCGAGTTTGAAGCTTTATATAATGTTTTTGAAAACGTGAAGACTTAGGATGTATTACATTGTTTCAACAATCAAAGTGGTTATTTCAAATCTTCACGACGACGACTACAATCATGCACAGATAGATTGTTTACTTCATTGTTATGAAAGTTTCCATGGTAACTAAACATGAATATTACACATGGAATATTTTTTTTATGTTGAGCCAATAGAGAGCTTCGACCTGATTACATTGAGTGTAAAATCACTCCTGTATCTTCAATAGTAACTTAGATATGCGAGTTTGAAATCTTATATAATGTTTTTGTAAAACGTGAGGCCAAGGATGTATTACATTGTTTCAACAATCAAAGTGGTTATTTCATATCTCCAGGACGATGACTACAATCATGCACAGATAGATTGTTTACTTTATTGTTATGAGAGTTTCCATGGTAACTAAGCATGTATATTACACATGGAATAAATTTTTCCAGATGAGCCAATAGAGAGCTTCGACCTGATTACATTGAGTGTAAAATCACTCCTGTATCTTCAATAGTAACTTAGATATGCGAGTTTGAAATCTTATATAATGTTTTTGTAAAACGTGAGGCCTTAGGATGTATTACATTGTTTCAACAATGAAAGTGGTTATTTCAAATCTCCACGACGACGACTACAATCATGCACAAATAGATTGTTTACTTTATTGTTATGAGAGTTTCCATGGTAACTAAGCATGTATATTACACACGGATTAAATTTTTCCAGATGAGCCAATAGAGAGCTTCGACCTGATTACATTGAGTGTAAAATCACTTCTGTATCTTCTATAGTAACGGAGATATGCGAGTTTGAAGCTTTATATAATGTTTTTGAAAACGTGAGGCCTTAGGATGTATTACATTGTTTCAACAATCAAAGTGGTTATTTCAAATCTCCACGACGACGACTACAATCATGCACAAATAGATTGTTTACTTTATTGTTATGAAAGTTTCCATGGTAACTAAGCATGAATATTACACATGCAATAAATTTTTTATGTTGAGCCAATAGAGAGCTTCGACCTATTTACATTGAGTGTAAAATCACTCCTGTATCTTCAATAGTAACTTAGATATGCGAGTTTGAAATCTTATATAATGTTTTTGTAAAACGTGAGGCCAAGGATGTATTACATTGTTTCAACAATCAAAGTGGTTATTTCATATCTCCAGGACGATGACTACAATCATGCACAGATAGATTGTTTACGTTATTGTAATGAGAGTTTCCATGGTAACTAAGTATACATATTACACATGGATTAAATTTTTCCAGATGAGCCAATAGAGAACTTCGACCTGATTACATTGAGTGTAAAATCACTTCTGTATCTTCAATAGTAACGGAGATATGCGAGTTTGAAGCTTTATATAATGTTTTTGAAAACGTGAGGCCTTAGGATGTATTACATTGTTTCAACAATGAAAGTGGTTATTTCAAATCTCCACGACGACGACTACAATAATGCACAAATAGATTGTTTACTTTATTGTTATGAAAGTTTCCATGGTAACTAAGCATGAATATTACACATGCAATAAATTTTTTATGTTGAGCCAATAGAGAGCTTTGACCTGATTACATTGAGTGTAAAATCACTTCTGTATCTTCAATAGTAACTTACATATGCGAGTTTGAAATCTTATATAATGTTTTTGTAAAACGTGAGGCCAAGGATGTATTACATTGTTTCAACAATCAAAGTGGTTATTTCATATCTCCAGGACGATGACTACAATCATGCACAGATAGATTGTTTACTTTATTGTTATGAGAGTTTCCATGGTAACTAAGCATGTATATTACACATGGAATAAATTTTTCCAGATGAGCCAATAGAGAGCTTCGACCTGATTACATTGAGTGTAAAATCACTCCTGTATCTTCAATAGTAACTTAGATATGCGAGTTTGAAATCTTATATAATGTTTTTGTAAAACGTGAGGCAAAGGATGTATTACATTGTTTCAACAATCAAAGTGGTTATTTCATATCTCCAGGACGATGACTACAATCATGCACAGATAGATTGTTTACTTTATTGTTATGAGAGTTTCCATGGTAACTAAGTATACATATTACACATGGATTAAATTTTTCCAGATGAGCCAATAGAGAGCTTCGACCTGATTACATTGAGTGTAAAATCACTCCTGTATCTTCAATAGTAACTTAGATATGCGAGTTTGAAATCTTATATAATGTTTTTGTAAAACGTGAGGCCTTAGGATGTATTACATTGTTTCAACAATCAAAGTGGTTATTTCATATCTCCAGGACGATGACTACAATCATGCACAGATAGATTGTTTACTTTATTGTTATGAGAGTTTCCATGGTAACTAAGTATACATATTACACATGGATTAAATTTTTCCAGATGAGCCAATAGAGAGCTTAGACCTGATTACATTGAGTGTAAAATCACTTCTGTATCTTCAATAGTAACTTTGATATGCGTGTTTGAAATCTTATATAATGTTTTTGTAAAACGTGAGACCAAGGATGTATTACATTGTTTCAACAATGAAAGTGGTTATTTCAAATCTCCACGACGACGACTACAATCATGCACAAATAGATTGTTTACTTTATTGTTATGAAAGTTTCCATGGTAACTAAGCATGAATATTACACATGCAATAAATTTCTTATGTTGAGCCAATAGAGAGCTTCGACCTGATTACATTGAGTGTAAAATCACTCCTGTATCTTCAATAGTAACTTAGATATGCGAGTTTGAAATCTTATATAATGTTTTTGTAAAACGTGAGGCCAAGGATGTATTACATTGTTTCAACAATCAAAGTGGTTATTTCATATCTCCAGGACGATGACTACAATCATGCACAGATAGATTGTTTACGTTATTGTAATGAGAGTTTCCATGGTAACTAAGTATATATATTACACATGGATTAAATTTTTCCAGATGAGCCAATAGAGAACTTCGACCTGATTACATTGAGTGTAAAATCACTTCTGTATCTTCAATAGTAACGGAGATATGCGAGTTTGAAGCTTTATATAATGTTTTTGAAAACGTGAGGCCTTAGGATGTATTACATTGTTTCAACAATGAAAGTGGTTATTTCAAATCTCCACGACGACGACTACAATAATGCACAAATAGATTGTTTACTTTATTGTTATGAAAGTTTCCATGGTAACTAAGCATGAATATTACACATGCAATAAATTTTTTATGTTGAGCCAATAGAGAGCTTCGACCTGATTACATTGAGTGTAAAATCACTTCTGTATCTTCAATAGTAACTTACATATGCGAGTTTGAAATCTTATATAATGTTTTTGTAAAACGAGAGGCCAAGGATGTATTACATTGTTTCAACAATCAAAGTGGTTATTTCATATCTCCAGGACGATGACTACAATCATGCACAGATAGATTGTTTACTTTATTGTTATGAGAGTTTCCATGGTAACTAAGTATACGTATTACACATGGATTAAATTTTTCCAGATGAGCCAATAGAGAGCTTCGACCTGATTACATTGAGTGTAAAATCACTTCTGTATCTTCAATAGTAACTTAGATATGCGAGTTTGAAATCTTATATAATGTTTTTGTAAAACGTGAGACCAAGGATGTATTACATTGTTTCAACAATGAAAGTGGTTATTTCAAATCTCCACGACGACGACTACAATCATGCACAAATAGATTGTTTACTTTATTGTTATGAGAGTTTCCATGGTAACTAAGCATGTATATTACACATGGAATAAATTTTTCCAGATGAGCCAATAGAGAGCTTCGACCTGATTACATTGAGTGTAAAATCACTTCTGTATCTTCTATAGTAACGGAGATATGCGAGCTTGAAGCTTTATATAATGTTTTTGAAAACGTGAAGCCTTAGGATGTATTACATTGTTTCAACAATCAAAGTGGTTATTTCAAATCTTCACGACGATGACTACAATCATGCACAGATAGATTGCTTACTTTATTGTTATGAGAGTTTCCTAGGTAACTAAGTATACATATTACACATGGATTAAATTTTTCCAGATGAGCCAATAGAGAGCTTCGACCTGATTACATTGAGTGTAAAATCACTTCTGTATCTTCAATAGTAACTTTGATATGCGAGTTTGAAATCTTATATAATGTTTTTGTAAAACGTGAGGCAAAGGATGTATTACATTGTTTCAACAATGAAAGTGGTTAATTCATATCTCCAGGACGATGACTACAATCATGCACAGATAGATTGTTTACTTTATTGTTATGAGAGTTTCCATGGTAACTAAGTATACATATTACACATGGATTAAATTTTTTATGTTGAGCCATTAGAGAGCTTCGACCTGATTACATTGAGTGTAAAATCACTTCTGTATCTTCAATAGTAACTTAGATATGCGAGTTTGAAATCTTATATAATGTTTTTGTAAAACGTGAGGCCAAGGATGTATTACATTGTTTCAACAATCAAAGTGGTTATTTCATATCTCCAGGACGATGACTACAATCATGCACAGATAGATTGTTTACTTTATTGTTATGAGAGTTTCCATGGTAACTAAGTATACATATTACACATGGATTAAATTTTTCCAGATGAGCCAATAGAGAGCTTCGACCTGATTACATTGAGTGTAAAATCACTTCTGTATCTTCTATAGTAACGGAGATATGCGAGTTTAAAGCTTTATATAATGTTTTTGAAAACGTGAAGACTTAGGATGTATTACATTGTTTAAACAATCAAAGTGGTTATTTCAAATCTTCACGACGACGACTACAATCATGCACAGATAGATTGTTTACTTCATTGTTATGAAAGTTTCCATGGTAACTAAGTATATATATTACACATGGAATATTTTTTTTATGTTGAGCCAATAGAGAGCTTCGACCTGATTACATTGAGTGTAAAATCACTCCTGTATCTTCAATAGTAACTTAGATATGCGAGTTTGAAATCTTATATAATGTTTTTGTAAAACGTGAGGCCAAGGATGTATTACATTGTTTCAACAATCAAAGTGGTTATTTCATATCTCCAGGACGATGACTACAATCATGCACAGATAGATTGTTTACTTCATTGTTATGAAAGTTTCCATGGTAACTAAGTATATATATTACACATGGAATATTTTTTTTATGTTGAGCCAATAGAGAGCTTCGACCTGATTACATTGAGTGTAAAATCACTCCTGTATCTTCAATAGTAACTTAGATATGCGAGTTTGAAATCTTATATAATGTTTTTGTAAAACGTGAGGCAAGGGATGTATTACATTGTTTCAACAATCAAAGTGGTTATTTCATATCTCCAGGACGATGACTACAATCATGCACAGATAGATTGTTTACTTTATTGTTATGAGAGTTTCCATGGTAACTAAGTATACATATTACACATGGATTAAATTTTTCCAGATGAGCCAATAGAGAGCTTCGACCTGATTACATTGAGTGTAAAATCACTCCTGTATCTTCAATAGTAACTTAGATATGCGAGTTTGAAATCTTATATAATGTTTTTGTAAAACGTGAGGCCTTAGGATGTATTACATTGTTTCAACAATCAAAGTGGTTATTTCATATCTCCAGGACGATGACTACAATCATGCACAGATAGATTGTTTACTTTATTGTTATGAGAGTTTCCATGGTAACTAAGTATACATATTACACATGGATTAAATTTTTCCAGATGAGCCAATAGAGAGCTTAGACCTGATTACATTGAGTGTAAAATCACTTCTGTATCTTCAATAGTAACTTTGATATGCGTGTTTGAAATCTTATATAATGTTTTTGTAAAACGTGAGACCAAGGATGTATTACATTGTTTCAACAATGAAAGTGGTTATTTCAAATCTCCACGACGACGACTACAACCATGCACAAATAGATTGTTTACTTTATTGTTATGAGAGTTTCCATGGTAACTAAGCATGTATATTACACACGGATTAAATTTTTCCAGATGAGCCAATAGAGAGCTTCGACCTGATTACATTGAGTGTAAAATCACTTCTGTATCTTCTATAGTAACGGAGATATGCGAGTTTGAAGCTTTATATAATGTTTTTGAAAACGTGAGGCCTTAGGATGTATTACATTGTTTCAACAATCAAAGTGGTTATTTCATATCTCCACGACGACGACTACAATCATGCACAAATAGATTGTTTACTTTATTGTTATGAAAGTTTCCATGGTAACTAAGCATGAATATTACACATGCAATAAATTTCTTATGTTGAGCCAATAGAGAGCTTCGACCTGATTACATTGAGTGTAAAATCACTCCTGTATCTTCAATAGTAACTTAGATATGCGAGTTTGAAATCTTATATAATGTTTTTGTAAAACGTGAGGCCAAGGATGTATTACATTGTTTCAACAATCAAAGTGGTTATTTCATATCTCCAGGACGATGACTACAATCATGCACAGATAGATTGTTTACGTTATTGTAATGAGAGTTTCCATGGTAACTAAGTATATATATTACACATGGATTAAATTTTTCCAGATGAGCCAATAGAGAACTTCGACCTGATTACATTGAGTGTAAAATCACTTCTGTATCTTCAATAGTAACGGAGATATGCGAGTTTGAAGCTTTATATAATGTTTTTGAAAACGTGAGGCCTTAGGATGTATTACATTGTTTCAACAATGAAAGTGGTTATTTCAAATCTCCACGACGACGACTACAATAATGCACAAATAGATTGTTTACTTTATTGTTATGAAAGTTTCCATGGTAACTAAGCATGAATATTACACATGCAATAAATTTTTTATGTTGAGCCAATAGAGAGCTTCGACCTGATTACATTGAGTGTAAAATCACTTCTGTATCTTCAATAGTAACTTTGATATGCGAGTTTGAAATCTGATATAATGTTTTTGTAAAACGTGAGGCAAAGGATGTATTACATTGTTTCAACAATGAAAGTGGTTATTTCATATCTCCAGGACGATGACTACAATCATGCACAGATAGATTGTTTACTTTATTGTTATGAGAGTTTCCATGGTAACTAAGTATATATATTACACATGGAATATTTTTTTTATGTTGAGCCAATAGAGAGCTTCGACCTGATTACATTGAGTGTAAAATCACTCCTGTATCTTCAATAGTAACTTAGATATGCGAGTTTGAAATCTTATATAATGTTTTTGTAAAACGTGAGGCCAAGGATGTATTACATTGTTTCAACAATCAAAGTGGTTATTTCATATCTCCAGGACGATGACTACAATCATGCACAGATAGATTGTTTACTTCATTGTTATGAAAGTTTCCATGGTAACTAAGTATATATATTACACATGGAATATTTTTTTTATGTTGAGCCAATAGAGAGCTTCGACCTGATTACATTGAGTGTAAAATCACTCCTGTATCTTCAATAGTAACTTAGATATGCGAGTTTGAAATCTTATATAATGTTTTTGTAAAACGTGAGGCAAGGGATGTATTACATTGTTTCAACAATCAAAGTGGTTATTTCATATCTCCAGGACGATGACTACAATCATGCACAGATAGATTGTTTACTTTATTGTTATGAGAGTTTCCATGGTAACTAAGTATACATATTACACATGGATTAAATTTTTCCAGATGAGCCAATAGAGAGCTTCGACCTGATTACATTGAGTGTAAAATCACTCCTGTATCTTCAATAGTAACTTAGATATGCGAGTTTGAAATCTTATATAATGTTTTTGTAAAACGTGAGGCCTTAGGATGTATTACATTGTTTCAACAATCAAAGTGGTTATTTCATATCTCCAGGACGATGACTACAATCATGCACAGATAGATTGTTTACTTTATTGTTATGAGAGTTTCCATGGTAACTAAGTATACATATTACACATGGATTAAATTTTTCCAGATGAGCCAATAGAGAGCTTAGACCTGATTACATTGAGTGTAAAATCACTTCTGTATCTTCAATAGTAACTTTGATATGCGTGTTTGAAATCTTATATAATGTTTTTGTAAAACGTGAGACCAAGGATGTATTACATTGTTTCAACAATGAAAGTGGTTATTTCAAATCTCCACGACGACGACTACAACCATGCACAAATAGATTGTTTACTTTATTGTTATGAGAGTTTCCATGGTAACTAAGCATGTATATTACACACGGATTAAATTTTTCCAGATGAGCCAATAGAGAGCTTCGACCTGATTACATTGAGTGTAAAATCACTTCTGTATCTTCTATAGTAACGGAGATATGCGAGTTTGAAGCTTTATATAATGTTTTTGAAAACGTGAGGCCTTAGGATGTATTACATTGTTTCAACAATCAAAGTGGTTATTTCATATCTCCACGACGACGACTACAATCATGCACAAATAGATTGTTTACTTTATTGTTATGAAAGTTTCCATGGTAACTAAGCATGAATATTACACATGCAATAAATTTCTTATGTTGAGCCAATAGAGAGCTTCGACCTGATTACATTGAGTGTAAAATCACTCCTGTATCTTCAATAGTAACTTAGATATGCGAGTTTGAAATCTTATATAATGTTTTTGTAAAACGTGAGGCCAAGGATGTATTACATTGTTTCAACAATCAAAGTGGTTATTTCATATCTCCAGGACGATGACTACAATCATGCACAGATAGATTGTTTACGTTATTGTAATGAGAGTTTCCATGGTAACTAAGTATATATATTACACATGGATTAAATTTTTCCAGATGAGCCAATAGAGAACTTCGACCTGATTACATTGAGTGTAAAATCACTTCTGTATCTTCAATAGTAACGGAGATATGCGAGTTTGAAGCTTTATATAATGTTTTTGAAAACGTGAGGCCTTAGGATGTATTACATTGTTTCAACAATGAAAGTGGTTATTTCAAATCTCCACGACGACGACTACAATAATGCACAAATAGATTGTTTACTTTATTGTTATGAAAGTTTCCATGGTAACTAAGCATGAATATTACACATGCAATAAATTTTTTATGTTGAGCCAATAGAGAGCTTCGACCTGATTACATTGAGTGTAAAATCACTTCTGTATCTTCAATAGTAACTTTGATATGCGAGTTTGAAATCTGATATAATGTTTTTGTAAAACGTGAGGCAAAGGATGTATTACATTGTTTCAACAATGAAAGTGGTTATTTCATATCTCCAGGACGATGACTACAATCATGCACAGATAGATTGTTTACTTTATTGTTATGAGAGTTTCCATGGTAACTAAGTATACATATTACACATGGATTAAATTTTTTATGTTGAGCCATTAGAGAGCTTCGACCTGATTACATTGAGTGTAAAATCACTTCTGTATCTTCAATAGTAACTTAGATATGCGAGTTTGAAATCTTATATAATGTTTTTGTAAAACGTGAGGCCAAGGATGTATTACATTGTTTCAACAATCAAAGTGGTTATTTCATATCTCCAGGACGATGACTACAATCATGCACAGATAGATTGTTTACTTTATTGTTATGAGAGTTTCCATGGTAACTAAGTATACATATTACACATGGATTAAATTTTTCCAGATGAGCCGATAGAGAGCTTCGACCTGATTACATTGAGTGTAAAATCACTTCTGTATCTTCAATAGTAACTTAGATATGCGAGTTTGAAATCTTATATAATGTTTTTGTAAAACGTGAGGCAAAGGATGTATTACATTGTTTCAACAATCAAAGTGGTTATTTCATATCTCCAGGACGATGACTACAATCATGCACAGATAGATTGTTTACTTTATTGTTATGAGAGTTTCCATGGTAACTAAGCATGTATATTACACATGGAATAAATTTTTCCAGATGAGCCAATAGAGAGCTTCGACCTGATTACATTGAGTGTAAAATCACTCCTGTATCTTCAATAGTAACTTAGATATGCGAGTTTGAAATCTTATATAATGTTTTTGTAAAACGTGATGCCTTAGGATGTATTACATTGTTTCAACAATCAAAGTGGTTATTTCATATCTCCAGGACGATGACTACAATCATGCACAGATAGATTGTTTACTTTATTGTTATGAGAGTTTCCATGGTATCTAAGTATACATATTACACATGGATTAAATTTTTCCAGATGAGCCAATAGAGAGCTTAGACCTGATTACATTGAGTGTAAAATCACTTCTGTATCTTCAATAGTAACTTTGATATGCGTGTTTGAAATCTTATATAATGTTTTTGTAAAACGTGAGACCAAGGATGTATTACATTGTTTCAACAATGAAAGTGGTTATTTCAAATCTCCACGACGACGACTACAATCATGCACAAATAGATTGTTTACTTTATTGTTATGAGAGTTTCCATGGTAACTAAGCATGTATATTACACATGGATTAAATTTTTCCAGATGAGCCAATAGAGAGCTTCGACCTGATTACATTGAGTGTAAAATCACTTCTGTATCTTCTATAGTAACGGAGATATGCGAGCTTGAAGCTTTATATAATGTTTTTGAAAACGTGAAGCCTTAGGATGTATTACATTGTTTCAACAATCAAAGTGGTTATTTCAAATCTTCACGACGACGACTACAATCATGCACAGATAGATTGCTTACTTTATTGTTATGAGAGTTTCCTAGGTAACTAAGTATACATAATACACATGGATTAAATTTTTCCAGATGAGCCAATAGAGAGCTTCGACCTGATTACATTGAGTGTAAAATCACTTGTGTATCTTCAATAGTAACTTAGATATGCGAGTTTGAAATCTTATATAATGTTTTTGTAAAACGTGAGGCCAAGGATGTATTACATTGTTTCAACAATCAAAGTGGTTATTTCATATCTCCAGGACGATGACTACAATCATGCACAGATAGATTGTTTACTTTATTGTTATGAGAGTTTCCATGGTAACTAAGTATACATACTACACATGGATTAAATTTTTCCAGATGAGCCAATAGAGAGCTTCGACCTGATTACATTGAGTGTAAAATCACTTCTGTATCTTCTATAGTAACGGAGATATGCGAGTTTGAAGCTTTATATAATGTTTTTGAAAACGTGAAGACTTAGGATGTATTACATTGTTTCAACAATCAAAGTGGTTATTTCAAATCTTCACGACGACGACTACAATCATGCACAGATAGATTGTTTACTTCATTGTTATGAAAGTTTCCATGGTAACTAAACATGAATATTACACATGGAATATTTTTTTTATGTTGAGCCAATAGAGAGCTTCGACCTGATTACATTGAGTGTAAAATCACTCCTGTATCTTCAATAGTAACTTAGATATGCGAGTTTGAAATCTTATATAATGTTTTTGTAAAACGTGAGGCCAAGGATGTATTACATTGTTTCAACAATCAAAGTGGTTATTTCATATCTCCAGGACGATGACTACAATCATGCACAGATAGATTGTTTACTTTATTGTTATGAGAGTTTCCATGGTAACTAAGCATGTATATTACACATGGAATAAATTTTTCCAGATGAGCCAATAGAGAGCTTCGACCTGATTACATTGAGTGTAAAATCACTCCTGTATCTTCAATAGTAACTTAGATATGCGAGTTTGAAATCTTATATAATGTTTTTGTAAAACGTGAGGCAAAGGATGTATTACATTGTTTCAACAATCAAAGTGGTTATTTCATATCTCCAGGACGATGACTACAATCATGCACAGATAGATTGTTTACTTTATTGTTATGAGAGTTTCCATGGTAACTAAGTATACATATTACACATGGATTAAATTTTTCCAGATGAGCCAATAGAGAGCTTCGACCTGATTACATTGAGTGTAAAATCACTCCTGTATCTTCAATAGTAACTTAGATATGCGAGTTTGAAATCTTATATAATGTTTTTGTAAAACGTGAGGCCTTAGTATGTATTACATTGTTTCAACAATGAAAGTGGTTATTTCAAATCTCCACGACGACGACTACAATCATGCACAAATAGATTGTTTACTTTATTGTTATGAGAGTTTCCATGGTAACTAAGCATGTATATTACACACGGATTAAATTTTTCCAGATGAGCCAATAGAGAGCTTCGACCTGATTACATTGAGTGTAAAATCACTTCTGTATCTTCTATAGTAACGGAGATATGCGAGTTTGAAGCTTTATATAATGTTTTTGAAAACGTGAGGCCTTAGGATGTATTACATTGTTTCAACAATCAAAGTGGTTATTTCAAATCTCCACGACGACGACTACAATCATGCACAAATAGATTGTTTACTTTATTGTTATGAAAGTTTCCATGGTAACTAAGCATGAATATTACACATGCAATAAATTTTTTATGTTGAGCCAATAGAGAGCTTCGACCTATTTACATTGAGTGTAAAATCACTCCTGTATCTTCAATAGTAACTTAGATATGCGAGTTTGAAATCTTATATAATGTTTTTGTAAAACGTGAGGCCAAGGATGTATTACATTGTTTCAACAATCAAAGTGGTTATTTCATATCTCCAGGACGATGACTACAATCATGCACAGATAGATTGTTTACGTTATTGTAATGAGAGTTTCCATGGTAACTAAGTATACATATTACACATGGATTAAATTTTTCCAGATGAGCCAATAGAGAACTTCGACCTGATTACATTGAGTGTAAAATCACTTCTGTATCTTCAATAGTAACGGAGATATGCGAGTTTGAAGCTTTATATAATGTTTTTGAAAACGTGAGGCCTTAGGATGTATTACATTGTTTCAACAATGAAAGTGGTTATTTCAAATCTCCACGACGACGACTACAATAATGCACAAATAGATTGTTTACTTTATTGTTATGAAAGTTTCCATGGTAACTAAGCATGAATATTACACATGCAATAAATTTTTTATGTTGAGCCATTAGAGAGCTTCGACCTGATTACATTGAGTGTAAAATCACTTCTGTATCTTCAATAGTAACTTAGATATGCGAGTTTGAAATCTTATATAATGTTTTTGTAAAACGTGAGGCCAAGGATGTATTACATTGTTTCAACAATCAAAGTGGTTATTTCATATCTCCAGGACGATGACTACAATCATGCACAGATAGATTGTTTACTTTATTGTTATGAGAGTTTCCATGGTAACTAAGTATACATATTACACATGGATTAAATTTTTCCAGATGAGCCGATAGAGAGCTTCGACCTGATTACATTGAGTGTAAAATCACTTCTGTATCTTCAATAGTAACTTAGATATGCGAGTTTGAAATCTTATATAATGTTTTTGTAAAACGTGAGGCAAAGGATGTATTACATTGTTTCAACAATCAAAGTGGTTATTTCATATCTCCAGGACGATGACTACAATCATGCACAGATAGATTGTTTACTTTATTGTTATGAGAGTTTCCATGGTAACTAAGTATACATATTACACATGGATTAAATTTTTCCAGATGAGCCAATAGAGAGCTTAGACCTGATTACATTGAGTGTAAAATCACTTCTGTATCTTCAATAGTAACTTTGATATGCGTGTTTGAAATCTTATATAATGTTTTTGTAAAACGTGAGACCAAGGATGTATTACATTGTTTCAACAATGAAAGTGGTTATTTCAAATCTCCACGACGACGACTACAACCATGCACAAATAGATTGTTTACTTTATTGTTATGAGAGTTTCCATGGTAACTAAGCATGTATATTACACACGGATTAAATTTTTCCAGATGAGCCAATAGAGAGCTTCGACCTGATTACATTGAGTGTAAAATCACTTCTGTATCTTCTATAGTAACGGAGATATGCGAGTTTGAAGCTTTATATAATGTTTTTGAAAACGTGAGGCCTTAGGATGTATTACATTGTTTCAACAATCAAAGTGGTTATTTCATATCTCCACGACGACGACTACAATCATGCACAAATAGATTGTTTACTTTATTGTTATGAAAGTTTCCATGGTAACTAAGCATGAATATTACACATGCAATAAATTTCTTATGTTGAGCCAATAGAGAGCTTCGACCTGATTACATTGAGTGTAAAATCACTCCTGTATCTTCAATAGTAACTTAGATATGCGAGTTTGAAATCTTATATAATGTTTTTGTAAAACGTGAGGCCAAGGATGTATTACATTGTTTCAACAATCAAAGTGGTTATTTCATATCTCCAGGACGATGACTACAATCATGCACAGATAGATTGTTTACGTTATTGTAATGAGAGTTTCCATGGTAACTAAGTATATATATTACACATGGATTAAATTTTTCCAGATGAGCCAATAGAGAACTTCGACCTGATTACATTGAGTGTAAAATCACTTCTGTATCTTCAATAGTAACGGAGATATGCGAGTTTGAAGCTTTATATAATGTTTTTGAAAACGTGAGGCCTTAGGATGTATTACATTGTTTCAACAATGAAAGTGGTTATTTCAAATCTCCACGACGACGACTACAATAATGCACAAATAGATTGTTTACTTTATTGTTATGAAAGTTTCCATGGTAACTAAGCATGAATATTACACATGCAATAAATTTTTTATGTTGAGCCAATAGAGAGCTTCGACCTGATTACATTGAGTGTAAAATCACTTCTGTATCTTCAATAGTAACTTTGATATGCGAGTTTGAAATCTGATATAATGTTTTTGTAAAACGTGAGGCAAAGGATGTATTACATTGTTTCAACAATGAAAGTGGTTATTTCATATCTCCAGGACGATGACTACAATCATGCACAGATAGATTGTTTACTTTATTGTTATGAGAGTTTCCATGGTAACTAAGTATATATATTACACATGGAATATTTTTTTTATGTTGAGCCAATAGAGAGCTTCGACCTGATTACATTGAGTGTAAAATCACTCCTGTATCTTCAATAGTAACTTAGATATGCGAGTTTGAAATCTTATATAATGTTTTTGTAAAACGTGAGGCCAAGGATGTATTACATTGTTTCAACAATCAAAGTGGTTATTTCATATCTCCAGGACGATGACTACAATCATGCACAGATAGATTGTTTACTTCATTGTTATGAAAGTTTCCATGGTAACTAAGTATATATATTACACATGGAATATTTTTTTTATGTTGAGCCAATAGAGAGCTTCGACCTGATTACATTGAGTGTAAAATCACTCCTGTATCTTCAATAGTAACTTAGATATGCGAGTTTGAAATCTTATATAATGTTTTTGTAAAACGTGAGGCAAGGGATGTATTACATTGTTTCAACAATCAAAGTGGTTATTTCATATCTCCAGGACGATGACTACAATCATGCACAGATAGATTGTTTACTTTATTGTTATGAGAGTTTCCATGGTAACTAAGTATACATATTACACATGGATTAAATTTTTCCAGATGAGCCAATAGAGAGCTTCGACCTGATTACATTGAGTGTAAAATCACTCCTGTATCTTCAATAGTAACTTAGATATGCGAGTTTGAAATCTTATATAATGTTTTTGTAAAACGTGAGGCCTTAGGATGTATTACATTGTTTCAACAATCAAAGTGGTTATTTCATATCTCCAGGACGATGACTACAATCATGCACAGATAGATTGTTTACTTTATTGTTATGAGAGTTTCCATGGTAACTAAGTATACATATTACACATGGATTAAATTTTTCCAGATGAGCCAATAGAGAGCTTAGACCTGATTACATTGAGTGTAAAATCACTTCTGTATCTTCAATAGTAACTTTGATATGCGTGTTTGAAATCTTATATAATGTTTTTGTAAAACGTGAGACCAAGGATGTATTACATTGTTTCAACAATGAAAGTGGTTATTTCAAATCTCCACGACGACGACTACAACCATGCACAAATAGATTGTTTACTTTATTGTTATGAGAGTTTCCATGGTAACTAAGCATGTATATTACACACGGATTAAATTTTTCCAGATGAGCCAATAGAGAGCTTCGACCTGATTACATTGAGTGTAAAATCACTTCTGTATCTTCTATAGTAACGGAGATATGCGAGTTTGAAGCTTTATATAATGTTTTTGAAAACGTGAGGCCTTAGGATGTATTACATTGTTTCAACAATCAAAGTGGTTATTTCATATCTCCACGACGACGACTACAATCATGCACAAATAGATTGTTTACTTTATTGTTATGAAAGTTTCCATGGTAACTAAGCATGAATATTACACATGCAATAAATTTCTTATGTTGAGCCAATAGAGAGCTTCGACCTGATTACATTGAGTGTAAAATCACTCCTGTATCTTCAATAGTAACTTAGATATGCGAGTTTGAAATCTTATATAATGTTTTTGTAAAACGTGAGGCCAAGGATGTATTACATTGTTTCAACAATCAAAGTGGTTATTTCATATCTCCAGGACGATGACTACAATCATGCACAGATAGATTGTTTACGTTATTGTAATGAGAGTTTCCATGGTAACTAAGTATATATATTACACATGGATTAAATTTTTCCAGATGAGCCAATAGAGAACTTCGACCTGATTACATTGAGTGTAAAATCACTTCTGTATCTTCAATAGTAACGGAGATATGCGAGTTTGAAGCTTTATATAATGTTTTTGAAAACGTGAGGCCTTAGGATGTATTACATTGTTTCAACAATGAAAGTGGTTATTTCAAATCTCCACGACGACGACTACAATAATGCACAAATAGATTGTTTACTTTATTGTTATGAAAGTTTCCATGGTAACTAAGCATGAATATTACACATGCAATAAATTTTTTATGTTGAGCCAATAGAGAGCTTCGACCTGATTACATTGAGTGTAAAATCACTTCTGTATCTTCAATAGTAACTTTGATATGCGAGTTTGAAATCTGATATAATGTTTTTGTAAAACGTGAGGCAAAGGATGTATTACATTGTTTCAACAATGAAAGTGGTTATTTCATATCTCCAGGACGATGACTACAATCATGCACAGATAGATTGTTTACTTTATTGTTATGAGAGTTTCCATGGTAACTAAGTATACATATTACACATGGATTAAATTTTTCCAGATGAGCCGATAGAGAGCTTCGACCTGATTACATTGAGTGTAAAATCACTTCTGTATCTTCAATAGTAACTTAGATATGCGAGTTTGAAATCTTATATAATGTTTTTGTAAAACGTGAGGCAAAGGATGTATTACATTGTTTCAACAATCAAAGTGGTTATTTCATATCTCCAGGACGATGACTACAATCATGCACAGATAGATTGTTTACTTTATTGTTATGAGAGTTTCCATGGTAACTAAGCATGTATATTACACATGGAATAAATTTTTCCAGATGAGCCAATAGAGAGCTTCGACCTGATTACATTGAGTGTAAAATCACTCCTGTATCTTCAATAGTAACTTAGATATGCGAGTTTGAAATCTTATATAATGTTTTTGTAAAACGTGATGCCTTAGGATGTATTACATTGTTTCAACAATCAAAGTGGTTATTTCATATCTCCAGGACGATGACTACAATCATGCACAGATAGATTGTTTACTTTATTGTTATGAGAGTTTCCATGGTATCTAAGTATACATATTACACATGGATTAAATTTTTCCAGATGAGCCAATAGAGAGCTTAGACCTGATTACATTGAGTGTAAAATCACTTCTGTATCTTCAATAGTAACTTTGATATGCGTGTTTGAAATCTTATATAATGTTTTTGTAAAACGTGAGACCAAGGATGTATTACATTGTTTCAACAATGAAAGTGGTTATTTCAAATCTCCACGACGACGACTACAATCATGCACAAATAGATTGTTTACTTTATTGTTATGAGAGTTTCCATGGTAACTAAGCATGTATATTACACATGGATTAAATTTTTCCAGATGAGCCAATAGAGAGCTTCGACCTGATTACATTGAGTGTAAAATCACTTCTGTATCTTCTATAGTAACGGAGATATGCGAGCTTGAAGCTTTATATAATGTTTTTGAAAACGTGAAGCCTTAGGATGTATTACATTGTTTCAACAATCAAAGTGGTTATTTCAAATCTTCACGACGACGACTACAATCATGCACAGATAGATTGCTTACTTTATTGTTATGAGAGTTTCCTAGGTAACTAAGTATACATAATACACATGGATTAAATTTTTCCAGATGAGCCAATAGAGAGCTTCGACCTGATTACATTGAGTGTAAAATCACTTGTGTATCTTCAATAGTAACTTAGATATGCGAGTTTGAAATCTTATATAATGTTTTTGTAAAACGTGAGGCCAAGGATGTATTACATTGTTTCAACAATCAAAGTGGTTATTTCATATCTCCAGGACGATGACTACAATCATGCACAGATAGATTGTTTACTTTATTGTTATGAGAGTTTCCATGGTAACTAAGTATACATACTACACATGGATTAAATTTTTCCAGATGAGCCAATAGAGAGCTTCGACCTGATTACATTGAGTGTAAAATCACTTCTGTATCTTCTATAGTAACGGAGATATGCGAGTTTGAAGCTTTATATAATGTTTTTGAAAACGTGAAGACTTAGGATGTATTACATTGTTTCAACAATCAAAGTGGTTATTTCAAATCTTCACGACGACGACTACAATCATGCACAGATAGATTGTTTACTTCATTGTTATGAAAGTTTCCATGGTAACTAAACATGAATATTACACATGGAATATTTTTTTTATGTTGAGCCAATAGAGAGCTTCGACCTGATTACATTGAGTGTAAAATCACTCCTGTATCTTCAATAGTAACTTAGATATGCGAGTTTGAAATCTTATATAATGTTTTTGTAAAACGTGAGGCCAAGGATGTATTACATTGTTTCAACAATCAAAGTGGTTATTTCATATCTCCAGGACGATGACTACAATCATGCACAGATAGATTGTTTACTTTATTGTTATGAGAGTTTCCATGGTAACTAAGCATGTATATTACACATGGAATAAATTTTTCCAGATGAGCCAATAGAGAGCTTCGACCTGATTACATTGAGTGTAAAATCACTCCTGTATCTTCAATAGTAACTTAGATATGCGAGTTTGAAATCTTATATAATGTTTTTGTAAAACGTGAGGCAAAGGATGTATTACATTGTTTCAACAATCAAAGTGGTTATTTCATATCTCCAGGACGATGACTACAATCATGCACAGATAGATTGTTTACTTTATTGTTATGAGAGTTTCCATGGTAACTAAGTATACATATTACACATGGATTAAATTTTTCCAGATGAGCCAATAGAGAGCTTCGACCTGATTACATTGAGTGTAAAATCACTCCTGTATCTTCAATAGTAACTTAGATATGCGAGTTTGAAATCTTATATAATGTTTTTGTAAAACGTGAGGCCTTAGTATGTATTACATTGTTTCAACAATGAAAGTGGTTATTTCAAATCTCCACGACGACGACTACAATCATGCACAAATAGATTGTTTACTTTATTGTTATGAGAGTTTCCATGGTAACTAAGCATGTATATTACACACGGATTAAATTTTTCCAGATGAGCCAATAGAGAGCTTCGACCTGATTACATTGAGTGTAAAATCACTTCTGTATCTTCTATAGTAACGGAGATATGCGAGTTTGAAGCTTTATATAATGTTTTTGAAAACGTGAGGCCTTAGGATGTATTACATTGTTTCAACAATCAAAGTGGTTATTTCAAATCTCCACGACGACGACTACAATCATGCACAAATAGATTGTTTACTTTATTGTTATGAAAGTTTCCATGGTAACTAAGCATGAATATTACACATGCAATAAATTTTTTATGTTGAGCCAATAGAGAGCTTCGACCTATTTACATTGAGTGTAAAATCACTCCTGTATCTTCAATAGTAACTTAGATATGCGAGTTTGAAATCTTATATAATGTTTTTGTAAAACGTGAGGCCAAGGATGTATTACATTGTTTCAACAATCAAAGTGGTTATTTCATATCTCCAGGACGATGACTACAATCATGCACAGATAGATTGTTTACGTTATTGTAATGAGAGTTTCCATGGTAACTAAGTATACATATTACACATGGATTAAATTTTTCCAGATGAGCCAATAGAGAACTTCGACCTGATTACATTGAGTGTAAAATCACTTCTGTATCTTCAATAGTAACGGAGATATGCGAGTTTGAAGCTTTATATAATGTTTTTGAAAACGTGAGGCCTTAGGATGTATTACATTGTTTCAACAATGAAAGTGGTTATTTCAAATCTCCACGACGACGACTACAATAATGCACAAATAGATTGTTTACTTTATTGTTATGAAAGTTTCCATGGTAACTAAGCATGAATATTACACATGCAATAAATTTTTTATGTTGAGCCAATAGAGAGCTTCGACCTGATTACATTGAGTGTAAAATCACTTCTGTATCTTCAATGGTAACTTACATATGCGAGTTTGAAATCTTATATAATGTTTTTGTAAAACGTGAGGCCAAGGATGTATTACATTGTTTCAACAATCAAAGTGGTTATTTCATATCTCCAGGACGATGACTACAATCATGCACAGATAGATTGTTTACTTTATTGTTATGAGAGTTTCCATGGTAACTAAGCATGTATATTACACATGGAATAAATTTTTCCAGATGAGCCAATAGAGAGCTTCGACCTGATTACATTGAGTGTAAAATCACTCCTGTATCTTCAATAGTAACTTAGATATGCGAGTTTGAAATCTTATATAATGTTTTTGTAAAACGTGAGGCAAAGGATGTATTACATTGTTTCAACAATCAAAGTGGTTATTTCATATCTCCAGGACGATGACTACAATCATGCACAGATAGATTGTTTACTTTATTGTTATGAGAGTTTCCATGGTAACTAAGTATACATATTACACATGGATTAAATTTTTCCAGATGAGCCAATAGAGAGCTTCGACCTGATTACATTGAGTGTAAAATCACTCCTGTATCTTCAATAGTAACTTAGATATGCGAGTTTGAAATCTTATATAATGTTTTTGTAAAACGTGAGGCCTTAGGATGTATTACATTGTTTCAACAATCAAAGTGGTTATTTCATATCTCCAGGACGATGACTACAATCATGCACAGATAGATTGTTTACTTTATTGTTATGAGAGTTTCCATGGTAACTAAGTATACATATTACACATGGATTAAATTTTTCCAGATGAGCCAATAGAGAGCTTAGACCTGATTACATTGAGTGTAAAATCACTTCTGTATCTTCAATAGTAACTTTGATATGCGTGTTTGAAATCTTATATAATGTTTTTGTAAAACGTGAGACCAAGGATGTATTACATTGTTTCAACAATGAAAGTGGTTATTTCAAATCTCCACGACGACGACTACAATCATGCACAAATAGATTGTTTACTTTATTGTTATGAAAGTTTCCATGGTAACTAAGCATGAATATTACACATGCAATAAATTTCTTATGTTGAGCCAATAGAGAGCTTCGACCTGATTACATTGAGTGTAAAATCACTCCTGTATCTTCAATAGTAACTTAGATATGCGAGTTTGAAATCTTATATAATGTTTTTGTAAAACGTGAGGCCAAGGATGTATTACATTTTTTCAACAATCAAAGTGGTTATTTCAAATCTCCACGACGACGACTACAATAATGCACAAATAGATTGTTTACTTTATTGTTATGAAAGTTTCCATGGTAACTAAGCATGAATATTACACATGCAATAAATTTTTTATGTTGAGCCAATAGAGAGCTTCGACCTGATTACATTGAGTGTAAAATCACTTCTGTATCTTCAATAGTAACTTACATATGCGAGTTTGAAATCTTATATAATGTTTTTGTAAAACGAGAGGCCAAGGATGTATTACATTGTTTCAACAATCAAAGTGGTTATTTCATATCTCCAGGACGATGACTACAATCATGCACAGATAGATTGTTTACTTTATTGTTATGAGAGTTTCCATGGTAACTAAGTATACATATTACACATGGATTAAATTTTTCCAGATGAGCCAATAGAGAGCTTCGACCTGATTACATTGAGTGTAAAATCACTCCTGTATCTTCAATAGTAACTTAGATATGCGAGTTTGAAATCTTATATAATGTTTTTGTAAAACGTGAGGCCTTAGGATGTATTACATTGTTTCAACAATCAAAGTGGTTATTTCATATCCCCAGGACGATGACTACAATCATGCACAGATAGATTGTTTACTTTATTGTTATGAGAGTTTCCATGGTAACTAAGTATACATATTACACATGGATTAAATTTTTCCAGATGAGCCAATAGAGAGCTTAGACCTGATTACATTGAGTGTAAAATCACTTCTGTATCTTCAATAGTAACTTTGATATGCGTGTTTGAAATCTTATATAATGTTTTTGTAAAACGTGAGACCAAGGATGTATTACATTGTTTCAACAATGAAAGTGGTTATTTCAAATCTCCACGACGACGACTACAACCATGCACAAATAGATTGTTTACTTTATTGTTATGAGAGTTTCCATGGTAACTAAGCATGTATATTACACACGGATTAAATTTTTCCAGATGAGCCAATAGAGAGCTTCGACCTGATTACATTGAGTGTAAAATCACTTCTGTATCTTCTATAGTAACGGAGATATGCGAGTTTGAAGCTTTATATAATGTTTTTGAAAACGTGAGGCCTTAGGATGTATTACATTGTTTCAACAATCAAAGTGGTTATTTCATATCTCCACGACGACGACTACAATCATGCACAAATAGATTGTTTACTTTATTGTTATGAAAGTTTCCATGGTAACTAAGCATGAATATTACACATGCAATAAATTTCTTATGTTGAGCCAATAGAGAGCTTCGACCTGATTACATTGAGTGTAAAATCACTCCTGTATCTTCAATAGTAACTTAGATATGCGAGTTTGAAATCTTATATAATGTTTTTGTAAAACGTGAGGCCAAGGATGTATTACATTGTTTCAACAATGAAAGTGGTTATTTCATATCTCCAGGACGATGACTACAATCATGCACAGATAGATTGTTTACTTTATTGTTATGAGAGTTTCCATGGTAACTAAGTATACATATTACACATGGATTAAATTTTTCCAGATGAGCCAATAGAGAGCTTCGACCTGATTACATTGAGTGTAAAATCACTCCTGTATCTTCAATAGTAACTTTGATATGCGAGTTTGAAATCTGATATAATGTTTTTGTAAAACGTGAGGCAAAGGATGTATTACATTGTTTCAACAATGAAAGTGGTTATTTCATATCTCCAGGACGATGACTACAATCATGCACAGATAGATTGTTTACTTTATTGTTATGAGAGTTTCCATGGTAACTAAGTATACATATTACACATGGATTAAATTTTTCCAGATGAGCCAATAGAGAGCTTAGACCTGATTACATTGAGTGTAAAATCACTTCTGTATCTTCAATAGTAACTTTGATATGCGTGTTTGAAATCTTATATAATGTTTTTGTAAAACGTGAGACCAAGGATGTATTACATTGTTTCAACAATGAAAGTGGTTATTTCAAATCTCCACGACGACGACTACAACCATGCACAAATAGATTGTTTACTTTATTGTTATGAGAGTTTCCATGGTAACTAAGCATGTATATTACACACGGATTAAATTTTTCCAGATGAGCCAATAGAGAGCTTCGACCTGATTACATTGAGTGTAAAATCACTTCTGTATCTTCTATAGTAACGGAGATATGCGAGTTTGAAGCTTTATATAATGTTTTTGAAAACGTGAGGCCTTAGGATGTATTACATTGTTTCAACAATCAAAGTGGTTATTTCATATCTCCACGACGACGACTACAATCATGCACAAATAGATTGTTTACTTTATTGTTATGAAAGTTTCCATGGTAACTAAGCATGAATATTACACATGCAATAAATTTCTTATGTTGAGCCAATAGAGAGCTTCGACCTGATTACATTGAGTGTAAAATCACTCCTGTATCTTCAATAGTAACTTAGATATGCGAGTTTGAAATCTTATATAATGTTTTTGTAAAACGTGAGGCCAAGGATGTATTACATTGTTTCAACAATCAAAGTGGTTATTTCATATCTCCAGGACGATGACTACAATCATGCACAGATAGATTGTTTACGTTATTGTAATGAGAGTTTCCATGGTAACTAAGTATATATATTACACATGGATTAAATTTTTCCAGATGAGCCAATAGAGAACTTCGACCTGATTACATTGAGTGTAAAATCACTTCTGTATCTTCAATAGTAACGGAGATATGCGAGTTTGAAGCTTTATATAATGTTTTTGAAAACGTGAGGCCTTAGGATGTATTACATTGTTTCAACAATGAAAGTGGTTATTTCAAATCTCCACGACGACGACTACAATAATGCACAAATAGATTGTTTACTTTATTGTTATGAAAGTTTCCATGGTAACTAAGCATGAATATTACACATGCAATAAATTTTTTATGTTGAGCCAATAGAGAGCTTCGACCTGATTACATTGAGTGTAAAATCACTTCTGTATCTTCAATAGTAACTTTGATATGCGAGTTTGAAATCTGATATAATGTTTTTGTAAAACGTGAGGCAAAGGATGTATTACATTGTTTCAACAATGAAAGTGGTTATTTCATATCTCCAGGACGATGACTACAATCATGCACAGATAGATTGTTTACTTTATTGTTATGAGAGTTTCCATGGTAACTAAGTATACATATTACACATGGATTAAATTTTTTATGTTGAGCCATTAGAGAGCTTCGACCTGATTACATTGAGTGTAAAATCACTTCTGTATCTTCAATAGTAACTTAGATATGCGAGTTTGAAATCTTATATAATGTTTTTGTAAAACGTGAGGCCAAGGATGTATTACATTGTTTCAACAATCAAAGTGGTTATTTCATATCTCCAGGACGATGACTACAATCATGCACAGATAGATTGTTTACTTTATTGTTATGAGAGTTTCCATGGTAACTAAGTATACATATTACACATGGATTAAATTTTTCCAGATGAGCCGATAGAGAGCTTCGACCTGATTACATTGAGTGTAAAATCACTTCTGTATCTTCAATAGTAACTTAGATATGCGAGTTTGAAATCTTATATAATGTTTTTGTAAAACGTGAGGCAAAGGATGTATTACATTGTTTCAACAATCAAAGTGGTTATTTCATATCTCCAGGACGATGACTACAATCATGCACAGATAGATTGTTTACTTTATTGTTATGAGAGTTTCCATGGTAACTAAGCATGTATATTACACATGGAATAAATTTTTCCAGATGAGCCAATAGAGAGCTTCGACCTGATTACATTGAGTGTAAAATCACTCCTGTATCTTCAATAGTAACTTAGATATGCGAGTTTGAAATCTTATATAATGTTTTTGTAAAACGTGAGGCCTTAGGATGTATTACATTGTTTCAACAATCAAAGTGGTTATTTCATATCTCCAGGACGATGACTACAATCATGCACAGATAGATTGTTTACTTTATTGTTATGAGAGTTTCCATGGTATCTAAGTATACATATTACACATGGATTAAATTTTTCCAGATGAGCCAATAGAGAGCTTAGACCTGATTACATTGAGTGTAAAATCACTTCTGTATCTTCAATAGTAACTTTGATATGCGTGTTTGAAATCTTATATAATGTTTTTGTAAAACGTGAGACCAAGGATGTATTACATTGTTTCAACAATGAAAGTGGTTATTTCAAATCTCCACGACGACGACTACAATCATGCACAAATAGATTGTTTACTTTATTGTTATGAGAGTTTCCATGGTAACTAAGCATGTATATTACACATGGATTAAATTTTTCCAGATGAGCCAATAGAGAGCTTCGACCTGATTACATTGAGTGTAAAATCACTTCTGTATCTTCTATAGTAACGGAGATATGCGAGCTTGAAGCTTTATATAATGTTTTTGAAAACGTGAAGCCTTAGGATGTATTACATTGTTTCAACAATCAAAGTGGTTATTTCAAATCTTCACGACGACGACTACAATCATGCACAGATAGATTGCTTACTTTATTGTTATGAGAGTTTCCTAGGTAACTAAGTATACATAATACACATGGATTAAATTTTTCCAGATGAGCCAATAGAGAGCTTCGACCTGATTACATTGAGTGTAAAATCACTTGTGTATCTTCAATAGTAACTTAGATATGCGAGTTTGAAATCTTATATAATGTTTTTGTAAAACGTGAGGCCAAGGATGTATTACATTGTTTCAACAATCAAAGTGGTTATTTCATATCTCCAGGACGATGACTACAATCATGCACAGATAGATTGTTTACTTTATTGTTATGAGAGTTTCCATGGTAACTAAGTATACATACTACACATGGATTAAATTTTTCCAGATGAGCCAATAGAGAGCTTCGACCTGATTACATTGAGTGTAAAATCACTTCTGTATCTTCTATAGTAACGGAGATATGCGAGTTTGAAGCTTTATATAATGTTTTTGAAAACGTGAAGACTTAGGATGTATTACATTGTTTCAACAATCAAAGTGGTTATTTCCAATCTTCACGACGACGACTACAATCATGCACAGATAGATTGTTTACTTCATTGTTATGAAAGTTTCCATGGTAACTAAACATGAATATTACACATGGAACATTTTTTTTATGTTGAGCCAATAGAGAGCTTCGACCTGATTACATTGAGTGTAAAATCACTCCTGTATCTTCAATAGTAACTTAGATATGCGAGTTTGAAATCTTATATAATGTTTTTGTAAAACGTGAGGCCAAGGATGTATTACATTGTTTCAACAATCAAAGTGGTTATTTCATATCTCCAGGACGATGACTACAATCATGCACAGATAGATTGTTTACTTTATTGTTATGAGAGTTTCCATGGTAACTAAGCATGTATATTACACATGGAATAAATTTTTCCAGATGAGCCAATAGAGAGCTTCGACCTGATTACATTGAGTGTAAAATCACTCCTGTATCTTCAATAGTAACTTAGATATGCGAGTTTGAAATCTTATATAATGTTTTTGTAAAACGTGAGGCAAAGGATGTATTACATTGTTTCAACAATCAAAGTGGTTATTTCATATCTCCAGGACGATGACTACAATCATGCACAGATAGATTGTTTACTTTATTGTTATGAGAGTTTCCATGGTAACTAAGTATACATATTACACATGGATTAAATTTTTCCAGATGAGCCAATAGAGAGCTTCGACCTGATTACATTGAGTGTAAAATCACTCCTGTATCTTCAATAGTAACTTAGATATGCGAGTTTGAAATCTTATATAATGTTTTTGTAAAACGTGAGGCCTTAGGATGTATTACATTGTTTCAACAATGAAAGTGGTTATTTCAAATCTCCACGACGACGACTACAATCATGCACAAATAGATTGTTTACTTTATTGTTATGAGAGTTTCCATGGTAACTAAGCATGTATATTACACACGGATTAAATTTTTCCAGATGAGCCAATAGAGAGCTTCGACCTGATTACATTGAGTGTAAAATCACTTCTGTATCTTCTATAGTAACGGAGATATGCGAGTTTGAAGCTTTATATAATGTTTTTGAAAACGTGAGGCCTTAGGATGTATTACATTGTTTCAACAATCAAAGTGGTTATTTCAAATCTCCACGACGACGACTACAATCATGCACAAATAGATTGTTTACTTTATTGTTATGAAAGTTTCCATGGTAACTAAGCATGAATATTACACATGCAATAAATTTTTTATGTTGAGCCAATAGAGAGCTTCGACCTATTTACATTGAGTGTAAAATCACTCCTGTATCTTCAATAGTAACTTAGATATGCGAGTTTGAAATCTTATATAATGTTTTTGTAAAACGTGAGGCCAAGGATGTATTACATTGTTTCAACAATCAAAGTGGTTATTTCATATCTCCAGGACGATGACTACAATCATGCACAGATAGATTGTTTACGTTATTGTAATGAGAGTTTCCATGGTAACTAAGTATACATATTACACATGGATTAAATTTTTTATGTTGAGCCAATAGAGAGCTTCGACCTGATTACATTGAGTGTAAAATCACTTCTGTATCTTCAATAGTAACTTACATATGCGAGTTTGAAATCTTATATAATGTTTTTGTAAAACGTGAGGCCAAGGATGTATTACATTGTTTCAACAATCAAAGTGGTTATTTCATATCTCCAGGACGATGACTACAATCATGCACAGATAGATTGTTTACTTTATTGTTATGAGAGTTTCCATGGTAACTAAGCATGTATATTACACATGGAATAAATTTTTCCAGATGAGCCAATAGAGAGCTTCGACCTGATTACATTGAGTGTAAAATCACTCCTGTATCTTCAATAGTAACTTAGATATGCGAGTTTGAAATCTTATATAATGTTTTTGTAAAACGTGAGGCAAAGGATGTATTACATTGTTTCAACAATCAAAGTGGTTATTTCATATCTCCAGGACGATGACTACAATCATGCACAGATAGATTGTTTACTTTATTGTTATGAGAGTTTCCATGGTAACTAAGTATACATATTACACATGGATTAAATTTTTCCAGATGAGCCAATAGAGAGCTTCGACCTGATTACATTGAGTGTAAAATCACTCCTGTATCTTCAATAGTAACTTAGATATGCGAGTTTGAAATCTTATATAATGTTTTTGTAAAACGTGAGGCCTTAGGATGTATTACATTGTTTCAACAATCAAAGTGGTTATTTCATATCTCCAGGACGATGACTACAATCATGCACAGATAGATTGTTTACTTTATTGTTATGAGAGTTTCCATGGTAACTAAGTATACATATTACACATGGATTAAATTTTTCCAGATGAGCCAATAGAGAGCTTAGACCTGATTACATTGAGTGTAAAATCACTTCTGTATCTTCAATAGTAACTTTGATATGCGTGTTTGAAATCTTATATAATGTTTTTGTAAAACGTGAGACCAAGGATGTATTACATTGTTTCAACAATGAAAGTGGTTATTTCAAATCTCCACGACGACGACTACAATCATGCACAAATAGATTGTTTACTTTATTGTTATGAAAGTTTCCATGGTAACTAAGCATGAATATTACACATGCAATAAATTTCTTATGTTGAGCCAATAGAGAGCTTCGACCTGATTACATTGAGTGTAAAATCACTCCTGTATCTTCAATAGTAACTTAGATATGCGAGTTTGAAATCTTATATAATGTTTTTGTAAAACGTGAGGCCAAGGATGTATTACATTTTTTCAACAATCAAAGTGGTTATTTCATATCTCCAGGACGATGACTACAATCATGCACAGATAGATTGTTTACGTTATTGTAATGAGAGTTTCCATGGTAACTAAGTATATATATTACACATGGATTAAATTTTTCCAGATGAGCCAATAGAGAACTTCGACCTGATTACATTGAGTGTAAAATCACTTCTGTATCTTCAATAGTAACGGAGATATGCGAGTTTGAAACTTTATATAATGTTTTTGAAAACGTGAGGCCTTAGGATGTATTACATTGTTTCAACAATGAAAGTGGTTATTTCAAATCTCCACGACGACGACTACAATAATGCACAAATAGATTGTTTACTTTATTGTTATGAAAGTTTCCATGGTAACTAAGCATGAATATTACACATGCAATAAATTTTTTATGTTGAGCCAATAGAGAGCTTCGACCTGATTACATTGAGTGTAAAATCACTTCTGTATCTTCAATAGTAACTTACATATGCGAGTTTGAAATCTTATATAATGTTTTTGTAAAACGAGAGGCCAAGGATGTATTACATTGTTTCAACAATCAAAGTGGTTATTTCATATCTCCAGGACGATGACTACAATCATGCACAGATAGATTGTTTACTTTATTGTTATGAGAGTTTCCATGGTAACTAAGTATACGTATTACACATGGATTAAATTTTTCCAGATGAGCCAATAGAGAGCTTCGACCTGATTACATTGAGTGTAAAATCACTTCTGTATCTTCAATAGTAACTTAGATATGCGAGTTTGAAATCTTATATAATGTTTTTGTAAAACGTGAGACCAAGGATGTATTACATTGTTTCAACAATGAAAGTGGTTATTTCAAATCTCCACGACGACGACTACAATCATGCACAAATAGATTGTTTACTTTATTGTTATGAGAGTTTCCATGGTAACTAAGCATGTATATTACACATGGAATAAATTTTTCCAGATGAGCCAATAGAGAGCTTCGACCTGATTACATTGAGTGTAAAATCACTTCTGTATCTTCTATAGTAACGGAGATATGCGAGCTTGAAGCTTTATATAATGTTTTTGAAAACGTGAAGCCTTAGGATGTATTACATTGTTTCAACAATCAAAGTGGTTATTTCAAATCTTCACGACGATGACTACAATCATGCACAGATAGATTGCTTACTTTATTGTTATGAGAGTTTCCTAGGTAACTAAGTATACATATTACACATGGATTAAATTTTTCCAGATGAGCCAATAGAGAGCTTCGACCTGATTACATTGAGTGTAAAATCACTTCTGTATCTTCAATAGTAACTTTGATATGCGAGTTTGAAATCTTATATAATGTTTTTGTAAAACGTGAGGCAAAGGATGTATTACATTGTTTCAACAATGAAAGTGGTTATTTCATATCTCCAGGACGATGACTACAATCATGCACAGATAGATTGTTTACTTTATTGTTATGAGAGTTTCCATGGTAACTAAGTATACATATTACACATGGATTAAATTTTTTATGTTGAGCCATTAGAGAGCTTCGACCTGATTACATTGAGTGTAAAATCACTTCTGTATCTTCAATAGTAACTTAGATATGCGAGTTTGAAATCTTATATAATGTTTTTGTAAAACGTGAGGCCAAGGATGTATTACATTGTTTCAACAATCAAAGTGGTTATTTCATATCTCCAGGACGATGACTACAATCATGCACAGATAGATTGTTTACTTTATTGTTATGAGAGTTTCCATGGTAACTAAGTATACATATTACACATGGATTAAATTTTTCCAGATGAGCCAATAGAGAGCTTCGACCTGATTACATTGAGTGTAAAATCACTTGTGTATCTTCAATAGTAACTTAGATATGCGAGTTTGAAATCTTATATAATGTTTTTGTAAAACGTGAGGCCAAGGATGTATTACATTGTTTCAACAATCAAAGTGGTTATTTCATATCTCCAGGACGATGACTACAATCATGCACAGATAGATTGTTTACTTTATTGTTATGAGAGTTTCCATGGTAACTAAGTATACATACTACACATGGATTAAATTTTTCCAGATGAGCCAATAGAGAGCTTCGACCTGATTACATTGAGTGTAAAATCACTTCTGTATCTTCTATAGTAACGGAGATATGCGAGTTTGAAGCTTTATATAATGTTTTTGAAAACGTGAAGACTTAGGATGTATTACATTGTTTCAACAATCAAAGTGGTTATTTCAAATCTTCACGACGACGACTACAATCATGCACAGATAGATTGTTTACTTCATTGTTATGAAAGTTTCCATGGTAACTAAACATGAATATTACACATGGAATATTTTTTTTATGTTGAGCCAATAGAGAGCTTCGACCTGATTACATTGAGTGTAAAATCACTCCTGTATCTTCAATAGTAACTTAGATATGCGAGTTTGAAATCTTATATAATGTTTTTGTAAAACGTGAGGCCAAGGATGTATTACATTGTTTCAACAATCAAAGTGGTTATTTCATATCTCCAGGACGATGACTACAATCATGCACAGATAGATTGTTTACTTTATTGTTATGAGAGTTTCCATGGTAACTAAGCATGTATATTACACATGGAATAAATTTTTCCAGATGAGCCAATAGAGAGCTTCGACCTGATTACATTGAGTGTAAAATCACTCCTGTATCTTCAATAGTAACTTAGATATGCGAGTTTGAAATCTTATATAATGTTTTTGTAAAACGTGAGGCAAAGGATGTATTACATTGTTTCAACAATCAAAGTGGTTATTTCATATCTCCAGGACGATGACTACAATCATGCACAGATAGATTGTTTACTTTATTGTTATGAGAGTTTCCATGGTAACTAAGTATACATATTACACATGGATTAAATTTTTCCAGATGAGCCAATAGAGAGCTTCGACCTGATTACATTGAGTGTAAAATCACTCCTGTATCTTCAATAGTAACTTAGATATGCGAGTTTGAAATCTTATATAATGTTTTTGTAAAACGTGAGGCCTTAGTATGTATTACATTGTTTCAACAATGAAAGTGGTTATTTCAAATCTCCACGACGACGACTACAATCATGCACAAATAGATTGTTTACTTTATTGTTATGAGAGTTTCCATGGTAACTAAGCATGTATATTACACACGGATTAAATTTTTCCAGATGAGCCAATAGAGAGCTTCGACCTGATTACATTGAGTGTAAAATCACTTCTGTATCTTCTATAGTAACGGAGATATGCGAGTTTGAAGCTTTATATAATGTTTTTGAAAACGTGAGGCCTTAGGATGTATTACATTGTTTCAACAATCAAAGTGGTTATTTCAAATCTCCACGACGACGACTACAATCATGCACAAATAGATTGTTTACTTTATTGTTATGAAAGTTTCCATGGTAACTAAGCATGAATATTACACATGCAATAAATTTTTTATGTTGAGCCAATAGAGAGCTTCGACCTATTTACATTGAGTGTAAAATCACTCCTGTATCTTCAATAGTAACTTAGATATGCGAGTTTGAAATCTTATATAATGTTTTTGTAAAACGTGAGGCCAAGGATGTATTACATTGTTTCAACAATCAAAGTGGTTATTTCATATCTCCAGGACGATGACTACAATCATGCACAGATAGATTGTTTACGTTATTGTAATGAGAGTTTCCATGGTAACTAAGTATACATATTACACATGGATTAAATTTTTCCAGATGAGCCAATAGAGAACTTCGACCTGATTACATTGAGTGTAAAATCACTTCTGTATCTTCAATAGTAACGGAGATATGCGAGTTTGAAGCTTTATATAATGTTTTTGAAAACGTGAGGCCTTAGGATGTATTACATTGTTTCAACAATGAAAGTGGTTATTTCAAATCTCCACGACGACGACTACAATAATGCACAAATAGATTGTTTACTTTATTGTTATGAAAGTTTCCATGGTAACTAAGCATGAATATTACACATGCAATAAATTTTTTATGTTGAGCCAATAGAGAGCTTCGACCTGATTACATTGAGTGTAAAATCACTTCTGTATCTTCAATAGTAACTTACATATGCGAGTTTGAAATCTTATATAATGTTTTTGTAAAACGTGAGGCCAAGGATGTATTACATTGTTTCAACAATCAAAGTGGTTATTTCATATCTCCAGGACGATGACTACAATCATGCACAGATAGATTGTTTACTTTATTGTTATGAGAGTTTCCATGGTAACTAAGCATGTATATTACACATGGAATAAATTTTTCCAGATGAGCCAATAGAGAGCTTCGACCTGATTACATTGAGTGTAAAATCACTCCTGTATCTTCAATAGTAACTTAGATATGCGAGTTTGAAATCTTATATAATGTTTTTGTAAAACGTGAGGCAAAGGATGTATTACATTGTTTCAACAATCAAAGTGGTTATTTCATATCTCCAGGACGATGACTACAATCATGCACAGATAGATTGTTTACTTTATTGTTATGAGAGTTTCCATGGTAACTAAGTATACATATTACACATGGATTAAATTTTTCCAGATGAGCCAATAGAGAGCTTCGACCTGATTACATTGAGTGTAAAATCACTCCTGTATCTTCAATAGTAACTTAGATATGCGAGTTTGAAATCTTATATAATGTTTTTGTAAAACGTGAGGCCTTAGGATGTATTACATTGTTTCAACAATCAAAGTGGTTATTTCATATCTCCAGGACGATGACTACAATCATGCACAGATAGATTGTTTACTTTATTGTTATGAGAGTTTCCATGGTAACTAAGTATACATATTACACATGGATTAAATTTTTCCAGATGAGCCAATAGAGAGCTTAGACCTGATTACATTGAGTGTAAAATCACTTCTGTATCTTCAATAGTAACTTTGATATGCGTGTTTGAAATCTTATATAATGTTTTTGTAAAACGTGAGACCAAGGATGTATTACATTGTTTCAACAATGAAAGTGGTTATTTCAAATCTCCACGACGACGACTACAATCATGCACAAATAGATTGTTTACTTTATTGTTATGAAAGTTTCCATGGTAACTAAGCATGAATATTACACATGCAATAAATTTCTTATGTTGAGCCAATAGAGAGCTTCGACCTGATTACATTGAGTGTAAAATCACTCCTGTATCTTCAATAGTAACTTAGATATGCGAGTTTGAAATCTTATATAATGTTTTTGTAAAACGTGAGGCCAAGGATGTATTACATTTTTTCAACAATCAAAGTGGTTATTTCAAATCTCCACGACGACGACTACAATAATGCACAAATAGATTGTTTACTTTATTGTTATGAAAGTTTCCATGGTAACTAAGCATGAATATTACACATGCAATAAATTTTTTATGTTGAGCCAATAGAGAGCTTCGACCTGATTACATTGAGTGTAAAATCACTTCTGTATCTTCAATAGTAACTTACATATGCGAGTTTGAAATCTTATATAATGTTTTTGTAAAACGAGAGGCCAAGGATGTATTACATTGTTTCAACAATCAAAGTGGTTATTTCATATCTCCAGGACGATGACTACAATCATGCACAGATAGATTGTTTACTTTATTGTTATGAGAGTTTCCATGGTAACTAAGTATACATATTACACATGGATTAAATTTTTCCAGATGAGCCAATAGAGAGCTTCGACCTGATTACATTGAGTGTAAAATCACTCCTGTATCTTCAATAGTAACTTAGATATGCGAGTTTGAAATCTTATATAATGTTTTTGTAAAACGTGAGGCCTTAGGATGTATTACATTGTTTCAACAATCAAAGTGGTTATTTCATATCCCCAGGACGATGACTACAATCATGCACAGATAGATTGTTTACTTTATTGTTATGAGAGTTTCCATGGTAACTAAGTATACATATTACACATGGATTAAATTTTTCCAGATGAGCCAATAGAGAGCTTAGACCTGATTACATTGAGTGTAAAATCACTTCTGTATCTTCAATAGTAACTTTGATATGCGTGTTTGAAATCTTATATAATGTTTTTGTAAAACGTGAGACCAAGGATGTATTACATTGTTTCAACAATGAAAGTGGTTATTTCAAATCTCCACGACGACGACTACAACCATGCACAAATAGATTGTTTACTTTATTGTTATGAGAGTTTCCATGGTAACTAAGCATGTATATTACACACGGATTAAATTTTTCCAGATGAGCCAATAGAGAGCTTCGACCTGATTACATTGAGTGTAAAATCACTTCTGTATCTTCTATAGTAACGGAGATATGCGAGTTTGAAGCTTTATATAATGTTTTTGAAAACGTGAGGCCTTAGGATGTATTACATTGTTTCAACAATCAAAGTGGTTATTTCATATCTCCACGACGACGACTACAATCATGCACAAATAGATTGTTTACTTTATTGTTATGAAAGTTTCCATGGTAACTAAGCATGAATATTACACATGCAATAAATTTCTTATGTTGAGCCAATAGAGAGCTTCGACCTGATTACATTGAGTGTAAAATCACTCCTGTATCTTCAATAGTAACTTAGATATGCGAGTTTGAAATCTTATATAATGTTTTTGTAAAACGTGAGGCCAAGGATGTATTACATTGTTTCAACAATCAAAGTGGTTATTTCATATCTCCAGGACGATGACTACAATCATGCACAGATAGATTGTTTACGTTATTGTAATGAGAGTTTCCATGGTAACTAAGTATATATATTACACATGGATTAAATTTTTCCAGATGAGCCAATAGAGAACTTCGACCTGATTACATTGAGTGTAAAATCACTTCTGTATCTTCAATAGTAACGGAGATATGCGAGTTTGAAGCTTTATATAATGTTTTTGAAAACGTGAGGCCTTAGGATGTATTACATTGTTTCAACAATGAAAGTGGTTATTTCAAATCTCCACGACGACGACTACAATAATGCACAAATAGATTGTTTACTTTATTGTTATGAAAGTTTCCATGGTAACTAAGCATGAATATTACACATGCAATAAATTTTTTATGTTGAGCCAATAGAGAGCTTCGACCTGATTACATTGAGTGTAAAATCACTCCTGTATCTTCAATAGTAACTTTGATATGCGAGTTTGAAATCTGATATAATGTTTTTGTAAAACGTGAGGCAAAGGATGTATTACATTGTTTCAACAATGAAAGTGGTTATTTCATATCTCCAGGACGATGACTACAATCATGCACAGATAGATTGTTTACTTTATTGTTATGAGAGTTTCCATGGTAACTAAGTATACATATTACACATGGATTAAATTTTTCCAGATGAGCCAATAGAGAGCTTAGACCTGATTACATTGAGTGTAAAATCACTTCTGTATCTTCAATAGTAACTTTGATATGCGTGTTTGAAATCTTATATAATGTTTTTGTAAAACGTGAGACCAAGGATGTATTACATTGTTTCAACAATGAAAGTGGTTATTTCAAATCTCCACGACGACGACTACAACCATGCACAAATAGATTGTTTACTTTATTGTTATGAGAGTTTCCATGGTAACTAAGCATGTATATTACACACGGATTAAATTTTTCCAGATGAGCCAATAGAGAGCTTCGACCTGATTACATTGAGTGTAAAATCACTTCTGTATCTTCTATAGTAACGGAGATATGCGAGTTTGAAGCTTTATATAATGTTTTTGAAAACGTGAGGCCTTAGGATGTATTACATTGTTTCAACAATCAAAGTGGTTATTTCATATCTCCACGACGACGACTACAATCATGCACAAATAGATTGTTTACTTTATTGTTATGAAAGTTTCCATGGTAACTAAGCATGAATATTACACATGCAATAAATTTCTTATGTTGAGCCAATAGAGAGCTTCGACCTGATTACATTGAGTGTAAAATCACTCCTGTATCTTCAATAGTAACTTAGATATGCGAGTTTGAAATCTTATATAATGTTTTTGTAAAACGTGAGGCCAAGGATGTATTACATTGTTTCAACAATCAAAGTGGTTATTTCATATCTCCAGGACGATGACTACAATCATGCACAGATAGATTGTTTACGTTATTGTAATGAGAGTTTCCATGGTAACTAAGTATATATATTACACATGGATTAAATTTTTCCAGATGAGCCAATAGAGAACTTCGACCTGATTACATTGAGTGTAAAATCACTTCTGTATCTTCAATAGTAACGGAGATATGCGAGTTTGAAGCTTTATATAATGTTTTTGAAAACGTGAGGCCTTAGGATGTATTACATTGTTTCAACAATGAAAGTGGTTATTTCAAATCTCCACGACGACGACTACAATAATGCACAAATAGATTGTTTACTTTATTGTTATGAAAGTTTCCATGGTAACTAAGCATGAATATTACACATGCAATAAATTTTTTATGTTGAGCCAATAGAGAGCTTCGACCTGATTACATTGAGTGTAAAATCACTTCTGTATCTTCAATAGTAACTTTGATATGCGAGTTTGAAATCTGATATAATGTTTTTGTAAAACGTGAGGCAAAGGATGTATTACATTGTTTCAACAATGAAAGTGGTTATTTCATATCTCCAGGACGATGACTACAATCATGCACAGATAGATTGTTTACTTTATTGTTATGAGAGTTTCCATGGTAACTAAGTATACATATTACACATGGATTAAATTTTTTATGTTGAGCCATTAGAGAGCTTCGACCTGATTACATTGAGTGTAAAATCACTTCTGTATCTTCAATAGTAACTTAGATATGCGAGTTTGAAATCTTATATAATGTTTTTGTAAAACGTGAGGCCAAGGATGTATTACATTGTTTCAACAATCAAAGTGGTTATTTCATATCTCCAGGACGATGACTACAATCATGCACAGATAGATTGTTTACTTTATTGTTATGAGAGTTTCCATGGTAACTAAGTATACATATTACACATGGATTAAATTTTTCCAGATGAGCCGATAGAGAGCTTCGACCTGATTACATTGAGTGTAAAATCACTTCTGTATCTTCAATAGTAACTTAGATATGCGAGTTTGAAATCTTATATAATGTTTTTGTAAAACGTGAGGCAAAGGATGTATTACATTGTTTCAACAATCAAAGTGGTTATTTCATATCTCCAGGACGATGACTACAATCATGCACAGATAGATTGTTTACTTTATTGTTATGAGAGTTTCCATGGTAACTAAGCATGTATATTACACATGGAATAAATTTTTCCAGATGAGCCAATAGAGAGCTTCGACCTGATTACATTGAGTGTAAAATCACTCCTGTATCTTCAATAGTAACTTAGATATGCGAGTTTGAAATCTTATATAATGTTTTTGTAAAACGTGAGGCCTTAGGATGTATTACATTGTTTCAACAATCAAAGTGGTTATTTCATATCTCCAGGACGATGACTACAATCATGCACAGATAGATTGTTTACTTTATTGTTATGAGAGTTTCCATGGTATCTAAGTATACATATTACACATGGATTAAATTTTTCCAGATGAGCCAATAGAGAGCTTAGACCTGATTACATTGAGTGTAAAATCACTTCTGTATCTTCAATAGTAACTTTGATATGCGTGTTTGAAATCTTATATAATGTTTTTGTAAAACGTGAGACCAAGGATGTATTACATTGTTTCAACAATGAAAGTGGTTATTTCAAATCTCCACGACGACGACTACAATCATGCACAAATAGATTGTTTACTTTATTGTTATGAGAGTTTCCATGGTAACTAAGCATGTATATTACACATGGATTAAATTTTTCCAGATGAGCCAATAGAGAGCTTCGACCTGATTACATTGAGTGTAAAATCACTTCTGTATCTTCTATAGTAACGGAGATATGCGAGCTTGAAGCTTTATATAATGTTTTTGAAAACGTGAAGCCTTAGGATGTATTACATTGTTTCAACAATCAAAGTGGTTATTTCAAATCTTCACGACGACGACTACAATCATGCACAGATAGATTGCTTACTTTATTGTTATGAGAGTTTCCTAGGTAACTAAGTATACATAATACACATGGATTAAATTTTTCCAGATGAGCCAATAGAGAGCTTCGACCTGATTACATTGAGTGTAAAATCACTTGTGTATCTTCAATAGTAACTTAGATATGCGAGTTTGAAATCTTATATAATGTTTTTGTAAAACGTGAGGCCAAGGATGTATTACATTGTTTCAACAATCAAAGTGGTTATTTCATATCTCCAGGACGATGACTACAATCATGCACAGATAGATTGTTTACTTTATTGTTATGAGAGTTTCCATGGTAACTAAGTATACATACTACACATGGATTAAATTTTTCCAGATGAGCCAATAGAGAGCTTCGACCTGATTACATTGAGTGTAAAATCACTTCTGTATCTTCTATAGTAACGGAGATATGCGAGTTTGAAGCTTTATATAATGTTTTTGAAAACGTGAAGACTTAGGATGTATTACATTGTTTCAACAATCAAAGTGGTTATTTCCAATCTTCACGACGACGACTACAATCATGCACAGATAGATTGTTTACTTCATTGTTATGAAAGTTTCCATGGTAACTAAACATGAATATTACACATGGAACATTTTTTTTATGTTGAGCCAATAGAGAGCTTCGACCTGATTACATTGAGTGTAAAATCACTCCTGTATCTTCAATAGTAACTTAGATATGCGAGTTTGAAATCTTATATAATGTTTTTGTAAAACGTGAGGCCAAGGATGTATTACATTGTTTCAACAATCAAAGTGGTTATTTCATATCTCCAGGACGATGACTACAATCATGCACAGATAGATTGTTTACTTTATTGTTATGAGAGTTTCCATGGTAACTAAGCATGTATATTACACATGGAATAAATTTTTCCAGATGAGCCAATAGAGAGCTTCGACCTGATTACATTGAGTGTAAAATCACTCCTGTATCTTCAATAGTAACTTAGATATGCGAGTTTGAAATCTTATATAATGTTTTTGTAAAACGTGAGGCAAAGGATGTATTACATTGTTTCAACAATCAAAGTGGTTATTTCATATCTCCAGGACGATGACTACAATCATGCACAGATAGATTGTTTACTTTATTGTTATGAGAGTTTCCATGGTAACTAAGTATACATATTACACATGGATTAAATTTTTCCAGATGAGCCAATAGAGAGCTTCGACCTGATTACATTGAGTGTAAAATCACTCCTGTATCTTCAATAGTAACTTAGATATGCGAGTTTGAAATCTTATATAATGTTTTTGTAAAACGTGAGGCCTTAGGATGTATTACATTGTTTCAACAATGAAAGTGGTTATTTCAAATCTCCACGACGACGACTACAATCATGCACAAATAGATTGTTTACTTTATTGTTATGAGAGTTTCCATGGTAACTAAGCATGTATATTACACACGGATTAAATTTTTCCAGATGAGCCAATAGAGAGCTTCGACCTGATTACATTGAGTGTAAAATCACTTCTGTATCTTCTATAGTAACGGAGATATGCGAGTTTGAAGCTTTATATAATGTTTTTGAAAACGTGAGGCCTTAGGATGTATTACATTGTTTCAACAATCAAAGTGGTTATTTCAAATCTCCACGACGACGACTACAATCATGCACAAATAGATTGTTTACTTTATTGTTATGAAAGTTTCCATGGTAACTAAGCATGAATATTACACATGCAATAAATTTTTTATGTTGAGCCAATAGAGAGCTTCGACCTATTTACATTGAGTGTAAAATCACTCCTGTATCTTCAATAGTAACTTAGATATGCGAGTTTGAAATCTTATATAATGTTTTTGTAAAACGTGAGGCCAAGGATGTATTACATTGTTTCAACAATCAAAGTGGTTATTTCATATCTCCAGGACGATGACTACAATCATGCACAGATAGATTGTTTACGTTATTGTAATGAGAGTTTCCATGGTAACTAAGTATACATATTACACATGGATTAAATTTTTTATGTTGAGCCAATAGAGAGCTTCGACCTGATTACATTGAGTGTAAAATCACTTCTGTATCTTCAATAGTAACTTACATATGCGAGTTTGAAATCTTATATAATGTTTTTGTAAAACGTGAGGCCAAGGATGTATTACATTGTTTCAACAATCAAAGTGGTTATTTCATATCTCCAGGACGATGACTACAATCATGCACAGATAGATTGTTTACTTTATTGTTATGAGAGTTTCCATGGTAACTAAGCATGTATATTACACATGGAATAAATTTTTCCAGATGAGCCAATAGAGAGCTTCGACCTGATTACATTGAGTGTAAAATCACTCCTGTATCTTCAATAGTAACTTAGATATGCGAGTTTGAAATCTTATATAATGTTTTTGTAAAACGTGAGGCAAAGGATGTATTACATTGTTTCAACAATCAAAGTGGTTATTTCATATCTCCAGGACGATGACTACAATCATGCACAGATAGATTGTTTACTTTATTGTTATGAGAGTTTCCATGGTAACTAAGTATACATATTACACATGGATTAAATTTTTCCAGATGAGCCAATAGAGAGCTTCGACCTGATTACATTGAGTGTAAAATCACTCCTGTATCTTCAATAGTAACTTAGATATGCGAGTTTGAAATCTTATATAATGTTTTTGTAAAACGTGAGGCCTTAGGATGTATTACATTGTTTCAACAATCAAAGTGGTTATTTCATATCTCCAGGACGATGACTACAATCATGCACAGATAGATTGTTTACTTTATTGTTATGAGAGTTTCCATGGTAACTAAGTATACATATTACACATGGATTAAATTTTTCCAGATGAGCCAATAGAGAGCTTAGACCTGATTACATTGAGTGTAAAATCACTTCTGTATCTTCAATAGTAACTTTGATATGCGTGTTTGAAATCTTATATAATGTTTTTGTAAAACGTGAGACCAAGGATGTATTACATTGTTTCAACAATGAAAGTGGTTATTTCAAATCTCCACGACGACGACTACAATCATGCACAAATAGATTGTTTACTTTATTGTTATGAAAGTTTCCATGGTAACTAAGCATGAATATTACACATGCAATAAATTTCTTATGTTGAGCCAATAGAGAGCTTCGACCTGATTACATTGAGTGTAAAATCACTCCTGTATCTTCAATAGTAACTTAGATATGCGAGTTTGAAATCTTATATAATGTTTTTGTAAAACGTGAGGCCAAGGATGTATTACATTTTTTCAACAATCAAAGTGGTTATTTCATATCTCCAGGACGATGACTACAATCATGCACAGATAGATTGTTTACGTTATTGTAATGAGAGTTTCCATGGTAACTAAGTATATATATTACACATGGATTAAATTTTTCCAGATGAGCCAATAGAGAACTTCGACCTGATTACATTGAGTGTAAAATCACTTCTGTATCTTCAATAGTAACGGAGATATGCGAGTTTGAAACTTTATATAATGTTTTTGAAAACGTGAGGCCTTAGGATGTATTACATTGTTTCAACAATGAAAGTGGTTATTTCAAATCTCCACGACGACGACTACAATAATGCACAAATAGATTGTTTACTTTATTGTTATGAAAGTTTCCATGGTAACTAAGCATGAATATTACACATGCAATAAATTTTTTATGTTGAGCCAATAGAGAGCTTCGACCTGATTACATTGAGTGTAAAATCACTTCTGTATCTTCAATAGTAACTTACATATGCGAGTTTGAAATCTTATATAATGTTTTTGTAAAACGAGAGGCCAAGGATGTATTACATTGTTTCAACAATCAAAGTGGTTATTTCATATCTCCAGGACGATGACTACAATCATGCACAGATAGATTGTTTACTTTATTGTTATGAGAGTTTCCATGGTAACTAAGTATACGTATTACACATGGATTAAATTTTTCCAGATGAGCCAATAGAGAGCTTCGACCTGATTACATTGAGTGTAAAATCACTTCTGTATCTTCAATAGTAACTTAGATATGCGAGTTTGAAATCTTATATAATGTTTTTGTAAAACGTGAGACCAAGGATGTATTACATTGTTTCAACAATGAAAGTGGTTATTTCAAATCTCCACGACGACGACTACAATCATGCACAAATAGATTGTTTACTTTATTGTTATGAGAGTTTCCATGGTAACTAAGCATGTATATTACACATGGAATAAATTTTTCCAGATGAGCCAATAGAGAGCTTCGACCTGATTACATTGAGTGTAAAATCACTTCTGTATCTTCTATAGTAACGGAGATATGCGAGCTTGAAGCTTTATATAATGTTTTTGAAAACGTGAAGCCTTAGGATGTATTACATTGTTTCAACAATCAAAGTGGTTATTTCAAATCTTCACGACGATGACTACAATCATGCACAGATAGATTGCTTACTTTATTGTTATGAGAGTTTCCTAGGTAACTAAGTATACATATTACACATGGATTAAATTTTTCCAGATGAGCCAATAGAGAGCTTCGACCTGATTACATTGAGTGTAAAATCACTTCTGTATCTTCAATAGTAACTTTGATATGCGAGTTTGAAATCTTATATAATGTTTTTGTAAAACGTGAGGCAAAGGATGTATTACATTGTTTCAACAATGAAAGTGGTTATTTCATATCTCCAGGACGATGACTACAATCATGCACAGATAGATTGTTTACTTTATTGTTATGAGAGTTTCCATGGTAACTAAGTATACATATTACACATGGATTAAATTTTTTATGTTGAGCCATTAGAGAGCTTCGACCTGATTACATTGAGTGTAAAATCACTTCTGTATCTTCAATAGTAACTTAGATATGCGAGTTTGAAATCTTATATAATGTTTTTGTAAAACGTGAGGCCAAGGATGTATTACATTGTTTCAACAATCAAAGTGGTTATTTCATATCTCCAGGACGATGACTACAATCATGCACAGATAGATTGTTTACTTTATTGTTATGAGAGTTTCCATGGTAACTAAGTATACATATTACACATGGATTAAATTTTTCCAGATGAGCCAATAGAGAGCTTCGACCTGATTACATTGAGTGTAAAATCACTTGTGTATCTTCAATAGTAACTTAGATATGCGAGTTTGAAATCTTATATAATGTTTTTGTAAAACGTGAGGCCAAGGATGTATTACATTGTTTCAACAATCAAAGTGGTTATTTCATATCTCCAGGACGATGACTACAATCATGCACAGATAGATTGTTTACTTTATTGTTATGAGAGTTTCCATGGTAACTAAGTATACATACTACACATGGATTAAATTTTTCCAGATGAGCCAATAGAGAGCTTCGACCTGATTACATTGAGTGTAAAATCACTTCTGTATCTTCTATAGTAACGGAGATATGCGAGTTTGAAGCTTTATATAATGTTTTTGAAAACGTGAAGACTTAGGATGTATTACATTGTTTCAACAATCAAAGTGGTTATTTCCAATCTTCACGACGACGACTACAATCATGCACAGATAGATTGTTTACTTCATTGTTATGAAAGTTTCCATGGTAACTAAACATGAATATTACACATGGAACATTTTTTTTATGTTGAGCCAATAGAGAGCTTCGACCTGATTACATTGAGTGTAAAATCACTCCTGTATCTTCAATAGTAACTTAGATATGCGAGTTTGAAATCTTATATAATGTTTTTGTAAAACGTGAGGCCAAGGATGTATTACATTGTTTCAACAATCAAAGTGGTTATTTCATATCTCCAGGACGATGACTACAATCATGCACAGATAGATTGTTTACTTTATTGTTATGAGAGTTTCCATGGTAACTAAGCATGTATATTACACATGGAATAAATTTTTCCAGATGAGCCAATAGAGAGCTTCGACCTGATTACATTGAGTGTAAAATCACTCCTGTATCTTCAATAGTAACTTAGATATGCGAGTTTGAAATCTTATATAATGTTTTTGTAAAACGTGAGGCAAAGGATGTATTACATTGTTTCAACAATCAAAGTGGTTATTTCATATCTCCAGGACGATGACTACAATCATGCACAGATAGATTGTTTACTTTATTGTTATGAGAGTTTCCATGGTAACTAAGTATACATATTACACATGGATTAAATTTTTCCAGATGAGCCAATAGAGAGCTTCGACCTGATTACATTGAGTGTAAAATCACTCCTGTATCTTCAATAGTAACTTAGATATGCGAGTTTGAAATCTTATATAATGTTTTTGTAAAACGTGAGGCCTTAGGATGTATTACATTGTTTCAACAATGAAAGTGGTTATTTCAAATCTCCACGACGACGACTACAATCATGCACAAATAGATTGTTTACTTTATTGTTATGAGAGTTTCCATGGTAACTAAGCATGTATATTACACACGGATTAAATTTTTCCAGATGAGCCAATAGAGAGCTTCGACCTGATTACATTGAGTGTAAAATCACTTCTGTATCTTCTATAGTAACGGAGATATGCGAGTTTGAAGCTTTATATAATGTTTTTGAAAACGTGAGGCCTTAGGATGTATTACATTGTTTCAACAATCAAAGTGGTTATTTCAAATCTCCACGACGACGACTACAATCATGCACAAATAGATTGTTTACTTTATTGTTATGAAAGTTTCCATGGTAACTAAGCATGAATATTACACATGCAATAAATTTTTTATGTTGAGCCAATAGAGAGCTTCGACCTATTTACATTGAGTGTAAAATCACTCCTGTATCTTCAATAGTAACTTAGATATGCGAGTTTGAAATCTTATATAATGTTTTTGTAAAACGTGAGGCCAAGGATGTATTACATTGTTTCAACAATCAAAGTGGTTATTTCATATCTCCAGGACGATGACTACAATCATGCACAGATAGATTGTTTACGTTATTGTAATGAGAGTTTCCATGGTAACTAAGTATACATATTACACATGGATTAAATTTTTTATGTTGAGCCAATAGAGAGCTTCGACCTGATTACATTGAGTGTAAAATCACTTCTGTATCTTCAATAGTAACTTACATATGCGAGTTTGAAATCTTATATAATGTTTTTGTAAAACGTGAGGCCAAGGATGTATTACATTGTTTCAACAATCAAAGTGGTTATTTCATATCTCCAGGACGATGACTACAATCATGCACAGATAGATTGTTTACTTTATTGTTATGAGAGTTTCCATGGTAACTAAGCATGTATATTACACATGGAATAAATTTTTCCAGATGAGCCAATAGAGAGCTTCGACCTGATTACATTGAGTGTAAAATCACTCCTGTATCTTCAATAGTAACTTAGATATGCGAGTTTGAAATCTTATATAATGTTTTTGTAAAACGTGAGGCAAAGGATGTATTACATTGTTTCAACAATCAAAGTGGTTATTTCATATCTCCAGGACGATGACTACAATCATGCACAGATAGATTGTTTACTTTATTGTTATGAGAGTTTCCATGGTAACTAAGTATACATATTACACATGGATTAAATTTTTCCAGATGAGCCAATAGAGAGCTTCGACCTGATTACATTGAGTGTAAAATCACTCCTGTATCTTCAATAGTAACTTAGATATGCGAGTTTGAAATCTTATATAATGTTTTTGTAAAACGTGAGGCCTTAGGATGTATTACATTGTTTCAACAATCAAAGTGGTTATTTCATATCTCCAGGACGATGACTACAATCATGCACAGATAGATTGTTTACTTTATTGTTATGAGAGTTTCCATGGTAACTAAGTATACATATTACACATGGATTAAATTTTTCCAGATGAGCCAATAGAGAGCTTAGACCTGATTACATTGAGTGTAAAATCACTTCTGTATCTTCAATAGTAACTTTGATATGCGTGTTTGAAATCTTATATAATGTTTTTGTAAAACGTGAGACCAAGGATGTATTACATTGTTTCAACAATGAAAGTGGTTATTTCAAATCTCCACGACGACGACTACAATCATGCACAAATAGATTGTTTACTTTATTGTTATGAAAGTTTCCATGGTAACTAAGCATGAATATTACACATGCAATAAATTTCTTATGTTGAGCCAATAGAGAGCTTCGACCTGATTACATTGAGTGTAAAATCACTCCTGTATCTTCAATAGTAACTTAGATATGCGAGTTTGAAATCTTATATAATGTTTTTGTAAAACGTGAGGCCAAGGATGTATTACATTTTTTCAACAATCAAAGTGGTTATTTCATATCTCCAGGACGATGACTACAATCATGCACAGATAGATTGTTTACGTTATTGTAATGAGAGTTTCCATGGTAACTAAGTATATATATTACACATGGATTAAATTTTTCCAGATGAGCCAATAGAGAACTTCGACCTGATTACATTGAGTGTAAAATCACTTCTGTATCTTCAATAGTAACGGAGATATGCGAGTTTGAAACTTTATATAATGTTTTTGAAAACGTGAGGCCTTAGGATGTATTACATTGTTTCAACAATGAAAGTGGTTATTTCAAATCTCCACGACGACGACTACAATAATGCACAAATAGATTGTTTACTTTATTGTTATGAAAGTTTCCATGGTAACTAAGCATGAATATTACACATGCAATAAATTTTTTATGTTGAGCCAATAGAGAGCTTCGACCTGATTACATTGAGTGTAAAATCACTTCTGTATCTTCAATAGTAACTTACATATGCGAGTTTGAAATCTTATATAATGTTTTTGTAAAACGAGAGGCCAAGGATGTATTACATTGTTTCAACAATCAAAGTGGTTATTTCATATCTCCAGGACGATGACTACAATCATGCACAGATAGATTGTTTACTTTATTGTTATGAGAGTTTCCATGGTAACTAAGTATACGTATTACACATGGATTAAATTTTTCCAGATGAGCCAATAGAGAGCTTCGACCTGATTACATTGAGTGTAAAATCACTTCTGTATCTTCAATAGTAACTTAGATATGCGAGTTTGAAATCTTATATAATGTTTTTGTAAAACGTGAGACCAAGGATGTATTACATTGTTTCAACAATGAAAGTGGTTATTTCAAATCTCCACGACGACGACTACAATCATGCACAAATAGATTGTTTACTTTATTGTTATGAGAGTTTCCATGGTAACTAAGCATGTATATTACACATGGAATAAATTTTTCCAGATGAGCCAATAGAGAGCTTCGACCTGATTACATTGAGTGTAAAATCACTTCTGTATCTTCTATAGTAACGGAGATATGCGAGCTTGAAGCTTTATATAATGTTTTTGAAAACGTGAAGCCTTAGGATGTATTACATTGTTTCAACAATCAAAGTGGTTATTTCAAATCTTCACGACGATGACTACAATCATGCACAGATAGATTGCTTACTTTATTGTTATGAGAGTTTCCTAGGTAACTAAGTATACATATTACACATGGATTAAATTTTTCCAGATGAGCCAATAGAGAGCTTCGACCTGATTACATTGAGTGTAAAATCACTTCTGTATCTTCAATAGTAACTTTGATATGCGAGTTTGAAATCTTATATAATGTTTTTGTAAAACGTGAGGCAAAGGATGTATTACATTGTTTCAACAATGAAAGTGGTTATTTCATATCTCCAGGACGATGACTACAATCATGCACAGATAGATTGTTTACTTTATTGTTATGAGAGTTTCCATGGTAACTAAGTATACATATTACACATGGATTAAATTTTTTATGTTGAGCCATTAGAGAGCTTCGACCTGATTACATTGAGTGTAAAATCACTTCTGTATCTTCAATAGTAACTTAGATATGCGAGTTTGAAATCTTATATAATGTTTTTGTAAAACGTGAGGCCAAGGATGTATTACATTGTTTCAACAATCAAAGTGGTTATTTCATATCTCCAGGACGATGACTACAATCATGCACAGATAGATTGTTTACTTTATTGTTATGAGAGTTTCCATGGTAACTAAGTATACATATTACACATGGATTAAATTTTTCCAGATGAGCCGATAGAGAGCTTCGACCTGATTACATTGAGTGTAAAATCACTTCTGTATCTTCTATAGTAACGGAGATATGCGAGTTTAAAGCTTTATATAATGTTTTTGAAAACGTGAAGACTTAGGATGTATTACATTGTTTCAACAATCAAAGTGGTTATTTCAAATCTTCACGACGACGACTACAATCATGCACAGATAGATTGTTTACTTCATTGTTATGAAAGTTTCCATGGTAACTAAGTATATATATTACACATGGAATATTTTTTTTATGTTGAGCCAATAGAGAGCTTCGACCTGATTACATTGAGTGTAAAATCACTTCTGTATCTTCAATAGTAACGGAGATATGCGAGTTTGAAGCTTTATATAATGTTTTTGAAAACGTGAGGCCTTAGGATGTATTACATTGTTTCAACAATGAAAGTGGTTATTTCAAATCTCCACGACGACGACTACAATAATGCACAAATAGATTGTTTACTTTATTGTTATGAAAGTTTCCATGGTAACTAAGCATGAATATTACACATGCAATAATTTTTTTATGTTGAGCCAATAGAGAGCTTCGACCTGATTACATTGAGTGTAAAATCACTCCTGTATCTTCAATAGTAACTTAGATATGCGAGTTTGAAATCTTATATAATGTTTTTGTAAAACGTGAGGCAAAGGATGTATTACATTGTTTCAACAATCAAAGTGGTTATTTCATATCTCCAGGACGATGACTACAATCATGCACAGATAGATTGTTTACTTTATTGTTATGAGAGTTTCCATGGTAACTAAGTATACATATTACACATGGATTAAATTTTTCCAGATGAGCCAATAGAGAGCTTCGACCTGATTACATTGAGTGTAAAATCACTCCTGTATCTTCAATACTAACTTAGATATGCGAGTTTGAAATCTTATATAATGTTTTTGTAAAACGTGAGGCCTTAGGATGTATTACATTGTTTCAACAATCAAAGTGGTTATTTCATATCTCCAGGACGATGACTACAATCATGCACAGATAGATTGTTTACTTTATTGTTATGAGAGTTTCCATGGTAACTAAGTATACATATTACACATGGATTAAATTTTTCCAGATGAGCCAATAGAGAGCTTAGACCTGATTACATTGAGTGTAAAATCACTTCTGTATCTTCAATAGTAACTTTGATATGCGTGTTTGAAATCTTATATAATGTTTTTGTAAAACGTGAGACCAAGGATGTATTACATTGTTTCAACAATGAAAGTGGTTATTTCAAATCTCCACGACGACGACTACAACCATGCACAAATAGATTGTTTACTTTATTGTTATGAGAGTTTCCATGGTAACTAAGCATGTATATTACACACGGATTAAATTTTTCCAGATGAGCCAATAGAGAGCTTCGACCTGATTACATTGAGTGTAAAATCACTTCTGTATCTTCTATAGTAACGGAGATATGCGAGTTTGAAGCTTTATATAATGTTTTTGACAACGTGAGGCCTTAGGATGTATTACATTGTTTCAACAATCAAAGTGGTTATTTCAAATCTCCACGACGACGACTACAATCATGCACAAATAGATTGTTTACTTTATTGTTATGAAAGTTTCCATGGTAACTAAGCATGAATATTACACATGCAATAAATTTCTTATGTTGAGCCAATAGAGAGCTTCGACCTGATTACATTGAGTGTAAAATCACTCCTGTATCTTCAATAGTAACTTAGATATGCGAGTTTGAAATCTTATATAATGTTTTTGTAAAACGTGAGGCCAAGGATGTATTACATTGTTTCAACAATCAAAGTGGTTATTTCATATCTCCAGGACGATGACTACAATCATGCACAGATAGATTGTTTACGTTATTGTAATGAGAGTTTCCATGGTAACTAAGTATATATATTACACATGGATTAAATTTTTCCAGATGAGCCAATAGAGAACTTCGACCTGATTACATTGAGTGTAAAATCACTTCTGTATCTTCAATAGTAACGGAGATATGCGAGTTTGAAGCTTTATATAATGTTTTTGAAAACGTGAGGCCTTAGGATGTATTACATTGTTTCAACAATGAAAGTGGTTATTTCAAATCTCCACGACGACGACTACAATAATGCACAAATAGATTGTTTACTTTATTGTTATGAAAGTTTCCATGGTAACTAAGCATGAATATTACACATGCAATAAATTTTTTATGTTGAGCCAATAGAGAGCTTCGACCTGATTACATTGAGTGTAAAATCACTTCTGTATCTTCAATAGTAACTTTGATATGCGAGTTTGAAATCTTATATAATGTTTTTGTAAAACGTGAGGCAAAGGATGTATTACATTGTTTCAACAATGAAAGTGGTTATTTCATATCTCCAGGACGATGACTACAATCATGCACAGATAGATTGTTTACTTTATTGTTATGAGAGTTTCCATGGTAACTAAGTATACATATTACACATGGATTAAATTTTTTATGTTGAGCCATTAGAGAGCTTCGACCTGATTACATTGAGTGTAAAATCACTTCTGTATCTTCAATAGTAACTTAGATATGCGAGTTTGAAATCTTATATAATGTTTTTGTAAAACGTGAGGCCAAGGATGTATTACATTGTTTCAACAATCAAAGTGGTTATTTCATATCTCCAGGACGATGACTACAATCATGCACAGATAGATTGTTTACTTTATTGTTATGAGAGTTTCCATGGTAACTAAGTATACATATTACACATGGATTAAATTTTTCCAGATGAGCCGATAGAGAGCTTCGACCTGATTACATTGAGTGTAAAATCACTTCTGTATCTTCAATAGTAACTTAGATATGCGAGTTTGAAATCTTATATAATGTTTTTGTAAAACGTGAGGCAAAGGATGTATTACATTGTTTCAACAATCAAAGTGGTTATTTCATATCTCCAGGACGATGACTACAATCATGCACAGATAGATTGTTTACTTTATTGTTATGAGAGTTTCCATGGTAACTAAGTATACATATTACACATGGATTAAATTTTTCCAGATGAGCCAATAGAGAGCTTCGACCTGATTACATTGAGTGTAAAATCACTTCTGTATCTTCTATAGTAACGGAGATATGCGAGTTTAAAGCTTTATATAATGTTTTTGAAAACGTGAAGACTTAGGATGTATTACATTGTTTCAACAATCAAAGTGGTTATTTCAAATCTTCACGACGACGACTACAATCATGCACAGATAGATTGTTTACTTCATTGTTATGAAAGTTTCCATGGTAACTAAGTATATATATTACACATGGAATATTTGTTTTATGTTGAGCCAATAGAGAGCTTCGACCTGATTACATTGAGTGTAAAATCACTCCTGTATCTTCAATAGTAACTTAGATATGCGAGTTTGAAATCTTATATAATGTTTTTGTAAAACGTGAGGGCAAGGATGTATTACATTGTTTCAACAATCAAAGTGGTTATTTCATATCTCCAGGACGATGACTACAATCATGCACAGATAGATTGTTTACTTCATTGTTATGAAAGTTTCCATGGTAACTAAGTATATATATTACACATGGAATATTTTTTTTATGTTGAGCCAATAGAGAGCTTCGACCTGATTACATTGAGTGTAAAATCACTTCTGTATCTTCAATAGTAACGGAGATATGCGAGTTTGAAGCTTTATATAATGTTTTTGAAAACGTGAGGCCTTAGGATGTATTACATTGTTTCAACAATGAAAGTGGTTATTTCAAATCTCCACGACGACGACTACAATAATGCACAAATAGATTGTTTACTTTATTGTTATGAAAGTTTCCATGGTAACTAAGCATGAATATTACACATGCAATAAATTTTTTATGTTGAGCCAATAGAGAGCTTCGACCTGATTACATTGAGTGTAAAATCACTCCTGTATCTTCAATAGTAACTTAGATATGCGAGTTTGAAATCTTATATAATGTTTTTGTAAAACGTGAGGCAAAGGATGTATTACATTGTTTCAACAATCAAAGTGGTTATTTCATATCTCCAGGACGATGACTACAATCATGCACAGATAGATTGTTTACTTTATTGTTATGAGAGTTTCCATGGTAACTAAGTATACATATTACACATCGATTAAATTTTTCCAGATGAGCCAATAGAGAGCTTAGACCTGATTACTTTGAGTGTAAAATCACTTCTGTATCTTCAATAGTAACTTTGATATGCGTGTTTGAAATCTTATATAATGTTTTTGTAAAACGTGAGACCAAGGATGTATTACATTGTTTCAACAATGAAAGTGGTTATTTCAAATCTCCACGACGACGACTACAATCATGCACAAATAGATTGTTTACTTTATTGTTATGAGAGTTTCCATGGTAACTAAGCATGTATATTACACACGGATTAAATTTTTCCAGATGAGCCAATAGAGAGCTTCGACCTGATTACATTGAGTGTAAAATCACTTCTGTATCTTCTATAGTAACGGAGATATGCGAGTTTGAAGCTTTATATAATGTTTTTGAAAACGTGAGGCCTTAGGATGTATTACATTGTTTCAACAATCAAAGTGGTTATTTCAAATCTCCACGACGACGACTACAATAATGCACAAATAGATTGTTTACTTTATTGTTATGAAAGTTTCCATGGTAACTAAGCATGAATATTACACATGCAATAAATTTTTTATGTTGAGCCAATAGAGAGCTTCGACCTGATTACATTGAGTGTAAAATCACTCCTGTATCTTCAATAGTAACTTAGATATGCGAGTTTGAAATCTTATATAATGTTTTTGTAAAACGTGAGGCCAAGGATGTATTACATTGTTTCAACAATCAAAGTGGTTATTTCATATCTCCAGGACGATGACTACAATCATGCACAGATAGATTGTTTACGTTATTGTAATGAGAGTTTCCATGGTAACTAAGTATACATATTACACATGGATTAAATTTTTCCAGATGAGCCAATAGAGAACTTCGACCTGATTACATTGAGTGTAAAATCACTTCTGTATCTACAATAGTAACGGAGATATGCGAGTTTGAAGCTTTATATAATGTTTTTGAAAACGTGAGGCCTTAGGATGTATTACATTGTTTCAACAATGAAAGTGGTTATTTCAAATCTCCACGACGACGACTACAATCATGCACAAATAGATTGTTTACTTTATTGTTATGAAAGTTTCCATGGTAACTAAGCATGAATATTACACATGCAATAAATTTTTTATGTTGAGCCAATAGAGAGCTTCGACCTGATTACATTGAGTGTAAAATCACTTCTGTATCTTCAATAGTAACTTACATATGCGAGTTTGAAATCTTATATAATGTTTTTGTAAAACGTGAGGCCAAGGATGTATTACATTGTTTCAACAATCAAAGTGGTTATTTCATATCTCCAGGACGATGACTACAATCATGCACAGATAGATTGTTTACTTTATTGTTATGAGAGTTTCCATGGTAACTAAGTATACGTATTACACATGGATTAAATTTTTCCAGATGAGCCAATAGAGAGCTTCGACCTGATTACATTGAGTGTAAAATCACTTCTGTATCTTCAATAGTAACTTAGATATGCGAGTTTGAAATCTTATATAATGTTTTTGTAAAACGTGAGGCCAAGGATGTATTACATTGTTTCAACAATCAAAGTGGTTATTTCATATCTCCAGGACGATGACTACAATCATGCACAGATAGATTGTTTACTTTATTGTTATGAGAGTTTCCATGGTAACTAAGCATGAATATTACACATGCAATAAATTTTTTATGTTGAGCCAATAGAGAGCTTCGACCTGATTACATTGAGTGTAAAATCACTTCTGTATCTTCAATAGTAACTTACATATGCGAGTTTGAAATCTTATATAATGTTTTTGTAAAACGTGAGGCCAAGGATGTATTACATTGTTTCAACAATCAAAGTGGTTATTTCATATCTCCACGACGACGACTACAATCATGCACAAATAGATTGTTTACTTTATTGTTATGAAAGTTTCCATGGTAACTAAGCATGAATATTACACATGCAATAAATTTTTTATGTTGAGCCAATAGAGAGCTTCGACCTGATTACATTGAGTGTAAAATCACTTCTGTATCTTCAATAGTAAATTAGATATGCGAGTTTGAAATCTTATATAATGTTTTTGTAAAACGTGAGACCAAGGATGTATTACATTGTTTCAACAATGAAAGTGGTTATTTCAAATCTCCACGACGACGACTACAATCATGCACAAATAGATTGTTTACTTTATTGTTATGAGAGTTTCCATGGTAACTAAGCATGTATATTACACATGGAATAAATTTTTCCAGATGAGCCAATAGAGAGCTTCGACCTGATTACATTGAGTGTAAAATCACTTCTGTATCTTCAATAGTAACTTACATATGCGAGTTTGAAATCTTATATAATGTTTTTGTAAAACGTGAGGCCAAGGATGTATTACATTGTTTCAACAATCAAAGTGGTTATTTCATATCTCCACGACGACGACTACAATCATGCACAAATAGATTGTTTACTTTATTGTTATGAGAGTTTCCATGGTAACTAAGCATGTATATTACACACGGATTAAATTTTTCCAGATGAGCCAATAGAGAGCTTCGACCTGATTACATTGAGTGTAAAATCACTTCTGTATCTTCTATAGTAACGGAGATATGCGAGTTTGAAGCTTTATATAATGTTTTTGAAAACGTGAGGCCTTAGGATGTATTACATTGTTTCAACAATCAAAGTGGTTATTTCAAATCTCCACGACGACGACTACAATAATGCACAAATAGATTGTTTACTTTATTGTTATGAAAGTTTCCATGGTAACTAAGCATGAATATTACACATGCAATAAATTTTTTATGTTGAGCCAATAGAGAGCTTCGACCTGATTACATTGAGTGTAAAATCACTCCTGTATCTTCAATAGTAACTTAGATATGCGAGTTTGAAATCTTATATAATGTTTTTGTAAAACGTGAGGCCAAGGATGTATTACATTGTTTCAACAATCAAAGTGGTTATTTCATATCTCCAGGACGATGACTACAATCATGCACAGATAGATTGTTTACGTTATTGTAATGAGAGTTTCCATGGTAACTAAGTATACATATTACACATGGATTAAATTTTTCCAGATGAGCCAATAGAGAACTTCGACCTGATTACATTGAGTGTAAAATCACTTCTGTATCTACAATAGTAACGGAGATATGCGAGTTTGAAGCTTTATATAATGTTTTTGAAAACGTGAGGCCTTAGGATGTATTACATTGTTTCAACAATGAAAGTGGTTATTTCAAATCTCCACGACGACGACTACAATCATGCACAAATAGATTGTTTACTTTATTGTTATGAAAGTTTCCATGGTAACTAAGCATGAATATTACACATGCAATAAATTTTTTATGTTGAGCCAATAGAGAGCTTCGACCTGATTACATTGAGTGTAAAATCACTTCTGTATCTTCAATAGTAACTTACATATGCGAGTTTGAAATCTTATATAATGTTTTTGTAAAACGTGAGGCCAAGGATGTATTACATTGTTTCAACAATCAAAGTGGTTATTTCATATCTCCAGGACGATGACTACAATCATGCACAGATAGATTGTTTACTTTATTGTTATGAGAGTTTCCATGGTAACTAAGTATACGTATTACACATGGATTAAATTTTTCCAGATGAGCCAATAGAGAGCTTCGACCTGATTACATTGAGTGTAAAATCACTTCTGTATCTTCAATAGTAACTTAGATATGCGAGTTTGAAATCTTATATAATGTTTTTGTAAAACGTGAGGCCAAGGATGTATTACATTGTTTCAACAATCAAAGTGGTTATTTCATATCTCCAGGACGATGACTACAATCATGCACAGATAGATTGTTTACTTTATTGTTATGAGAGTTTCCATGGTAACTAAGCATGAATATTACACATGCAATAAATTTTTTATGTTGAGCCAATAGAGAGCTTCGACCTGATTACATTGAGTGTAAAATCACTTCTGTATCTTCAATAGTAACTTACATATGCGAGTTTGAAATCTTATATAATGTTTTTGTAAAACGTGAGGCCAAGGATGTATTACATTGTTTCAACAATCAAAGTGGTTATTTCATATCTCCACGACGACGACTACAATCATGCACAAATAGATTGTTTACTTTATTGTTATGAAAGTTTCCATGGTAACTAAGCATGAATATTACACATGCAATAAATTTTTTATGTTGAGCCAATAGAGAGCTTCGACCTGATTACATTGAGTGTAAAATCACTTCTGTATCTTCAATAGTAAATTAGATATGCGAGTTTGAAATCTTATATAATGTTTTTGTAAAACGTGAGACCAAGGATGTATTACATTGTTTCAACAATGAAAGTGGTTATTTCAAATCTCCACGACGACGACTACAATCATGCACAAATAGATTGTTTACTTTATTGTTATGAGAGTTTCCATGGTAACTAAGCATGTATATTACACATGGAATAAATTTTTCCAGATGAGCCAATAGAGAGCTTCGACCTGATTACATTGAGTGTAAAATCACTTCTGTATCTTCAATAGTAACTTACATATGCGAGTTTGAAATCTTATATAATGTTTTTGTAAAACGTGAGGCCAAGGATGTATTACATTGTTTCAACAATCAAAGTGGTTATTTCATATCTCCACGACGACGACTACAATCATGCACAAATAGATTGTTTACTTTATTGTTATGAGAGTTTCCATGGTAACTAAGCATGTATATTACACATGGAATAAATTTTTCCAGATGAGCCAATAGAGAGCTTCGACCTGATTACATTGAGTGTAAAATCACTTCTGTATCTTCTATAGTAACGGAGATATGCGAGCTTGAAGCTTTATATAATGTTTTTGAAAACGTGAAGCCTTAGGATGTATTACATTGTTTCAACAATCAAAGTGGTTATTTCAAATCTTCACGACGACGACTACAATCATGCACAGATAGATTGCTTACTTTATTGTTATGAGAGTTTCCTAGGTAACTAAGTATACATATTACACATGGATTAAATTTTTCCAGATGAGCCAATAGAGAGCTTCGACCTGATTACATTGAGTGTAAAATCACTTCTGTATCTTCAATAGTAACTTTGATATGCGAGTTTGAAATCTTATATAATGTTTTTGTAAAACGTGAGGCAAAGGATGTATTACATTGTTTCAACTATCAAAGTGGTTATTTCATATCTCCAGGACGATGACTACAATCATGCACAGATAGATTGTTTACTTTATTGTTATGAGAGTTTCCATGGTAACTAAGTATACATATTACACATGGATTAAATTTTTTATGTTGAGCCATTAGAGAGCTTCGACCTGATTACATTGAGTGTAAAATCACTTCTGTATCTTCAATAGTAACTTAGATATGCGAGTTTGAAATCTTATATAATGTTTTTGTAAAACGTGAGGCCAAGGATGTATTACATTGTTTCAACAATCAAAGTGGTTATTTCATATATCCAGGACGATGACTACAATCATGCACAGATAGATTGTTTACTTTATTGTTATGAGAGTTTCCATGGTAACTAAGTATACATATTACACATGGATTAAATTTTTCCAGATGAGCCGATAGAGAGCTTCGACCTGATTACATTGAGTGTAAAATCACTTCTGTATCTTCAATAGTAACTTAGATATGCGAGTTTGAAATCTTATATAATATTTTTGTAAAACGTGAGGCAAAGGATGTATTACATTGTTTCAACAATCAAAGTGGTTATTTCATATCTCCAGGACGATGACTACAATCATGCACAGATAGATTGTTTACTTTATTGTTATGAGAGTTTCCATGGTAACTAAGTATACATATTACACATGGATTAAATTTTTCCAGATGAGCCAATAGAGAGCTTCGACCTGATTACATTGAGTGTAAAATCACTTCTGTATCTTCTATAGTAACGGAGATATGCGAGTTTAAAGCTTTATATAATGTTTTTGAAAACGTGAAGACTTAGGATGTATTACATTGTTTCAACAATCAAAGTGGTTATTTCAAATCTTCACGACGACGACTACAATCATGCACAGTTAGATTGCTTACTTTATTGTTATGAGAGTTTCCTAGGTAACTAAGTATACATATTACACATGGATTAAATTTTTCCAGATGAGCCAATAGAGAGCTTCGACCTGATTACATTGAGTGTAAAATCACTCCTGTATCTTCAATAGTAACTTAGATATGCGAGTTTGAAATCTTATATAATGTTTTTGTAAAACGTGAGGCAAAGGATGTATTACATTGTTTCAACAATCAAAGTGGTTATTTCATATCTCCAGGACGATGACTACAATCATGCACAGATAGATTGTTTACTTTATTGTTATGAGAGTTTCCATGGTATCTAAGTATACATATTACACATGGATTAAATTTTTCCAGATGAGCCAATAGAGAGCTTAGACCTGATTACATTGAGTGTAAAATCACTTCTGTATCTTCAATAGTAACTTTGATATGCGTGTTTGAAATCTTATATAATGTTTTTGTAAAACGTGAGACCAAGGATGTATTACATTGTTTCAACAATGAAAGTGGTTATTTCAAATCTCCACGACGACGACTACAATCATGCACAAATAGATTGTTTACTTTATTGTTATGAAAGTTTCCATGGTAACTAAGCATGAATATTACACATGCAATAAATTTTTTATGTTGAGCCAATAGAGAGCTTCGACCTGATTACATTGAGTGTAAAATCACTTCTGTATCTTCAATAGTAACTTACATATGCGAGTTTGAAATCTTATATAATGTTTTTGTAAAACGTGAGGCCAAGGATGTATTACATTGTTTCAACAATCAAAGTGGTTATTTCATATCTCCAGGACGATGACTACAATCATGCACAGATAGATTGTTTACTTTATTGTTATGAGAGTTTCCATGGTAACTAAGTATACGTATTACACATGGATTAAATTTTTCCAGATGAGCCAATAGAGAGCTTCGACCTGATTACATTGAGTGTAAAATCACTTCTGTATCTTCAATAGTAACTTAGATATGCGAGTTTGAAATCTTATATAATGTTTTTGTAAAACGTGAGACCAAGGATGTATTACATTGTTTCAACAATGAAAGTGGTTATTTCAAATCTCCACGACGACGACTACAATCATGCACAAATAGATTGTTTACTTTATTGTTATGAGAGTTTCCATGGTAACTAAGCATGTATATTACACATGGAATAAATTTTTCCAGATGAGCCAATAGAGAGCTTCGACCTGATTACATTGAGTGTAAAATCACTTCTGTATCTTCTATAGTAACGGAGATATGCGAGCTTGAAGCTTTATATAATGTTTTTGAAAACGTGAAGCCTTAGGATGTATTACATTGTTTCAACAATCAAAGTGGTTATTTCAAATCTTCACGACGACGACTACAATCATGCACAGATAGATTGCTTACTTTATTGTTATGAGAGTTTCCTAGGTAACTAAGTATACATATTACACATGGATTAAATTTTTCCAGATGAGCCAATAGAGAGCTTCGACCTGATTACATTGAGTGTAAAATCACTTCTGTATCTTCAATAGTAACTTTGATATGCGAGTTTGAAATCTTATATAATGTTTTTGTAAAACGTGAGGCAAAGGATGTATTACATTGTTTCAACAATCAAAGTGGTTATTTCATATCTCCAGGACGATGACTACAATCATGCACAGATAGATTGTTTACTTTATTGTTATGAGAGTTTCCATGGTAACTAAGTATACATATTACACATGGATTAAATTTTTTATGTTGAGCCATTAGAGAGCTTCGACCTGATTACATTGAGTGTAAAATCACTTCTGTATCTTCAATAGTAACTTAGATATGCGAGTTTGAAATCTTATATAATGTTTTTGTAAAACTTGAGGCCAAGGATGTATTACATTGTTTCAACAATCAAAGTGGTTATTTCATATATCCAGGACGATGACTACAATCATGCACAGATAGATTGTTTACTTTATTGTTATGAGAGTTTCCATGGTAACTAAGTATACATATTACACATGGATTAAATTTTTCCAGATGAGCCGATAGAGAGCTTCGACCTGATTACATTGAGTGTAAAATCACTTCTGTATCTTCAATAGTAACTTAGATATGCGAGTTTGAAATCTTATATAATATTTTTGTAAAACGTGAGGCAAAGGATGTATTACATTGTTTCAACAATCAAAGTGGTTATTTCATATCTCCAGGACGATGACTACAATCATGCACAGATAGATTGTTTACTTTATTGTTATGAGAGTTTCCATGGTAAATAAGTATACATATTACACATGGATTAAATTTTTCCAGATGAGCCAATAGAGAGCTTCGACCTGATTACATTGAGTGTAAAATCACTTCTGTATCTTCTATAGTAACGGAGATATGCGAGTTTAAAGCTTTATATAATGTTTTTGAAAACGTGAAGACTTAGGATGTATTACATTGTTTCAACAATCAAAGTGGTTATTTCAAATCTTCACGACGACGACTACAATCATGCACAGATAGATTGTTTACTTCATTGTTATGAAAGTTTCCATGGTAACTAAACATGAATATTACACATGGAATATTTTTTTTATGTTGAGCCAATAGAGAGCTTCGACCTGATTACATTGAGTGTAAAATCACTCCTGTATCTTCAATAGTAACTTAGATATGCGAGTTTGAAATCTTATATAATGTTTTTGTAAAACGTGAGGCAAAGGATGTATTACATTGTTTCAACAATCAAAGTGGTTATTTCATATCTCCAGGACGATGACTACAATCATGCACAGATAGATTGTTTACTTTATTGTTATGAGAGTTTCCATGGTAACTAAGTATACATATTACACATGGATTAAATTTTTCCAGATGAGCCAATAGAGAGCTTCGACCTGATTACATTGAGTGTAAAATCACTCCTGTATCTTCAATAGTAACTTAGATATGCGAGTTTGAAATCTTATATAATCTTTTTGTAAAACGTGAGGCCAAGGATGTATTACATTGTTTCAACAATCAATGTGGTTATTTCATATCTCCAGGACGATGACTACAATCATGCACAGATAGATTGTTTACTTTATTGTTATGAGAGTTTCCATGGTATCTAAGTATACATATTACACATGGATTAAATTTTTCCAGATGAGCCAATAGAGAGCTTAGACCTGATTACATTGAGTGTAAAATCACTTCTGTATCTTCAATAGTAACTTTGATAGGCGTGTTTGAAATCTTATATAATGTTTTTGTAAAACGTGAGACCAAGGATGTATTACATTGTTTCAACAATGAAAGTGGTTATTTCAAATCTCCACGACGACGACTACAATCATGCACAAATAGATTGTTTACTTTATTGTTATGAGAGTTTCCATGGTAACTAAGCATGTATATTACACACGGATTAAATTTTTCCAGATGAGCCAATAGAGAGCTTCGACCTGATTACATTGAGTGTAAAATCACTTCTGTATCTTCTATAGTAACGGAGATATGCGAGTTTGAAGCTTTATATAATGTTTTTGAAAACGTGAGGCCTTAGGATGTATTACATTGTTTCAACAATCAAAGTGGTTATTTCAAATCTCCACGACGACGACTACAATCATGCACAAATAGATTGTTTACTTTATTGTTATGAAAGTTTCCATGGTAACTAAGCATGAATATTACACATGCAATAAATTTTTTATGTTGAGCCAATAGAGAGCTTCGACCTGATTACATTGAGTGTAAAATCACTCCTGTATCTTCAATAGTAACTTAGATATGCGAGTTTGAAATCTTATATAATGTTTTTGTAAAACGTGAGGCCAAGGATGTATTACATTGTTTCAACAATCAAAGTGGTTATTTCATATCTCCAGAACGATGACTACAATCATGCACAGATAGATTGTTTACTTTATTGTTATGAGAGTTTCCATGGTAACTAAGTATACGTATTACACATGGATTAAATTTTTCCAGATGAGCCAATAGAGAGCTTCGACCTGATTACATTGAGTGTAAAATCACTTCTGTATCTTCAATAGTAACTTAGATATGCGAGTTTGAAATCTTATATAATGTTTTTGTAAAACGTGAGACCAAGGATGTATTACATTGTTTCAACAATGAAAGTGGTTATTTCAAATCTCCACGACGACGACTACAATCATGCACAAATAGATTGTTTACTTTATTGTTTAGAGAGTTTCCATGGTAACTAAGCATGTATATTACACATGGAATAAATTTTTCCAGATGAGCCAATAGAGAGCTTCGACCTGATTACATTGAGTGTAAAATCACTTCTGTATCTTCTATAGTAACGGAGATATGCGAGCTTGAAGCTTTATATAATGTTTTTGAAAACGTGAAGCCTTAGGATGTATTACATTGTTTCAACAATCAAAGTGGTTATTTCAAATCTTCACGACGACGACTACAATCATGCACAGATAGATTGCTTACTTTATTGTTATGAGAGTTTCCTAGGTAACTAAGTATACATATTACACATGGATTAAATTTTTCCAGATGAGCCAATAGAGAGCTTCGACCTGATTACATTGAGTGTAAAATCACTTCTGTATCTTCAATAGTAACTTTGATATGCGAGTTTGAAATCTTATATAATGTTTTTGTAAAACGTGAGGCAAAGGATGTATTACATTGTTTCAACAATCAAAGTGGTTATTTCATATCTCCAGGACGATGACTACAATCATGCACAGATAGATTGTTTACTTTATTGTTATGAGAGTTTCCATGGTAACTAAGTATACATATTACACATGGATTAAATTTTTTATGTTGAGCCATTAGAGAGCTTCGACCTGATTACATTGAGTGTAAAATCACTTCTGTATCTTCAATAGTAACTTAGATATGCGAGTTTGAAATCTTATATAATGTTTTTGTAAAACTTGAGGCCAAGGATGTATTACATTGTTTCAACAATCAAAGTGGTTATTTCATATATCCAGGACGATGACTACAATCATGCACAGATAGATTGTTTACTTTATTGTTATGAGAGTTTCCATGGTAACTAAGTATACATATTACACATGGATTAAATTTTTCCAGATGAGCCGATAGAGAGCTTCGACCTGATTACATTGAGTGTAAAATCACTTCTGTATCTTCAATAGTAACTTAGATATGCGAGTTTGAAATCTTATATAATATTTTTGTAAAACGTGAGGCAAAGGATGTATTACATTGTTTCAACAATCAAAGTGGTTATTTCATATCTCCAGGACGATGACTACAATCATGCACAGATAGATTGTTTACTTTATTGTTATGAGAGTTTCCATGGTAAATAAGTATACATATTACACATGGATTAAATTTTTCCAGATGAGCCAATAGAGAGCTTCGACCTGATTACATTGAGTGTAAAATCACTTCTGTATCTTCTATAGTAACGGAGATATGCGAGTTTAAAGCTTTATATAATGTTTTTGAAAACGTGAAGACTTAGGATGTATTACATTGTTTCAACAATCAAAGTGGTTATTTCAAATCTTCACGACGACGACTACAATCATGCACAGATAGATTGTTTACTTCATTGTTATGAAAGTTTCCATGGTAACTAAACATGAATATTACACATGGAATATTTTTTTTATGTTGAGCCAATAGAGAGCTTCGACCTGATTACATTGAGTGTAAAATCACTCCTGTATCTTCAATAGTAACTTAGATATGCGAGTTTGAAATCTTATATAATGTTTTTGTAAAACGTGAGGCAAAGGATGTATTACATTGTTTCAACAATCAAAGTGGTTATTTCATATCTCCAGGACGATGACTACAATCATGCACAGATAGATTGTTTACTTTATTGTTATGAGAGTTTCCATGGTAACTAAGTATACATATTACACATGGATTAAATTTTTCCAGATGAGCCAATAGAGAGCTTCGACCTGATTACATTGAGTGTAAAATCACTCCTGTATCTTCAATAGTAACTTAGATATGCGAGTTTGAAATCTTATATAATCTTTTTGTAAAACGTGAGGCCAAGGATGTATTACATTGTTTCAACAATCAATGTGGTTATTTCATATCTCCAGGACGATGACTACAATCATGCACAGATAGATTGTTTACTTTATTGTTATGAGAGTTTCCATGGTATCTAAGTATACATATTACACATGGATTAAATTTTTCCAGATGAGCCAATAGAGAGCTTAGACCTGATTACATTGAGTGTAAAATCACTTCTGTATCTTCAATAGTAACTTTGATAGGCGTGTTTGAAATCTTATATAATGTTTTTGTAAAACGTGAGACCAAGGATGTATTACATTGTTTCAACAATGAAAGTGGTTATTTCAAATCTCCACGACGACGACTACAATCATGCACAAATAGATTGTTTACTTTATTGTTATGAGAGTTTCCATGGTAACTAAGCATGTATATTACACACGGATTAAATTTTTCCAGATGAGCCAATAGAGAGCTTCGACCTGATTACATTGAGTGTAAAATCACTTCTGTATCTTCTATAGTAACGGAGATATGCGAGTTTGAAGCTTTATATAATGTTTTTGAAAACGTGAGGCCTTAGGATGTATTACATTGTTTCAACAATCAAAGTGGTTATTTCAAATCTCCACGACGACGACTACAATCATGCACAAATAGATTGTTTACTTTATTGTTATGAAAGTTTCCATGGTAACTAAGCATGAATATTACACATGCAATAAATTTTTTATGTTGAGCCAATAGAGAGCTTCGACCTGATTACATTGAGTGTAAAATCACTCCTGTATCTTCAATAGTAACTTAGATATGCGAGTTTGAAATCTTATATAATGTTTTTGTAAAACGTGAGGCCAAGGATGTATTACATTGTTTCAACAATCAAAGTGGTTATTTCATATCTCCAGAACGATGACTACAATCATGCACAGATAGATTGTTTACTTTATTGTTATGAGAGTTTCCATGGTAACTAAGTATACGTATTACACATGGATTAAATTTTTCCAGATGAGCCAATAGAGAGCTTCGACCTGATTACATTGAGTGTAAAATCACTTCTGTATCTTCAATAGTAACTTAGATATGCGAGTTTGAAATCTTATATAATGTTTTTGTAAAACGTGAGACCAAGGATGTATTACATTGTTTCAACAATGAAAGTGGTTATTTCAAATCTCCACGACGACGACTACAATCATGCACAAATAGATTGTTTACTTTATTGTTTAGAGAGTTTCCATGGTAACTAAGCATGTATATTACACATGGAATAAATTTTTCCAGATGAGCCAATAGAGAGCTTCGACCTGATTACATTGAGTGTAAAATCACTTCTGTATCTTCTATAGTAACGGAGATATGCGAGCTTGAAGCTTTATATAATGTTTTTGAAAACGTGAAGCCTTAGGATGTATTACATTGTTTCAACAATCAAAGTGGTTATTTCAAATCTTCACGACGACGACTACAATCATGCACAGATAGAATGCTTACTTTATTGTTATGAGAGTTTCCTAGGTAACTAAGTATACATAATACACATGGATTAAATTTTTCCAGATGAGCCAATAGAGAGCTTCGACCTGATTACATTGAGTGTAAAATCACTTCTGCATCTTCAATAGTAACTTTGATATGCGAGTTTGAAATCTTATATAACGTTTTTGTAAAACGTGAGGCAAAGGATGTATTACATTGTTTCAACAATCAAAGTGGTTATTTCATATCTCCAGGACGATGACTACAATCATGCACAGATAGATTGTTTACTTTATTGTTATGAGAGTTTCCATGGTAACTAAGTATACATATTACACATGGATTAAATTTTTTATGTTGAGCCATTAGAGAGCTTCGACCTGATTACATTGAGTGTAAAATCACTTCTGTATCTTCAATAGTAACTTAGATATGCGAGTTTGAAATCTTATATAATGTTTTTGTAAAACGTGAGGCCAAGGATGTATTACATTGTTTCAGCAATCAAAGTGGTTATTTCATATCTCCAGGACGATGACTACAATCATGCACAGATAGATTGTTTACGTTATTGTAATGAGAGTTTCCATGGTAACTAAGTATACATATTACACATGGATTAAATTTTTCCAGATGAGCCAATAGAGAGCTTCGACCTGATTACATTGAGTGTAAAATCACTTCTGTATCTTCTATAGTAACGGAGATATGCGAGTTTGAAGCTTTATATAATGTTTTTGAAAACGTGAAGACTTAGGATGTATTACATTGTTTCAACAATCAAAGTGGTTATTTCATATCTCCAGGACGATGACTACAATCATGCACAGATAGATTGTTTACGTTATTGTAATGAGAGTTTCCATGGTAACTAAGTATACATATTACACATGGATTAAATTTTTCCAGATTAGCCAATAGAGAGCTTCGACCTGATTACATTGAGTGTAAAATCACTTCTGTATCTACAATAGTAACGGAGATATGCGAGTTTGAAGCTTTATATAATGTTTTTGAAAACGTGAGGCCTTAGGATGTATTACATTGTTTCAACAATGAAAGTGGTTATTTCAAATCTCCACGACGACGACTACAATCAAGCACAAATAGATTGTTTACTTTATTGTTATGAAAGTTTCCATGGTAACTAAGCATGAATATTACACATGCAATAAATTTTTTATGTTGAGCCAATAGAGAGCTTCGACCTGATTACATTGAGTGTAAAATCACTTCTGTATCTTCAATAGTAACTTACATATGCGAGTTTGAAATCTTATATAATGTTTTTGTAAAACGTGAGGCCAAGGATGTATTACATTGTTTCAACAATCAAAGTGGTTATTTCATATCTCCAGGACGATGACTACAATCATGCACAGATAGATTGTTTACTTTATTGTTATGAGAGTTTCCATGGTAACTAAGCATGTATATTACACATGGAATAAATTTTTCCAGATGAGCCAATAGAGAGCTGCGACCTGATTACATTGAGTGTAAAATCACTCCTGTATCTTCAATAGTAACTTAGATATGCGAGTTTGAAATCTTATATAATGTTTTTGTAAAACGTGAGGCAAAGCATGTATTACATTGTTTCAACAATCAAAGTGGTTATTTCATATCTCCAGGACGATGACTACAATCATGCACAGATGGATTGTTTACTTTATTGTTATGAGAGTTTCCATGGTAACTAAGTATACATATTACACATGGATTAAATTTTTCCAGATGAGCCAATAGAGAGCTTCGACCTGATTACATTGAGTGTAAAATCACTCCTGTATCTTCAATAGTAACTTAGATATGCGAGTTTGAAATCTTATATAATGTTTTTGTAAAACGTGAGGCCAAGGATGTATTACATTGTTTCAACAATCAAAGTGGTTATTTCATATCTCCAGGACGATGACTACAATCATGCACAGATAGATTGTTTACTTTATTGTTATGAGAGTTTCCATGGTATCTAAGTATACATATTACACATGGATTAAATTTTTCCAGATGAGCCAATAGAGAGCTTAGACCTGATTACATTGAGTGTAAAATCACTTGTGTATCTTCAATAGTAACTTTGATATGCGTGTTTGAAATCTTATATAATGTTTTTGTAAAACGTGAGACCAAGGATGTATTACATTGTTTCAACAATGAAAGTGGTTATTTCAAATCTCCACGACGACGACTACAATCATGCACAAATAGATTGTTTACTTTATTGTTATGAGAGTTTCCATGGTAACTAAGCATGTATATTACACACGGATTAAATTTTTCCAGATGAGCCAATAGAGAGCTTCGACCTGATTACATTGAGTGTAAAATCACTTCTGTATCTTCTATAGTAACGGAGATATGCGAGTTTGAAGCTTTATATAATGTTTTTGAAAACGTGAAGACTTAGGATGTATTACATTGTTTCAACAATCAAAGTGGTTATTTCATATCTCCAGGACGATGACTACAATCATGCACAGATAGATTGTTTACGTTATTGTAATGAGAGTTTCCATGGTAACTAAGTATACATATTACACATGGATTAAATTTTTCCAGATGAGCCAATAGAGAGCTTCGACCTGATTACATTGAGTGTAAAATCACTCCTGTATCTTCAATAGTAACTTAGATATGCGAGTTTGAAATCTTATATAATGTTTTTGTAAAACGTGAGGCCAAGGATGTATTACATTGTTTCAACAATCAAAGTGGTTATTTCATATCTCCAGGACGATGACTACAATCATGCACAGATAGATTGTTTACTTTATTGTTATGAGAGTTTCCATGGTAACTAAGTATACATATTACACATGGATTAAATTTTTTATGTTGAGCCATTAGAGAGCTTCGACCTGATTACATTGAGTGTAAAATCACTTCTGTATCTTCAATAGTAACTTAGATATGCGAGTATGAAATCTTATATAATGTTTTTGTAAAACGTGAGGCCAAGGATGTATTACATTGTTTCAGCAATCAAAGTGGTTATTTCATATCTCCAGGACGATGACTACAATCATGCACAGATAGATTGTTTACGTTATTGTAATGAGAGTTTCCATGGTAACTAAGTATACATATTACACATGGATTAAATTTTTCCAGATGAGCCAATAGAGAGCTTCGACCTGATTACATTGAGTGTAAAATCACTTCTGTATCTTCTATAGTAACGGAGATATGCGAGTTTGAAGCTTTATATAATGTTTTTGAAAACGTGAAGACTTAGGATGTATTACATTGTTTCAACAATCAAAGTGGTTATTTCATATCTCCAGGACGATGACTACAATCATGCACAGATAGATTGTTTACGTTATTGTAATGAGAGTTTCCATGGTAACTAAGTATACATATTACACATGGATTAAATTTTTCCAGATTAGCCAATAGAGAGCTTCGACCTGATTACATTGAGTGTAAAATCACTTCTGTATCTACAATAGTAACGGAGATATGCGAGTTTGAAGCTTTATATAATGTTTTTGAAAACGTGAGGCCTTAGGATGTATTACATTGTTTCAACAATGAAAGTGGTTATTTCAAATCTCCACGACGACGACTACAATCATGCACAAATAGATTGTTTACTTTATTGTTATGAAAGTTTCCATGGTAACTAAGCATGAATATTACACATGCAATAAATTTTTTATGTTGAGCCAATAGAGAGCTTCGACCTGATTACATTGAGTGTAAAATCACTTCTGTATCTTCAATAGTAACTTACATATGCGAGTTTGAAATCTTATATAATGTTTTTGTAAAACGTGAGGCCAAGGATGTATTACATTGTTTCAACAATCAAAGTGGTTATTTCATATCTCCAGGACGATGACTACAATCATGCACAGATAGATTGTTTACTTTATTGTTATGAGAGTTTCCATGGTAACTAAGCATGTATATTACACATGGAATAAATTTTTCCAGATGAGCCAATAGAGAGCTGCGACCTGATTACATTGAGTGTAAAATCACTCCTGTATCTTCAATAGTAACTTAGATATGCGAGTTTGAAATCTTATATAATGTTTTTGTAAAACGTGAGGCAAAGCATGTATTACATTGTTTCAACAATCAAAGTGGTTATTTCATATCTCCAGGACGATGACTACAATCATGCACAGATGGATTGTTTACTTTATTGTTATGAGAGTTTCCATGGTAACTAAGTATACATATTACACATGGATTAAATTTTTCCAGATGAGCCAATAGAGAGCTTCGACCTGATTACATTGAGTGTAAAATCACTCCTGTATCTTCAATAGTAACTTAGATATGCGAGTTTGAAATCTTATATAATGTTTTTGTAAAACGTGAGGCCAAGGATGTATTACATTGTTTCAACAATCAAAGTGGTTATTTCATATCTCCAGGACGATGACTACAATCATGCACAGATAGATTGTTTACTTTATTGTTATGAGAGTTTCCATGGTATCTAAGTATACATATTACACATGGATTAAATTTTTCCAGATGAGCCAATAGAGAGCTTAGACCTGATTACATTGAGTGTAAAATCACTTGTGTATCTTCAATAGTAACTTTGATATGCGTGTTTGAAATCTTATATAATGTTTTTGTAAAACGTGAGACCAAGGATGTATTACATTGTTTCAACAATGAAAGTGGTTATTTCAAATCTCCACGACGACGACTACAATCATGCACAAATAGATTGTTTACTTTATTGTTATGAGAGTTTCCATGGTAACTAAGCATGTATATTACACACGGATTAAATTTTTCCAGATGAGCCAATAGAGAGCTTCGACCTGATTACATTGAGTGTAAAATCACTTCTGTATCTTCTATAGTAACGGAGATATGCGAGTTTGAAGCTTTATATAATGTTTTTGAAAACGTGAGGCCTTAGGATGTATTACATTGTTTCAACAATCAAAGTGGTTATTTCAAATCTCCACGACGACGACTACAATCATGCACAAATAGATTGTTTACTTTATTGTTATGAAAGTTTCCATGGTAACTAAGCATGAATATTACACATGCAATAAATTTTTTATGTTGAGCCAATAGAGAGCTTCGACCTGATTACATTGAGTGTAAAATCACTCCTGTATCTTCAATAGTAACTTAGATATGCGAGTTTGAAATCTTATATAATGTTTTTGTAAAACGTGAAGCCAAGGATGTATTACATTGTTTCAACAATCAAAGTGGTTATTTCATATCTCCAGGACGATGACTACAATCATGCACAGATAGATTGTTTACTTTATTGTTATGAGAGTTTCCATGGTAACTAAGTATACATACTACACATGGATTAAATTTTTCCAGATGAGCCAATAGAGAGCTTCGACCTGATTACATTGAGTGTAAAATCACTTCTGTATCTTCTATAGTAACGGAGATATGCGAGTTTGAAGCTTTATATAATGTTTTTGAAAACGTGAGGCCTTAGGATGTATTACATTGTTTCAACAATCAAAGTGGTTATTTCATATCTCCAGGACGATGACTACAATCATGCACAGATAGATTGTTTACTTTATTGTTATGAGAGTTTCCATGGTAACTAAGTATACATATTACACATGGATTAAATTTTTCCAGATGAGCCAATAGAGAGCTTCGACCTGATTACATTGAGTGTAAAATCACTCCTGTATCTTCAATAGTAACTTAGATATGCGAGTTTGAAATCTTATATAATGTTTTTGTAAAACGTGAGGCCAAGGATGTATTACATTGTTTCAACAATCAAAGTGGTTATTTCATATCTCCAGGACGATGACTACAATCATGCACAGATAGATTGTTTACTTTATTGTTATGAGAGTTTCCATGGTAACTAAGTATACATACTACACATGGATTAAATTTTTCCAGATGATCCAATAGAGAGCTTCGACCTGATTACATTGAGTGTAAAATCACTTCTGTATCTTCTATAGTAAAGGAGATATGCGAGTTTGAAGCTTTATATAATGTTTTTGAAAACGTGAGGCCTTAGGATGTATTACATTGTTTCAACAATCAAAGTGGTTATTTCAAATCTTCACGACGACGACTACAATCATGCACAGATAGAATGCTTACTTTATTGTTATGAGAGTTTCCTAGGTAACTAAGTATACATAATACACATGGATTAAATTTTTCCAGATGAGCCAATAGAGAGCTTCGACCTGATTACATTGAGTGTAAAATCACTTCTGCATCTTCAATAGTAACTTTGATATGCGAGTTTGAAATCTTATATAATGTTTTTGTAAAACGTGAGGCAAAGGATGTATTACATTGTTTCAACAATCAAAGTGGTTATTTCATATCTCCAGGACGATGACTACAATCATGCACAGATAGATTGTTTACTTTATTGTTATGAGAGTTTCCATGGTAACTAAGTATACATATTACACATGGATTAAATTTTTTATGTTGAGCCATTAGAGAGCTTCGACCTGATTACATTGAGTGTAAAATCACTTCTGTATCTTCAATAGTAACTTAGATATGCGAGTTTGAAATCTTATATAATGTTTTTGTAAAACGTGAGGCCAAGGATGTATTACATTGTTTCAGCAATCAAAGTGGTTATTTCATATCTCCAGGACGATGACTACAATCATGCACAGATAGATTGTTTACGTTATTGTAATGAGAGTTTCCATGGTAACTAAGTATACATATTACACATGGATTAAATTTTTCCAGATGAGCCGATAGAGAGCTTCGACCTGATTACATTGAGTGTAAAATCACTTCTGTATCTTCAATAGTAACTTAGATATGCGAGTTTGAAATCTTATATAATGTTTTTGTAAAACGTGAGGCAAAGGATGTATTACATTGTTTCAACAATCAAAGTGGTTATTTCAAATCTTCACGACGACGACTACAATCATGCACAGATAGATTGTTTACTTCATTGTTATGAAAGTTTCCATGGTAACTAAACATGAATATTACACATGGAATATTTTTTTTATGTTGAGCCAATAGAGAGCTTCGACCTGATTACATTGAGTGTAAAATCACTCCTGTATCTTCAATAGTAACTTAGATATGCGAGTTTGAAATCTTATATAATGTTTTTGTAAAACGTGAGGCCAAGGATGTATTACATTGTTTCAACAATCAAAGTGGTTATTTCATATCTCCAGGACGATGACTACAATCATGCACAGATAGATTGTTTACGTTATTGTAATGAGAGTTTCCATGGTAACTAAGTATACATATTACACATGGATTAAATTTTTCCAGATGAGCCAATAGAGAGCTTCGACCTGATTACATTGAGTGTAAAATCACTCCTGTATCTTCATTAGTAACTTAGATATGCGAGTTTGAAATCTTATATAATGTTTTTGTAAAACGTGAGGCCAAGGATGTATTACATTGTTTCAACAATCAAAGTGGTTATTTCATATATCCAGGACGATGACTACAATCATGCACAGATAGATTGTTTACTTTATTGTTATGAGAGTTTCCATGGTAACTAAGTATACATATTACACATGGATTAAATTTTTCCAGATGAGCCGATAGAGAGCTTCGACCTGATTACATTGAGTGTAAAATCACTTCTGTATCTTCAATAGTAACTTAGATATGCGAGTTTGAAATCTTATATAATGTTTTTGTAAAACGTGAGGCAAAGGATGTATTACATTGTTTCAACAATCAAAGTGGTTATTTCATATCTCCAGGACGATGACTACAATCATGCACAGATAGATTGTTTACGTTATTGTAATGAGAGTTTCCATGGTAACTAAGTATACATATTACACATGGATTAAATTTTTCCAGATGAGCCAATAGAGAGCTTCGACCTGATTACATTGAGTGTAAAATCACTCCTGTATCTTCAATAGTAACTTAGATATGCGAGTTTGAAATCTTATATAATGTTTTTGTAAAACGTGAGACCAAGGATGTATTACATTGTTTCAACAATGAAAGTGGTTATTTCAAATCTCCACGACGACGACTACAATCATGCACAAATAGATTGTTTACTTTATTGTTATGAGAGTTTCCATGGTAACTAAGCATGTATATTACACACGGATTAAATTTTTCCAGATGAGCCAATAGAGAGCTTCGACCTGATTACATTGAGTGTAAAATCACTTCTGTATCTTCTATAGTAACGGAGATATGCGAGTTTGAAGCTTTATATAATGTTTTTGAAAACGTGAGGCCTTAGGATGTATTACATTGTTTCAACAATCAAAGTGGTTATTTCAAATCTCCACGACGACGACTACAATCATGCACAAATAGATTGTTTACTTTATTGTTATGAAAGTTTCCATGGTAACTAAGCATGAATATTACACATGCAATAAATTTTTTATGTTGAGCCAATAGAGAGCTTCGACCTGATTACATTGAGTGTAAAATCACTCCTGTATCTTCAATAGTAACTTAGATATGCGAGTTTGAAATCTTATATAATGTTTTTGTAAAACGTGAGGCCAAGGATGTATTACATTGTTTCAACAATCAAAGTGGTTATTTCATATCTCCAGAACGATGACTACAATCATGCACAGATAGATTGTTTACTTTATTGTTATGAGAGTTTCCATGGTAACTAAGTATACGTATTACACATGGATTAAATTTTTCCAGATGAGCCAATAGAGAGCTTCGACCTGATTACATTGAGTGTAAAATCACTTCTGTATCTTCAATAGTAACTTAGATATGCGAGTTTGAAATCTTATATAATGTTTTTGTAAAACGTGAGACCAAGGATGTATTACATTGTTTCAACAATGAAAGTGGTTATTTCAAATCTCCACGACGACGACTACAATCATGCACAAATATATTGTTTACTTTATTGTTATGAGAGTTTCCATGGTAACTAAGCATGTATATTACACATGGAATAAATTTTTCCAGATGAGCCAATAGAGAGCTTCGACCTGATTACATTGAGTGTAAAATCACTTTTGTATCTTCTATAGTAACGGAGATATGCGAGCTTGAAGCTTTATATAATGTTTTTGAAAACGTGAAGCCTTAGGATGTATTACATTGTTTCAACAATCAAAGTGGTTATTTCAAATCTTCACGACGACGACTACAATCATGCACAGATAGAATGCTTACTTTATTGTTATGAGAGTTTCCTAGGTAACTAAGTATACATAATACACATGGATTAAATTTTTCCAGATGAGCCAATAGAGAGCTTCGACCTGATTACATTGAGTGTAAAATCACTTCTGCATCTTCAATAGTAACTTTGATATGCGAGTTTGAAATCTTATATAACGTTTTTGTAAAACGTGAGGCAAAGGATGTATTACATTGTTTCAACAATCAAAGTGGTTATTTCATATCTCCAGGACGATGACTACAATCATGCACAGATAGATTGTTTACTTTATTGTTATGAGAGTTTCCATGGTAACTAAGTATACATATTACACATGGATTAAATTTTTTATGTTGAGCCATTAGAGAGCTTCGACCTGATTACATTGAGTGTAAAATCACTTCTGTATCTTCAATAGTAACTTAGATATGCGAGTTTGAAATCTTATATAATGTTTTTGTAAAACGTGAGGCCAAGGATGTATTACATTGTTTCAGCAATCAAAGTGGTTATTTCATATCTCCAGGACGATGACTACAATCATGCACAGATAGATTGTTTACGTTATTGTAATGAGAGTTTCCATGGTAACTAAGTATACATATTACACATGGATTAAATTTTTCCAGATGAGCCGATAGAGAGCTTCGACCTGATTACATTGAGTGTAAAATCACTTCTGTATCTTCAATAGTAACTTAGATATGCGAGTTTGAAATCTTATATAATGTTTTTGTAAAACGTGAGGCAAAGGATGTATTACATTGTTTCAACAATCAAAGTGGTTATTTCATATCTCCAGGACGACGACTACAATCATGCACAGATAGATTGTTTACTTTATTGTTATGAGAGTTTCCATGGTAACTAAGCATGTATATTACACACGGATTAAATTTTTCCAGATGAGCCAATAGAGAGCTTCGACCTGATTACATTAAGTGTAAAATCACTTCTGTATCTTCAATAGTAACTTAGATATGCGAGTTTGAAATCTTATATAATGTTTTTGTAAAACGTGAGGCAAAGGATGTATTACATTGTTTCAACAATCAAAGTGGTTATTTCATATCTCCAGGACGATGACTACAATCATGCACAGATAGATTGTTTACTTTATTGTTATGAGAGTTTCCATGGTAACTAAGTATACGTATTACACATGGATTAAATTTTTCCAGATGAGCCAATAGAGAGCTTCGACCTGATTACATTGAGTGTAAAATCACTTCTGTATCTTCAATAGTAACTTAGATATGCGAGTTTGAAATCTTATATAATGTTTTTGTAAAACGTGAGACCAAGGATGTATTACATTGTTTCAACAATGAAAGTGGTTATTTCAAATCTCCACGACGACGACTACAATCATGCACAAATATATTGTTTACTTTATTGTTATGAGAGTTTCCATGGTAACTAAGCATGTATATTACACATGGAATAAATTTTTCCAGATGAGCCAATTGAGAGCTTCGACCTGATTACATTGAGTGTAAAATCACTTTTGTATCTTCTATAGTAACGGAGATATGCGAGCTTGAAGCTTTATATAATGTTTTTGAAAACGTGAAGCCTTAGGATGTATTACATTGTTTCAGCAATCAAAGTGGTTATTTCATATCTCCAGGACGATGACTACAATCATGCACAGATAGATTGTTTACGTTATTGTAATGAGAGTTTCCATGGTAACTAAGTATACATATTACACATGGAATAAATTTTTCCAGATGAGCCGATAGAGAGCTTCGACCTGATTACATTGAGTGTAAAATCACTTCTGTATCTTCAATAGTAACTTAGATATGCGAGTTTGAAATCTTATATAATGTTTTTGTAAAACGTGAGGCAAAGGATGTATTACATTGTTTCAACAATCAAAGTGGTTATTTCATATCTCCAGGACGACGACTACAATCATGCACAGATAGATTGTTTACTTTATTGTTATGAGAGTTTCCATGGTAACTAAGCATGTATATTACACACGGATTAAATTTTTCCAGATGAGCCAATAGAGAGCTTCGACCTGATTACATTGAGTGTAAAATCACTTCTGTATCTTCAATAGTAACTTAGATATGCGAGTTTGAAATCTTATATAATGTTTTTGTAAAACGTGAGGCAAAGGATGTATTACATTGTTTCAACAATCAAAGTGGTTATTTCATATCTCCAGGACGATGACTACAATCATGCACAGATAGATTGTTTACTTTATTGTTATGAGAGTTTCCATGGTAACTAAGTATACATATTACACATGGATTAAATTTTTCCAGATGAGCCAATAGAGAGCTTCGACCTGATTACATTGAGTGTAAAATCACTTCTGTATCTTCTATAGTAACGGAGATATGCGATTTTGAAGCTTTATATAATGTTTTTGAAAACGTGAAGACTTAGGATGTATTACATTGTTTCAACAATCAAAGTGGTTATTTCAAATCTTCACGACGACGACTACAATCATGCACAGATAGATTGTTTACTTCATTGTTATGAAAGTTTCCATGGTAACTAAACATGAATATTACACATGGAATATTTTTTTTATGTTGAGCCAATAGAGAGCTTCGACCTGATTACATTGAGTGTAAAATCACTCCTGTATCTTCAATAGTAACTTAGATATGCGAGTTTGAAATCTTATATAATGGTTTTGTAAAACGTGAGGCCAAGGATGTATTACATTGTTTCAACAATCAAAGTGGTTATTTCATATCTCCAGGACGATGACTACAATCATGCACAGATAGATTGTTTACGTTATTGTAATGAGAGTTTCCATGGTAACTAAGTATACATATTACACATGGATTAAATTTTTCCAGATGAGCCAATAGAGAGCTTCGACCTGATTACATTGAGTGTAAAATCACTTCTGTATCTTCAATAGTAACTTAGATATGCGAGTTTGAAATCTTATATAATGTTTTTGTAAAACGTGAGGCCAAGGATGTATTACATTGTTTCAACAATCAAAGTGGTTATTTCATATCTCCAGGACGATGACTACAATCATGCACAGATAGATTGTTTACGTTATTGTAATGAGAGTTTCCATGGTAACTAGTATACATATTACACATGGATTAAATTTTTCCAGATGAGCCAATAGAGAGCTTCGACCTGATTACATTGAGTGTAAAATCACTCCTGTATCTTCAATAGTAACTTAGATATGCGAGTTTGAAATCTTATATAATGTTTTTGTAAAACGTGAGGCCAAGGATGTATTACATTGTTTCAACAATCAAAGTGGTTATTTCATATATCCAGGACGATGACTACAATCATGCACAGATAGATTGTTTACTTTATTGTTATGAGAGTTTCCATGGTAACTAAGTATACATAATACACATGGATTAAATTTTTCCAGATGAGCCAATAGAGAGCTTCGACCTGATTACATTGAGTGTAAAATCACTTCTGCATCTTCAATAGTAACTTTGATATGCGAGTTTGAAATCTTATATAACGTTTTTGTAAAACGTGAGGCAAAGGATGTATTACATTGTTTCAACAATCAAAGTGGTTATTTCATATCTCCAGGACGATGACTACAATCATGCACAGATAGATTGTTTACTTTATTGTTATGAGAGTTTCCATGGTAACTAAGTATACATATTACACATGGATTAAATTTTTTATGTTGAGCCATTAGAGAGCTTCGACCTGATTACATTGAGTGTAAAATCACTTCTGTATCTTCAATAGTAACTTAGATATGCGAGTTTGAAATCTTATATAATGTTTTTGTAAAACGTGAGGCCAAGGATGTATTACATTGTTTCAGCAATCAAAGTGGTTATTTCATATCTCCAGGACGATGACTACAATCATGCACAGATAGATTGTTTACGTTATTGTAATGAGAGTTTCCATGGTAACTAAGTATACATATTACACATGGATTAAATTTTTCCAGATGAGCCAATAGAGAGCTTCGACCTGATTACATTGAGTGTAAAATCACTTCTGTATCTACAATAGTAACGGAGATATGCGAGTTTGAAGCTTTATATAATGTTTTTGAAAACGTGAGGCCTTAGGATGTATTACATTGTTTCAACAATGAAAGTGGTTATTTCAAATCTCCACGACGACGACTACAATCATGCACAAATAGATTGTTTACTTTATTGTTATGAAAGTTTCCATGGTAACTAAGCATGAATATTACACATGCAATAAATTTTTTATGTTGAGCCAATAGAGAGCTTCGACCTGATTACATTGAGTGTAAAATCACTTCTGTATCTTCAATAGTAACTTACATATGCGAGTTTGAAATCTTATATAATGTTTTTGTAAAACGTGAGGCCAAGGATGTATTACATTGTTTCAACAATCAAAGTGGTTATTTCATATCTCCAGGACGATGACTACAATCATGCACAGATAGATTGTTTACTTTATTGTTATGAGAGTTTCCATGGTAACTAAGCATGTATATTACACATGGAATAAATTTTTCCAGATGAGCCAATAGAGAGCTGCGACCTGATTACATTGAGTGTAAAATCACTCCTGTATCTTCAATAGTAACTTAGATATGCGAGTTTGAAATCTTATATAATGTTTTTGTAAAACGTGAGGCAAAGCATGTATTACATTGTTTCAACAATCAAAGTGGTTATTTCATATCTCCAGGACGATGACTACAATCATGCACAGATGGATTGTTTACTTTATTGTTATGAGAGTTTCCATGGTAACTAAGTATACATATTACACATGGATTAAATTTTTCCAGATGAGCCAATAGAGAGCTTCGACCTGATTACATTGAGTGTAAAATCACTCCTGTATCTTCAATAGTAACTTAGATATGCGAGTTTGAAATCTTATATAATGTTTTTGTAAAACGTGAGGCCAAGGATGTATTACATTGTTTCAACAATCAAAGTGGTTATTTCATATCTCCAGGACGATGACTACAATCATGCACAGATAGATTGTTTACTTTATTGTTATGAGAGTTTCCATGGTATCTAAGTATACATATTACACATGGATTAAATTTTTCCAGATGAGCCAATAGAGAGCTTAGACCTGATTACATTGAGTGTAAAATCACTTGTGTATCTTCAATAGTAACTTTGATATGCGTGTTTGAAATCTTATATAATGTTTTTGTAAAACGTGAGACCAAGGATGTATTACATTGTTTCAACAATGAAAGTGGTTATTTCAAATCTCCACGACGACGACTACAATCATGCACAAATAGATTGTTTACTTTATTGTTATGAGAGTTTCCATGGTAACTAAGCATGTATATTACACACGGATTAATTTTTTCCAGATGAGCCAATAGAGAGCTTCGACCTGATTACATTGAGTGTAAAATCACTTCTGTATCTTCTATAGTAACGGAGATATGCGAGTTTGAAGCTTTATATAATGTTTTTGAAAACGTGAGGCCTTAGGATGTATTACATTGTTTCAACAATCAAAGTGGTTATTTCAAATCTCCACGACGACGACTACAATCATGCACAAATAGATTGTTTACTTTATTGTTATGAAAGTTTCCATGGTAACTAAGCATGAATATTACACATGCAATAAATTTTTTATGTTGAGCCAATAGAGAGCTTCGACCTGATTACATTGAGTGTAAAATCACTCCTGTATCTTCAATAGTAACTTAGATATGCGAGTTTGAAATCTTATATAATGTTTTTGTAAAACGTGAAGCCAAGGATGTATTACATTGTTTCAACAATCAAAGTGGTTATTTCATATCTCCAGGACGATGACTACAATCATGCACAGATAGATTGTTTACTTTATTGTTATGAGAGTTTCCATGGTAACTAAGTATACATACTACACATGGATTAAATTTTTCCAGATGAGCCAATAGAGAGCTTCGACCTGATTACATTGAGTGTAAAATCACTCCTGTATCTTCAATAGTAACTTAGATATGCGAGTTTGAAATCTTATATAATGTTTTTGTAAAACGTGAGGCCAAGGATGTATTACATTGTTTCAACAATCAAAGTGGTTATTTCATATCTCCAGGACGATGACTACAATCATGCACAGATAGATTGTTTACTTTATTGTTATGAGAGTTTCCATGGTAACTAAGTATACATACTACACATGGATTAAATTTTTCCAGATGATCCAATAGAGAGCTTCGACCTGATTACATTGAGTGTAAAATCACTTCTGTATCTTCTATAGTAAAGGAGATATGCGAGTTTGAAGCTTTATATAATGTTTTTGAAAACGTGAGGCCTTAGGATGTATTACATTGTTTCAACAATCAAAGTGGTTATTTCAAATCTTCACGACGACGACTACAATCATGCACAGATAGAATGCTTACTTTATTGTTATGAGAGTTTCCTAGGTAACTAAGTATACATAATACACATGGATTAAATTTTTCCAGATGAGCCAATAGAGAGCTTCGACCTGATTACATTGAGTGTAAAATCACTTCTGCATCTTCAATAGTAACTTTGATATGCGAGTTTGAAATCTTATATAATGTTTTTGTAAAACGTGAGGCAAAGGATGTATTACATTGTTTCAACAATCAAAGTGGTTATTTCATATCTCCAGGACGATGACTACAATCATGCACAGATAGATTGTTTACTTTATTGTTATGAGAGTTTCCATGGTAACTAAGTATACATATTACACATGGATTAAATTTTTTATGTTGAGCCATTAGAGAGCTTCGACCTGATTACATTGAGTGTAAAATCACTTCTGTATCTTCAATAGTAACTTAGATATGCGAGTTTGAAATCTTATATAATGTTTTTGTAAAACGTGAGGCCAAGGATGTATTACATTGTTTCAGCAATCAAAGTGGTTATTTCATATCTCCAGGACGATGACTACAATCATGCACAGATAGATTGTTTACGTTATTGTAATGAGAGTTTCCATGGTAACTAAGTATACATATTACACATGGATTAAATTTTTCCAGATGAGCCGATAGAGAGCTTCGACCTGATTACATTGAGTGTAAAATCACTTCTGTATCTTCAATAGTAACTTAGATATGCGAGTTTGAAATCTTATATAATGTTTTTGTAAAACGTGAGGCAAAGGATGTATTACATTGTTTCAACAATCAAAGTGGTTATTTCAAATCTTCACGACGACGACTACAATCATGCACAGATAGATTGTTTACTTCATTGTTATGAAAGTTTCCATGGTAACTAAACATGAATATTACACATGGAATATTTTTTTTATGTTGAGCCAATAGAGAGCTTCGACCTGATTACATTGAGTGTAAAATCACTCCTGTATCTTCAATAGTAACTTAGATATGCGAGTTTGAAATCTTATATAATGTTTTTGTAAAACGTGAGGCCAAGGATGTATTACATTGTTTCAACAATCAAAGTGGTTATTTCATATCTCCAGGACGATGACTACAATCATGCACAGATAGATTGTTTACGTTATTGTAATGAGAGTTTCCATGGTAACTAAGTATACATATTACACATGGATTAAATTTTTCCAGATGAGCCAATAGAGAGCTTCGACCTGATTACATTGAGTGTAAAATCACTCCTGTATCTTCATTAGTAACTTAGATATGCGAGTTTGAAATCTTATATAATGTTTTTGTAAAACGTGAGGCCAAGGATGTATTACATTGTTTCAACAATCAAAGTGGTTATTTCATATATCCAGGACGATGACTACAATCATGCACAGATAGATTGTTTACTTTATTGTTATGAGAGTTTCCATGGTAACTAAGTATACATATTACACATGGATTAAATTTTTCCAGATGAGCCAATAGAGAGCTTCGACCTGATTACATTGAGTGTAAAATCACTCCTGTATCTTCAATAGTAACTTAGATATGCGAGTTTGAAATCTTATATAATGTTTTTGTAAAACGTGAGACCAAGGATGTATTACATTGTTTCAACAATGAAAGTGGTTATTTCAAATCTCCACGACGACGACTACAATCATGCACAAATAGATTGTTTACTTTATTGTTATGAGAGTTTCCATGGTAACTAAGCATGTATATTACACACGGATTAAATTTTTCCAGATGAGCCAATAGAGAGCTTCGACCTGATTACATTGAGTGTAAAATCACTTCTGTATCTTCTATAGTAACGGAGATATGCGAGTTTGAAGCTTTATATAATGTTTTTGAAAACGTGAGGCCTTAGGATGTATTACATTGTTTCAACAATCAAAGTGGTTATTTCAAATCTCCACGACGACGACTACAATCATGCACAAATAGATTGTTTACTTTATTGTTATGAAAGTTTCCATGGTAACTAAGCATGAATATTACACATGCAATAAATTTTTTATGTTGAGCCAATAGAGAGCTTCGACCTGATTACATTGAGTGTAAAATCACTCCTGTATCTTCAATAGTAACTTAGATATGCGAGTTTGAAATCTTATATAATGTTTTTGTAAAACGTGAGGCCAAGGATGTATTACATTGTTTCAACAATCAAAGTGGTTATTTCATATCTCCAGAACGATGACTACAATCATGCACAGATAGATTGTTTACTTTATTGTTATGAGAGTTTCCATGGTAACTAAGTATACGTATTACACATGGATTAAATTTTTCCAGATGAGCCAATAGAGAGCTTCGACCTGATTACATTGAGTGTAAAATCACTTCTGTATCTTCAATAGTAACTTAGATATGCGAGTTTGAAATCTTATATAATGTTTTTGTAAAACGTGAGACCAAGGATGTATTACATTGTTTCAACAATGAAAGTGGTTATTTCAAATCTCCACGACGACGACTACAATCATGCACAAATATATTGTTTACTTTATTGTTATGAGAGTTTCCATGGTAACTAAGCATGTATATTACACATGGAATAAATTTTTCCAGATGAGCCAATAGAGAGCTTCGACCTGATTACATTGAGTGTAAAATCACTTTTGTATCTTCTATAGTAACGGAGATATGCGAGCTTGAAGCTTTATATAATGTTTTTGAAAACGTGAAGCCTTAGGATGTATTACATTGTTTCAACAATCAAAGTGGTTATTTCAAATCTTCACGACGACGACTACAATCATGCACAGATAGAATGCTTACTTTATTGTTATGAGAGTTTCCTAGGTAACTAAGTATACATAATACACATGGATTAAATTTTTCCAGATGAGCCAATAGAGAGCTTCGACCTGATTACATTGAGTGTAAAATCACTTCTGCATCTTCAATAGTAACTTTGATATGCGAGTTTGAAATCTTATATAACGTTTTTGTAAAACGTGAGGCAAAGGATGTATTACATTGTTTCAACAATCAAAGTGGTTATTTCATATCTCCAGGACGATGACTACAATCATGCACAGATAGATTGTTTACTTTATTGTTATGAGAGTTTCCATGGTAACTAAGTATACATATTACACATGGATTAAATTTTTTATGTTGAGCCATTAGAGAGCTTCGACCTGATTACATTGAGTGTAAAATCACTTCTGTATCTTCAATAGTAACTTAGATATGCGAGTTTGAAATCTTATATAATGTTTTTGTAAAACGTGAGGCCAAGGATGTATTACATTGTTTCAGCAATCAAAGTGGTTATTTCATATCTCCAGGACGATGACTACAATCATGCACAGATAGATTGTTTACGTTATTGTAATGAGAGTTTCCATGGTAACTAAGTATACATATTACACATGGATTAAATTTTTCCAGATGAGCCGATAGAGAGCTTCGACCTGATTACATTGAGTGTAAAATCACTTCTGTATCTTCAATAGTAACTTAGATATGCGAGTTTGAAATCTTATATAATGTTTTTGTAAAACGTGAGGCAAAGGATGTATTACATTGTTTCAACAATCAAAGTGGTTATTTCATATCTCCAGGACGACGACTACAATCATGCACAGATAGATTGTTTACTTTATTGTTATGAGAGTTTCCATGGTAACTAAGCATGTATATTACACACGGATTAAATTTTTCCAGATGAGCCAATAGAGAGCTTCGACCTGATTACATTGAGTGTAAAATCACTTCTGTATCTTCAATAGTAACTTAGATATGCGAGTTTGAAATCTTATATAATGTTTTTGTAAAACGTGAGGCAAAGGATGTATTACATTGTTTCAACAATCAAAGTGGTTATTTCATATCTCCAGGACGATGACTACAATCATGCACAGATAGATTGTTTACTTTATTGTTATGAGAGTTTCCATGGTAACTAAGTATACATATTACACATGGATTAAATTTTTCCAGATGAGCCAATAGAGAGCTTCGACCTGATTACATTGAGTGTAAAATCACTTCTGCATCTTCAATAGTAACTTTGATATGCGAGTTTGAAATCTTATATAACGTTTTTGTAAAACGTGAGGCAAAGGATGTATTACATTGTTTCAACAATCAAAGTGGTTATTTCATATCTCCAGGACGATGACTACAATCATGCACAGATAGATTGTTTACTTTATTGTTATGAGAGTTTCCATGGTAACTAAGTATACATATTACACATGGATTAAATTTTTTATGTTGAGCCATTAGAGAGCTTCGACCTGATTACATTGAGTGTAAAATCACTTCTGTATCTTCAATAGTAACTTAGATATGCGAGTTTGAAATCTTATATAATGTTTTTGTAAAACGTGAGGCCAAGGATGTATTACATTGTTTCAGCAATCAAAGTGGTTATTTCATATCTCCAGGACGATGACTACAATCATGCACAGATAGATTGTTTACGTTATTGTAATGAGAGTTTCCATGGTAACTAAGTATACATATTACACATGGATTAAATTTTTCCAGATGAGCCGATAGAGAGCTTCGACCTGATTACATTGAGTGTAAAATCACTTCTGTATCTTCAATAGTAACTTAGATATGCGAGTTTGAAATCTTATATAATGTTTTTGTAAAACGTGAGGCAAAGGATGTATTACATTGTTTCAACAATCAAAGTGGTTATTTCATATCTCCAGGACGACGACTACAATCATGCACAGATAGATTGTTTACTTTATTGTTATGAGAGTTTCCATGGTAACTAAGCATGTATATTACACACGGATTAAATTTTTCCAGATGAGCCAATAGAGAGCTTCGACCTGATTACATTGAGTGTAAAATCACTTCTGTATCTTCAATAGTAACTTAGATATGCGAGTTTGAAATCTTATATAATGTTTTTGTAAAACGTGAGGCAAAGGATGTATTACATTGTTTCAACAATCAAAGTGGTTATTTCATATCTCCAGGACGATGACTACAATCATGCACAGATAGATTGTTTACTTTATTGTTATGAGAGTTTCCATGGTAACTAAGTATACATATTACACATGGATTAAATTTTTCCAGATGAGCCAATAGAGAGCTTCGACCTGATTACATTGAGTGTAAAATCACTTCTGTATCTTCTATAGTAACGGAGATATGCGAGTTTGAAGCTTTATATAATGTTTTTGTAAAACGTGAGGCAAAGGATGTATTACATTGTTTCAACAATCAAAGTGGTTATTTCATATCTCCAGGACGATGACTACAATCATGCACAGATAGATTGTTTACTTTATTGTTATGAGAGTTTCCATGGTAACTAAGTATACATATTACACATGGATTAAATTTTTCCAGATGAGCCAATAGAGAGCTTCGACCTGATTACATTGAGTGTAAAATCACTTTTGTATCTTCTATAGTAACGGAGATATGCGAGCTTGAAGCTTTATATAATGTTTTTGAAAACGTGAAGCCTTAGGATGTATTACATTGTTTCAACAATCAAAGTGGTTATTTCAAATCTTCACGACGACGACTACAATCATGCACAGATAGAATGCTTACTTTATTGTTATGAGAGTTTCCTAGGTAACTAAGTATACATAATACACATGGATTAAATTTTTCCAGATGAGCCAATAGAGAGCTTCGACCTGATTACATTGAGTGTAAAATCACTTCTGCATCTTCAATAGTAACTTTGATATGCGAGTTTGAAATCTTATATAACGTTTTTGTAAAACGTGAGGCAAAGGATGTATTACATTGTTTCAACAATCAAAGTGGTTATTTCATATCTCCAGGACGATGACTACAATCATGCACAGATAGATTGTTTACTTTATTGTTATGAGAGTTTCCATGGTAACTAAGTATACGTATTACACATGGATTAAATTTTTCCAGATGAGCCAATAGAGAGCTTCGACCTGATTACATTGAGTGTAAAATCACTTCTGTATCTTCAATAGTAACTTAGATATGCGAGTTTGAAATCTTATATAATGTTTTTGTAAAACGTGAGACCAAGGATGTATTACATTGTTTCAACAATGAAAGTGGTTATTTCAAATCTCCACGACGACGACTACAATCATGCACAAATATATTGTTTACTTTATTGTTATGAGAGTTTCCATGGTAACTAAGCATGTATATTACACATGGAATAAATTTTTCCAGATGAGCCAATAGAGAGCTTCGACCTGATTACATTGAGTGTAAAATCACTTTTGTATCTTCTATAGTAACGGAGATATGCGAGCTTGAAGCTTTATATAATGTTTTTGAAAACGTGAAGCCTTAGGATGTATTACATTGTTTCAACAATCAAAGTGGTTATTTCAAATCTTCACGACGACGCCTACAATCATGCACAGATAGAATGCTTACTTTATTGTTATGAGAGTTTCCTAGGTAACTAAGTATACATAATACACATGGATTAAATTTTTCCAGATGAGCCAATAGAGAGCTTCGACCTGATTACATTGAGTGTAAAATCACTTCTGCATCTTCAATAGTAAATTTGATATGCGAGTTTGAAATCTTATATAACGTTTTTGTAAAACGTGAGGCAAAGGATGTATTACATTGTTTCAACAATCAAAGTGGTTATTTCATATCTCCAGGACGATGACTACAATCATGCACAGATAGATTGTTTACTTTATTGTTATGAGAGTTTCCATGGTAACTAAGTATACATATTACACATGGATTAAATTTTTTATGTTGAGCCATTAGAGAGCTTCGACCTGATTACATTGAGTGTAAAATCACTTCTGTATCTTCAATAGTAACTTAGATATGCGAGTTTGAAATCTTATATAATGTTTTTGTAAAACGTGAGGCCAAGGATGTATTACATTGTTTCAGCAATCAAAGTGGTTATTTCATATCTCCAGGACGATGACTACAATCATGCACAGATAGATTGTTTACGTTATTGTAATGAGAGTTTCCATGGTAACTAAGTATACATATTACACATGGATTAAATTTTTCCAGATGAGCCGATAGAGAGCTTCGACCTGATTACATTGAGTGTAAAATCACTTCTGTATCTTCAATAGTAACTTAGATATGCGAGTTTGAAATCTTATATAATGTTTTTGTAAAACGTGAGGCAAAGGATGTATTACATTGTTTCAACAATCAAAGTGGTTATTTCATATCTCCAGGACGATGACTACAATCATGCACAGATAGATTGTTTACTTTATTGTTATGAGAGTTTCCATGGTAACTAAGTATACATATTACACATGGATTAAATTTTTCCAGATGAGCCAATAGAGAGCTTCGACCTGATTACATTGAGTGTAAAATCACTTCTGCATCTTCAATAGTAACTTTGATATGCGAGTTTGAAATCTTATATAACGTTTTTGTAAAACGTGAGGCAAAGGATGTATTACATTGTTTCAACAATCAAAGTGGTTATTTCATATCTCCAGGACGATGACTACAATCATGCACAGATAGATTGTTTACTTTATTGTTATGAGAGTTTCCATGGTAACTAAGTATACATATTACACATGGATTAAATTTTTTATGTTGAGCCATTAGAGAGCTTCGACCTGATTACATTGAGTGTAAAATCACTTCTGTATCTTCAATAGTAACTTAGATATGCGAGTTTGAAATCTTATATAATGTTTTTGTAAAACGTGAGGCCAAGGATGTATTACATTGTTTCAGCAATCAAAGTGGTTATTTCATATCTCCAGGACGATGACTACAATCATGCACAGATAGATTGTTTACGTTATTGTAATGAGAGTTTCCATGGTAACTAAGTATACATATTACACATGGATTAAATTTTTCCAGATGAGCCGATAGAGAGCTTCGACCTGATTACATTGAGTGTAAAATCACTTCTGTATCTTCAATAGTAACTTAGATATGCGAGTTTGAAATCTTATATAATGTTTTTGTAAAACGTGAGGCAAAGGATGTATTACATTGTTTCAACAATCAAAGTGGTTATTTCATATCTCCAGGACGACGACTACAATCATGCACAGATAGATTGTTTACTTTATTGTTATGAGAGTTTCCATGGTAACTAAGCATGTATATTACACACGGATTAAATTTTTCCAGATGAGCCAATAGAGAGCTTCGACCTGATTACATTGAGTGTAAAATCACTTCTGTATCTTCAATAGTAACTTAGATATGCGAGTTTGAAATCTTATATAATGTTTTTGTAAAACGTGAGGCAAAGGATGTATTACATTGTTTCAACAATCAAAGTGGTTATTTCATATCTCCAGGACGATGACTACAATCATGCACAGATAGATTGTTTACTTTATTGTTATGAGAGTTTCCATGGTAACTAAGTATACATATTACACATGGATTAAATTTTTCCAGATGAGCCAATAGAGAGCTTCGACCTGATTACATTGAGTGTAAAATCACTTCTGTATCTTCTATAGTAACGGAGATATGCGAGTTTGAAGCTTTATATAATGTTTTTGAAAACGTGAAGACTTAGGATGTATTACATTGTTTCAACAATCAAAGTGGTTATTTCAAATCTTCACGACGACGACTACAATCATGCACAGATAGATTGTTTACTTCATTGTTATGAAAGTTTCCATGGTAACTAAACATGAATATTACACATGGAATATTTTTTTTATGTTGAGCCAATAGAGAGCTTCGACCTGATTACATTGAGTGTAAAATCACTCCTGTATCTTCAATAGTAACTTAGATATGCGAGTTTGAAATCTTATATAATGGTTTTGTAAAACGTGAGGCCAAGGATGTATTACATTGTTTCAACAATCAAAGTGGTTATTTCATATCTCCAGGACGATGACTACAATCATGCACAGATAGATTGTTTACGTTATTGTAATGAGAGTTTCCATGGTAACTAAGTATACATATTACACATGGATTAAATTTTTCCAGATGAGCCAATAGAGAGCTTCGACCTGATTACATTGAGTGTAAAATCACTCCTGTATCTTCAATAGTAACTTAGATATGCGAGTTTGAAATCTTATATAATGTTTTTGTAAAACGTGAGGCCAAGGATGTATTACATTGTTTCAACAATCAAAGTGGTTATTTCATATCTCCAGGACGATGACTACAATCATGCACAGATAGATTGTTTACGTTATTGTAATGAGAGTTTCCATGGTAACTAGTATACATATTACACATGGATTAAATTTTTCCAGATGAGCCAATAGAGAGCTTCGACCTGATTACATTGAGTGTAAAATCACTCCTGTATCTTCAATAGTAACTTAGATATGCGAGTTTGAAATCTTATATAATGTTTTTGTAAAACGTGAGGCCAAGGATGTATTACATTGTTTCAACAATCAAAGTGGTTATTTCATATATCCAGGACGATGACTACAATCATGCACAGATAGATTGTTTACTTTATTGTTATGAGAGTTTCCATGGTAACTAAGTATACATATTACACATGGATTAAATTTTTCCAGATGAGCCAATAGAGAGCTTCGACCTGATTACATTGAGTGTAAAATCACTTCTGTATCTTCTATAGTAACGGAGATATGCGAGTTTGAAGCTTTATATAATGTTTTTGAAAACGTGAAGACTTAGGATGTATTACATTGTTTCAACAATCAAAGTGGTTATTTCAAATCTTCACGACGACGACTACAATCATGCACAGATAGATTGTTTACTTCATTGTTATGAAAGTTTCCATGGTAACTAAACATGAATATTACACATGGAATATTTTTTTTATGTTGAGCCAATAGAGAGCTTCGACCTGATTACATTGAGTGTAAAATCACTCCTGTATCTTCAATAGTAACTTAGATATGCGAGTTTGAAATCTTATATAATGGTTTTGTAAAACGTGAGGCCAAGGATGTATTACATTGTTTCAACAATCAAAGTGGTTATTTCATATCTCCAGGACGATGACTACAATCATGCACAGATAGATTGTTTACGTTATTGTAATGAGAGTTTCCATGGTAACTAAGTATACATATTACACATGGATTAAATTTTTCCAGATGAGCCAATAGAGAGCTTCGACCTGATTACATTGAGTGTAAAATCACTCCTGTATCTTCAATAGTAACTTAGATATGCGAGTTTGAAATCTTATATAATGTTTTTGTAAAACGTGAGGCCAAGGATGTATTACATTGTTTCAACAATCAAAGTGGTTATTTCATATCTCCAGGACGATGACTACAATCATGCACAGACAGATTGTTTACGTTATTGTAATGAGAGTTTCCATGGTAACTAAGTATACATATTACACATGGATTAAATTTTTCCAGATGAGCCAATAGAGAGCTTCGACCTGATTACATTGAGTGTAAAATCACTCCTGTATCTTCATTAGTAACTTAGATATGCGAGTTTGAAATCTTATATAATGTTTTTGTAAAACGTGAGGCCAAGGATGTATTACATTGTTTCAACAATCAAAGTGGTTATTTCATATCTCCAGAACGATGACTACAATCATGCACAGATAGATTGTTTACTTCATTGTTATGAAAGTTTCCATGGTAACTAAACATGAATATTACACATGGAATATTTTTTTTATGTTGAGCCAATAGAGAGCTTCGACCTGATTACATTGAGTGTAAAATCACTCCTGTATCTTCAATAGTAACTTAGATATGCGAGTTTGAAATCTTATATAATGGTTTTGTAAAACGTGAGGCCAAGGATGTATTACATTGTTTCAACAATCAAAGTGGTTATTTCATATCTCCAGGACGATGACTACAATCATGCACAGATAGATTGTTTACTTTATTGTTATGAAAGTTTCCATGGTAACTAAGCATGAATATTACACATGCAATAAATTTTTCCAGATGAGCCAATAGAGAGCTTCGACCTGATTACATTGAGTGTAAAATCACTTCTGCATCTTCAATAGTAACTTTGATATGCGAGTTTGAAATCTTATATAACGTTTTTGTAAAACGTGAGGCAAAGGATGTATTACATTGTTTCAACAATCAAAGTGGTTATTTCATATCTCCAGGACGATGACTACAATCATGCACAGATAGATTGTTTACGTTATTGTAATGAGAGTTTCCATGGTAACTAAGCATGTATATTACACACGGATTAAATTTTTCCAGATGAGCCAATAGAGAGCTTCGACCTGATTACATTGAGTGTAAAATCACTTCTGTATCTTCAATAGTAACTTAGATATGCGAGTTTGAAATCTTATATAATGTTTTTGTAAAACGTGAGGCAAAGGATGTATTACATTGTTTCAACAATCAAAGTGGTTATTTCATATCTCCAGGACGATGACTACAATCATGCACAGATAGATTGTTTACTTTATTGTTATGAGAGTTTCCATGGTAACTAAGTATACATATTACACATGGATTAAATTTTTCCAGATGAGCCAATAGAGAGCTTCGACCTGATTACATTGAGTGTAAAATCACTTCTGCATCTTCAATAGTAACTTTGATATGCGAGTTTGAAATCTTATATAACGTTTTTGTAAAACGTGAGGCAAAGGATGTATTACATTGTTTCAACAATCAAAGTGGTTATTTCATATCTCCAGGACGATGACTACAATCATGCACAGATAGATTGTTTACTTTATTGTTATGAGAGTTTCCATGGTAACTAAGTATACATATTACACATGGATTAAATTTTTTATGTTGAGCCATTAGAGAGCTTCGACCTGATTACATTGAGTGTAAAATCACTTCTGTATCTTCAATAGTAACTTAGATATGCGAGTTTGAAATCTTATATAATGTTTTTGTAAAACGTGAGGCCAAGGATGTATTACATTGTTTCAGCAATCAAAGTGGTTATTTCATATCTCCAGGACGATGACTACAATCATGCACAGATAGATTGTTTACGTTATTGTAATGAGAGTTTCCATGGTAACTAAGTATACATATTACACATGGATTAAATTTTTCCAGATGAGCCGATAGAGAGCTTCGACCTGATTACATTGAGTGTAAAATCACTTCTGTATCTTCAATAGTAACTTAGATATGCGAGTTTGAAATCTTATATAATGTTTTTGTAAAACGTGAGGCAAAGGATGTATTACATTGTTTCAACAATCAAAGTGGTTATTTCATATCTCCAGGACGACGACTACAATCATGCACAGATAGATTGTTTACTTTATTGTTATGAGAGTTTCCATGGTAACTAAGCATGTATATTACACACGGATTAAATTTTTCCAGATGAGCCAATAGAGAGCTTCGACCTGATTACATTGAGTGTAAAATCACTTCTGTATCTTCAATAGTAACTTAGATATGCGAGTTTGAAATCTTATATAATGTTTTTGTAAAACGTGAGGCAAAGGATGTATTACATTGTTTCAACAATCAAAGTGGTTATTTCATATCTCCAGGACGATGACTACAATCATGCACAGATAGATTGTTTACTTTATTGTTATGAGAGTTTCCATGGTAACTAAGTATACATATTACACATGGATTAAATTTTTCCAGATGAGCCAATAGAGAGCTTCGACCTGATTACATTGAGTGTAAAATCACTTCTGTATCTTCTATAGTAACGGAGATATGCGAGTTTGAAGCTTTATATAATGTTTTTGAAAACGTGAAGACTTAGGATGTATTACATTGTTTCAACAATCAAAGTGGTTATTTCAAATCTTCACGACGACGACTACAATCATGCACAGATAGATTGTTTACTTCATTGTTATGAAAGTTTCCATGGTAACTAAACATGAATATTACACATGGAATATTTTTTTTATGTTGAGCCAATAGAGAGCTTCGACCTGATTACATTGAGTGTAAAATCACTCCTGTATCTTCAATAGTAACTTAGATATGCGAGTTTGAAATCTTATATAATGGTTTTGTAAAACGTGAGGCCAAGGATGTATTACATTGTTTCAACAATCAAAGTGGTTATTTCATATCTCCAGGACGATGACTACAATCATGCACAGATAGATTGTTTACGTTATTGTAATGAGAGTTTCCATGGTAACTAAGTATACATATTACACATGGATTAAATTTTTCCAGATGAGCCAATAGAGAGCTTCGACCTGATTACATTGAGTGTAAAATCACTCCTGTATCTTCAATAGTAACTTAGATATGCGAGTTTGAAATCTTATATAATGTTTTTGTAAAACGTGAGGCCAAGGATGTATTACATTGTTTCAACAATCAAAGTGGTTATTTCATATCTCCAGGACGATGACTACAATCATGCACAGATAGATTGTTTACGTTATTGTAATGAGAGTTTCCATGGTAACTAGTATACATATTACACATGGATTAAATTTTTCCAGATGAGCCAATAGAGAGCTTCGACCTGATTACATTGAGTGTAAAATCACTCCTGTATCTTCAATAGTAACTTAGATATGCGAGTTTGAAATCTTATATAATGTTTTTGTAAAACGTGAGGCCAAGGATGTATTACATTGTTTCAACAATCAAAGTGGTTATTTCATATATCCAGGACGATGACTACAATCATGCACAGATAGATTGTTTACTTTATTGTTATGAGAGTTTCCATGGTAACTAAGTATACATATTACACATGGATTAAATTTTTCCAGATGAGCCAATAGAGAGCTTCGACCTGATTACATTGAGTGTAAAATCACTTCTGTATCTTCTATAGTAACGGAGATATGCGAGTTTGAAGCTTTATATAATGTTTTTGAAAACGTGAAGACTTAGGATGTATTACATTGTTTCAACAATCAAAGTGGTTATTTCAAATCTTCACGACGACGACTACAATCATGCACAGATAGATTGTTTACTTCATTGTTATGAAAGTTTCCATGGTAACTAAACATGAATATTACACATGGAATATTTTTTTTATGTTGAGCCAATAGAGAGCTTCGACCTGATTACATTGAGTGTAAAATCACTCCTGTATCTTCAATAGTAACTTAGATATGCGAGTTTGAAATCTTATATAATGTTTTTGTAAAACGTGAGGCCAAGGATGTATTACATTGTTTCAACAATCAAAGTGGTTATTTCATATCTCCAGGACGATGACTACAATCATGCACAGACAGATTGTTTACGTTATTGTAATGAGAGTTTCCATGGTAACTAAGTATACATATTACACATGGATTAAATTTTTCCAGATGAGCCAATAGAGAGCTTCGACCTGATTACATTGAGTGTAAAATCACTCCTGTATCTTCATTAGTAACTTAGATATGCGAGTTTGAAATCTTATATAATGTTTTTGTAAAACGTGAGGCCAAGGATGTATTACATTGTTTCAACAATCAAAGTGGTTATTTCATATCTCCAGAACGATGACTACAATCATGCACAGATAGATTGTTTACTTCATTGTTATGAAAGTTTCCATGGTAACTAAACATGAATATTACACATGGAATATTTTTTTTATGTTGAGCCAATAGAGAGCTTCGACCTGATTACATTGAGTGTAAAATCACTCCTGTATCTTCAATAGTAACTTAGATATGCGAGTTTGAAATCTTATATAATGGTTTTGTAAAACGTGAGGCCAAGGATGTATTACATTGTTTCAACAATCAAAGTGGTTATTTCATATCTCCAGGACGATGACTACAATCATGCACAGATAGATTGTTTACTTTATTGTTATGAAAGTTTCCATGGTAACTAAGCATGAATATTACACATGCAATAAATTTTTTATGTTGAGCCAATAGAGAGCTTCGACCTGATTACATTGAGTGTAAAATCACTCCTGTATCTTCAATAGTAACTTAGATATGCGAGTTTGAAATCTTATATAATGTTTTTGTAAAACGTGAGGCCAAGGATGTATTACATTGTTTCAACAATCAAAGTGGTTATTTCATATCTCCAGAACGATGACTACAATCATGCACAGATAGATTGTTTACTTTATTGTTATGAGAGTTTCCATGGTAACTAAGTATACGTATTACACATGGATTAAATTTTTCCAGATGAGCCAATAGAGAGCTTCGACCTGATTACATTGAGTGTAAAATCACTTCTGTATCTTCAATAGTAACTTAGATATGCGAGTTTGAAATCTTATATAATGTTTTTGTAAAACGTGAGACCAAGGATGTATTACATTGTTTCAACAATGAAAGTGGTTATTTCAAATCTCCACGACGACGACTACAATCATGCACAAATATATTGTTTACTTTATTGTTATGAGAGTTTCCATGGTAACTAAGCATGTATATTACACATGGAATAAATTTTTCCAGATGAGCCAATAGAGAGCTTCGACCTGATTACATTGAGTGTAAAATCACTTTTGTATCTTCTATAGTAACGGAGATATGCGAGCTTGAAGCTTTATATAATGTTTTTGAAAACGTGAAGCCTTAGGATGTATTACATTGTTTCAACAATCAAAGTGGTTATTTCAAATCTTCACGACGACGACTACAATCATGCACAGATAGAATGCTTACTTTATTGTTATGAGAGTTTCCTAGGTAACTAAGTATACATAATACACATGGATTAAATTTTTCCAGATGAGCCAATAGAGAGCTTCGACCTGATTACATTGAGTGTAAAATCACTTCTGCATCTTCAATAGTAACTTTGATATGCGAGTTTGAAATCTTATATAACGTTTTTGTAAAACGTGAGGCAAAGGATGTATTACATTGTTTCAACAATCAAAGTGGTTATTTCATATCTCCAGGACGATGACTACAATCATGCACAGATAGATTGTTTACTTTATTGTTATGAGAGTTTCCATGGTAACTAAGTATACATATTACACATGGATTAAATTTTTTATGTTGAGCCATTAGAGAGCTTCGACCTGATTACATTGAGTGTAAAATCACTTCTGTATCTTCAATAGTAACTTAGATATGCGAGTTTGAAATCTTATATAATGTTTTTGTAAAACGTGAGGCCAAGGATGTATTACATTGTTTCAGCAATCAAAGTGGTTATTTCATATCTCCAGGACGATGACTACAATCATGCACAGATAGATTGTTTACGTTATTGTAATGAGAGTTTCCATGGTAACTAAGTATACATATTACACATGGATTAAATTTTTCCAGATGAGCCGATAGAGAGCTTCGACCTGATTACATTGAGTGTAAAATCACTTCTGTATCTTCAATAGTAACTTAGATATGCGAGTTTGAAATCTTATATAATGTTTTTGTAAAACGTGAGGCAAAGGATGTATTACATTGTTTCAACAATCAAAGTGGTTATTTCATATCTCCAGGACGACGACTACAATCATGCACAGATAGATTGTTTACTTTATTGTTATGAGAGTTTCCTAGGTAACTAAGTATACATAATACACATGGATTAAATTTTTCCAGATGAGCCAATAGAGAGCTTCGACCTGATTACATTGAGTGTAAAATCACTTCTGTATCTTCAATAGTAACTTAGATATGCGAGTTTGAAATCTTATATAATGTTTTTGTAAAACGTGAGGCAAAGGATGTATTACATTGTTTCAACAATCAAAGTGGTTATTTCATATCTCCAGGACGATGACTACAATCATGCACAGATAGATTGTTTACTTTATTGTTATGAGAGTTTCCATGGTAACTAAGTATACATATTACACACGGATTAAATTTTTCCAGATGAGCCAATAGAGAGCTTCGACCTGATTACATTGAGTGTAAAATCACTTCTGTATCTTCTATAGTAACGGAGATATGCGAGTTTGAAGCTTTATATAATGTTTTTGAAAACGTGAAGACTTAGGATGTATTACATTGTTTCAACAATCAAAGTGGTTATTTCAAATCTTCACGACGACGACTACAATCATGCACAGATAGATTGTTTACTTCATTGTTATGAAAGTTTCCATGGTAACTAAACATGAATATTACACATGGAATATTTTTTTTATGTTGAGCCAATAGAGAGCTTCGACCTGATTACATTGAGTGTAAAATCACTCCTGTATCTTCAATAGTAACTTAGATATGCGAGTTTGAAATCTTATATAATGGTTTTGTAAAACGTGAGGCCAAGGATGTATTACATTGTTTCAACAATCAAAGTGGTTATTTCATATCTCCAGGACGATGACTACAATCATGCACAGATAGATTGTTTACGTTATTGTAATGAGAGTTTCCATGGTAACTAAGTATACATATTACACATGGATTAAATTTTTCCAGATGAGCCAATAGAGAGCTTCGACCTGATTACATTGAGTGTAAAATCACTCCTGTATCTTCAATAGTAACTTAGATATGCGAGTTTGAAATCTTATATAATGTTTTTGTAAAACGTGAGGCCAAGGATGTATTACATTGTTTCAACAATCAAAGTGGTTATTTCATATCTCCAGGACGATGACTACAATCATGCACAGATAGATTGTTTACGTTATTGTAATGAGAGTTTCCATGGTAACTAAGTATACATATTACACATGGATTAAATTTTTCCAGATGAGCCAATAGAGAGCTTCGACCTGATTACATTGAGTGTAAAATCACTCCTGTATCTTCAATAGTAACTTAGATATGCGAGTTTGAAATCTTATATAATGTTTTTGTAAAACGTGAGGCCAAGGATGTATTACATTGTTTCAACAATCAAAGTGGTTATTTCATATATCCAGGACGATGACTACAATCATGCACAGATAGATTGTTTACTTTATTGTTATGAGAGTTTCCATGGTAACTAAGTATACATATTACACATGGATTAAATTTTTCCAGATGAGCCGATAGAGAGCTTCGACCTGATTACATTGAGTGTAAAATCACTTCTGTATCTTCAATAGTAACTTAGATATGCGAGTTTGAAATCTTATATAATGTTTTTGTAAAACGTGAGGCAAAGGATGTATTACATTGTTTCAACAATCAAAGTGGTTATTTCATATCTCCAGGACGATGACTACAATCATGCACAGATAGATTGTTTACGTTATTGTAATGAGAGTTTCCATGGTAACTAAGTATACATATTACACATGGATTAAATTTTTCCAGATGAGCCAATAGAGAGCTTCGACCTGATTACATTGAGTGTAAAATCACTCCTGTATCTTCAATAGTAACTTAGATATGCGAGTTTGAAATCTTATATAATGTTTTTGTAAAACGTGAGACCAAGGATGTATTACATTGTTTCAACAATGAAAGTGGTTATTTCAAATCTCCACGACGACGACTACAATCATGCACAAATAGATTGTTTACTTTATTGTTATGAGAGTTTCCATGGTAACTAAGCATGTATATTACACACGGATTAAATTTTTCCAGATGAGCCAATAGAGAGCTTCGACCTGATTACATTGAGTGTAAAATCACTTCTGTATCTTCTATAGTAACGGAGATATGCGAGTTTGAAGCTTTATATAATGTTTTTGAAAACGTGAGGCCTTAGGATGTATTACATTGTTTCAACAATCAAAGTGGTTATTTCAAATCTCCACGACGACGACTACAATCATGCACAAATAGATTGTTTACTTTATTGTTATGAAAGTTTCCATGGTAACTAAGCATGAATATTACACATGCAATAAATTTTTTATGTTGAGCCAATAGAGAGCTTCGACCTGATTACATTGAGTGTAAAATCACTCCTGTATCTTCAATAGTAACTTAGATATGCGAGTTTGAAATCTTATATAATGTTTTTGTAAAACGTGAGGCCAAGGATGTATTACATTGTTTCAACAATCAAAGTGGTTATTTCATATCTCCAGAACGATGACTACAATCATGCGCAGATAGATTGTTTACTTTATTGTTATGAGAGTTTCCATGGTAACTAAGTATACGTATTACACATGGATTAAATTTTTCCAGATGAGCCAATAGAGAGCTTCGACCTGATTACATTGAGTGTAAAATCACTTCTGTATCTTCAATAGTAACTTAGATATGCGAGTTTGAAATCTTATATAATGTTTTTGTAAAACGTGAGACCAAGGATGTATTACATTGTTTCAACAATGAAAGTGGTTATTTCAAATCTCCACGACGACGACTACAATCATGCACAAATATATTGTTTACTTTATTGTTATGAGAGTTTCCATGGTAACTAAGCATGTATATTACACATGGAATAAATTTTTCCAGATGAGCCAATAGAGAGCTTCGACCTGATTACATTGAGTGTAAAATCACTTCTGTATCTTCTATAGTAACGGAGATATGCGAGCTTGAAGCTTTATATAATGTTTTTGAAAACGTGAAGCCTTAGGATGTATTACATTGTTTCAACAATCAAAGTGGTTATTTCAAATCTTCACGACGACGACTACAATCATGCACAGATAGAATGCTTACTTTATTGTTATGAGAGTTTCCTAGGTAACTAAGTATACATAATACACATGGATTAAATTTTTCCAGATGAGCCAATAGAGAGCTTCGACCTGATTACATTGAGTGTAAAATCACTTCTGCATCTTCAATAGTAACTTTGATATGCGAGTTTGAAATCTTATATAACGTTTTTGTAAAACGTGAGGCAAAGGATGTATTACATTGTTTCAACAATCAAAGTGGTTATTTCATATCTCCAGGACGATGACTACAATCATGCACAGATAGATTGTTTACTTTATTGTTATGAGAGTTTCCATGGTAACTAAGTATACATATTACACATGGATTAAATTTTTTATGTTGAGCCATTAGAGAGCTTCGACCTGATTACATTGAGTGTAAAATCACTTCTGTATCTTCAATAGTAACTTAGATATGCGAGTTTGAAATCTTATATAATGTTTTTGTAAAACGTGAGGCCAAGGATGTATTACATTGTTTCAGCAATCAAAGTGGTTATTTCATATCTCCAGGACGATGACTACAATCATGCACAGATAGATTGTTTACGTTATTGTAATGAGAGTTTCCATGGTAACTAAGTATACATATTACACATGGATTAAATTTTTCCAGATGAGCCAATAGAGAGCTTCGACCTGATTACATTGAGTGTAAAATCACTCCTGTATCTTCAATAGTAACTTAGATATGCGAGTTTGAAATCTTATATAATGTTTTTGTAAAACGTGAGGCCAAGGATGTATTACATTGTTTCAACAATCAAAGTGGTTATTTCATATATCCAGGACGATGACTACAATCATGCACAGATAGATTGTTTACTTTATTGTTATGAGAGTTTCCATGGTAACTAAGTATACATATTACACATGGATTAAATTTTTCCAGATGAGCCGATAGAGAGCTTCGACCTGATTACATTGAGTGTAAAATCACTTCTGTATCTTCAATAGTAACTTAGATATGCGAGTTTGAAATCTTATATAATGTTTTTGTAAAACGTGAGGCAAAGGATGTATTACATTGTTTCAACAATCAAAGTGGTTATTTCATATCTCCAGGACGATGACTACAATCATGCACAGATAGATTGTTTACGTTATTGTAATGAGAGTTTCCATGGTAACTAAGTATACATATTACACATGGATTAAATTTTTCCAGATGAGCCAATAGAGAGCTTCGACCTGATTACATTGAGTGTAAAATCACTCCTGTATCTTCAATAGTAACTTAGATATGCGAGTTTGAAATCTTATATAATGTTTTTGTAAAACGTGAGACCAAGGATGTATTACATTGTTTCAACAATGAAAGTGGTTATTTCAAATCTCCACGACGACGACTACAATCATGCACAAATAGATTGTTTACTTTATTGTTATGAGAGTTTCCATGGTAACTAAGCATGTATATTACACACGGATTAAATTTTTCCAGATGAGCCAATAGAGAGCTTCGACCTGATTACATTGAGTGTAAAATCACTTCTGTATCTTCTATAGTAACGGAGATATGCGAGTTTGAAGCTTTATATAATGTTTTTGAAAACGTGAGGCCTTAGGATGTATTACATTGTTTCAACAATCAAAGTGGTTATTTCAAATCTCCACGACGACGACTACAATCATGCACAAATAGATTGTTTACTTTATTGTTATGAAAGTTTCCATGGTAACTAAGCATGAATATTACACATGCAATAAATTTTTTATGTTGAGCCAATAGAGAGCTTCGACCTGATTACATTGAGTGTAAAATCACTCCTGTATCTTCAATAGTAACTTAGATATGCGAGTTTGAAATCTTATATAATGTTTTTGTAAAACGTGAGGCCAAGGATGTATTACATTGTTTCAACAATCAAAGTGGTTATTTCATATCTCCAGAACGATGACTACAATCATGCGCAGATAGATTGTTTACTTTATTGTTATGAGAGTTTCCATGGTAACTAAGTATACGTATTACACATGGATTAAATTTTTCCAGATGAGCCAATAGAGAGCTTCGACCTGATTACATTGAGTGTAAAATCACTTCTGTATCTTCAATAGTAACTTAGATATGCGAGTTTGAAATCTTATATAATGTTTTTGTAAAACGTGAGACCAAGGATGTATTACATTGTTTCAACAATGAAAGTGGTTATTTCAAATCTCCACGACGACGACTACAATCATGCACAAATATATTGTTTACTTTATTGTTATGAGAGTTTCCATGGTAACTAAGCATGTATATTACACATGGAATAAATTTTTCCAGATGAGCCAATAGAGAGCTTCGACCTGATTACATTGAGTGTAAAATCACTTCTGTATCTTCTATAGTAACGGAGATATGCGAGCTTGAAGCTTTATATAATGTTTTTGAAAACGTGAAGCCTTAGGATGTATTACATTGTTTCAACAATCAAAGTGGTTATTTCAAATCTTCACGACGACGACTACAATCATGCACAGATAGAATGCTTACTTTATTGTTATGAGAGTTTCCTAGGTAACTAAGTATACATAATACACATGGATTAAATTTTTCCAGATGAGCCAATAGAGAGCTTCGACCTGATTACATTGAGTGTAAAATCACTTCTGCATCTTCAATAGTAACTTTGATATGCGAGTTTGAAATCTTATATAACGTTTTTGTAAAACGTGAGGCAAAGGATGTATTACATTGTTTCAACAATCAAAGTGGTTATTTCATATCTCCAGGACGATGACTACAATCATGCACAGATAGATTGTTTACTTTATTGTTATGAGAGTTTCCATGGTAACTAAGTATACATATTACACATGGATTAAATTTTTTATGTTGAGCCATTAGAGAGCTTCGACCTGATTACATTGAGTGTAAAATCACTTCTGTATCTTCAATAGTAACTTAGATATGCGAGTTTGAAATCTTATATAATGTTTTTGTAAAACGTGAGGCCAAGGATGTATTACATTGTTTCAGCAATCAAAGTGGTTATTTCATATCTCCAGGACGATGACTACAATCATGCACAGATAGATTGTTTACGTTATTGTAATGAGAGTTTCCATGGTAACTAAGTATACATATTACACATGGATTAAATTTTTCCAGATGAGCCGATAGAGAGCTTCGACCTGATTACATTGAGTGTAAAATCACTTCTGTATCTTCAATAGTAACTTAGATATGCGAGTTTGAAATCTTATATAATGTTTTTGTAAAACGTGAGGCAAAGGATGTATTACATTGTTTCAACAATCAAAGTGGTTATTTCATATCTCCAGGACGACGACTACAATCATGCACAGATAGATTGTTTACTTTATTGTTATGAGAGTTTCCATGGTAACTAAGCATGTATATTACACACGGATTAAATTTTTCCAGATGAGCCAATAGAGAGCTTCGACCTGATTACATTGAGTGTAAAATCACTTCTGTATCTTCTATAGTAACGGAGATATGCGAGTTTGAAGCTTTATATAATGTTTTTGAAAACGTGAGGCCTTAGGATGTATTACATTGTTTCAACAATCAAAGTGGTTATTTCAAATCTCCACGACGACGACTACAATCATGCACAAATAGATTGTTTACTTTATTGTTATGAAAGTTTCCATGGTAACTAAGCATGAATATTACACATGCAATAAATTTTTTATGTTGAGCCAATAGAGAGCTTCGACCTGATTACATTGAGTGTAAAATCACTCCTGTATCTTCAATAGTAACTTAGATATGCGAGTTTGAAATCTTATATAATGTTTTTGTAAAACGTGAGGCAAAGGATGTATTACATTGTTTCAACAATCAAAGTGGTTATTTCATATCTCCAGGACGATGACTACAATCATGCACAGATAGATTGTTTACTTTATTGTTATGAGAGTTTCCATGGTAACTAAGTATACATACTACACATGGATTAAATTTTTCCAGATGAGCCAATAGAGAGCTTCGACCTGATTACATTGAGTGTAAAATCACTTCTGTATCTTCTATAGTAACGGAGATATGCGAGTTTGAAGCTTTATATAATGTTTTTGAAAACGTGAAGACTTAGGATGTATTACATTGTTTCAACAATCAAAGTGGTTATTTCAAATCTTCACGACGACGACTACAATCATGCACAGATAGATTGTTTACTTCATTGTTATGAAAGTTTCCATGGTAACTAAACATGAATATTACACATGGAATATTTTTTTTATGTTGAGCCAATAGAGAGCTTCGACCTGATTACATTGAGTGTAAAATCACTCCTGTATCTTCAATAGTAACTTAGATATGCGAGTTTGAAATCTTATATAATGGTTTTGTAAAACGTGAGGCCAAGGATGTATTACATTGTTTCAACAATCAAAGTGGTTATTTCATATCTCCAGGACGATGACTACAATCATGCACAGATAGATTGTTTACGTTATTGTAATGAGAGTTTCCATGGTAACTAAGTATACATATTACACATGGATTAAATTTTTCCAGATGAGCCAATAGAGAGCTTCGACCTGATTACATTGAGTGTAAAATCACTCCTGTATCTTCAATAGTAACTTAGATATGCGAGTTTGAAATCTTATATAATGTTTTTGTAAAACGTGAGGCCAAGGATGTATTACATTGTTTCAACAATCAAAGTGGTTATTTCATATCTCCAGGACGATGACTACAATCATGCACAGATAGATTGTTTACGTTATTGTAATGAGAGTTTCCATGGTAACTAAGTATACATATTACACATGGATTAAATTTTTCCAGATGAGCCAATAGAGAGCTTCGACCTGATTACATTGAGTGTAAAATCACTCCTGTATCTTCAATAGTAACTTAGATATGCGAGTTTGAAATCTTATATAATGTTTTTGTAAAACGTGAGGCCAAGGATGTATTACATTGTTTCAACAATCAAAGTGGTTATTTCATATATCCAGGACGATGACTACAATCATGCACAGATAGATTGTTTACTTTATTGTTATGAGAGTTTCCATGGTAACTAAGTATACATATTACACATGGATTAAATTTTTCCAGATGAGCCGATAGAGAGCTTCGACCTGATTACATTGAGTGTAAAATCACTTCTGTATCTTCAATAGTAACTTAGATATGCGAGTTTGAAATCTTATATAATGTTTTTGTAAAACGTGAGGCAAAGGATGTATTACATTGTTTCAACAATCAAAGTGGTTATTTCATATCTCCAGGACGATGACTACAATCATGCACAGATAGATTGTTTACGTTATTGTAATGAGAGTTTCCATGTTAACTAAGTATACATATTACACATGGATTAAATTTTTCCAGATGAGCCAATAGAGAGCTTCGACCTGATTACATTGAGTGTAAAATCACTTCTGTATCTTCTATAGTAACGGAGATATGCGAGTTTGAAGCTTTATATAATGTTTTTGAAAACGTGAGGCCTTAGGATGTATTACATTGTTTCAACAATCAAAGTGGTTATTTCAAATCTCCACGACGACGACTACAATCATGCACAAATAGATTGTTTACTTTATTGTTATGAAAGTTTCCATGGTAACTAAGCATGAATATTACACATGCAATAAATTTTTTATGTTGAGCCAATAGAGAGCTTCGACCTGATTACATTGAGTGTAAAATCACTCCTGTATCTTCAATAGTAACTTAGATATGCGAGTTTGAAATCTTATATAATGTTTTTGTAAAACGTGAGGCCAAGGATGTATTACATTGTTTCAACAATGAAAGTGGTTATTTCAAATCTCCACGACGACGACTACAATCATGCACAAATATATTGTTTACTTTATTGTTATGAGAGTTTCCATGGTAACTAAGCATGTATATTACACATGGAATAAATTTTTCCAGATGAGCCAATAGAGAGCTTCGACCTGATTACATTGAGTGTAAAATCACTTCTGTATCTTCTATAGTAACGGAGATATGCGAGCTTGAAGCTTTATATAATGTTTTTGAAAACGTGAAGCCTTAGGATGTATTACATTGTTTCAACAATCAAAGTGGTTATTTCAAATCTTCACGACGACGACTACAATCATGCACAGATAGAATGCTTACTTTATTGTTATGAGAGTTTCCTAGGTAACTAAGTATACATAATACACATGGATTAAATTTTTCCAGATGAGCCAATAGAGAGCTTCGACCTGATTACATTGAGTGTAAAATCACTTCTGTATCTTCAATAGTAACGGAGATATGCGAGTTTGAAGCTTTATATAATGTTTTTGAAAACGTGAGGCCTTAGGATGTATTACATTGTTTCAACAATCAAAGTGGTTATTTCAAATCTCCACGACGACGACTACAATCGTGCACAAATAGATTGTTTACATTATTGTTATGAGAGTTTCCATGGTAACTAAGCATGTATATTACACACGGATTAAATTTTTCCAGATGAGCCAATAGAGAGCTTCGACCTGATTACATTGAGTGTAAAATCACTCCTGTATCTTCAATAGTAACTTAGATATGCGAGTTTGAAATCTTATATAATGTTTTTGTAAAACGTGAGGCCAAGGATGTATTACATTGTTTCAACAATCAAAGTGGTTATTTCATATCTCCAGAACGATGACTACAATCATGCACAGATAGATTGTTTACTTTATTGTTATGAGAGTTTCCATGGTAACTAAGTATACATATTACACATGGATTAAATTTTTTATGTTGAGCCATTAGAGAGCTTCGACCTGATTACATTGAGTGTAAAATCACTTCTGTATCTTCAATAGTAACTTAGATATGCGAGTTTGAAATCTTATATAATGTTTTTGTAAAACGTGAGGCCAAGGATGTATTACATTGTTTCAGCAATCAAAGTGGTTATTTCATATCTCCAGGACGATGACTACAATCATGCACAGATAGATTGTTTACGTTATTGTAATGAGAGTTTCCATGGTAACTAAGTATACATATTACACATGGATTAAATTTTTCCAGATGAGCCGATAGAGAGCTTCGACCTGATTACATTGAGTGTAAAATCACTTCTGTATCTTCAATAGTAACTTAGATATGCGAGTTTGAAATCTTATATAATGTTTTTGTAAAACGTGAGGCAAAGGATGTATTACATTGTTTCAACAATCAAAGTGGTTATTTCATATCTCCAGGACGACGACTACAATCATGCACAGATAGATTGTTTACTTTATTGTTATGAGAGTTTCCATGGTAACTAAGCATGTATATTACACACGGATTAAATTTTTCCAGATGAGCCAATAGAGAGCTTCGACCTGATTACATTGAGTGTAAAATCACTTCTGTATCTTCAATAGTAACTTAGATATGCGAGTTTGAAATCTTATATAATGTTTTTGTAAAACGTGAGGCAAAGGATGTATTACATTGTTTCAACAATCAAAGTGGTTATTTCATATCTCCAGGACGATGACTACAATCATGCACAGATAGATTGTTTACTTTATTGTTATGAGAGTTTCCATGGTAACTAAGTATACATATTACACATGGATTAAATTTTTCCAGATGAGCCAATAGAGAGCTTCGACCTGATTACATTGAGTGTAAAATCACTTCTGTATCTTCTATAGTAACGGAGATATGCGAGTTTGAAGCTTTATATAATGTTTTTGAAAACGTGAAGACTTAGGATGTATTACATTGTTTCAACAATCAAAGTGGTTATTTCAAATCTTCACGACGACGACTACAATCATGCACAGATAGATTGTTTACTTCATTGTTATGAAAGTTTCCATGGTAACTAAACATGAATATTACACATGGAATATTTTTTTTATGTTGAGCCAATAGAGAGCTTCGACCTGATTACATTGAGTGTAAAATCACTCCTGTATCTTCAATAGTAACTTAGATATGCGAGTTTGAAATCTTATATAATGGTTTTGTAAAACGTGAGGCCAAGGATGTATTACATTGTTTCAACAATCAAAGTGGTTATTTCATATCTCCAGGACGATGACTACAATCATGCACAGATAGATTGTTTACGTTATTGTAATGAGAGTTTCCATGGTAACTAAGTATACATATTACACATGGATTAAATTTTTCCAGATGAGCCAATAGAGAGCTTCGACCTGATTACATTGAGTGTAAAATCACTCCTGTATCTTCAATAGTAACTTAGATATGCGAGTTTGAAATCTTATATAATGTTTTTGTAAAACGTGAGGCCAAGGATGTATTACATTGTTTCAACAATCAAAGTGGTTATTTCATATCTCCAGGACGATGACTACAATCATGCACAGATAGATTGTTTACGTTATTGTAATGAGAGTTTCCATGGTAACTAAGTATACATATTACACATGGATTAAATTTTTCCAGATGAGCCAATAGAGAGCTTCGACCTGATTACATTGAGTGTAAAATCACTCCTGTATCTTCAATAGTAACTTAGATATGCGAGTTTGAAATCTTATATAATGTTTTTGTAAAACGTGAGGCCAAGGATGTATTACATTGTTTCAACAATCAAAGTGGTTATTTCATATATCCAGGACGATGACTACAATCATGCACAGATAGATTGTTTACTTTATTGTTATGAGAGTTTCCATGGTAACTAAGTATACATATTACACATGGATTAAATTTTTCCAGATGAGCCGATAGAGAGCTTCGACCTGATTACATTGAGTGTAAAATCACTTCTGTATCTTCAATAGTAACTTAGATATGCGAGTTTGAAATCTTATATAATGTTTTTGTAAAACGTGAGGCAAAGGATGTATTACATTGTTTCAACAATCAAAGTGGTTATTTCATATCTCCAGGACGATGACTACAATCATGCACAGATAGATTGTTTACGTTATTGTAATGAGAGTATCCATGGTAACTAAGTATACATATTACACATGGATTAAATTTTTCCAGATGAGCCAATAGAGAGCTTCGACCTGATTACATTGAGTGTAAAATCACTCCTGTATCTTCAATAGTAACTTAGATATGCGAGTTTGAAATCTTATATAATGTTTTTGTAAAACGTGAGACCAAGGATGTATTACATTGTTTCAACAATGAAAGTGGTTATTTCAAATCTCCACGACGACGACTACAATCATGCACAAATAGATTGTTTACTTTATTGTTATGAGAGTTTCCATGGTAACTAAGCATGTATATTACACACGGATTAAATTTTTCCAGATGAGCCAATAGAGAGCTTCGACCTGATTACATTGAGTGTAAAATCACTTCTGTATCTTCTATAGTAACGGAGATATGCGAGTTTGAAGCTTTATATAATGTTTTTGAAAACGTGAGGCCTTAGGATGTATTACATTGTTTCAACAATCAAAGTGGTTATTTCAAATCTCCACGACGACGACTACAATCGTGCACAAATAGATTGTTTACATTATTGTTATGAGAGTTTCCATGGTAACTAAGCATGTATATTACACACGGATTAAATTTTTCCAGATGAGCCAATAGAGAGCTTCGACCTGATTACATTGAGTGTAAAATCACTCCTGTATCTTCAATAGTAACTTAGATATGCGAGTTTAAAATCTTATATAATGTTTTTGTAAAACGTGAGGCCAAGGATGTATTACATTGTTTCAACAATCAAAGTGGTTATTTCATATCTCCAGAACGATGACTACAATCATGCACAGATAGATTGTTTACTTTATTGTTATGAGAGTTTCCATGGTAACTAAGTATACGTATTACACATGGATTAAATTTTTCCAGATGAGCCAATAGAGAGCTTCGACCTGATTACATTGAGTGTAAAATCACTTCTGTATCTTCAATAGTAACTTAGATATGCGAGTTTGAAATCTTATATAATGTTTTTGTAAAACGTGAGACCAAGGATGTATTACATTGTTTCAACAATGAAAGTGGTTATTTCAAATCTCCACGACGACGACTACAATCATGCACAAATATATTGTTTACTTTATTGTTATGAGAGTTTCCATGGTAACTAAGCATGTATATTACACATGGAATAAATTTTTCCAGATGAGCCAATAGAGAGCTTCGACCTGATTACATTGAGTGTAAAATCACTTCTGTATCTTCTATAGTAACGGAGATATGCGAGCTTGAAGCTTTATATAATGTTTTTGAAAACGTGAAGCCTTAGGATGTATTACATTGTTTCAACAATCAAAGTGGTTATTTCAAATCTTCACGACGACGACTACAATCATGCACAGATAGAATGCTTACTTTATTGTTATGAGAGTTTCCTAGGTAACTAAGTATACATAATACACATGGATTAAATTTTTCCAGATGAGCCAATAGAGAGCTTCGACCTGATTACATTGAGTGTAAAATCACTTCTGCATCTTCAATAGTAACTTTGATATGCGAGTTTGAAATCTTATATAACGTTTTTGTAAAACGTGAGGCAAAGGATGTATTACATTGTTTCAACAATCAAAGTGGTTATTTCATATCTCCAGGACGATGACTACAATCATGCACAGATAGATTGTTTACTTTATTGTTATGAGAGTTTCCATGGTAACTAAGTATACATATTACACATGGATTAAATTTTTTATGTTGAGCCATTAGAGAGCTTCGACCTGATTACATTGAGTGTAAAATCACTTCTGTATCTTCAATAGTAACTTAGATATGCGAGTTTGAAATCTTATATAATGTTTTTGTAAAACGTGAGGCCAAGGATGTATTACATTGTTTCAGCAATCAAAGTAGTTATTTCATATCTCCAGGACGATGACTACAATCATGCACAGATAGATTGTTTACGTTATTGTAATGAGAGTTTCCATGGTAACTAAGTATACATATTACACATGGATTAAATTTTTCCAGATGAGCCGATAGAGAGCTTCGACCTGATTACATTGAGTGTAAAATCACTTCTGTATCTTCAATAGTAACTTAGATATGCGAGTTTGAAATCTTATATAATGTTTTTGTAAAACGTGAGGCAAAGGATGTATTACATTGTTTCAACAATCAAAGTGGTTATTTCATATCTCCAGGACGACGACTACAATCATGCACAGATAGATTGTTTACTTTATTGTTATGAGAGTTTCCATGGTAACTAAGCATGTATATTACACACGGATTAAATTTTTCCAGATGAGCCAATAGAGAGCTTCGACCTGATTACATTGAGTGTAAAATCACTTCTGTATCTTCTATAGTAACGGAGATATGCGAGTTTGAAGCTTTATATAATGTTTTTGAAAACGTGAAGACTTAGGATGTATTACATTGTTTCAACAATCAAAGTGGTTATTTCAAATCTTCACGACGACGACTACAATCATGCACAGATAGATTGTTTACTTCATTGTTATGAAAGTTTCCATGGTAACTAAACATGAATATTACACATGGAATATTTTTTTTATGTTGAGCCAATAGAGAGCTTCGACCTGATTACATTGAGTGTAAAATCACTCCTGTATCTTCAATAGTAACTTAGATATGCGAGTTTGAAATCTTATATAATGGTTTTGTAAAACGTGAGGCCAAGGATGTATTACATTGTTTCAACAATCAAAGTGGTTATTTCATATCTCCAGGACGATGACTACAATCATGCACAGATAGATTGTTTACGTTATTGTAATGAGAGTTTCCATGGTAACTAAGTATACATATTACACATGGATTAAATTTTTCCAGATGAGCCAATAGAGAGCTTCGACCTGATTACATTGAGTGTAAAATCACTCCTGTATCTTCAATAGTAACTTAGATATGCGAGTTTGAAATCTTATATAATGTTTTTGTAAAACGTGAGGCCAAGGATGTATTACATTGTTTCAACAATCAAAGTGGTTATTTCATATCTCCAGGACGATGACTACAATCATGCACAGATAGATTGTTTACGTTATTGTAATGAGAGTTTCCATGGTAACTAAGTATACATATTACACATGGATTAAATTTTTCCAGATGAGCCAATAGAGAGCTTCGACCTGATTACATTGAGTGTAAAATCACTCCTGTATCTTCAATAGTAACTTAGATATGCGAGTTTGAAATCTTATATAATGTTTTTGTAAAACGTGAGGCCAAGGATGTATTACATTGTTTCAACAATCAAAGTGGTTATTTCATATATCCAGGACGATGACTACAATCATGCACAGATAGATTGTTTACTTTATTGTTATGAGAGTTTCCATGGTAACTAAGTATACATATTACACATGGATTAAATTTTTCCAGATGAGCCGATAGAGAGCTTCGACCTGATTACATTGAGTGTAAAATCACTTCTGTATCTTCAATAGTAACTTAGATATGCGAGTTTGAAATCTTATATAATGTTTTTGTAAAACGTGAGGCAAAGGATGTATTACATTGTTTCAACAATCAAAGTGGTTATTTCATATCTCCAGGACGATGACTACAATCATGCACAGATAGATTGTTTACGTTATTGTAATGAGAGTATCCATGGTAACTAAGTATACATATTACACATGGATTAAATTTTTCCAGATGAGCCAATAGAGAGCTTCGACCTGATTACATTGAGTGTAAAATCACTCCTGTATCTTCAATAGTAACTTAGATATGCGAGTTTGAAATCTTATATAATGTTTTTGTAAAACGTGAGACCAAGGATGTATTACATTGTTTCAACAATGAAAGTGGTTATTTCAAATCTCCACGACGACGACTACAATCATGCACAAATAGATTGTTTACTTTATTGTTATGAGAGTTTCCATGGTAACTAAGCATGTATATTACACACGGATTAAATTTTTCCAGATGAGCCAATAGAGAGCTTCGACCTGATTACATTGAGTGTAAAATCACTTCTGTATCTTCTATAGTAACGGAGATATGCGAGTTTGAAGCTTTATATAATGTTTTTGAAAACGTGAGGCCTTAGGATGTATTACATTGTTTCAACAATCAAAGTGGTTATTTCAAATCTCCACGACGACGACTACAATCGTGCACAAATAGATTGTTTACATTATTGTTATGAGAGTTTCCATGGTAACTAAGCATGTATATTACACACGGATTAAATTTTTCCAGATGAGCCAATAGAGAGCTTCGACCTGATTACATTGAGTGTAAAATCACTCCTGTATCTTCAATAGTAACTTAGATATGCGAGTTTGAAATCTTATATAATGTTTTTGTAAAACGTGAGGCCAAGGATGTATTACATTGTTTCAACAATCAAAGTGGTTATTTCATATCTCCAGAACGATGACTACAATCATGCACAGATAGATTGTTTACTTTATTGTTATGAGAGTTTCCATGGTAACTAAGTATACGTATTACACATGGATTAAATTTTTCCAGATGAGCCAATAGAGAGCTTCGACCTGATTACATTGAGTGTAAAATCACTTCTGTATCTTCAATAGTAACTTAGATATGCGAGTTTGAAATCTTATATAATGTTTTTGTAAAACGTGAGACCAAGGATGTATTACATTGTTTCAACAATGAAAGTGGTTATTTCAAATCTCCACGACGACGACTACAATCATGCACAAATATATTGTTTACTTTATTGTTATGAGAGTTTCCATGGTAACTAAGCATGTATATTACACATGGAATAAATTTTTCCAGATGAGCCAATAGAGAGCTTCGACCTGATTACATTGAGTGTAAAATCACTTCTGTATCTTCTATAGTAACGGAGATATGCGAGCTTGAAGCTTTATATAATGTTTTTGAAAACGTGAAGCCTTAGGATGTATTACATTGTTTCAACAATCAAAGTGGTTATTTCAAATCTTCACGACGACGACTACAATCATGCACAGATAGAATGCTTACTTTATTGTTATGAGAGTTTCCTAGGTAACTAAGTATACATAATACACATGGATTAAATTTTTCCAGATGAGCCAATAGAGAGCTTCGACCTGATTACATTGAGTGTAAAATCACTTCTGCATCTTCAATAGTAACTTTGATATGCGAGTTTGAAATCTTATATAACGTTTTTGTAAAACGTGAGGCAAAGGATGTATTACATTGTTTCAACAATCAAAGTGGTTATTTCATATCTCCAGGACGATGACTACAATCATGCACAGATAGATTGTTTACTTTATTGTTATGAGAGTTTCCATGGTAACTAAGTATACATATTACACATGGATTAAATTTTTTATGTTGAGCCATTAGAGAGCTTCGACCTGATTACATTGAGTGTAAAATCACTTCTGTATCTTCAATAGTAACTTAGATATGCGAGTTTGAAATCTTATATAATGTTTTTGTAAAACGTGAGGCCAAGGATGTATTACATTGTTTCAGCAATCAAAGTGGTTATTTCATATCTCCAGGACGATGACTACAATCATGCACAGATAGATTGTTTACGTTATTGTAATGAGAGTTTCCATGGTAACTAAGTATACATATTACACATGGATTAAATTTTTCCAGATGAGCCGATAGAGAGCTTCGACCTGATTACATTGAGTGTAAAATCACTTCTGTATCTTCAATAGTAACTTAGATATGCGAGTTTGAAATCTTATATAATGTTTTTGTAAAACGTGAGGCAAAGGATGTATTACATTGTTTCAACAATCAAAGTGGTTATTTCATATCTCCAGGACGACGACTACAATCATGCACAGATAGATTGTTTACTTTATTGTTATGAGAGTTTCCATGGTAACTAAGCATGTATATTACACACGGATTAAATTTTTCCAGATGAGCCAATAGAGAGCTTCGACCTGATTACATTGAGTGTAAAATCACTTCTGTATCTTCAATAGTAACTTAGATATGCGAGTTTGAAATCTTATATAATGTTTTTGTAAAACGTGAGGCAAAGGATGTATTACATTGTTTCAACAATCAAAGTGGTTATTTCATATCTCCAGGACGATGACTACAATCATGCACAGATAGATTGTTTACTTTATTGTTATGATAGTTTCCATTGTAACTAAGTATACATATTACACATGGATTAAATTTTTCCAGATGAGCCAATAGAGAGCTTCGACCTGATTACATTGAGTGTAAAATCACTTCTGTATCTTCTATAGTAACGGAGATATGCGAGTTTGAAGCTTTATATAATGTTTTTGAAAACGTGAAGACTTAGGATGTATTACATTGTTTCAACAATCAAAGTGGTTATTTCAAATCTTCACGACGACGACTACAATCATGCACAGATAGATTGTTTACGTTATTGTAATGAGAGTTTCCATGGTAACTAAGTATACATATTACACATGGATTAAATTTTTCCAGATGAGCCAATAGAGAGCTTCGACCTGATTACATTGAGTGTAAAATCACTCCTGTATCTTCAATAGTAACTTAGATATGCGAGTTTGAAATCTTATATAATGTTTTTGTAAAACGTGAGGCCAAGGATGTATTACATTGTTTCAACAATCAAAGTGGTTATTTCATATATCCAGGACGATGACTACAATCATGCACAGATAGATTGTTTACTTTATTGTTATGAGAGTTTCCATGGTAACTAAGTATACATATTACACATGGATTAAATTTTTCCAGATGAGCCGATAGAGAGCTTCGACCTGATTACATTGAGTGTAAAATCACTTCTGTATCTTCAATAGTAACTTAGATATGCGAGTTTGAAATCTTATATAATGTTTTTGTAAAACGTGAGGCAAATGATGTATTACATTGTTTCAACAATCAAAGTGGTTATTTCATATCTCCAGGACGATGACTACAATCATGCACAGATAGATTGTTTACGTTATTGTAATGAGAGTTTCCATGGTAACTAAGTATACATATTACACATGGATTAAATTTTTCCAGATGAGCCAATAGAGAGCTTCGACCTGATTACATTGAGTGTAAAATCACTCCTGTATCTTCAATAGTAACTTAGATATGCGAGTTTGAAATCTTATATAATGTTTTTGTAAAACGTGAGACCAAGGATGTATTACATTGTTTCAACAATGAAAGTGGTTATTTCAAATCTCCACGACGACGACTACAATCATGCACAAATAGATTGTTTACTTTATTGTTATGAGAGTTTCCATGGTAACTAAGCATGTATATTACACACGGATTAAATTTTTCCAGATGAGCCAATAGAGAGCTTCGACCTGATTACATTGAGTGTAAAATCACTTCTGTATCTTCTATAGTAACGGAGATATGCGAGTTTGAAGCTTTATATAATGTTTTTGAAAACGTGAGGCCTTAGGATGTATTACATTGTTTCAACAATCAAAGTGGTTATTTCAAATCTCCACGACGACGACTACAATCATGCACAAATAGATTGTTTACTTTATTGTTATGAAAGTTTCCATGGTAACTAAGCATGAATATTACACATGCAATAAATTTTTTATGTTGAGCCAATAGAGAGCTTCGACCTGATTACATTGAGTGTAAAATCACTCCTGTATCTTCAATAGTAACTTAGATATGCGAGTTTGAAATCTTATATAATGTTTTTGTAAAACGTGAGGCCAAGGATGTATTACATTGTTTCAACAATCAAAGTGGTTATTTCAAATCTTCACGACGACGACTACAATCATGCACAGATAGAATGCTTACTTTATTGTTATGAGAGTTTCCTAGGTAACTAAGTATACATAATACACATGGATTAAATTTTTCCAGATGAGCCAATAGAGAGCTTCGACCTGATTACATTGAGTGTAAAATCACTTCTGCATCTTCAATAGTAACTTTGATATGCGAGTTTGAAATCTTATATAACGTTTTTGTAAAACGTGAGGCAAAGGATGTATTACATTGTTTCAACAATCAAAGTGGTTATTTCATATCTCCAGGACGATGACTACAATCATGCACAGATAGATTGTTTACTTTATTGTTATGAGAGTTTCCATGGTAACTAAGTATACATATTACACATGGATTAAATTTTTTATGTTGAGCCATTAGAGAGCTTCGACCTGATTACATTGAGTGTAAAATCACTTCTGTATCTTCAATAGTAACTTAGATATGCGAGTTTGAAATCTTATATAATGTTTTTGTAAAACGTGAGGCCAAGGATGTATTACATTGTTTCAGCAATCAAAGTGGTTATTTCATATCTCCAGGACGATGACTACAATCATGCACAGATAGATTGTTTACGTTATTGTAATGAGAGTTTCCATGGTAACTAAGTATACATATTACACATGGATTAAATTTTTCCAGATGAGCCGATAGAGAGCTTCGACCTGATTACATTGAGTGTAAAATCACTTCTGTATCTTCAATAGTAACTTAGATATGCGAGTTTGAAATCTTATATAATGTTTTTGTAAAACGTGAGGCAAAGGATGTATTACATTGTTTCAACAATCAAAGTGGTTATTTCATATCTCCAGGACGACGACTACAATCATGCACAGATAGATTGTTTACTTTATTGTTATGAGAGTTTCCATGGTAACTAAGCATGTATATTACACACGGATTAAATTTTTCCAGATGAGCCAATAGAGAGCTTCGACCTGATTACATTGAGTGTAAAATCACTTCTGTATCTTCAATAGTAACTTAGATATGCGAGTTTGAAATCTTATATAATGTTTTTGTAAAACGTGAGGCAAAGGATGTATTACATTGTTTCAACAATCAAAGTGGTTATTTCATATCTCCAGGACGATGACTACAATCATGCACAGATAGATTGTTTACTTTATTGTTATGATAGTTTCCATTGTAACTAAGTATACATATTACACATGGATTAAATTTTTCCAGATGAGCCAATAGAGAGCTTCGACCTGATTACATTGAGTGTAAAATCACTTCTGTATCTTCTATAGTAACGGAGATATGCGAGTTTGAAGCTTTATATAATGTTTTTGAAAACGTGAAGACTTAGGATGTATTACATTGTTTCAACAATCAAAGTGGTTATTTCAAATCTTCACGACGACGACTACAATCATGCACAGATAGATTGTTTACGTTATTGTAATGAGAGTTTCCATGGTAACTAAGTATACATATTACACATGGATTAAATTTTTCCAGATGAGCCAATAGAGAGCTTCGACCTGATTACATTGAGTGTAAAATCACTCCTGTATCTTCAATAGTAACTTAGATATGCGAGTTTGAAATCTTATATAATGTTTTTGTAAAACGTGAGGCCAAGGATGTATTACATTGTTTCAACAATCAAAGTGGTTATTTCATATATCCAGGACGATGACTACAATCATGCACAGATAGATTGTTTACTTTATTGTTATGAGAGTTTCCATGGTAACTAAGTATACATATTACACATGGATTAAATTTTTCCAGATGAGCCGATAGAGAGCTTCGACCTGATTACATTGAGTGTAAAATCACTTCTGTATCTTCAATAGTAACTTAGATATGCGAGTTTGAAATCTTATATAATGTTTTTGTAAAACGTGAGGCAAATGATGTATTACATTGTTTCAACAATCAAAGTGGTTATTTCATATCTCCAGGACGATGACTACAATCATGCACAGATAGATTGTTTACGTTATTGTAATGAGAGTTTCCATGGTAACTAAGTATACATATTACACATGGATTAAATTTTTCCAGATGAGCCAATAGAGAGCTTCGACCTGATTACATTGAGTGTAAAATCACTCCTGTATCTTCAATAGTAACTTAGATATGCGAGTTTGAAATCTTATATAATGTTTTTGTAAAACGTGAGACCAAGGATGTATTACATTGTTTCAACAATGAAAGTGGTTATTTCAAATCTCCACGACGACGACTACAATCATGCACAAATAGATTGTTTACTTTATTGTTATGAGAGTTTCCATGGTAACTAAGCATGTATATTACACACGGATTAAATTTTTCCAGATGAGCCAATAGAGAGCTTCGACCTGATTACATTGAGTGTAAAATCACTTCTGTATCTTCTATAGTAACGGAGATATGCGAGTTTGAAGCTTTATATAATGTTTTTGAAAACGTGAGGCCTTAGGATGTATTACATTGTTTCAACAATCAAAGTGGTTATTTCAAATCTCCACGACGACGACTACAATCATGCACAAATAGATTGTTTACTTTATTGTTATGAAAGTTTCCATGGTAACTAAGCATGAATATTACACATGCAATAAATTTTTTATGTTGAGCCAATAGAGAGCTTCGACCTGATTACATTGAGTGTAAAATCACTCCTGTATCTTCAATAGTAACTTAGATATGCGAGTTTGAAATCTTATATAATGTTTTTGTAAAACGTGAGGCCAAGGATGTATTACATTGTTTCAACAATCAAAGTGGTTATTTCATATCTCCAGAACGATGACTACAATCATGCACAGATAGATTGTTTACTTTATTGTTATGAGAGTTTCCATGGTAACTAAGTATACGTATTACACATGGATTAAATTTTTCCAGATGAGCCAATAGAGAGCTTCGACCTGATTACATTGAGTGTAAAATCACTTCTGTATCTTCAATAGTAACTTAGATATGCGAGTTTGAAATCTTATATAATGTTTTTGTAAAACGTGAGACCAAGGATGTATTACATTGTTTCAACAATGAAAGTGTTTATTTCAAATCTCCAATCCGACGACTACAATCATGCACAAATATATTGTTTACTTTATTGTTATGAGAGTTTCCATGGTAACTAAGCATGTATATTACACATGGAATAAATTTTTCCAGATGAGCCAATAGAGAGCTTCGACCTGATTACATTGAGTGTAAAATCACTTCTGTATCTTCTATAGTAACGGAGATATGCGAGCTTGAAGCTTTATATAATGTTTTTGAAAACGTGAAGCCTTAGGATGTATTACATTGTTTCAACAATCAAAGTGGTTATTTCAAATCTTCACGACGACGACTACAATCATGCACAGATAGAATGCTTACTTTATTGTTATGAGAGTTTCCTAGGTAACTAAGTATACATAATACACATGGATTAAATTTTTCCAGATGAGCCAATAGAGAGCTTCGACCTGATTACATTGAGTGTAAAATCACTTCTGCATCTTCAATAGTAACTTTGATATGCGAGTTTGAAATCTTATATAACGTTTTTGTAAAACGTGAGGCAAAGGATGTATTACATTGTTTCAACAATCAAAGTGGTTATTTCATATCTCCAGGACGATGACTACAATCATGCACAGATAGATTGTTTACTTTATTGTTATGAGAGTTTCCATGGTAACTAAGTATACATATTACACATGGATTAAATTTTTTATGTTGAGCCATTAGAGAGCTTCGACCTGATTACATTGAGTGTAAAATCACTTCTGTATCTTCAATAGTAACTTAGATATGCGAGTTTGAAATCTTATATAATGTTTTTGTAAAACGTGAGGCAAAGGATGTATTACATTGTTTCAACAATCAAAGTGGTTATTTCATATCTCCAGGACGACGACTACAATCATGCACAGATAGATTGTTTACTTTATTGTTATGAGAGTTTCCATGGTAACTAAGCATGTATATTACACACGGATTAAATTTTTCCAGATGAGCCAATAGAGAGCTTCGACCTGATTACATTGAGTGTAAAATCACTTCTGTATCTTCTATAGTAACGGAGATATGCGAGTTTGAAGCTTTATATAATGTTTTTGAAAACGTGAGGCCTTAGGATGTATTACATTGTTTCAACAATCAAAGTGGTTATTTCAAATCTCCACGACGACGACTACAATCATGCACAAATAGATTGTTTACTTTATTGTTATGAAAGTTTCCATGGTAACTAAGCATGAATATTACACATGCAATAAATTTTTTATGTTGAGCCAATAGAGAGCTTCGACCTGATTACATTGAGTGTAAAATCACTCCTGTATCTTCAATAGTAACTTAGATATGCGAGTTTGAAATCTTATATAATGTTTTTGTAAAACGTGAGGCAAAGGATGTATTACATTGTTTCAACAATCAAAGTGGTTATTTCATATCTCCAGGACGATGACTACAATCATGCACAGATAGATTGTTTACTTTATTGTTATGAGAGTTTCCATGGTAACTAAGTATACATACTACACATGGATTAAATTTTTCCAGATGAGCCAATAGAGAGCTTCGACCTGATTACATTGAGTGTAAAATCACTTCTGTATCTTCTATAGTAACGGAGATATGCGAGTTTGAAGCTTTATATAATGTTTTTGAAAACGTGAAGACTTAGGATGTATTACATTGTTTCAACAATCAAAGTGGTTATTTCAAATCTTCACGACGACGACTACAATCATGCACAGATAGATTGTTTACTTCATTGTTATGAAAGTTTCCATGGTAACTAAACATGAATATTACACATGGAATATTTTTTTTATGTTGAGCCAATAGAGAGCTTCGACCTGATTACATTGAGTGTAAAATCACTCCTGTATCTTCAATAGTAACTTAGATATGCGAGTTTGAAATCTTATATAATGTTTTTGTAAAACGTGAGGCCAAGGATGTATTACATTGTTTCAACAATCAAAGTGGTTATTTCATATCTCCAGGACGATGACTACAATCATGCACAGATAGATTGTTTACGTTATTGTAATGAGAGTTTCCATGGTAACTAAGTATACATATTACACATGGATTAAATTTTTCCAGATGAGCCAATAGAGAGCTTCGACCTGATTACATTGAGTGTAAAATCACTCCTGTATCTTCAATAGTAACTTAGATATGCGAGTTTGAAATCTTATATAATGTTTTTGTAAAACGTGAGGCCAAGGATGTATTACATTGTTTCAACAATCAAAGTGGTTATTTCATATATCCAGGACGATGACTACAATCATGCACAGATAGATTGTTTACTTTATTGTTATGAGAGTTTCCATGGTAACTAAGTATACATATTACACATGGATTAAATTTTTCCAGATGAGCCGATAGAGAGCTTCGACCTGATTACATTGAGTGTAAAATCACTTCTGTATCTTCAATAGTAACTTAGATATGCGAGTTTGAAATCTTATATAATGTTTTTGTAAAACGTGAGGCAAATGATGTATTACATTGTTTCAACAATCAAAGTGGTTATTTCATATCTCCAGGACGATGACTACAATCATGCACAGATAGATTGTTTACGTTATTGTAATGAGAGTTTCCATGGTAACTAAGTATACATATTACACATGGATTAAATTTTTCCAGATGAGCCAATAGAGAGCTTCGACCTGATTACATTGAGTGTAAAATCACTCCTGTATCTTCAATAGTAACTTAGATATGCGAGTTTGAAATCTTATATAATGTTTTTGTAAAACGTGAGACCAAGGATGTATTACATTGTTTCAACAATGAAAGTGGTTATTTCAAATCTCCACGACGACGACTACAATCATGCACAAATAGATTGTTTACTTTATTGTTATGAGAGTTTCCATGGTAACTAAGCATGTATATTACACACGGATTAAATTTTTCCAGATGAGCCAATAGAGAGCTTCGACCTGATTACATTGAGTGTAAAATCACTTCTGTATCTTCTATAGTAACGGAGATATGCGAGTTTGAAGCTTTATATAATGTTTTTGAAAACGTGAGGCCTTAGGATGTATTACATTGTTTCAACAATCAAAGTGGTTATTTCAAATCTCCACGACGACGACTACAATCATGCACAAATAGATTGTTTACTTTATTGTTATGAAAGTTTCCATGGTAACTAAGCATGAATATTACACATGCAATAAATTTTTTATGTTGAGCCAATAGAGAGCTTCGACCTGATTACATTGAGTGTAAAATCACTCCTGTATCTTCAATAGTAACTTAGATATGCGAGTTTGAAATCTTATATAATGTTTTTGTAAAACGTGAGGCCAAGGATGTATTACATTGTTTCAACAATCAAAGTGGTTATTTCATATCTCCAGAACGATGACTACAATCATGCACAGATAGATTGTTTACTTTATTGTTATGAGAGTTTCCATGGTAACTAAGTATACGTATTACACATGGATTAAATTTTTCCAGATGAGCCAATAGAGAGCTTCGACCTGATTACATTGAGTGTAAAATCACTTCTGTATCTTCAATAGTAACTTAGATATGCGAGTTTGAAATCTTATATAATGTTTTTGTAAAACGTGAGACCAAGGATGTATTACATTGTTTCAACAATGAAAGTGTTTATTTCAAATCTCCAATCCGACGACTACAATCATGCACAAATATATTGTTTACTTTATTGTTATGAGAGTTTCCATGGTAACTAAGCATGTATATTACACATGGAATAAATTTTTCCAGATGAGCCAATAGAGAGCTTCGACCTGATTACATTGAGTGTAAAATCACTTCTGTATCTTCTATAGTAACGGAGATATGCGAGCTTGAAGCTTTATATAATGTTTTTGAAAACGTGAAGCCTTAGGATGTATTACATTGTTTCAACAATCAAAGTGGTTATTTCAAATCTTCACGACGACGACTACAATCATGCACAGATAGAATGCTTACTTTATTGTTATGAGAGTTTCCTAGGTAACTAAGTATACATAATACACATGGATTAAATTTTTCCAGATGAGCCAATAGAGAGCTTCGACCTGATTACATTGAGTGTAAAATCACTTCTGCATCTTCAATAGTAACTTTGATATGCGAGTTTGAAATCTTATATAACGTTTTTGTAAAACGTGAGGCAAAGGATGTATTACATTGTTTCAACAATCAAAGTGGTTATTTCATATCTCCAGGACGATGACTACAATCATGCACAGATAGATTGTTTACTTTATTGTTATGAGAGTTTCCATGGTAACTAAGTATACATATTACACATGGATTAAATTTTTTATGTTGAGCCATTAGAGAGCTTCGACCTGATTACATTGAGTGTAAAATCACTTCTGTATCTTCAATAGTAACTTAGATATGCGAGTTTGAAATCTTATATAATGTTTTTGTAAAACGTGAGGCAAAGGATGTATTACATTGTTTCAACAATCAAAGTGGTTATTTCATATCTCCAGGACGACGACTACAATCATGCACAGATAGATTGTTTACTTTATTGTTATGAGAGTTTCCATGGTAACTAAGCATGTATATTACACACGGATTAAATTTTTCCAGATGAGCCAATAGAGAGCTTCGACCTGATTACATTGAGTGTAAAATCACTTCTGTATCTTCTATAGTAACGGAGATATGCGAGTTTGAAGCTTTATATAATGTTTTTGAAAACGTGAGGCCTTAGGATGTATTACATTGTTTCAACAATCAAAGTGGTTATTTCAAATCTCCACGACGACGACTACAATCATGCACAAATAGATTGTTTACTTTATTGTTATGAAAGTTTCCATGGTAACTAAGCATGAATATTACACATGCAATAAATTTTTTATGTTGAGCCAATAGAGAGCTTCGACCTGATTACATTGAGTGTAAAATCACTCCTGTATCTTCAATAGTAACTTAGATATGCGAGTTTGAAATCTTATATAATGTTTTTGTAAAACGTGAGGCAAAGGATGTATTACATTGTTTCAACAATCAAAGTGGTTATTTCATATCTCCAGGACGATGACTACAATCATGCACAGATAGATTGTTTACTTTATTGTTATGAGAGTTTCCATGGTAACTAAGTATACATACTACACATGGATTAAATTTTTCCAGATGAGCCAATAGAGAGCTTCGACCTGATTACATTGAGTGTAAAATCACTTCTGTATCTTCTATAGTAACGGAGATATGCGAGTTTGAAGCTTTATATAATGTTTTTGAAAACGTGAAGACTTAGGATGTATTACATTGTTTCAACAATCAAAGTGGTTATTTCAAATCTTCACGACGACGACTACAATCATGCACAGATAGATTGTTTACTTCATTGTTATGAAAGTTTCCATGGTAACTAAACATGAATATTACACATGGAATATTTTTTTTATGTTGAGCCAATAGAGAGCTTCGACCTGATTACATTGAGTGTAAAATCACTCCTGTATCTTCAATAGTAACTTAGATATGCGAGTTTGAAATCTTATATAATGTTTTTGTAAAACGTGAGGCCAAGGATGTATTACATTGTTTCAACAATCAAAGTGGTTATTTCATATCTCCAGGACGATGACTACAATCATGCACAGATAGATTGTTTACGTTATTGTAATGAGAGTTTCCATGGTAACTAAGTATACATATTACACATGGATTAAATTTTTCCAGATGAGCCAATAGAGAGCTTCGACCTGATTACATTGAGTGTAAAATCACTCCTGTATCTTCAATAGTAACTTAGATATGCGAGTTTGAAATCTTATATAATGTTTTTGTAAAACGTGAGGCCAAGGATGTATTACATTGTTTCAACAATCAAAGTGGTTATTTCATATATCCAGGACGATGACTACAATCATGCACAGATAGATTGTTTACTTTATTGTTATGAGAGTTTCCATGGTAACTAAGTATACATATTACACATGGATTAAATTTTTCCAGATGAGCCGATAGAGAGCTTCGACCTGATTACATTGAGTGTAAAATCACTTCTGTATCTTCAATAGTAACTTAGATATGCGAGTTTGAAATCTTATATAATGTTTTTGTAAAACGTGAGGCAAATGATGTATTACATTGTTTCAACAATCAAAGTGGTTATTTCATATCTCCAGGACGATGACTACAATCATGCACAGATAGATTGTTTACGTTATTGTAATGAGAGTTTCCATGGTAACTAAGTATACATATTACACATGGATTAAATTTTTCCAGATGAGCCAATAGAGAGCTTCGACCTGATTACATTGAGTGTAAAATCACTCCTGTATCTTCAATAGTAACTTAGATATGCGAGTTTGAAATCTTATATAATGTTTTTGTAAAACGTGAGACCAAGGATGTATTACATTGTTTCAACAATGAAAGTGGTTATTTCAAATCTCCACGACGACGACTACAATCATGCACAAATAGATTGTTTACTTTATTGTTATGAGAGTTTCCATGGTAACTAAGCATGTATATTACACACGGATTAAATTTTTCCAGATGAGCCAATAGAGAGCTTCGACCTGATTACATTGAGTGTAAAATCACTTCTGTATCTTCTATAGTAACGGAGATATGCGAGTTTGAAGCTTTATATAATGTTTTTGAAAACGTGAGGCCTTAGGATGTATTACATTGTTTCAACAATCAAAGTGGTTATTTCAAATCTCCACGACGACGACTACAATCATGCACAAATAGATTGTTTACTTTATTGTTATGAAAGTTTCCATGGTAACTAAGCATGAATATTACACATGCAATAAATTTTTTATGTTGAGCCAATAGAGAGCTTCGACCTGATTACATTGAGTGTAAAATCACTCCTGTATCTTCAATAGTAACTTAGATATGCGAGTTTGAAATCTTATATAATGTTTTTGTAAAACGTGAGGCCAAGGATGTATTACATTGTTTCAACAATCAAAGTGGTTATTTCATATCTCCAGAACGATGACTACAATCATGCACAGATAGATTGTTTACTTTATTGTTATGAGAGTTTCCATGGTAACTAAGTATACGTATTACACATGGATTAAATTTTTCCAGATGAGCCAATAGAGAGCTTCGACCTGATTACATTGAGTGTAAAATCACTTCTGTATCTTCAATAGTAACTTAGATATGCGAGTTTGAAATCTTATATAATGTTTTTGTAAAACGTGAGACCAAGGATGTATTACATTGTTTCAACAATGAAAGTGTTTATTTCAAATCTCCACGCCGACGACTACAATCATGCACAAATATATTGTTTACTTTATTGTTATGAGAGTTTCCATGGTAACTAAGCATGTATATTACACATGGAATAAATTTTTCCAGATGAGCCAATAGAGAGCTTCGACCTGATTACATTGAGTGTAAAATCACTTCTGTATCTTCTATAGTAACGGAGATATGCGAGCTTGAAGCTTTATATAATGTTTTTGAAAACGTGAAGCCTTAGGATGTATTACATTGTTTCAACAATCAAAGTGGTTATTTCAAATCTTCACGACGACGACTACAATCATGCACAGATAGAATGCTTACTTTATTGTTATGAGAGTTTCCTAGGTAACTAAGTATACATAATACACATGGATTAAATTTTTCCAGATGAGCCAATAGAGAGCTTCGACCTGATTACATTGAGTGTAAAATCACTTCTGCATCTTCAATAGTAACTTTGATATGCGAGTTTGAAATCTTATATAACGTTTTTGTAAAACGTGAGGCAAAGGATGTATTACATTGTTTCAACAATCAAAGTGGTTATTTCATATCTCCAGGACGATGACTACAATCATGCACAGATAGATTGTTTACTTTATTGTTATGAGAGTTTCCATGGTAACTAAGTATACATATTACACATGGATTAAATTTTTTATGTTGAGCCATTAGAGAGCTTCGACCTGATTACATTGAGTGTAAAATCACTTCTGTATCTTCAATAGTAACTTAGATATGCGAGTTTGAAATCTTATATAATGTTTTTGTAAAACGTGAGGCAAAGGATGTATTACATTGTTTCAACAATCAAAGTGGTTATTTCATATCTCCAGGACGACGACTACAATCATGCACAGATAGATTGTTTACTTTATTGTTATGAGAGTTTCCATGGTAACTAAGCATGTATATTACACACGGATTAAATTTTTCCAGATGAGCCAATAGAGAGCTTCGACCTGATTACATTGAGTGTAAAATCACTTCTGTATCTTCTATAGTAACGGAGATATGCGAGTTTGAAGCTTTATATAATGTTTTTGAAAACGTGAGGCCTTAGGATGTATTACATTGTTTCAACAATCAAAGTGGTTATTTCAAATCTCCACGACGACGACTACAATCATGCACAAATAGATTGTTTACTTTATTGTTATGAAAGTTTCCATGGTAACTAAGCATGAATATTACACATGCAATAAATTTTTTATGTTGAGCCAATAGAGAGCTTCGACCTGATTACATTGAGTGTAAAATCACTCCTGTATCTTCAATAGTAACTTAGATATGCGAGTTTGAAATCTTATATAATGTTTTTGTAAAACGTGAGGCAAAGGATGTATTACATTGTTTCAACAATCAAAGTGGTTATTTCATATCTCCAGGACGATGACTACAATCATGCACAGATAGATTGTTTACTTTATTGTTATGAGAGTTTCCATGGTAACTAAGTATACATACTACACATGGATTAAATTTTTCCAGATGAGCCAATAGAGAGCTTCGACCTGATTACATTGAGTGTAAAATCACTTCTGTATCTTCTATAGTAACGGAGATATGCGAGTTTGAAGCTTTATATAATTTTTTTGAAAACGTGAAGACTTAGGATGTATTACATTGTTTCAACAATCAAAGTGGTTATTTCAAATCTTCACGACGACGACTACAATCATGCACAGATAGATTGTTTACTTCATTGTTATGAAAGTTTCCATGGTAACTAAACATGAATATTACACATGGAATATTTTTTTTATGTTGAGCCAATAGAGAGCTTCGACCTGATTACATTGAGTGTAAAATCACTCCTGTATCTTCAATAGTAACTTAGATATGCGAGTTTGAAATCTTATATAATGTTTTTGTAAAACGTGAGGCCAAGGATGTATTACATTGTTTCAACAATCAAAGTGGTTATTTCATATCTCCAGGACGATGACTACAATCATGCACAGATAGATTGTTTACGTTATTGTAATGAGAGTTTCCATGGTAACTAAGTATACATATTACACATGGATTAAATTTTTCCAGATGAGCCAATAGAGAGCTTCGACCTGATTACATTGAGTGTAAAATCACTTCTGTATCTTCAATAGTAACTTAGATATGCGAGTTTGAAATCTTATATAATGTTTTTGTAAAACGTGAGGCCAAGGATGTATTACATTGTTTCAACAATCAAAGTGGTTATTTCATATCTCCAGGACGACGACTACAATCATGCACAGATAGATTGTTTACTTCATTGTTATGAAAGTTTCCATGGTAACTAAACATGAATATTACACATGGAATATTTTTTTTATGTTGAGCCAATAGAGAGCTTCGACCTGATTACATTGAGTGTAAAATCACTTCTGTATCTACAATAGTAACGGAGATATGCGAGTTTGAAGCTTTATATAATGTTTTTGAAAACGTGAGGCCTTAGGATGTATTACATTGTTTCAACAATGAAAGTGGTTATTTCAAATCTCCACGACGACGACTACAATCATGCACAAATAGATTGTTTACTTTATTGTTATGAAAGTTTCCATGGTAACTAAGCATGAATATTACACATGCAATAAATTTTTTATGTTGAGCCAATAGAGAGCTTCGACCTGATTACATTGAGTGTAAAATCACTTCTGTATCTTCAATAGTAACTTACATATGCGAGTTTGAAATCTTATATAATGTTTTTGTAAAACGTGAGGCCAATGATGTATTACATTGTTTCAACAATCAAAGTGGTTATTTCATATCTCCAGGACGATGACTACAATCATGCACAGATAGATTGTTTACTTTATTGTTATGAGAGTTTCCATGGTAACTAAGCATGTATATTACACATGGAATAAATTTTTCCAGATGAGCCAATAGAGAGCTGCGACCTGATTACATTGAGTGTAAAATCACTCCTGTATCTTCAATAGTAACTTAGATATGCGAGTTTGAAATCTTATATAATGTTTTTGTAAAACGTGAGGCCAAGGATGTATTACATTGTTTCAACAATCAAAGTGGTTATTTCATATCTCCAGGACGATGACTACAATCATGCACAGATAGATTGTTTACTTTATTGTTATGAGAGTTTCCATGGTAACTAAGTATACATACTACACATGGATTAAATTTTTCCAGATGAGCCAATAGAGAGCTTCGACCTGATTACATTGAGTGTAAAATCACTTCTGTATCTTCTATAGTAAAGGAGATATGCGAGTTTGAAGCTTTATATAATGTTTTTGAAAACGTGAGGCCTTAGGATGTATTACATTGTTTCAACAATCAAAGTGGTTATTTCAAATCTTCACGACGACGACTACAATCATGCACAGATAGAATGCTTACTTTATTGTTATGAGAGTTTCCTAGGTAACTAAGTATACATAATACACATGGATTAAATTTTTCCAGATGAGCCAATAGAGAGCTTCGACCTGATTACATTGAGTGTAAAATCACTCCTGTATCTTCAATAGTAACTTTGATATGCGAGTTTGAAATCTTATATAATGTTTTTGTAAAACGTGAGGCAAAGGATGTATTACATTGTTTCAACAATCAAAGTGGTTATTTCATATCTCCAGGACGATGACTACAATCATGCACAGATAGATTGTTTACTTTATTGTTATGAGAGTTTCCTTGGTAATTAAGTATACATATTACACATGGATTAAATTTTTTATGTTGAGCCATTAGAGAGCTTCGACCTGATTACATTGAGTGTAAAATCACTTCTGTATCTTCAATAGTAACTTAGATATGCGAGTTTGAAATCTTATATAATGTTTTTGTAAAACGTGAGGCCAAGGATGTATTACATTGTTTCAGCAATCAAAGTGGTTATTTCATATCTCCAGGACGATGACTACAATCATGCACAGATAGATTGTTTACGTTATTGTAATGAGAGTTTCCATGGTAACTAAGTATACATATTACACATGGATTAAATTTTTCCAGATGAGCCGATAGAGAGCTTCGACCTGATTACATTGAGTGTAAAATCACTTCTGTATCTTCAATAGTAACTTAGATATGCGAGTTTGAAATCTTATATAATGTTTTTGTAAAACGTGAAGCCAAGGATGTATTACATTGTTTCAACAATCAAAGTGGTTATTTCATATCTCCAGGACGATGACTACAATCATGCACAGATAGATTGTTTACTTTATTGTTATGAGAGTTTCCATGGTAACTAAGTATACATACTACACATGGATTAAATTTTTCCAGATGAGCCAATAGAGAGCTTCGACCTGATTACATTGAGTGTAAAATCACTTCTGTATCTTCTATAGTAACGGAGATATGCGAGTTTGAAGCTTTATATAATGTTTTTGAAAACGTGAGGCCTTAGGATGTATTACATTGTTTCAACAATCAAAGTGGTTATTTCATATCTCCAGGACGATGACTACAATCATGCACAGATAGATTGTTTACTTTATTGTTATGAGAGTTTCCATGGTAACTAAGTATACATATTACACATGGATTAAATTTTTTATGTTGAGCCATTAGAGAGCTTCGACCTGATTACATTGAGTGTAAAATCACTTCTGTATCTTCTATAGTAACGGAGATATGCGAGTTTGAAGCTTTATATAATGTTTTTGAAAACGTGAAGACTTAGGATGTATTACATTGTTTCAACAATCAAAGTGGTTATTTCAAATCTTCACGACGACGACTACAATCATGCACAGATAGATTGTTTACTTCATTGTTATGAAAGTTTCCATGGTAACTAAACATGAATATTACACATGGAATATTTTTTTTTTGTTGAGCCAATAGAGAGCTTCGACCTGATTACATTGAGTGTAAAATCACTCCTGTATCTTCAATAGTAACTTAGATATGCGAGTTTGAAATCTTATATAATGGTTTTGTAAAACGTGAGGCCAAGGATGTATTACATTGTTTCAACAATCAAAGTGGTTATTTCATATCTCCAGGACGATGACTACAATCATGCACAGATAGATTGTTTACGTTATTGTAATGAGAGTTTCCATGGTAACTAAGTATACATATTACACATGGATTAAATTTTTCCAGATGAGCCAATAGAGAGCTTCGACCTGATTACATTGAGTGTAAAATCACTCCTGTATCTTCAATAGTAACTTAGATATGCGAGTTTGAAATCTTATATAATGTTTTTGTAAAACGTGAGGCCAAGGATGTATTACATTGTTTCAACAATCAAAGTGGTTATTTCATATCTCCAGGACGATGACTACAATCATGCACAGATAGATTGTTTACGTTATTGTAATGAGAGTTTCCATGGTAACTAAGTATACATATTACACATGGATTAAATTTTTCCAGATGAGCCAATAGAGAGCTTCGACCTGATTACATTGAGTGTAAAATCACTCCTGTATCTTCAATAGTAACTTAGATATGCGAGTTTGAAATCTTATATAATGTTTTTGTAAAACGTGAGGCCAAGGATGTATTACATTGTTTCAACATTCAAAGTGGTTATTTCATATCTCCAGGACGATGACTATAATCATGCACAGATAGATTGTTTACTTTATTGTTATGAGAGTTTCCATGGTATCTAAGTATACATATTACACATGGATTAAATTTTTCCAGATGAGCCAATAGAGAGCTTAGACCTGATTACATTGAGTGTAAAATCACTTCTGTATCTTCAATATTAACTTTGATATGCGTGTTTGAAATCTTATATAATGTTTTTGTAAAACGTGAGACCAAGGATGTATTACATTGTTTCAACAATGAAAGTGGTTATTTCAAATCTCCACGACGACGACTACAATCATGCACAAATATATTGTTTACTTTATTGTTATGAGAGTTTCCATGGTAACTAAGCATGTATATTACACACGGATTAAATTTTTCCAGATGAGCCAATAGAGAGCTTCGACCTGATTACATTGAGTGTAAAATCACTTCTGTATCTTCTATAGTAACGGAGATATGCGAGTTTGAAGCTTTATATAATGTTTTTGAAAACGTGAGGCCTTAGGATGTATTACATTGTTTCAACAATGAAAGTGGTTATTTCAAATCTCCACGACGACGACTACAATCATGCACAAATAGATTGTTTACTTTATTGTTATGAAAGTTTCCATGGTAACTAAGCATGAATATTACACATGCAATAAATTTTTTATGTTGAGCCAATAGAGAGCTTCGACCTGATTACATTGAGTGTAAAATCACTCCTGTATCTTCAATAGTAACTTAGATATGCGAGTTTGAAATCTTATATAATGTTTTTGTAAAACGTGAGGCCAAGGATGTATTACATTGTTTCAACAATCAAAGTGGTTATTTCATATCTCCAGGACGATGACTACAATCATGCACAGATAGATTGTTTACGTTATTGTAATGAGAGTTTCCATGGTAACTAAGTATACATATTACACATGGATTAAATTTTTCCAGATGAGCCAATAGAGAGCTTCGACCTGATTACATTGAGTGTAAAATCACTCCTGTATCTTCAATAGTAACTTAGATATGCGAGTTTGAAATCTTATATAATGTTTTTGTAAAACGTGAGGCCAAGGATGTATTACATTGTTTCAACATTCAAAGTGGTTATTTCATATCTCCAGGACGATGACTACAATCATGCACAGATAGATTGTTTACTTTATTGTTATGAGAGTTTCCATGGTATCTAAGTATACATATTACACATGGATTAAATTTTTCCAGATGAGCCAATAGAGAGCTTAGACCTGATTACATTGAGTGTAAAATCACTTCTGTATCTTCAATAGTAACTTTGATATGCGTGTTTGAAATCTTATATAATGTTTTTGTAAAACGTGAGACCAAGGATGTATTACATTGTTTCAACAATGAAAGTGGTTATTTCAAATCTCCACGACGACGACTACAATCATGCACAAATATATTGTTTACTTTATTGTTATGAGAGTTTCCATGGTAACTAAGCATGTATATTACACACGGATTAAATTTTTCCAGATGAGCCAATAGAGAGCTTCGACCTGATTACATTGAGTGTAAAATCACTTCTGTATCTTCTATAGTAACGGAGATATGCGAGTTTGAAGCTTTATATAATGTTTTTGAAAACGTGAGGCCTTAGGATGTATTACATTGTTTCAACAATCAAAGTGGTTATTTCATATCTCCAGGATGATGACTACAATCATGCACAGATAGATTGTTTACTTTATTGTTATGAGAGTTTCCATGGTAACTAAGTATACATATTACACATGGATTAAATTTTTCCAGATGAGCCAATAGAGAGCTTCGACCTGATTACATTGAGTGTAAAATCACTCCTGTATCTTCAATAGTAACTTAGATATGCGAGTTTGAAATCTTATATAATGTTTTTGTAAAACGTGAGGCCAAGGATGTATTACATTGTTTCAACATTCAAAGTGGTTATTTCATATCTCCAGGACGATGACTACAATCATGCACAGATAGATTGTTTACTTTATTGTTATGAGAGTTTCCATGGTATCTAAGTATACATATTACACATGGATTAAATTTTTCCAGATGAGCCAATAGAGAGCTTAGACCTGATTACATTGAGTGTAAAATCACTTCTGTATCTTCAATAGTAACTTTGATATGCGTGTTTGAAATCTTATATAATGTTTTTGTAAAACGTGAGACCAAGGATGTATTACATTGTTTCAACAATGAAAGTGGTTATTTCAAATCTCCACGACGACGACTACAATCATGCACAAATATATTGTTTACTTTATTGTTATGAGAGTTTCCATGGTAACTAAGCATGTATATTACACACGGATTATATTTTTCCAGATGAGCCAATAGAGAGCTTCGACCTGATTACATTGAGTGTAAAATCACTTCTGTATCTTCTATAGTAACGGAGATATGCGAGTTTGAAGCTTTATATAATGTTTTTGAAAACGTGAGGCCTTAGGATGTATTACATTGTTTCAACAATCAAAGTGGTTATTTCATATCTCCAGGATGATGACTACAATCATGCACAGATAGATTGTTTACTTTATTGTTATGAGAGTTTCCATGGTAACTAAGTATACATATTACACATGGATTAAATTTTTCCAGATGAGCCAATAGAGAGCTTCGACCTGATTACATTGAGTGTAAAATCACTCCTGTATCTTCAATAGTAACTTAGATATGCGAGTTTGAAATCTTATATAATGTTTTTGTAAAACGTGAGGCCAAGGATGTATTACATTGTTTCAACAATCAAAGTGGTTATTTCATATCTCCAGGACGAAGACTACAATCATGCACAGATAGATTGTTTACTTTATTGTTATGAGAGTTTCCATGGTATCTAAGTATACATATTACACATGGATTAAATTTTTCCAGATGAGCCAATAGAGAGCTTCGACCTGATTACATTGAGTGTAAAATCACTTCTGTATCTTCTATAGTAACGGAGATATGCGAGTTTGAAGCTTTATATAATGTTTTTGAAAACGTGAGGCCTTAGGATGTATTACATTGTTTCAACAATCAAAGTGGTTATTTCAAATCTCCACGACGACGACTACAATCATGCGCAAATAGATTGTTTACTTTATTGTTATGAAAGTTTCCATGGTAACTAAGCATGAATATTACACATGCAATAAATTTTTTATGTTGAGCCAATAGAGAGCTTCGACCTGATTACATTGAGTGTAAAATCACTCCTGTATCTTCAATAGTAACTTAGATATGCGAGTTTGAAATCTTATATAATGTTTTTGTAAAACGTGAGGCCAAGGATGTATTACATTCAAAGTGGTTATTTCATATCTCCAGGACGATGACTACAATCATGCACAGATAGATTGTTTACTTTATTGTTATGAGAGTTTCCATGGTAACTAAGTATACATACTACACATGGATTAAATTTTTCCAGATGAGCCAATAGAGAGCTTCGACCTGATTACATTGAGTGTAAAATCACTTCTGTATCTTCTATAGTAACGGAGATATGCGAGTTTGAAGCTTTATATAATGTTTTTGAAAACGTGAGGCCTTAGGATGTATTACATTGTTTCAACAATCAAAGTGGTTATTTCAAATCTTCACGACGACGACTACAATCATGCACAGATAGAATGCTTACTTTATTGTTATGAGAGTTTCCTAGGTAACTAAGTATACATAATACACATGGATTAAATTTTTCCAGATGAGCCAATAGAGAGCTTCGACCTGATTATATTGAGTGTAAAATCACTTCTGCATCTTCAATAGTAACTTTGATATGCGAGTTTGAAATCTTATATAATGTTTTTGTAAAACGTGAGGCAAAGGATGTATTACATTGTTTCAACAATCAAAGTGGTTATTTCATATCTCCAGGACGATGACTACAATCATGCACAGATAGATTGTTTACTTTATTGTTATGAGAGTTTCCATGGTAACTAAGTATACATATTACACATGGATTAAATTTTTTATGTTGAGCCATTAGAGAGCTTCGACCTGATTACATTGAGTGTAAAATCACTTCTGTATCTTCAATAGTAACTTAGATATGCGAGTTTGAAATCTTATATAATGTTTTTGTAAAACGTGAGGCCAAGGATGTATTACATTGTTTCAGCAATCAAAGTGGTTATTTCATATCTCCAGGACGATGACTACAATCATGCACAGATAGATTGTTTACGTTATTGTAATGAGAGTTTCCATGGTAACTAAGTATACATATTACACATGGATTAAATTTTTCCAGATGAGCCGATAGAGAGCTTCGACCTGATTACATTGAGTGTAAAATCACTTCTGTATCTTCAATAGTAACTTAGATATGCGAGTTTGAAATCTTATATAATGTTTTTGTAAAACGTGAGGCAAAGGATGTATTACATTGTTTCAACAATCAAAGTGGTTATTTCATATCTCCAGGACGATGACTACAATCATGCACAGATAGATTGTTTACTTTATTGTTATGAGAGTTTCCATGGTAACTAAGTATACATATTACACATGGATTAAATTTTTCCAGATGAGCCAATAGAGAGCTTCGACCTGATTACATTGAGTGTAAAATCACTCCTGTATCTTCAATAGTAACTTAGATATGCGAGTTTGAAATCTTATATAATGTTTTTGTAAAACGTGAGGCCAAGGATGTATTACATTGTTTCAACATTCAAAGTGGTTATTTCATATCTCCAGGACGATGACTACAATCATGCACAGATAGATTGTTTACTTTATTGTTATGAGAGTTTCCATGGTATCTAAGTATACATATTACACATGGATTAAATTTTTCCAGATGAGCCAATAGAGAGCTTAGACCTGATTACATTGAGTGTAAAATCACTTCTGTATCTTCAATAGTAACTTTGATATGCGTGTTTGAAATCTTATATAATGTTTTTGTAAAACGTGAGACCAAGGATGTATTACATTGTTTCAACAATGAAAGTGGTTATTTCAAATCTCCACGACGACGACTACAATCATGCACAAATATATTGTTTACTTTATTGTTATGAGAGTTTCCATGGTAACTAAGCATGTATATTACACACGGATTAAATTTTTCCAGATGAGCCAATAGAGAGCTTCGACCTGATTACATTGAGTGTAAAATCACTTCTGTATCTTCTATAGTAACGGAGATATGCGAGTTTGAAGCTTTATATAATGTTTTTGAAAACGTGAGGCCTTAGGATGTATTACATTGTTTCAACAATCAAAGTGGTTATTTCATATCTCCAGGATGATGACTACAATCATGCACAGATAGATTGTTTACTTTATTGTTATGAGAGTTTCCATGGTAACTAAGTATACATATTACACATGGATTAAATTTTTCCAGATGAGCCAATAGAGAGCTTCGACCTGATTACATTGAGTGTAAAATCACTCCTGTATCTTCAATAGTAACTTAGATATGCGAGTTTGAAATCTTATATAATGTTTTTGTAAAACGTGAGGCCAAGGATGTATTACATTGTTTCAACATTCAAAGTGGTTATTTCATATCTCCAGGACGATGACTACAATCATGCACAGATAGATTGTTTACTTTATTGTTATGAGAGTTTCCATGGTATCTAAGTATACATATTACACATGGATTAAATTTTTCCAGATGAGCCAATAGAGAGCTTAGACCTGATTACATTGAGTGTAAAATCACTTCTGTATCTTCAATAGTAACTTTGATATGCGTGTTTGAAATCTTATATAATGTTTTTGTAAAACGTGAGACCAAGGATGTATTACATTGTTTCAACAATGAAAGTGGTTATTTCAAATCTCCACGACGACGACTACAATCATGCACAAATATATTGTTTACTTTATTGTTATGAGAGTTTCCATGGTAACTAAGCATGTATATTACACACGGATTAAATTTTTCCAGATGAGCCAATAGAGAGCTTCGACCTGATTACATTGAGTGTAAAATCACTTCTGTATCTTCTATAGTAACGGAGATATGCGAGTTTGAAGCTTTATATAATGTTTTTGAAAACGTGAGGCCTTAGGATGTATTACATTGTTTCAACAATCAAAGTGGTTATTTCATATCTCCAGGATGATGACTACAATCATGCACAGATAGATTGTTTACTTTATTGTTATGAGAGTTTCCATGGTAACTAAGTATACATATTACACATGGATTAAATTTTTCCAGATGAGCCAATAGAGAGCTTCGACCTGATTACATTGAGTGTAAAATCACTCCTGTATCTTCAATAGTAACTTAGATATGCGAGTTTGAAATCTTATATAATGTTTTTGTAAAACGTGAGGCCAAGGATGTATTACATTGTTTCAACAATCAAAGTGGTTATTTCATATCTCCAGGACGAAGACTACAATCATGCACAGATAGATTGTTTACTTTATTGTTATGAGAGTTTCCATGGTATCTAAGTATACATATTACACATGGATTAAATTTTTCCAGATGAGCCAATAGAGAGCTTCGACCTGATTACATTGAGTGTAAAATCACTTCTGTATCTTCTATAGTAACGGAGATATGCGAGTTTGAAGCTTTATATAATGTTTTTGAAAACGTGAGGCCTTAGGATGTATTACATTGTTTCAACAATCAAAGTGGTTATTTCAAATCTCCACGACGACGACTACAATCATGCGCAAATAGATTGTTTACTTTATTGTTATGAAAGTTTCCATGGTAACTAAGCATGAATATTACACATGCAATAAATTTTTTATGTTGAGCCAATAGAGAGCTTCGACCTGATTACATTGAGTGTAAAATCACTCCTGTATCTTCAATAGTAACTTAGATATGCGAGTTTGAAATCTTATATAATGTTTTTGTAAAACGTGAGGCCAAGGATGTATTACATTCAAAGTGGTTATTTCATATCTCCAGGACGATGACTACAATCATGCACAGATAGATTGTTTACTTTATTGTTATGAGAGTTTCCATGGTAACTAAGTATACATACTACACATGGATTAAATTTTTCCAGATGAGCCAATAGAGAGCTTCGACCTGATTACATTGAGTGTAAAATCACTTCTGTATCTTCTATAGTAACGGAGATATGCGAGTTTGAAGCTTTATATAATGTTTTTGAAAACGTGAGGCCTTAGGATGTATTACATTGTTTCAACAATCAAAGTGGTTATTTCAAATCTTCACGACGACGACTACAATCATGCACAGATAGAATGCTTACTTTATTGTTATGAGAGTTTCCTAGGTAACTAAGTATACATAATACACATGGATTAAATTTTTCCAGATGAGCCAATAGAGAGCTTCGACCTGATTATATTGAGTGTAAAATCACTTCTGCATCTTCAATAGTAACTTTGATATGCGAGTTTGAAATCTTATATAATGTTTTTGTAAAACGTGAGGCAAAGGATGTATTACATTGTTTCAACAATCAAAGTGGTTATTTCATATCTCCAGGACGATGACTACAATCATGCACAGATAGATTGTTTACTTTATTGTTATGAGAGTTTCCATGGTAACTAAGTATACATATTACACATGGATTAAATTTTTTATGTTGAGCCATTAGAGAGCTTCGACCTGATTACATTGAGTGTAAAATCACTTCTGTATCTTCAATAGTAACTTAGATATGCGAGTTTGAAATCTTATATAATGTTTTTGTAAAACGTGAGGCCAAGGATGTATTACATTGTTTCAGCAATCAAAGTGGTTATTTCATATCTCCAGGACGATGACTACAATCATGCACAGATAGATTGTTTACGTTATTGTAATGAGAGTTTCCATGGTAACTAAGTATACATATTACACATGGATTAAATTTTTCCAGATGAGCCGATAGAGAGCTTCGACCTGATTACATTGAGTGTAAAATCACTTCTGTATCTTCAATAGTAACTTAGATATGCGAGTTTGAAATCTTATATAATGTTTTTGTAAAACGTGAGGCAAAGGATGTATTACATTGTTTCAACAATCAAAGTGGTTATTTCATATCTCCAGGACGATGACTACAATCATGCACAGATAGATTGTTTACTTTATTGTTATGAGAGTTTCCATGGTAACTAAGTATACATATTACACATGGATTAAATTTTTCCAGATGAGCCAATAGAGAGCTTCGACCTGATTACATTGAGTGTAAAATCACTTCTGTATCTTCTATAGTAACGGAGATATGCGAGTTTGAAGCTTTATATAATGTTTTTGAAAACGTGAAGACTTAGGATGTATTACATTGTTTCAACAATCAAAGTGGTTATTTCAAATCTTCACGACGACGACTACAATCATGCACAGATAGATTGTTTACTTCATTGTTATGAAAGTTTCCATGGTAACTAAACATGAATATTACACATGGAATATTTTTTTTATGTTGAGCCAATAGAGAGCTTCGACCTGATTACATTGAGTGTAAAATCACTCCTGTATCTTCAATAGTAACTTAGATATGCGAGTTTGAAATCTTATATAATGGTTTTGTAAAACGTGAGGCCAAGGATGTATTACATTGTTTCAACAATCAAAGTGGTTATTTCATATCTCCAGGACGATGACTACAATCATGCACAGATAGATTGTTTACGTTATTGTAATGAGAGTTTCCATGGTAACTAAGAATACATATTACACATGGATTAAATTTTTCCAGATGAGCCAATAGAGAGCTTCGACCTGATTACATTGAGTGTAAAATCACTTCTGTATCTTCTATAGTAACGGAGATATGCGAGTTTGAAGCTTTATATAATGTTTTTGAAAACGTGAGGCCTTAGGATGTATTACATTGTTTCAACAATCAAAGTGGTTATTTCAAATCTCCACGACGACGACTACAATCATGCACAAATAGATTGTTTACTTTATTGTTATGAAAGTTTCCATGGTAACTAAGCATGAATATTACACATGCAATAAATTTTTTATGTTGAGCCAATAGAGAGCTTCGACCTGATTACATTGAGTGTAAAATCACTCCTGTATCTTCAATAGTAACTTAGATATGCGAGTTTGAAATCTTATATAATGTTTTTGTAAAACGTGAGGCCAAGGATGTATTACATTGTTTCAACAATCAAAGTGGTTATTTCATATCTCCAGGACGATGACTACAATCATGCACAGATAGATTGTTTACTTTATTGTTATGAGAGTTTCCATGGTAACTAAGTATACATACTACACATGGATTAAATTTTTCCAGATGAGCCAATAGAGAGCTTCGACCTGATTACATTGAGTGTAAAATCACTTCTGTATCTTCTATAGTAACGGAGATATGCGAGTTTGAAGCTTTATATAATGTTTTTGAAAACGTGAGGCCTTAGGATGTATTACATTGTTTCAACAATCAAAGTGGTTATTTCATATCTCCAGGATGATGACTACAATCATGCACAGATAGATTGTTTACTTTATTGTTATGAGAGTTTCCATGGTAACTAAGTATACATATTACACATGGATTAAATTTTTCCAGATGAGCCAATAGAGAGCTTCGACCTGATTACATTGAGTGTAAAATCACTCCTGTATCTTCAATAGTAACTTAGATATGCGAGTTTGAAATCTTATATAATGTTTTTGTAAAACGTGAGGCCAAGGATGTATTACATTGTTTCAACAATCAAAGTGGTTATTTCATATCTCCAGGACGAAGACTACAATCATGCACAGATAGATTGTTTACTTTATTGTTATGAGAGTTTCCATGGTAACTAAGTATACATATTACACATGGATTAAATTTTTCCAGATGAGCCAATAGAGAGCTTCGACCTGATTACATTGAGTGTAAAATCACTCCTGTATCTTCAATAGTAACTTAGATATGCGAGTTTGAAATCTTATATAATGTTTTTGTAAAACGTGAGGCCAAGGATGTATTACATTGTTTCAACAATCAAAGTGGTTATTTCATATCTCCAGGACGAAGACTACAATCATGCACAGATAGATTGTTTACTTTATTGTTATGAGAGTTTCCATGGTATCTAAGTATACATATTACACATGGATTAAATTTTTCCAGATGAGCCAATAGAGAGCTTCGACCTGATTACATTGAGTGTAAAATCACTTCTGTATCTTCTATAGTAACGGAGATATGCGAGTTTGAAGCTTTATATAATGTTTTTGAAAACGTGAGGCCTTAGGATGTATTACATTGTTTCAACAATCAAAGTGGTTATTTCAAATCTCCACGACGACGACTACAATCATGCGCAAATAGATTGTTTACTTTATTGTTATGAAAGTTTCCATGGTAACTAAGCATGAATATTACACATGCAATAAATTTTTTATGTTGAGCCAATAGAGAGCTTCGACCTGATTACATTGAGTGTAAAATCACTCCTGTATCTTCAATAGTAACTTAGATATGCGAGTTTGAAATCTTATATAATGTTTTTGTAAAACGTGAGGCCAAGGATGTATTACATTCAAAGTGGTTATTTCATATCTCCAGGACGATGACTACAATCATGCACAGATAGATTGTTTACTTTATTGTTATGAGAGTTTCCATGGTAACTAAGTATACATACTACACATGGATTAAATTTTTCCAGATGAGCCAATAGAGAGCTTCGACCTGATTACATTGAGTGTAAAATCACTTCTGTATCTTCTATAGTAACGGAGATATGCGAGTTTGAAGCTTTATATAATGTTTTTGAAAACGTGAGGCCTTAGGATGTATTACATTGTTTCAACAATCAAAGTGGTTATTTCAAATCTTCACGACGACGACTACAATCATGCACAGATAGAATGCTTACTTTATTGTTATGAGAGTTTCCTAGGTAACTAAGAATACATAATACACATGGATTAAATTTTTCCAGATGAGCCAATAGAGAGCTTCGACCTGATTATATTGAGTGTAAAATCACTTCTGCATCTTCAATAGTAACTTTGATATGCGAGTTTGAAATCTTATATAATGTTTTTGTAAAACGTGAGGCAAAGGATGTATTACATTGTTTCTACAATCAAAGTGGTTATTTCATATCTCCAGGACGATGACTACAATCATGCACAGATAGATTGTTTACTTTATTGTTATGAGAGTTTCCATGGTAACTAAGTATACATATTACACATGGATTAAATTTTTTATGTTGAGCCATTAGAGAGCTTCGACCTGATTACATTGAGTGTAAAATCACTTCTGTATCTTCAATAGTAACTTAGATATGCGAGTTTGAAATCTTATATAATGTTTTTGTAAAACGTGAGGCCAAGGATGTATTACATTGTTTCAGCAATCAAAGTGGTTATTTCATATCTCCAGGACGATGACTACAATCATGCACAGATAGATTGTTTACGTTATTGTAATGAGAGTTTCCATGGTAACTAAGTATACATATTACACATGGATTAAATTTTTCCAGATGAGCCGATAGAGAGCTTCGACCTGATTACATTGAGTGTAAAATCACTTCTGTATCTTCAATAGTAACTTAGATATGCGAGTTTGAAATCTTATATAATGTTTTTGTAAAACGTGAGGCAAAGGATGTATTACATTGTTTCAACAATCAAAGTGGTTATTTCATATCTCCAGGACGATGACTACAATCATGCACAGATAGATTGTTTACTTTATTGTTATGAGAGTTTCCATGGTAACTAAGTATACATATTACACATGGATTAAATTTTTCCAGATGAGCCAATAGAGAGCTTCGACCTGATTACATTGAGTGTAAAATCACTTCTGTATCTTCTATAGTAACGGAGATATGCGAGTTTGAAGCTTTATATAATGTTTTTGAAAACGTGAAGACTTAGGATGTATTACATTGTTTCAACAATCAAAGTGGTTATTTCAAATCTTCACGACGACGACTACAATCATGCACAGATAGATTGTTTACTTCATTGTTATGAAAGTTTCCATGGTAACTAAACATGAATATTACACATGGAATATTTTTTTTATGTTGAGCCAATAGAGAGCTTCGACCTGATTACATTGAGTGTAAAATCACTCCTGTATCTTCAATAGTAACTTAGATATGCGAGTTTGAAATCTTATATAATGGTTTTGTAAAACGTGAGGCCAAGGATGTATTACATTGTTTCAACAATCAAAGTGGTTATTTCATATCTCCAGGACGATGACTACAATCATGCACAGATAGATTGTTTACGTTATTGTAATGAGAGTTTCCATGGTAACTAAGAATACATATTACACATGGATTAAATTTTTCCAGATGAGCCAATAGAGAGCTTCGACCTGATTACATTGAGTGTAAAATCACTTCTGTATCTTCTATAGTAACGGAGATATGCGAGTTTGAAGCTTTATATAATGTTTTTGAAAACGTGAGGCCTTAGGATGTATTACATTGTTTCAACAATCAAAGTGGTTATTTCAAATCTCCACGACGACGACTACAATCATGCACAAATAGATTGTTTACTTTATTGTTATGAAAGTTTCCATGGTAACTAAGCATGAATATTACACATGCAATAAATTTTTTATGTTGAGCCAATAGAGAGCTTCGACCTGATTACATTGAGTGTAAAATCACTCCTGTATCTTCAATAGTAACTTAGATATGCGAGTTTGAAATCTTATATAATGTTTTTGTAAAACGTGAGGCCAAGGATGTATTACATTGTTTCAACAATCAAAGTGGTTATTTCATATCTCCAGGACGATGACTACAATCATGCACAGATAGATTGTTTACTTTATTGTTATGAGAGTTTCCATGGTAACTAAGTATACATACTACACATGGATTAAATTTTTCCAGATGAGCCAATAGAGAGCTTCGACCTGATTACATTGAGTGTAAAATCACTTCTGTATCTTCTATAGTAACGGAGATATGCGAGTTTGAAGCTTTATATAATGTTTTTGAAAACGTGAGGCCTTAGGATGTATTACATTGTTTCAACAATCAAAGTGGTTATTTCATATCTCCAGGATGATGACTACAATCATGCACAGATAGATTGTTTACTTTATTGTTATGAGAGTTTCCATGGTAACTAAGTATACATATTACACATGGATTAAATTTTTCCAGATGAGCCAATAGAGAGCTTCGACCTGATTACATTGAGTGTAAAATCACTCCTGTATCTTCAATAGTAACTTAGATATGCGAGTTTGAAATCTTATATAATGTTTTTGTAAAACGTGAGGCCAAGGATGTATTACATTGTTTCAACAATCAAAGTGGTTATTTCATATCTCCAGGACGAAGACTACAATCATGCACAGATAGATTGTTTACTTTATTGTTATGAGAGTTTCCATGGTATCTAAGTATACATATTACACATGGATTAAATTTTTCCAGATGAGCCAATAGAGAGCTTCGACCTGATTACATTGAGTGTAAAATCACTTCTGTATCTTCTATAGTAACGGAGATATGCGAGTTTGAAGCTTTATATAATGTTTTTGAAAACGTGAGGCCTTAGGATGTATTACATTGTTTCAACAATCAAAGTGGTTATTTCAAATCTCCACGACGACGACTACAATCATGCGCAAATAGATTGTTTACTTTATTGTTATGAAAGTTTCCATGGTAACTAAGCATGAATATTACACATGCAATAAATTTTTTATGTTGAGCCAATAGAGAGCTTCGACCTGATTACATTGAGTGTAAAATCACTCCTGTATCTTCAATAGTAACTTAGATATGCGAGTTTGAAATCTTATATAATGTTTTTGTAAAACGTGAGGCCAAGGATGTATTACATTGTTTCAACAATCAAAGTGGTTATTTCATATCTCCAGGACGATGACTACAATCATGCACAGATAGATTGTTTACTTTATTGTTATGAGAGTTTCCATGGTAACTAAGTATACATACTACACATGGATTAAATTTTTCCAGATGAGCCAATAGAGAGCTTCGACCTGATTACATTGAGTGTAAAATCACTTCTGTATCTTCTATAGTAACGGAGATATGCGAGTTTGAAGCTTTATATAATGTTTTTGAAAACGTGAGGCCTTAGGATGTATTACATTGTTTCAACAATCAAAGTGGTTATTTCATATCTCCAGGATGATGACTACAATCATGCACAGATAGATTGTTTACTTTATTGTTATGAGAGTTTCCATGGTAACTAAGTATACATATTACACATGGAATAAATTTTTCCAGATGAGCCAATAGAGAGCTTCGACCTGATTACATTGAGTGTAAAATCACTCCTGTATCTTCAATAGTAACTTAGATATGCGAGTTTGAAATCTTATATAATGTTTTTGTAAAACGTGAGGCCAAGGATGTATTACATTGTTTCAACAATCAAAGTGGTTATTTCATATCTCCAGGACGAAGACTACAATCATGCACAGATAGATTGTTTACTTTATTGTTATGAGAGTTTCCATGGTATCTAAGTATACATATTACACATGGATTAAATTTTTCCAGATGAGCCAATAGAGAGCTTCGACCTGATTACATTGAGTGTAAAATCACTTCTGTATCTTCTATAATAACGGAGATATGCGAGTTTGAAGCTTTATATAATGTTTTTGAAAACGTGAGGCCTTAGGATGTATTACATTGTTTCAACAATCAAAGTGGTTATTTCAAATCTCCACGACGACGACTACAATCATGCGCAAATAGATTGTTTACTTTATTGTTATGAAAGTTTCCATGGTAACTAAGCATGAATATTACACATGCAATAAATTTTTTATGTTGAGCCAATAGAGAGCTTCGACCTGATTACATTGAGTGTAAAATCACTTCTGTATCTTCAATAGTAACTTAGATATGCGAGTTTGAAATCTTATATAATGTTTTTGTAAAACGTGAGGCCAAGGATGTATTACATTGTTTCAACAATCAAAGTGGTTATTTCATATCTCCAGGACGATGACTACAATCATGCACAGATAGATTGTTTACTTTATTGTTATGAGAGTTTCCTAGGTAACTAAGTATACATAATACACATGGATTAAATTTTTCCAGATGAGCCAATAGAGAGCTTCGACCTGATTACATTGAGTGTAAAATCACTTCTGCATCTTCAATAGTAACTTTGATATGCGAGTTTGAAATCTTATATAATGTTTTTGTAAAACGTGAGGCAAAGGATGTATTACATTGTTTCAACAATCAAAGTGGTTATTTCATATCTCCAGGACGATGACTACAATCATGCACAGATAGATTGTTTACTTTATTGTTATGAGAGTTTCCATGGTAACTAAGTATACATATTACACATGGATTAAATTTTTTATGTTGAGCCATTAGAGAGCTTCGACCTGATTACATTGAGTGTAAAATCACTTCTGTATCTTCAATAGTAACTTAGATATGCGAGTTTGAAATCTTATATAATGTTTTTGTAAAACGTGAGGCCAAGGATGTATTACATTGTTTCAGCAATCAAAGTGGTTATTTCATATCTCCAGGACGATGACTACAATCATGCACAGATAGATTGTTTACGTTATTGTAATGAGAGTTTCCATGGTAACTAAGTATACATATTACACATGGATTAAATTTTTCCAGATGAGCCGATAGAGAGCTTCGACCTGATTACATTGAGTGTAAAATCACTTCTGTATCTTCTATAGTAACGGAGATATGCGAGTTTGAAGCTTTATATAATGTTTTTGAAAACGTGAGGCCTTAGGATGTATTACATTGTTTCAACAATCAAAGTGGTTATTTCAAATCTCCACGACGACGACTACAATCATGCACAAATAGATTGTTTACTTTATTGTTATGAAAGTTTCCATGGTAACTAAGCATGAATATTACACATGCAATAAATTTTTTATGTTGAGCCAATAGAGAGCTTCGACCTGATTACATTGAGTGTAAAATCACTCCTGTATCTTCAATAGTAACTTAGATATGCGAGTTTGAAATCTTATATAATGTTTTTGTAAAACGTGAGGCCAAGGATGTATTACATTGTTTCAACAATCAAAGTGGTTATTTCATATCTCCAGGACGATGACTACAATCATGCACAGATAGATTGTTTACTTTATTGTTATGAGAGTTTCCATGGTAACTAAGTATACATACTACACATGGATTAAATTTTTCCAGATGAGCCAATAGAGAGCTTCGACCTGATTACATTGAGTGTAAAATCACTTCTGTATCTTCTATAGTAACGGAGATATGCGAGTTTGAAGCTTTATATAATGTTTTTGAAAACGTGAGGCCTTAGGATGTATTACATTGTTTCAACAATCAAAGTGGTTATTTCATATCTCCAGGATGATGACTACAATCATGCACAGATAGATTGTTTACTTTATTGTTATGAGAGTTTCCATGGTAACTAAGTATACATATTACACATGGATTAAATTTTTCCAGATGAGCCAATAGAGAGCTTCGACCTGATTACATTGAGTGTAAAATCACTCCTGTATCTTCAATAGTAACTTAGATATGCGAGTTTGAAATCTTATATAATGTTTTTGTAAAACGTGAGGCCAAGGATGTATTACATTGTTTCAACAATCAAAGTGGTTATTTCATATCTCCAGGACGAAGACTACAATCATGCACAGATAGATTGTTTACTTTATTGTTATGAGAGTTTCCATGGTATCTAAGTATACATATTACACATGGATTAAATTTTTCCAGATGAGCCAATAGAGAGCTTCGACCTGATTACATTGAGTGTAAAATCACTTCTGTATCTTCTATAGTAACGGAGATATGCGAGTTTGAAGCTTTATATAATGTTTTTGAAAACGTGAGGCCTTAGGATGTATTACATTGTTTCAACAATCAAAGTGGTTATTTCAAATCTCCACGACGACGACTACAATCATGCGCAAATAGATTGTTTACTTTATTGTTATGAAAGTTTCCATGGTAACTAAGCATGAATATTACACATGCAATAAATTTTTTATGTTGAGCCAATAGAGAGCTTCGACCTGATTACATTGAGTGTAAAATCACTCCTGTATCTTCAATAGTAACTTAGATATGCGAGTTTGAAATCTTATATAATGTTTTTGTAAAACGTGAGGCCAAGGATGTATTACATTGTTTCAACAATCAAAGTGGTTATTTCATATCTCCAGGACGATGACTACAATCATGCACAGATAGATTGTTTACTTTATTGTTATGAGAGTTTCCATGGTAACTAAGTATACATACTACACATGGATTAAATTTTTCCAGATGAGCCAATAGAGAGCTTCGACCTGATTACATTGAGTGTAAAATCACTTCTGTATCTTCTATAGTAACGGAGATATGCGAGTTTGAAGCTTTATATAATGTTTTTGAAAACGTGAGGCCTTAGGATGTATTACATTGTTTCAACAATCAAAGTGGTTATTTCATATCTCCAGGATGATGACTACAATCATGCACAGATAGATTGTTTACTTTATTGTTATGAGAGTTTCCATGGTAACTAAGTATACATATTACACATGGAATAAATTTTTCCAGATGAGCCAATAGAGAGCTTCGACCTGATTACATTGAGTGTAAAATCACTCCTGTATCTTCAATAGTAACTTAGATATGCGAGTTTGAAATCTTATATAATGTTTTTGTAAAACGTGAGGCCAAGGATGTATTACATTGTTTCAACAATCAAAGTGGTTATTTCATATCTCCAGGACGAAGACTACAATCATGCACAGATAGATTGTTTACTTTATTGTTATGAGAGTTTCCATGGTATCTAAGTATACATATTACACATGGATTAAATTTTTCCAGATGAGCCAATAGAGAGCTTCGACCTGATTACATTGAGTGTAAAATCACTTCTGTATCTTCTATAATAACGGAGATATGCGAGTTTGAAGCTTTATATAATGTTTTTGAAAACGTGAGGCCTTAGGATGTATTACATTGTTTCAACAATCAAAGTGGTTATTTCAAATCTCCACGACGACGACTACAATCATGCGCAAATAGATTGTTTACTTTATTGTTATGAAAGTTTCCATGGTAACTAAGCATGAATATTACACATGCAATAAATTTTTTATGTTGAGCCAATAGAGAGCTTCGACCTGATTACATTGAGTGTAAAATCACTCCTGTATCTTCAATAGTAACTTAGATATGCGAGTTTGAAATCTTATATAATGTTTTTGTAAAACGTGAGGCCAAGGATGTATTACATTGTTTCAACAATCAAAGTGGTTATTTCATATCTCCAGGACGATGACTACAATCATGCACAGATAGATTGTTTACTTTATTGTTATGAGAGTTTCCATGGTAACTAAGTATACATACTACACATGGATTAAATTTTTCCAGATGAGCCAATAGAGAGCTTCGACCTGATTACATTGAGTGTAAAATCACTTCTGTATCTTCTATAGTAACGGAGATATGCGAGTTTGAAGCTTTATATAATGTTTTTGAAAACGTGAGGCCTTAGGATGTATTACATTGTTTCAACAATCAAAGTGGTTATTTCAAATCTTCACGACGACGACTACAATCATGCACAGATAGAATGCTTACTTTATTGTTATGAGAGTTTCCTAGGTAACTAAGTATACATAATACACATGGATTAAATTTTTCCAGATGAGCCAATAGAGAGCTTCGACCTGATTACATTGAGTGTAAAATCACTTCTGCATCTTCAATAGTAACTTTGATATGCGAGTTTGAAATCTTATATAATGTTTTTGTAAAACGTGAGGCAAAGGATGTATTACATTGTTTCAACAATCAAAGTGGTTATTTCATATCTCCAGGACGATGACTACAATCATGCACAGATAGATTGTTTACTTTATTGTTATGAGAGTTTCCATGGTAACTAAGTATACATATTACACATGGATTAAATTTTTTATGTTGAGCCATTAGAGAGCTTCGACCTGATTACATTGAGTGTAAAATCACTTCTGTATCTTCAATAGTAACTTAGATATGCGAGTTTGAAATCTTATATAATGTTTTTGTAAAACGTGAGGCCAAGGATGTATTACATTGTTTCAGCAATCAAAGTGGTTATTTCATATCTCCAGGACGATGACTACAATCATGCACAGATAGATTGTTTACGTTATTGTAATGAGAGTTTCCATGGTAACTAAGTATACATATTACACATGGATTAAATTTTTCCAGATGAGCCGATAGAGAGCTTCGACCTGATTACATTGAGTGTAAAATCACTTCTGTATCTTCAATAGTAACTTAGATATGCGAGTTTGAAATCTTATATAATGTTTTTGTAAAACGTGAGGCAAAGGATGTATTACATTGTTTCAACAATCAAAGTGGTTATTTCATATCTCCAGGACGATGACTACAATCATGCACAGATAGATTGTTTACTTTATTGTTATGAGAGTTTCCATGGTAACTAAGTATACATATTACACATGGATTAAATTTTTCCAGATGAGCCAATAGAGAGCTTCGACCTGATTACATTGAGTGTAAAATCACTTCTGTATCTTCTATAGTAACGGAGATATGCGAGTTTGAAGCTTTATATAATGTTTTTGAAAACGTGAAGACTTAGGATGTATTACATTGTTTCAACAATCAAAGTGGTTATTTCAAATCTTCACGACGACGACTACAATCATGCACAGATAGATTGTTTACTTCATTGTTATGAAAGTTTCCATGGTAACTAAACATGAATATTACACATGGAATATTTTTTTTATGTTGAGCCAATAGAGAGCTTCGACCTGATTACATTGAGTGTAAAATCACTCCTGTATCTTCAATAGTAACTTAGATATGCGAGTTTGAAATCTTATATAATGGTTTTGTAAAACGTGAGGCCAAGGATGTATTACATTGTTTCAACAATCAAAGTGGTTATTTCATATCTCCAGGACGATGACTACAATCATGCACAGATAGATTGTTTACGTTATTGTAATGAGAGTTTCCATGGTAACTAAGAATACATATTACACATGGATTAAATTTTTCCAGATGAGCCAATAGAGAGCTTCGACCTGATTACATTGAGTGTAAAATCACTTCTGTATCTACAATAGTAACGGAGATATGCGAGTTTGAAGCTTTATATAATGTTTTTGAAAACGTGAGGCCTTAGGATGTATTACATTGTTTCAACAATGAAAGTGGTTATTTCAAATCTCCACGACGACGACTACAATAATGCACAAATAGATTGTTTACTTTATTGTTATGAAAGTTTCCATGGTAACTAAGCATGAATATTACACATGCAATAAATTTTTTATGTTGAGCCAATAGAGAGCTTCGACCTGATTACATTGAGTGTAAAATCACTTCTGTATCTTCAATAGTAACTTACATATGCGAGTTTGAAATCTTATATAATGTTTTTGTAAAACGTGAGGCCAAGGATGTATTACATTGTTTCAACAATCAAAGTGGTTATTTCATATCTCCAGGACGATGACTACAATCATGCACAGATAGATTGTTTACTTTATTGTTATGAGAGTTTCCATGGTATCTAAGTATACATATTACACATGGATTAAATTTTTCCAGATGAGCCAATAGAGAGCTTAGACCTGATTACATTGAGTGTAAAATCACTTCTGTATCTTCAATAGTAACTTTGATATGCGTGTTTGAAATCTTATATAATGTTTTTGTAAAACGTGAGACCAAGGATGTATTACATTGTTTCAACAATGAAAGTGGTTATTTCAAATCTCCACGACGACGACTACAATCATGCACAAATATATTGTTTACTTTATTGTTATGAGAGTTTCCATGGTAACTAAGCATGTATATTACACACGGATTAAATTTTTCCAGATGAGCCAATAGAGAGCTTCGACCTGATTACATTGAGTGTAAAATCACTTCTGTATCTTCTATAGTAACGGAGATATGCGAGTTTGAAGCTTTATATAATGTTTTTGAAAACGTGAGGCCTTAGGATGTATTACATTGTTTCAACAATCAAAGTGGTTATTTCAAATCTCCACGACGACGACTACAATCATGCACAAATAGATTGTTTACTTTATTGTTATGAAAGTTTCCATGGTAACTAAGCATGAATATTACACATGCAATAAATTTTTTATGTTGAGCCAATAGAGAGCTTCGACCTGGTTACATTGAGTGTAAAATCACTCCTGTATCTTCAATAGTAACTTAGATATGCGAGTTTGAAATCTTATATAATGTTTTTGTAAAACGTGAGGCCAAGGATGTATTACATTGTTTCAACAATCAAAGTGGTTATTTCATATCTCCAGGACGATGACTACAATCATGCACAGATAGATTGTTTACGTTATTGTAATGAGAGTTTCCATGGTAACTAAGTATACATATTACACATGGAATAAATTTTTCCAGATGAGCCAATAGAGAGCTTCGACCTGATTACATTGAGTGTAAAATCACTTCTGTATCTTCAATAGTAACGGAGATATGCGAGTTTGAAGCTTTATATAATGTTTTTGAAAACGTGAGGCCTTAGGATGTATTACATTGTTTCAACAATGAAAGTGGTTATTTCAAATCTCCACGACGACGACTACAATAATGCACAAATAGATTGTTTACTTTATTGTTATGAAAGTTTCCATGGTAACTAAGCATGAATATTACACATGCAATAAATTTTTTATGTTGAGCCAATAAAGAGCTTCGACCTGATTACATTGAGTGTAAAATCACTTCTGTATCTTCAATAGTAACTTACATATGCGAGTTTGAAATCTTATATAATGTTTTTGTAAAACGTGAGGCCAAGGATGTATTACATTGTTTCAACAATCAAAGTGGTTATTTCATATCTCCAGGACGATGACTACAATCATGCACAGATAGATTGTTTACTTTATTGTTATGAGAGTTTCCATGGTAACTAAGCATGTATATTACACATGGAATAAATTTTTCCAGATGAGCCAATAGAGAGCTTCGACCTGATTACATTGAGTGTAAAATCACTCCTGTATCTTCAATAGTAACTTAGATATGCGAGTTTGAAATCTTATATAATGTTTTTGTAAAACGTGAGGCCAAGGATGTATTACATTGTTTCAACAATCAAAGTGGTTATTTCATATCTCCAGGACGATGACTACAATCATGCACAGATAGATTGTTTACTTTATTGTTATGAGAGTTTCCATGGTAACTAAGTATACATACTACACATGGATTAAATTTTTCCAGATGAGCCAATAGAGAGCTTCGACCTGATTACATTGAGTGTAAAATCACTTCTGTATCTTCTATAGTAACGGAGATATGCGAGTTTGAAGCTTTATATAATGTTTTTGAAAACGTGAGGCCTTAGGATGTATTACATTGTTTCAACAATCAAAGTGGTTATTTCATATCTCCAGGACGATGACTACAATCATGCACAGATAGATTGTTTACTTTATTGTTATGAGAGTTTCCATGGTAACTAAGTATACATATTACACATGGATTAAATTTTTCCAGATGAGCCAATAGAGAGCTTCGACCTGATTACATTGAGTGTAAAATCACTCCTGTATCTTCAATAGTAACTTAGATATGCGAGTTTGAAATCTTATATAATGTTTTTGTAAAACGTGAGGCCAAGGATGTATTACATTGTTTCAACAATCAAAGTGGTTATTTCATATCTCCAGGACGATGACTACAATCATGCACAGATTGATTGTTTACTTTATTGTTATGAGAGTTTCCATGGTATCTAAGTATACATATTACACATGGATTAAATTTTTCCAGATGAGCCAATAGAGAGCTTCGACCTGATTACATTGAGTGTAAAATCACTTCTGTATCTTCTATAGTAACGGAGATATGCGAGTTTGAAGCTTTATATAATGTTTTTGAAAACGTGAGGCCTTAGGATGTATTACATTGTTTCAACAATCAAAGTGGTTATTTCAAATCTCCACGACGACGACTACAATCATGCGCAAATAGATTGTTTACTTTATTGTTATGAAAGTTTCCATTGTAACTAAGCATGAATATTACACATGCAATAAATTTTTTATGTTGAGCCAATAGAGAGCTTCGACCTGATTACATTGAGTGTAAAATCACTCCTGTATCTTCAATAGTAACTTAGATATGCGAGTTTGAAATCTTATATAATGTTTTTGTAAAACGTGAGGCCAAGGATGTATTACATTGTTTCAACAATCAAAGTGGTTATTTCATATCTCCAGGACGATGACTACAATCATGCACAGATAGATAGTTTACTTTATTGTTATGAGAGTTTCCATGGTAACTAAGTATACATACTACACATGGATTAAATTTTTCCAGATGAGCCAATAGAGAGCTTCGACCTGATTACATTGAGTGTAAAATCACTTCTGTATCTTCTATAGTAACGGAGATATGCGAGTTTGAAGCTTTATATAATGTTTTTGAAAACGTGAGACCTTAGGATGTATTACATTGTTTCAACAATCAAAGTGGTTATTTCAAATCTTCACGACGACGACTACAATCATGCACAGATAGAATGCTTACTTTATTGTTATGAGAGTTTCCTAGGTAACTAAGTATACATAATACACATGGATTAAATTTTTCCAGATGAGCCAATAGAGAGCTTCGACCTGATTACATTGAGTGTAAAATCACTTCTGCATCTTCAATAGTAACTTTGATATGCGAGTTTGAAATCTTATATAATGTTTTTGTAAAACGTGAGGCAAAGGATGTATTACATTGTTTCAACAATCAAAGTGGTTATTTCATATCTCCAGGACGATGACTACAATCATGCACAGATAGATTGTTTACTTTATTGTTATGAGAGTTTCCATGGTAACTAAGTATACATATTACACATGGATTAAATTTTTTATGTTGAGCCATTAGAGAGCTTCGACCTGATTACATTGAGTGTAAAATCACTTCTGTATCTTCAATAGTAACTTAGATATGCGAGTTTGAAATCTTATATAATGTTTTTGTAAAACGTGAGGCCAAGGATGTATTACATTGTTTCAGCAATCAAAGTGGTTATTTCATATCTCCAGGACGATGACTACAATCATGCACAGATAGATTGTTTACGTTATTGTAATGAGAGTTTCCATGGTAACTAAGTATACATATTACACATGGATTAAATTTTTCCAGATGAGCCGATAGAGAGCTTCGACCTGATTACATTGAGTGTAAAATCACTTCTGTATCTTCAATAGTAACTTAGATATGCGAGTTTGAAATCTTATATAATGTTTTTGTAAAACGTGAGGCAAAGGATGTATTACATTGTTTCAACAATCAAAGTGGTTATTTCATATCTCCAGGACGATGACTACAATCATGCACAGATAGATTGTTTACTTTATTGTTATGAGAGTTTCCATGGTAACTAAGTATACATATTACACATGGATTAAATTTTTCCAGATGAGCCAATAGAGAGCTTCGACCTGATTACATTGAGTGTAAAATCACTTCTGTATCTTCTATAGTAACGGAGATATGCGAGTTTGAAGCTTTATATAATGTTTTTGAAAACGTGAAGACTTAGGATGTATTACATTGTTTCAACAATCAAAGTGGTTATTTCAAATCTTCACGACGACGACTACAATCATGCACAGATAGATTGTTTACTTCATTGTTATGAAAGTTTCCATGGTAACTAAACATGAATATTACAAGTAGTACAGTGTCCCCGGTTCCACGCCCGAAAATGAGGCTCGGTGAGGCTCGCAGTGTTGCCAACCCCTTACTCGAAAAAATCACCAAGGTTTTTATCTCGGTCTAACCTAATTTAAAGCAAAAAGCTGGCAATACTGCGAATCTCACCGAGCCTCATTTTCTTGCAGTGTTGCCAGCTCGAGCGAGGCGTAGCTTTTTACGGTGTATGTTAACGGTTTGCTCTCGTAAGGCATGAGCCTTATTTTCTCGCAGTGTTGCTAGCTCACCCCAAGAATATTTCACTATGTGATATTTTACAGGCGAAGCTAACCTACAAATGGGAGTTGGCAACACTGGCAACATCAATTGCGGTTTAGTGTTGCTAACTCACCTCAAGAATATTTTACCATGTGATATTTTACAGGCGAAGCTAACCTACAGAGTAGTACAGCAAAGAGAATTCCACGCCCGAAAATGAGGTATAGTGAGGTACACAGTGTTGCCAACCTCTTACTCGAAAAAATAACCAAGGTTTTTGTTTTTGGGTCTAACCTAACCTCAAACAAGGAGTTGGCAACGCTTGAGGCTTTCTCGCAGTGTTGCCAACTCACCCCAAGAATATTTCACTATGTGATATTTTACAAGCGAAGCTAACCTACAAATGGGAGTTGGCAACACTGATTAGTGGAGGTAGCCGGGTTCACCAGCATCAATTGGCGATCAGTGTTGCCAACTCACCTCAAGAATATTTCACCATGTGATATTTTACAGGCGAAGCTAACCTACGAATAAGAGTTAGCAATACTGATTAGTGTAATCAGCTTAGTTGAGCGCCATCAATTGGCGATCAGTGTTGCCAACTCACCCCAAGAATATTTCACCATATGATATTTTACAAGCAAAGATAACCTACGAATGGGAGTTGGCAACACTGACTAGTGGAGGTGCACGGGTTGAGTGCCATCAATTGCGGTTCAGTGTTGCCAACTCACCTCAAAAATATTTCACCACATATTATTTTACAGGCGAAGCTAACCTACAAATGGGAATTGGCAACTCTGGCAACATCAATTGCGGTTCAGTGTTGCCAACTCACCTCAAGAATATTTCACCATGTGATATTTTACAGGCGAAGCTAACCTACAAATAGAAGTTGACAACACTGGTAACATCAATTGCGATTCAATGTTGCCAACTCACCTGAAGAATATTTCACCATGTGATATTTTACAGGCGAAGCTAACCTACAAATAGAAGTTGACAACACTGGTAACATCAATTGCGGTTCAATGTTGCCAACTTACCTGAAGAATATTTCATCATGTGATATTTTACAGGCGAAGCTAACCTACGAATGGGCAACACTGACTAATAGAAGTGGCCGGGGTTGCGTCCGAATCAGCAGCAGATGTCACCTAGAGCGCTGCTCCATCCGGGACTCAGCCAATCTCTGTTGTCCGAATTTGCGGTAGACGTGGAGTCGGAGGGAAGAGCAGAGAGGCGCGACAGATGCACGCTTGAACTCGCTGTGACGCTGCGCTTGGCAGCCATATTCTAACTTTCATTTTGTACAGACAACATTTACTGATTAGAGGATGTAAAACTCAGTTATATTTTAATATTTTATCGATAATGAATGCAGAAAACGTAAATGATGAAATAGCGTGTTATATTTTTTAATGTGAGTAGTTAGGTGGAAATCATTGTCATGTTTGTTTGCGCCCCAGAGTGCGGTGGGTGAAGTTCGGGCTGACACCTGGCGGGAAAAGTGACAGGCGTACTACAAGGGGACATGCAGATTTGGACGACTTGGACGTGATTTTGACGGCATGCGAGAGCAATAGGGAGAAAACAGGATGGAGTGCTTGCCAATCCGGACACGGCTTTTGTAAACCTCTCTCGCAGGCGATGTGCTGCACATGCATACGCGCGTGCTTCTTATTATTTTCGTATTGTGAGGCAAACAAACAAATAAATAATTGTTGTTTTTTAGGATGCCTGGCCTCTATAACCTCGCCAGGGTGCGTGGTGCCCAACCAAAAAAAGTAAAAGGTTCTAACGGCTGCGGTTGTAGATTACCGCACCTCTGTAGAGTTTTGTGAGTTATTATTTTTTTAATTTGTGCATCGAACTAACTTATATTGGATTTTGATCGTAGTGTGCAGCGTTAATTTGATCAGAGGTGTCTTATCGGCTGGATTGTTGTTATTCTGCAGCACTGTTGAGGTGAAATCCAAATCGTACATGTGCTTGTCGAAATGCTTTCGTATGCGTGGAAGGGTGTGCTTGGACCAGTGGGGAAATTTATTTTTCGCACCGAGGTCTGTCGCGGAAGTTTTTGTGCTCGAATTGTGCGAGGGGGTTGTCGTCGAAGATTCGTCCAATAGGAGTTGGCAACACTGACTAGTTGCTTCACAATTTTTTTGTTTTTTAAACATATGATATTTCACAGGCGAGGCTAACCTACAAGTTACAAGTTGACGGTGTAATTTTCTATAAGATGATAAGTATGCAATAAGATGAAGAAGACGCTAACTGGCAATAGCGGTGTTAATGTTTCCAGTTTTCTACCCCCTCTCACCGGACCTTCTCCCTCTATGGCGCAGTGGTATTTAAAGATTTGATACTCGCACAAGTGGTTTTTGAAACTGTAGGTCTACTCCCGATTAGTTTTACTTACAGGGTTTTTTTTGTATACTTCTGTTTTTCCACATGTATGTATGTATGTAATGCGATTTGTGTGGGGGGTCAAAAATTTTGAAACTTACGACTTAATTAATCTGCATGAATGCTTAATGTTTGATTTTTTTTTATTTCTAGTTCGATATGAGATACACACAATTTTATTTTTGAAGTACAGTTAATATTACCTAGTTCGGGTTAAGCTGTAACATACAACTAGCGATCGACACGACCACCTGACACACAGACAGAGAGAGTGTGAGCAAATTCAAAGTGTGATCTATCGTGAACTAAACTAACCTCACTCACCCACCCACATATAGTCTTACAGGTAACTCAAAAAGCAGAAAGTAGTATATAGCATGACAGGTCGATTTATCGTAAACTAAACTAACCTCACTCGCCCACCCACATATAGTCTTACAGGTGACTCAAAGGCAGAAAGGCAGCTATATCACTTGTAAGGGCCAACACACAAGATCTATTGCAAACTAAATTAACCTACGACATAAGCCATGGACACATTTTCCAGACAGGGTATAAGCAACTCACCTCTTGCAATTGTATAACGGGGAAAATTAACCTACAGCTGGCAACACTGTTTGAGTTGCTTTCGACGAGCCAAACTTACACTTTGCAAATAGGCTCTACAGCTAGAAGCTTGAAACATATATCTTCGCAGAGTATGCCAACTTACTTTATGTAAAAATATTACCTAGTACAGTTAAGCTGTGACATACAACTAACGATCGACACGACTACCTGACACACATACGGAGAGAGTGAGACAGCTTATACGCAATATATTCCTACACATGTACTGGGTTTAAAAGGTAATTTGCAACAACTATTTCACTCACTCCCTATCAAAATTTTCTAACCACATGTTTTTGATACTTGCTGCCAGAACATGGTGGTTTTAGACTGTAAATTCAACCCGATTATTCTATTTGTGCATGATGCCTGCATTTGGAATATTTAATTTTTGGCATACGGTATTTTGCGTGCTCCAGTAACCTTGCGCTCAATTCACGGAAGCTATGACGTGTATTTCCTGTTTCGCGAACATGCGAGAATTTTTCACAATAGATAATATATTGCAAGAGCGAGTTGTTTGTGTATATAAATCTAGTTTTGGAAATGGACATGAATATAATGTCAAAAATTATTGTATAACTTAAAAATATTGATATTTATTGCACTAGCAAAGGTAAATGTGGAATGCCCCGGCCCCCTCAGCTGTTAGGTTAAACAGCATAAATATTTTATTACTGATAGCAAGCATTGTCATATGGACAAAACAGATCTAGTAATGAGCTGTTTTGCAAGTTTCTCGAGTGAAGGAATATGATGCCACTATAAACTGTAAACAAGATATACAACCTCTGGCATGAGATGCACGAGACTTGTGAACCTCGACCTATAGAGTTGTACAATGGATGTTTTTTGTTAAGCATAGCGGTGTGTTTTTTTGTTTATTTCAATGTTATCGAGCGTGCATGTAAAGAAGGGGTGAGAAAAAAAAGAGGAGGGGGGGTTATAACGGATAATTCATGTTTTGATTTTAATATTTTAGCTAGTCACGATTCACCTGCTATCTAGAAGGACACTGGACGATGGCTAAAAGCGAGGGAAGGAGAGAAATGTTATTTTTTATTTTTGATAGTGTGATGAAATAGTTTTAGATAATAATAGTAGGCTAATAGAATTGTAGAAAACGGCTGTATCGTGATGCGAGGCTGAAAGCAATTTCGAAAGCAGTCTCGGGCATCTTCGCGTTCAGCCAACAAGAAAAATGCACATGGAGGGCGCAACGGTATTGTCTATAGATGGTTTTTTCTGAATAAACATACATATTATTTTTTTTTGCACTCTCCAGATAGGACCGGAGTTTTTTGTTTTGGTTGGACAAAAGGGTTCAGATAAATACATGGACATCAAAATAAAAGAAAAAAAATTTACTCCACTGCTTACATGTATTGAGTCTTCCAATAACACACCTCGCGGGGCGTACCTACATGTATGCAAAATATAGTTAATGTCTTATTTCTCAAACCTGTGGTCTGTAGATTTGCTTTTGTTGGCAACAGAAACAGAAAAATGGCACTATGTTATTGTATACTGATAAGGGTGTACTGTAATCATAACAATTTTCTAGTTAAAAATCTATGTTGAAAAGCAATGTTGGGTGACTTGTCTGTGTTGGGTATTATTAACAACTTCACAGCTGTACCTGCACAACTCATCGACTACAAGCCAACAATGTTAGGAAATGTGCGCATGGCTCCGAGAATACAATTTAAAATCACTAATGTGGCATGAACCCCTCTTCACTTGTGTGTATTTGAATATGCGAAAATTAGATATTTTGAATAATCGAGGAGAACAATCACAAAAACAGCTTGCACCGGTATGACGTGTTCAAACTTCAGACGATTTTTGTTAATCTACAAAAGCCAATTGCGAACGGAGATCACTACGAAAATTGTGGAAAAAAAAGAAGCGAGGCTATTTTGGCTAATGGTAACGATGAGGATGAATAATGGTTGTTTTAATAAAATTGACGAAGTGGGGCATGTTGAATATACCTAGCCTAAAATAAAATTCAACAATTAATGTTAAACATTTGCCACTCTGAAATGGCAACGGCTATCATCATAACATCACTTGTTTCTAACCTATCTATATTGGCCCTCTCTCTACCCCTCCATAAATTCGATTCGAAAGGTACAATTATTCCAGTTTTTGAATAATCAATCAAATCAAATTTGACGTAATCAAATATTTTTTTGAAAAGATGGTTGAAGAGGTTGAGACTATTGGCAGCCTCTTACGCGAATCGAAACCAAATGCTTCTATTATCCAGCGATGAACTTCAATCTCACAATAACATTGAAACGTGTCCGGTGTGCGATCAAAGGTTTCCACCGACGAGAACCGGAAAGTTATTTCATCATAATCACTTCACCGGAAACTACATCGGTGGAATCTGTAACATAATGTATTCATGTATGTGTTTGACAATCATATATCACTTATTAGAACAATTTTCATATTGTTTTTACTATGTGAGATGATATTTTATTTACATTTACGATAAAATAGAGGTTTGGGTGTAATAACAGTTTTTTATTAATTAATTTAGAGATGCTTTTTTTATTTGTTGAGTTAATGATTAGGTTAATTTGTTATTTCTCGCGAAAAAGAGGGAACCACAGCTGAAAGAAAATACACAACTTGTATTATTGAGGTCAAGAGTTTGTTTTAATATTACTTTTTGCACACATAGGCTAATCACGACTAGGGATATGTTTAAAATGGAATCTGAAATATTATGCGACCTGACTGGAACTCGGAATAGGACACACTGATTACAAGACGTCGATACATTACCACTTGGTCGGTTCGTATCTTATTTTAAACTGTAGGTCCACGCTCTATTAGCCTATCTGTGTATAACGTGGATTTAGAATTCAGTAGAAAATAACGTCGATCTAGCATTTTTTTTTTTGGATTTTAGATGTGTTGAGACCACTAAAATTACCAATTCTTATAATAAAAAACTTTTCCTCATATTACTATTTTGAAAGAGAGAATTAATTGTATAATATTTTGTTGTTAATTTCAAAGAAGACTAATTCAAATAGTAACAACGGGAACGAATAAAGCTTACGAAAAGTTTTTGCCACTGTGAGAATTTGAACCTACGACCATTAGAGTGACAACCCAGTGCGATAACCACTAGCCCACGAGTTTGTTTCTTCTTACGGCATGATTATGAGTTAAGACCAATTTGTTCAATATGCATAAGAAATATAATCCCCCCCCCCACTCGCTTTTTTTATAAACAACGCACCCAAATGCTTTTTTGTAGCAAATGAAATAAAGGTGGTATGAATGTCACAAGATATTTAAGCAAAAATCTACTATATTTACGTCGCAATTGTTTTACATGGAGAGGCCACATCTTCGAGAATTGAGGTTGTGGTTTGACTGTAATTGTAGGATACCCCATAGGTATTGATAAGCCAAGGCTCTAGTGTGCACTAGATTTGTTTATTTGTAGTGATGTGCTCAGGAATTTTTGTAAAGAGGTATGTGAATATAAAAATTGTGTTAATGCTTATTTTTTTAAACAGTGAACTCATATTTTAATATCTCTCTGTCTATTTTATTATTCTACTTAGGAACTAATTAGTATTACAGAAGTTATATTGAAAAGAAATCTCACGTGACAATGACGCGAAATTAGATTTGTGGAATGAATAGTTTTCATATTTTAAAACCTCGAAGGGTTATGGGCTATCTCCCGATTCCCTTTTTCCACAATCCTACCTAGAGTTATTTTTAACTAGCAACGAGGTGACGTTTGGTCAGCACGACGAACCCTCAGCTGTTATAGAAGATATCTGAAACCAGCTTACACCAGTCATTTGTAGCTCCCCCAATTTTTTTTTTATGGTGGGTTGCTACCGGCCTTATACGTAGCCCGAATAAATTCCGACCAGAGCCGGATTCGAACCTATGCCGTCTCGCAGCGAACATTCTCAAGACGAGTGAACGCCGTAACTCGCTCAGCTACGGAGGAGGACTCTCTCTTTTTTTTTTCTCCCTCTCTATTTTTTCTCTAATTTTCATCATCATAGTTAAAATTAATCCAAGAGAAAATATATATTTTGTGTTGACATAGGAAATATGCAATAAAAATGCATGATCAATAGTTAAGGTCAAAATCTGAATAAACAGTGAGGGTGATACACGCAAGCTTCCAGGCATGTGATTTGCACAGAATTAAATATAAAAAATGAGAGATGGAAGGTTTTTGTTACTATTAGAATTTAAGGACGGAAAATATGTACAGTGAATAAATACTACGTTTGACTAATCGTGAAGATGAGTATCACAGTACGTTTTTTATCGTTCTTATATAAACGTTGAAACGTTTAAGAACGTATAAGAATGTTTACCGAAACGTTTCAACGTTGCGTGAAAACAACGTTGAAACGTTTCGGTAAACATTCTTATACGTTCTTAAACGTTTCAACGTTTATATA